>NW_028189835.1:2482521-3723781 GCF_048542155.1 Nylanderia fulva | reverse complement strand
ATGAATTTTTTCTTTATTAATTTCCTGAATAAGGTCAGCCAGTGAGGGAATTTTTATTGGCACTAAAATTGGAAAAATTTAGATGAACCAGTGGTAAAAGTTGGAAAATATGGTATGGAGAGAAGAATTTTTATTAGTTTTTGATTTTCAGTAAGAGACAATTCTCTTTGTGTATATTTTTTAATATAACTCTTGCTAGATATTTTAGAAAGAAATTTTGCACACATATATATTTGACAATCTCGTGAAAATTATATAAATAATTTTTTCTTTATTAATTTTCTGAATAAGGTCAGCCAGTGAGGGAATTTTTATTGGCACTAAAATTGGAAAAATTGAGAGGAATGAAGAGAATCGTTGGCAAAAGCGGGGCAGAAAACACGAGAGAAGGGATGCTTAACGCGTAATCTCTTCGTGAGGACGCCCCACGTAGAGAACACGCGCGCGACACAAACGTACCCACGCCACGTTTATCTGGCATTGTCTTCTTCCCCCTCTGCACGTTGCAGGCGCCATTCTGCTCGCCCACCTCGTGAGAGAAACTCCTCCTTGTGCGGTTTAATTAACGATCATTGGATATTCCAACGACGTAGAAATCATTTCCATCTACTCGCCCGTTATCTCGCGCGATTGCGCCTCTTTTCCCCTCGGTTGCGCGTTGTGCGCAGAATTTTTTGAGATACGAGAACCAACTTTTTTATGCCCGTAATCGTTTCAAATGTTAATGTATCGTTTCGCTTCCTCTCCCGCTTGATATTTCCACGAAATAATAAATGAATGCACGGCTTCGCATTTGCAATTGTGTGTGAATGTGTGTATCCATTCATTTTTACGAATTTTACTTTAAAAAAAAAAAAAAAAAAAATCGAAAACGCACCGTTTTCACGCCGTTCTATTATAGTTGACACTTTTACAGACAATAGAAAAGACTCTATCCCAGTCATTGGTTGAGACTATAATAGAACGAAATGGTAATAACGTGCCTTTGTATAGAGTTGCATGAATACCGTCGCACGTTTTTACGTTTCTCGAAATAAGCATATTCGAATATTTCTTCTGAGGCTGACATAATTGTACAATACATAAAATACATTTAAGAAATTCTAATCGCTTTTCAATGCAATTATACAACTATCGCAGTTTTGCATTCGTTAATAAATAAATATTTTAATTTCGAGACGAGGAAATGTCAACGATATAATTACTTTATATCCTCCTTTCTTTAAACTTTGAATCGTCAATTTAAATACAGTTCGTTGAACGTGAACGATGAAATCGAACCTTGTTGCCGTCATTGCTTGGCAATGCTCAATAGAAAGAAAAAGAAAAAAAGGGAATAAAAACGCTCGCACACATATATAAATTGCCCCATTAATTTCTTACACTCTTAAATATCTCAATCTTATCTGAGAATTCCGGTTTTATGCGCGAACATACCTTGCGTAATCGCATACGTGATTTCATTCACCGCCGCCGTTTGCTTCTTTTCCCCAGAAAAAGATTCAATTCGCCGTGTACAAACGTATTAGCACTTTTTAGCTACAGTGAACGTTGTACGTTTCCGTTGGATTAATGTAAAATCCTAATGTTAGATCCGCGAAGAAAGATTCTCGATGTGTTGACCGAACGCGATGACACAAGTGAATAATGGCATAAGGCAATGTATTAATGTGCCGATGCTATATATAGGCAGATAATTTAAGAATCTATCGTGTAATGTATTCCGCGTGTGTATATATAGTAGCAATCAAATTCACCACAGGCTTATTGATGATGTGATATAAATTGTATCCATGAATATTTCATATTTCACATAATGAAGAAAATTAGACTTTCTAAGTTTGACATTTACGTAAAATATTTTTATTTGACCCTTCAGGTCACGTTCATATATTTCAATTTACATCCCGGTGTTTGTGATATACCGTTTCGATATTTCGCTGCGCTACATGATTTTTTTTCCCTTGCCTCTAGAATGTTTGACGCGCGGATTACGAGAGAAGCCGGGATCCCCGAAACGTTAAACGCGTAAGAGATTAGTTTCTCTGCGACACTATATAGGAGCGAAGGGAGATTAAGCCGAAGGGCAATTAATTAAATCGCGGCAAATAAGCCTTCAGACGACTCGTCGCCACGAGGCATCGAGAGCGTCGCGTACTTCGAGATCGGCAAAGAGGCGATAACCGTAGCCCGGAGCCATCATTAGTCCTTGCTTTCATCCCTTCGATGCTCGATCACGCTCTACCGACATCACACGCATGTGTGGACGCATTCTAGGCGCGCCGAACGAAAAAGATACGACTATGTGTCTAAGAACGTGATTTCATTTGCCAATAGTTGCGCGGAAAAAAAGTTAGCTGTCATAGCTAACTTTTAAGTATCCCTATATTACACCTCGAGACTTTAGTTACCACACGTCTAAATTTTAGCTCTGTGGAACGTAATATTTTTAATTATAATTTCACGGAGAATTTTCTACTAAGATATATTAGATAGCTGTAATTCAAATTTAGGCATAGTAGCTAATATTTTTTTTCTATAGAAACAAATTTTGTTGCAAGTTATTTCGGAGAGAAAGTTTCTTTAATTTTTCGCTCTCTGCCTTTGGAAAATTGACGAGAGCTGTTTTGCGAAAACGAGAGTAAAAAGCTTCCGCTCCATATTTAAACAAAATATATATAATTACAATGTATACAACAAAGAAATAATTTCATACTTGCAAATATATACAAGAATAAGCATGGATAAACGTGCGAATATAGTTTCAAGTTTACGGTACCGGGAGCTCGAGTGTTTTGACTCGTTTGATTTTTCACGGATGGTGGTCAATTAGAATGCTGTCCCGAGCGAATATTCGCGCAGACGGTTTCACCGCGCGCTGAAAAATGAAGGTAGTCGGTTAGGCGGGTAGGTAGGGTAAGGCAGGTATAGGTGGGTAGGTAAATGACGTATATAGATGTGTATCACGCACAATGCACGCTCGTGGGAGCCTGCGTGCGCTCGCTCCCACGCCGGTTTTTGTCCGAACGCTCGGTAGACCGGCCCGCCGCTAAAACTGCTACAAGGGTTCTCATCGTAACATCGGTAGAACTCTGCGACGTGTAATTTTGCGAGTGCCCATCGACGAACGACGACCTACCTTCGGAGAAATTTTCTCCGTATATTTATCCATTTTTTACCTCATCGTTTTTATTATATTTTATCTTGTAATTAGTATAGAGGTGAATTATTGTGTTAAGAAAGAAATTTTTAGATTTTTTTTAGATATAGAGTGTTATGAAACTACGAGTTCGCGAAAGAGAAATTGCGAAGAGATTTGTTGTTAAAGTATAGATATTATTTGATAAATAAGTTGAGACTCGACATTTTTGGTTTCAAGATGTATTTCTATCGTAGCGGCTGAACGGTCGAATAATTTATTAAACGTGTTTAAAAATCGGACACGCTCGATGTGAAAGAATATGGGTGAATGAAATTAATTTAATCCGTGATATACATGTAATATTATTAACGCGGCGTCTGCTTCTTTCGCGTGCGAAATTCCACTGGTACGGCGAGCTGGTAAACCGGTAGGATAATTAATTTCCACGGAATAAGAAACGAATATTGCGTTGCGAATTCGCTTTTATTAGTGGCAGTTCTGCCGCAATGACGGTTTCTCCTCTGGCGATTGCTTCGCCGAACAACGATCTTCGTTGCCATGCAGGTTTATATGCTCGCCATACGTCACTTACACGAATAAATTGTATCTTTTATATACATGTATAAGAAACGTTTCATTTCTTTAATAAAAGCTCCAGTTTATTTCTAAATTTAAAAAAAATCGAAAGTATTTTGCAATTACGTGAACTGTTTCCATAAATGTCAGCTCGCTGAGATTTAATCGATTTTCCGTCTCTTATTAAAAAAGCAGAACTTGGAGGAAAAAAAAAAGAGATAAAAAGTCACTCGACTGCGCTATCTTGTTCTGTGAGCGTATATAATTAATTCCCGTGTCACGTTTTTGACATATCTATTGATGTGTGAACCTGTCTCGATATGTAGAAATACACACAGTCGGCAACAAGACAGAATTACATATACGAAAGGAAAGAGCCCGCTCACCCTCGATTCTCGAAACTATATCCCCTTTTACCGATAATAGGCATTTACGACGCGAAGCGATAATAAAGAGAAGTCGGGTGAACGAGCAGCACCTGTGACACATTCCCGCGCGTGTGCATCACTCGAACACCTGTAACCCCGTGTCCTGTCCCTTTCGCGACCGCCTCGACGTTTCCAATTTCCCACACAGGCCGTGCCCGTTCAATAACGGATCGCGCTCCGATGAATTCCAAAAAGAGGGGTGCTACACTCGGACGCTAATTATACGGCCGCGACAATTAACATACCGGTCGCATTGTTATTGAAACAAGTTCTCGGGATCGAAATACCCGCGTTCTCGTGCGATATGTTTTCGTTTACCACTTTATCGATTAAAATATCTTTTATCGCTAAGCAATTTTAGACATTAGAAAAATATATAGCTCTCGCAATAGGTCAGCTAATTTCTTCTCAACATGATTTTCTCTTAAAATTTAATTATGATAATCGTGAAACAATATGGTATTGGAAGAATTTTATAAGAGTTTCTCTGATTAATATTTACCGCAATAAAAATATTAATATCTACCACCGTAAAAAAATATAAAATATGTTCGATTAATTTTTGCTATGTATATATTAATATTTTTTATTATGGTAAATATTAATCAGAGAAACTCTTATAAAATTTCATATTGTCCTTATACGATTACCATGATTTTCAAGGTAATTTTTAAAAGAAAATTCTCTCGGTGTACAAATATTTTATTTAAAAATGCTGTTCATTTGTGTTCATTTTTATTGACGCAATTTTTCTCTTACAATTTACCCTAAACATCATAATAATCGTGAGACAATATAATAGTGGAAGAATTTTATTAGAGTTCCTCTAATCAATATTAATATCTACCACCATAAAGTATAAAATATGTTCGATTAATTTTCGCTATGTACATATTAATATTTTTGTTAATATTTTGATTTATCAGGGTAAATTCTAAGAGAAAATTCTCTCCGTGTATAAAAGAGATGGAAAGAAAAGTCAATTTAGAAACTACATCATCAGGAATACCAAAATTAAGGAGACTGGATAAGGCCGGGACCGAAAAATAATTGGCGTTTGTCCTGACACAGGAGGAACAAAGGTAAGCCAGGATTCAACAAAGCATGACGAAGGCAGACCGTGCCCAGCAGCATATGCCGAAATGTCTTTCTCTCTCCCTTTCCTTCTCTTTCTAGGACTATCGTGTCCAGCGGCTGAAGACAATTGCCTTCTCATGTTTGGTTGAAAGTGTGTTCCCTTCGGGTCTATACTACTCGTAGATAACACCCAGGTTAATGTTAATGACGGAACAGGTGCCCGCCGAGGCGTGACACGGTGACGTCATTGGTCCCCTGGTACCACAACGTCGCACGTTGTTCGCCACTGCGATCATTGAAGAAAAATAGATTCTCGCAACAGTCTCGTGATTATACGCCAGCATTGAATATTTAATTTATTAATCGGCGCAGCTCGCGATAACGGCAAGATTTATCGTCGACTATATGCTGCGTTCAATGTATCTTTAAAGATAATTCAACGTGTTTTTATTGAAAAATTACGGAAAGAACAGGCAAGAGTTTAAAAATACGAATAAAATGACTTGGGCTATTCAATAGATTCGTGTACAAAAAATTACAGATTCTAAAATTGAAAGATCGCGCGGGACCAAACGTCGTAGATGAGTTTACTTTCAAATGCGCGATTATTTGCGAAAATATTCGAAAATACTGGTTATAAGGAACCTTGAGGAAGCTATAATTTCTTGGATCATTTTCGTTAGGTGGCAGCACGAGCCGACAGGATGTCCGAAATGAGTTCACGTGAAAAGCAAAGTAAGTTGAATGGAACAAAGTTGGTTCTATAAATTATAGAATCCACTCCTACTCTAAATCACTCGGATACCCTCATCCAATCAAATAAGCTTTGACAAAAAATATATAAAAAAATTATTGATCTTTGCAATGAGTCTCTTAGATATTTTATTGTTGGAATTTCGTGATGTCATTTAAGTGCAATTAGACTTTGGATTTTTTTATAAAATATTGACTTGAATTTATGTTCAAACACAAAGACAAAAATTTAAAACTTTTCTCAGGCAACGTAAAAAACAATTAACATCTTTAAGTAAACGTTCTTTGCACGTTGTTCAGGTAAGATATATATGAGAGCGCGCAGAGTTGACCTCCGATTCAACGCATGACATCCCTCCCGATCGGTAAGTCCTCCACAGACAGAACGAGAGGAGGATCATCGAGGATTGGACAAATGAGACTCCTCCCGCGTTATCTGCGTCCCAACCTGCACCCACGCATTGATTCACCAACATCGCTCGTCGCGGGTTATGCAAGAGCCAGCAAGAACGAAAACGCGGTCGTTGCAAAGGGAGAGGAAGCGAGATGCGGAGTTCTCCACATATATACATACACTTCTCCGTCACATCATCCATCTCCGAGCGACGGCAACCATGACCTCATCCCGGCCAACCCGTCTCTGACGGAGAGTTGCACAAACCGACGACGTTAGTGGGGTGGACGATGATGCGCAATCGCATTTTGCATTGCATCGCATTGAATTGCACTTATCGCGCGCGTTTTAAATGGTACATGCCGCAAAGTCCAATTATGTGATTTGAATCTCTGCCGATCGTGATCGTTCAATTCTGATATTACAGCTTCTGATGTATCGTACGGTGGTTGATTAAGATATTACGGTAATATCGCTAACAAAACATTTCTATTACTCGGAACGATTGAAAGGGCGAATAAAAAATAAGCGATCGTGGCGGGAAGATTTCTGCTTCGAAAGAGATGTAAAGAAAATCGATTATAGTTTTTACAGATCTCTCAGTCTTTAATGCACTTCTATTTTTCATTTATTTCAAGAAACTTGACTGGTCTCTGTTCAGATATTCCTGTTTAATATAATTCACGCCTGAATTATCTATTTTCAATAAGGCCCAGCAGACTCAATGAAAAAAATTCCCAGACTTTTTCAGATTTTTCAAGACCAGAAATTAATTTTTTTCCCTGACTTTGTATTATTTTTTCCAAATATATAATTTGCATATATCTATATAATAAATCAATTAAATGTTAAATCATAAAATCCTTGAGATATTTTTCAACAATGAGAAAAGGTTCCGAAGTTAAACCAAAAATTTAAATCAATTATACAATCTGCATTATGTACGATAATCGAAACAAAACATATATAAACTATTTAAATAATCACCTTTTTATTTATATTATATCAAAGTTTTTTAGTTTTGTCTCTATCAAACATATCGAAATAAAATAACACGACGATGAAAATATAAATTAACGAACACGCAGTAGATGAATCGATTTTTAACACAGAAAATTAGCGTGCTGGGAGTCAAGGAAAAGTTTATATTTATTTAATAAAAAGTTTCAAATTATTGAGACAAATATAGAATAATGTGAAAAAATCCAGATAAATAGTAAAATTTCCTGACTTTTTTCACTGACAACTCCAGATTTATAAAATTCCCTGACAATGTCCGATTTTCCCTGACCGCTAGACACCTTGTTTAATAAAAAATAGAAAAATAAAAGATCGCTGGACGAGATGTTTATTGAAATCGCGTAAGAAAATCTCTACGCGAGCTTAGAGCGAGTGCAGATGTCGAACTTTAAAAGCTCGTGTCGGTGACACGATCGGTACCGTTATACATGCCCGCCGGCAATCGGCCGTACAATCGGTAGTATCTCTTGTTGTTCCTATTCGCCGCTTGACCAGTTCCCGAGTAACTTCGAACCTGTTCCATGAGTGTGTGTGCTTCTACCTGTTGCGCGCTCTCGGTATCTAGATACGCGTCGAGACTTCTCGTAGCATCGCTCGCGGATGCACAGCGCGAAAACCCTTGTTACACGCACGAGTTCCCTCGACTTACGTAATTTTCATGCGTATTAAGACTCCATAATTATCCTCCCCTCCCATCAGATTTTTATTTTTTTTTTTATTTTACCTTTATTTTAGTCATACTTTTATTTCTCTCAATATAGAATAATTTTAATATTATAAAGTAAAACTAACGAGAGAAGGAAATCTTAACATGTACCACACGAGATCTGATATATATTAATATATCTATATCAAATTTCAAAAGAAATAAAATTGTTTTTGTACCATTACGCTATTTAAAATTTGCATCTAAAATGATAAAGTCCGCACTAATTTCTTGATCATTAGAAGTTGATTGAACCGATAATCTCGAAAAAAAAATCGGCCGATTTTGAGAGAAAGAGAGACCCCGGTATCTCTTTCCTGGCTCCACCCTAATTACCCAGCAAAGGGAACGCGAGTAACCATTCGAGCGGAGTGACGAATCGTTGATGAGAGCCGAAGTACCGAAAGTACTCTGTTCACCAATCCTCGACTTTTAATTAGCTTCTCGCGAAAGCGAGTCGTGGCCAAACGCAGATAGACACGCGAACGCACCTTACGCACGCATTTGCCCTGGCTCCGGGGCACGTCGTAAACGGACGCTGTCTTTAACATTTATTTCGTGTTTAATTAACCGCCCATTACCTTCCACTCACATTCTCGTTAACGATCGGCGAAATTAAATGTAAAAGAGGAGAAAAACTTGTTGTTGTGTGCGCGCGCGCGCGATTGATGCCCGGATATCTCGATATTTCGCGATAAAAGTTATTTCTCTCTCTCCCTTTCAGTCGCGTAAATGTTATATATAAAATATATCGAGAAAATGCAGTAAAATGAAATATATATTAATAGTAAATAATTGTATTTACAACGCTCTTGAGACGATAATTATTTCAAAGTGTTTATGTCTTGAGTTATATTATCAGAACAGGTTGCAGCAGTATTTAGATGGCTATATAAAGTGCAATTTCATACAAACGTATTAATTATTAAACTGAATAAAAATATAACGAAGATTTATCATTAAAAAGAAAATCTATTTGATTCTGAATTCATTAAATTTTTAAAAGATTATAACGTTTACATGTGTGCACTTTTTTCTACAGAAAGCTATCACACTCGTGCTATTAAATCTTGACACACTGTATTACAGTTTCGAATGCAAGTTGCATTCCTCTTGTTCAAGGGTATGCAATTACCGAATGCTGAGTCACATAGTTGTAAATGAGTTAAGTAGAAAAAAAAAAAAATCGACAACATTCTCGACAGCCGCTCGGAACCCGCTTTGCCTCTTTTCCCACCTTACAACTTCTCACTTTCGCAATTATCTCAGTATCTTGACGCAACTGATACGTAAGCGTAATTTTTCGAATCAACGTATTCCAAGTTAGCGCAAAATACTACTTTTAAATATTCGCGACATACAGCATCCCACGCGTATATAAAAAAAAAAACTGAAATTAATATAATTTACGATTTTTTTATCTTAGTCTGGCGATGAGAAAAATAATTAATCAATATACGTATTATAGAAATCCGAGAGGAACAACTGCGGAAGAAATTCTCGATCTTACACCGGCAACATGCGATGGGGTTCGGCGGCAAGAAGTCGCGTGGAGAAAGAGAGAAACGTAGGAAGAGATCTCTCGCGCGAGAGAGCAGGTGGAGCCCGGATGAAGAAGGGGTGGAAGAGAGAGGGGAGGGAAAGGGGGATGCGCGCGAGAGCAAACTCCGCGCGCTCTCGCTGACTTATAAATAAATCTCGATCGCGTGGCTCTTCTCCCCACCTAGCTCGCGCGCAGCATCCCGGTTCTCCTGCCACAACAACTTCTTCCGCGCTTCCACCTCGCTCGATTTCACCTGAAAACTCGCCTGCTACCGAGCGCATGTATGTATGTATGTATGTACATATATACGAGCGAATCGTCTCGATAACGCTTTCCTGTCTCGTCAATTAACGTGTAATTAACGAACCTATTAGCTACACGATATACGACTATTATTGCCGATCTAATGTTTCCTTCGGATCAGCGAATTGCGATAGACTTGACGAAGATGTCCCGGATATCTCTGATCGAATTTGCTGCGGATACTCTCGACATTATATAGTACTTGCATAAACGATCTGCGAGCTTCGCGATTAAATAAGTATAATGCGTCGATGTTATTAATTAATCTCTTGAATTAAATGAAAATGCATTATCAAGCCAGTCGCTGCAAATGAATCATATCTAATTGAAGAAATTAATTACAAGTGGTGGCAGTTTCAATCAGTAATATTTTTAAGTGTCTTATATTATGTACGAGATATATTTATAGCAGGATATTCTGTTAAAGAATTACTTGAATTTGATTACTAATTATATGTGTTTTCAGTCTAGGTACATGTGGAGATTTTTCTCACATATAGATATGTATAGTTATTATTACTGATTTTTAAGCAAACTCTTACTGTCATTAATCAGTGAAATATATAAGAGAAAGAGAGTAGAGTGTGAGTGTTTTCACTAAAAATCAAAAAAACACTCTTCGATAAAATTGTATGTCACCATTTTACATAAAATATTTTTATCGATTCAATTTAAGAGAGTATATATTTATCTATCGCGCTTTGAGTCGAGTGAATTTTCTGAAATAGTCAAAATACAGAGATTAGGTATCTGCGACGGTAATAAATGGATATGCACGTGAAGGAACTTTCGCGGAGAGCTACGGAATAAATAAATTGAAAGCCATAAGATCTTCATAACCGATAATGAATTCTGAAACGACTTGAGAGACTCGATATTAAGAACGGATGAATGCTCGGTAAGTACAATCATCATCATTATTTTCGATTGCAAACGGATCGCCGGGAAAACTCGTTTGCCGCGGTAAGTGTAACCCTCTTCCTCACGAAGGTTTGCATCAAGAGCGTTTTCTAGGAGCGTCCCTCTTCGTTCCACGATCATCTTTTACACCAGTCCGTTCCAACTCCGGCAGAAACCTGTTCGGCTTCCCTCTTCGCGCTTTTCCATCCGAGGCGATTTCTCTCTCCTTCTCTCTCAAGACGGAATCAATTATACATTTCGTTATTTTATTTGTTTATCCGATATCAAGGCGCCGACGTGTCCGTGGATCATCGATATATATATCTAGAACTTGAAAACCGGAGCGCAGGACAAAGTATATCGATCGTTGTAAGCGCCGACACGGTTTTGTAACAAATTCGTCTCTAATTGAGAAACCATGTTGCAGGACGATTCAAATTAGTCGCGATTAATGTCCGTTCGAAGGACCAGTCCCTGCGTGAGAAATGTCCACGGTTTGTAATTCATTTATTCTTTAATTTGCATATACGCGGCGCGCGTGTCAAAACTATACCCGCTCGAGATAAATGTTCGCATTACGAATTCATATACTTTATCAACGATAATGATATATATATACTTATTATTTATGTAACGGTAATGCAAAGCGGTCGCTTATAACGCGCGACGTTTCACACGATCTATTATAAACAACAGTTATAGGTACCAAAGAGACGTCTAACGGACAGATATAATGCTAAGAAAAACTTTAATCTAGGATGTCTTAACGATCTTACGCGACGTACGAAATGTGAACGAAAACTCTCTCGCGTTAGATGAGACGCCACTCGAGATCCGCCGAGAAAAAGGAAACCGGAGAAAGAAAGAGAGAGAGAGAGAGAGAGCAGCGAAGAAACAGAGGATGAAGATGAAGAGGAGGAAAAAAACGGAGTAGGAACTGGTCTAAGGATGGCAAATGTAAGAGGTAGAGTCGAGCGAGCAAATGGTGAAAGAAGCATAGCTTTCATCGCGGAAGAACCTATAAGTGCCAGATATTCTTTGAGTACCAGCTGTTACGTTCGGATGAATGAACGAAGATGGCATTCAGTAAAAAGATAGAGAACAGAAATTCAAATCAATGTGAGCAAATGAATAAATTGCATTCTGTAATTATTGTTACACGTAGCGTTTAGCAATAAAGTTTAAAGAAAAATTGTTAGATTAAAGTCATCGATACACGAAGAGGAAATATTAATATATACATAGTAAAATGAATCGAATATATTTTTTATCTTATTGTGGCAAATATTATATTAATCAGAGAAATTCTTATAAAATTCTTCCAATATTGTCCTACGATTACCATGATTTTCAAGGTAAATTCTAAGAGAAAATTCTCTATGTATCAACTTGTTCTTTTAACTGTTTTAAGTCGAAACACAAAGATATCATTTCATGAATATCTAATCATTGTGATTAAAAATTTTAGCATTTGATTGTAAAAAATACAGTATCAGAAAAAAAAACAAATTTAAAAACCTACGAGTGAAAAATTTAAAAACGATTCAGAAAAGATAGATGCATCGATGCAGGATCGAGAATGCAGGAGAAAAAGACGAAGATATAGCTGTGCTAGCTCATGCATTTCAGTTGCAAGTGTAAGAGATGGCTGACTGGTGCGTGCCGGTCGTGTGGCGAACAAGTCGTACGAAAGAGGAGGGATAAGAGGAAAAAGATGCGAGGAGGGAAGGAAGAGAGAGAGACGGGAAAACGGACGGATGGTAGTCAAAGCGCTGTCAACTGGTTCACTCGGCCACTCCTACGCATCAGCTGTTGGGACGATCACCGCGAAACCGCATCTCTTACGTAAGATGCTGCATGTCCGTTCGAACACGAACATCGGTATCGGCACATGCAAATCCGCGAATCAATTGTTCGACGACACGCAGGATTTGCGCGGAAATCATCACGGTCGATATGAAAATCTTTGTAATATTTCGATATAAAAATATTATCCATACACGATAAAATTTTAGAAAATTACATCTATCTAAAAATATATTTGATTGCGCCTTCTCGAAATCTGTTCTCCAACAGATGCCATTTGCAAAATTACTATGAGCAAATGTCATCATATTAATAAAAAAAACATATATAAAGAAATCTCTATTATTTTATTTTCTTCAACAATTTTTAAAGCGGTACTCACCTTGTATTTATGTTTTTAATTATCTACCTACAATAAAAGAAAAGATTCGAACGATCTTTATTTACGTTTCCGTCAACTCTAAAGGTTATTCTCACACATATTTTATAATTTGCACACATATAATTTTAATTATACATACTATGTTAACATACAGAGAACATATTTCTCAAGTCACATAATAAGTACGTAATGAGCAAACACGTAAGTAAATTTTTTTAATTTGCGCAAACTCTTGAAATAACAGACGTTTTACACCGATGCACGAATCTTTTTTTACCGATCTACCAACTAAAACTAGCGGTTAAATCCTTAATCCTTACAATCGCGAAAAATGGTGTGCATAAAAATGCGTCATATTTTAGACGGATATGATAACAAAACCGAGATTAAAAGAGAGGACCATATATATTGTAAAACTACTTGAGAAATATGCCACATGATAATTAAGCATGATAGTTAAAAACAGTAAAATGCTTAAAATATCAAATAATTTTGAGAACAATTTTAATGCTGCAATTAAAAATGTGCACATAAAACTCGTCCGATTTTTAGGTAGATAAATAGAAATGATATAAAGATAACCATCTCAAAAATCGATGATTTTGCCAATCCAAGCAGAAGATATTATCGAAGCTTTTAAATACGTAATAACTGAATTAATTATAAAGAAAATGGTTTTTTTTTAAGTTTTAAGAAAATGTTCATTTCAATTAAAAGATCGTCTTTTTATATCATACAAATTATGTAGATAGAAACAAAATAAATAGCACATTTTTCCAGGCGTTTTAAAATTTAAAATAACAAAGCCCAAGTGCTATATAAATGTTTGATAAAATCTAGAATTCCAAATCGAAATAATTCAGAAAATGTGCATGAATGTTTAAGATGATAATTGATTTTTAAAAAATGCAAATGCGTTACAGGATCTTTTAGATCCTGTTAAAATGTTTTTCTCGTAGATTTCTCATTGCGGATACTTTGTATAAGTATTTAACTGTGCGCCAGCGCAGCGTGCACTCAGCCTGCCGCACAACTCGTATATATTAATTTATGCAAATCGAATATCGACTTCATTATCGATTTATGGGATCAGTGCGAACATGTCAACGTGTATATCTACTCGTCTTATCGGCGCTTCTCTCCCCAAGAGCTGGCGTATCAGGTCTAGTGCCCACGCGCTGCTCTTATCGAAGACTCGTCGCACGACACGGTTGTTCGAGTCAATCGGAGCAAAAAAGGGCTTACGTTGGTTAAACCGGTTGGGAGAAAAAAAAATTATCGAGCAACGCGAGTTTAGATTTAGCTGCTAAAAGTGGATAATTTATTCAGCAAATGTCGTGCGAGGATAATCTGCATCGTTCATAATCTCGTCGTAAAAAAACTACGATCGTACGAAATTCACTTGAAAGATCAATATTTTATTAAATGTGTGCGAGTGTATGTTACGTGTGACACGAATATTCCAAGCATTAACTATACGTATATTTAGAGGAAGATTAGTGAAATGAGAAAAAAATATGTTACATACCGAGAGAGATTTAATCGAGTCGAGGCAGAAAACACAGTGTTTAATAAGCGAGTTTTTTGAAGAGAGCAACGCGATGACACATGGTGTGAACGCTCGAACTCGCGCGAATGACAACAAGACGACCGCGTGTAAACAACGGGCGCGCTAGACGCCGCAAAAAACAAACATTGAATTTTACGGGCTATTGTGTCATCATATATACGCGGTTGCCTCGTTGTCATTCACGCGGTGAGATTCGAGCGATGCTTCTCGCGTCGTCGTCGCGTTATTCCTAGAGAAGCGATCGTTTTGATAGAAGGTAAGCTATAACGGTACAAAGGGGAAAAAGACGATTATTATTCCCTACAACTGTTACTATTAACGATTACCACTCTGAACAATTGATTGTCTCTCGCGATAAATGACGCGTAAGAATATCGCGGTGATTTACATATCTCGAGGCATTTATCTCGTATAGTACAAATTTCTGTGGAAAAGAGAATCGACTGGGAAAATAATACTGCGAGAATATAAATATCTAACAGCTGGAAAGTTAGGAAAAATTTAAGCCAATATTAGATTTTTATTTGAATATTTCTTCAAAATCTTATAGATAAAGAATAAGAGAGATTAAGATATCTTCCCACAAAACATTCAAGAATTAACACATAATTGTGAAAAAGTGGTAAAAGGAAATACAGTCATTATTGAGAATAAATAGAGCGGATTGCAAGGAAAATGAATTCTGCAACGTAAAAGTAGAGATACAATCGATAGATCAGAATCACCGGGAATAGAACGGGTTTTTAAGAAAGGAAAATCTCGTTTGCTGTTCTAAACACACATTAATCACTGAATAATATGGTAATTATCGCAATCAGTAGAACGTGAATTACGTTTGTCAATGAGATAACGAACACATATATAGCACAAGACATAAATATGTATGTGTGTACACATAAATATGCCAGTGTTTAACATGTCAACACAAACCGTAATAATGTTTAATACGGAATAAACGAAATAGGAAACTAATATTTAAATAATCATAAATAAAGATTCGCGACTTCCACGACTTCGTTTCGAATTATTTATCTAACACGAATGAGGCGTTTGTATATTAACAATGATGATGAATGACAAGACCATGGAATATCTATAATTAACGCGACAGAACTCTCGCAAAAGTCGCACGATACGCGGGAAGCGAGACATTTGCTCCTTCCGGGATTAAGTCGTTACGTTCGATTAAGAGGTTTCATTTCGAGGCCTTTATGGGGAAATTCCCGATTATTAATTTACAAGCGTGTGAATGACATGGGTCGGGGAAGTGCGCGTTTCCAGTATCCGCGCCGTTGAGAAAATCGACGCTCCTCGAGAGGAAGAGAGAAGAAACATCGGTTTACATCAGTGATATCCCCTCGTAAAGGATGGCCACGCGAGAAAGGGCGAGTCACACGCATGTATCTAGTAGCCGCGAGTATATAGTAGCCGAGCTAGCGCGGCTAGTTTTTCCCGGAGTGTATCGTCGGAGAGAGGATGAATGAACCCAGCAATTTGTTAGGAGCGCGAGGACCGAGAAACGCGCTGCTGCTACTCAGTCTCCATTATCTCCGCAATCTTTCTCTTTCTCTCTCTCTCTTTCTTGCCGAGAGACCAGAAGTTGCGGTCGAATGGAAGGCGAGCAGCAGCCTCCGGGCTTCGGAGCTCTTCGACCATAATGCGGCATAGAAAGAAGAGGATTCTATAATGCAAGATACGGCACGTAATAAAACCCGGGAAGAAACGCACGCCTCGGAAGTGCACGCGCGTGCATCGCGCGCTTCCTCTTCTCTCTCTACCGAGAGTCCCGACAGAGTTGCGTTCGCCACTTTGGAAGACGTATTATAAGAGAGAGAGGATCGCGCTCTGCAATTAATTCGTAATTTATTACCCCGGACTTTGGTATCTACCACGGTAACGCGCGATACTACTGCTGGATTAACGATTTAGCCGATTTATTTAATTACCCTTTCATCCGAGGCTCGTCACTCACGCGCAATTACGCACAATAAAATGTGTGTGTATGCTGCGAAAGATTTTTTTAATAATAGTACTTTTTTCTATGATAAATGAAGTCTCTCTTGGAAATTTTAATCTTTAACATATGAGTTTAATAAGTGAGTTTAAATTTGAATGTTAATAAAAAGGTAACTGTTTGAATTATTATGCATATTGATGTTAGTAATAATATAAGTATACAATTGCAACGTGCTATCGATGCATGATTCATGTATATTATTAAAAGTACGCCACAACTCGTTGAGTTAAGATTGAGTAAAGACTCGAGTGTTCTACAGAAATATATTTTTATCTGCCTAGCAAATATATCCAACACATCTGTGTACGATATATCTTATACTTGATATATTTTTGATTGTATTTTTGACATTTAAACATATATTGATATAATATCAAAATAGATGAATAATTAAGTGCATGTACGTAGAGAGAATTTTCTCTTAGAATTTACCCTGAAAATCATGATAATCATGAGACAATATGGTATTGGAAAAATTTTATTAGAATTTCTCTAATTAATATTTACACCACAATAAAAAATATTAATATCCACAATGAGATATATAAAATATGTTCAATTAATTGTAATATTTTTTATTGTGGTAAATATTAAGAGAAACTCTTACAAAATTGCCTAATCTAAATATATTTGTTCTTATAAATTCTTCCAAAATACCATTTTGTCCCACGATTACCATAATTTTCAGGCTAAATTCTAAGAGAAAATTGTCTCCGTGTAAGAGAAAAAAATAGAATTCTCCATTTTCATGTAATCGTTTTGATTTCATTTACATTTTACTCCGTTTCAAAATTCGCGAAGCCTAATAAATTATTAAAATATACTCATTATTTAATATCAATTATATATTGCTTTTTTAGTGTGTAATAAATTTTTTATGGATATGTTCGTCGACTTTTACACTGTTTTTCTTTTACATATGCCGCGATCCCTCATCATACGGCAGAGTAGGCTCCACTTTCGTTCGGTTTAACTCTTTTTTTTTTTCCCTCTTTTTCCTCCTGAAACTAAACGTCGATTCTGCCGTATAATTTGCGGGTATAGAAAATGCGAAGGAGAGAGCGAGCGCAGGCTCTCTTAGAGATCGCGCGCAGGCTGGATTTAAGAGGTAGGGCAAGCTCGTAACGTATAAAGGGCGCAAGATAATCAATTACCCCGGCTACCGTCTTCCCGAGAGCAATAACATCGGCCGGCTGTTGCCCGTTTCAGGTCGTGTACCTGTTGCAACCGCGCGCGCGTATATTTAATAGCATCCCCCTAATCGGCTACGCCCGATCGTAAGGAAGAGATCTCCGCCCTCTTGTGCTTTTTCCGAAGAACGAGATACATTCGAACGATCTCGATCTCATTTTTCCGCGCTTCGATATGGTATTCAGGATTTTTTGTCCTTCAAGATCATTCCAAATGTTTAAGGAAAATGTCCAGGGAAATGGAACAGTATTTTATTAAATTGATGGTGGGAATTTTAAATTGAAACATCAAGTAACGCTTGGGATGCTGTAGCATCCCGGATTACTTATTTAAGGATAATCGCCACCGTACGTATAAAATTCTCGCTGTAAATTAAATTGTTTCTGCAAATTGTATAGTGTTCTTAATCGCATGTCTTACATGTCTAAAAATATCGTATACCTGTCACTATTCTGTATAAATTAAAGACTCAAGGTAAAATATCGCTCTATTTAAGCGAAGGGAAAAAAAATCAAGCGACACAGAATACAATTATTAAACATACTTATCTGATTATGATCTCATTAAAAAATTGTACGATCGTAAAGATTGAATCTCGATGCAGAGAATGTATACCTACTTTAATCGTATATAAAAGAACGCGATTCGATCAGCGCACATTTTGTTGTATCCCAAATCACGGAGGAAGGATTTTCAAGATTTCTCGCATCCCATTGCAACTTTCTCAATTCCCTCTCTCTTTCGATAGTACATCGGCAAACATAATAATACGAGGAACAAGGAGGGTGTAAAAGAAAAAGGACGGAGAAACGAGAGTTCACGTCCCGATATATTAAGCTGGATATTCCGCGGCGGACGTTAAGAGGCTCGAAATGGCGAATAAATGTTCGATCGTAAAACGACCGGCGCGGTGAGCCGTATCTTCTAAGGGGTAATAGCGCGTGTGATACGCAACGAACGCGCGTGTAGTCTTGACCGTTCCTCTGTCTACCTTCCCTACCTGCAGCCTCTCTTTCCCGGTCTCGCGTTTCTCGCGATAATATAGCCGTGTATCCGAGCGATGTAGCGGAGCTACCGAGTACAGCTGCGAAATATATGCTGTTATTATACGGAATGGAAAACGCGCCGCGCTATATAATCGAGCGCTAAACTCTTTTGTCCGCGTCGGAGTCTCTCTGCTTTTTTTCCCGCGATAATAAAATTAGATCTAACTATGTGAGCAGTAACAGACAATAGATTCTATTTCATTATTTTTTCATACAGCAACAAAAATATATCGAAAACAGACGTACGATTGTTATTTCTTATAGTTTTGCGGTAGTCGTCGATTTTAATTGTGGCGTTAATTATTTTATTAAAAGAGTCCTTAAATTTCTTACATGTTTTTACCGTCTACTCAATGTCTATTCACAATTTCGTCTCTTACGAACTTCCTATACTCGGACCTTCAACGGATGCAACATTATCATATTTTGTTCGTTTCAAATTAGAGAAAATTAATTATTTTATTTTACTTTCTTTACATTTTTATATATTTCTACGCATCGTTCATTTTTTTTCTGCATTCGCGTTTCATTCGACTAAAAGAGTCCTTAAATTTCTTACATGTTTCTACTCAATGTCTATTCACAATTTCGTCTCTTACGAACTTCCTATACTCGGACCTTCAACGGATGCAACATTATCATATTTTGTTCGTTTCAAATTAGAGAAAATTAATTATTTTATTTTACTTTCTTTACATTTTTATATATTTCTACGCATCGTTCATTTTTTTCTGCATTCGCGTTTCATTCGACTAAAAGAGTCCTTAAATTTCTTACATGTTTCTACTCAATGTCTATTCACAATTTCGTCTCTTATACGAACTTCCTATACTCGGACCTTCAACGGATGCAACATTATCATATTTATTCGTTTCAAATTAGAGAAAATTAATTATTTTATTTTACTTTCTTTACATTTTTATATATTTCTACGCATCGTTCATTTTTTTTTGCATTCGCGTTTCATTCGACTAAAAGAGTCCTTAAATTTCTTACATGTTTCTACTCAATGTCTATTCACAATTTCGTCTCTTACGAACTTCCTATACTACGGACCTTCAACGGATGCAACATTATCATATTTTATTCGTTTCAAATTAGAGAAAATTAATTATTTTACTTTCTTTACATTTTTATATATTTCTACGCATCGTTCATTTTTTTTCTGCATTCGCGTTTCATTCGACTAAAAGAGTCCTTAAATTTCTTACATGTTTCTACTCAATGTCTATTCACAATTTCGTCTCTTACGAACTTCCTATACTCGGACCTTCAACGGATGCAACATTATCATATTTTGTTCGTTTCAAATTAGAGAAAATTAATTATTTTATTTTACTTTCTTTACATTTTTATATATTTCTACGCATCGTTCATTTTTTTCTGCATTCGCGTTTCATTCGACTAAAAGAGTCCTTAAATTTCTTACATGTTTCTACTCAATGTCTATTCACAATTTCGTCTCTTATACGAACTTCCTATACTACGGACCTTCAACGGATGCAACATTATCATATTTTGTTCGTTTCAAATTAGAGAAAATTAATTATTTTATTTTACTTATTTACATTTTTATATATTTCTACGCATCGTTCATTTTTTTTTGCATTCGCGTTTCATTCGACTAAAAGAGTCCTTAAATTTCTTACATGTTTCTACTCAATGTCTATTCACAATTTCGTCTCTTACGAACTTCCTATACTCGGACCTTCAACGGATGCAACATTATCATATTTTATTCGTTTCAAATTAGAGAAACGCAAAGAGCAAAGATAAAGGGGAACAGACGCATGTGAGAGACGTAAGAGGAGATGGTACGATAGAACGAAACGAAGACGAAGTAGAAACGAGCTACGAGGGCTAAAGAGAAGAGCAGGAGGAGAAAGGGGAAGGGACGAGGAATACCCTCGGGCTCGGCAGCATGATTACGAGCCGCAATTATGTCTCCGCCGGCTGCCGGCCACGTAGAGGTCGTCGGGTACAGTAGATCACGAAAGTTTCTTGGACGATCTCCAAAATCATTTGCTCATTTTTTTGTCTACATTACACAGAGAGAATTTTCTCTTGGAACTTACCCCGAAAATCATAGTATTCGCGAGACAATATGGTACTGGAAGAATTTTATAAGTCTCTCTGATTAATATTTGCCACAATAACAAAATTAATACGTAGTAAAATTAATCCAATATATTTTATATCCTATTGTGGTAAATATTTAATCAGAGAAACTCTTATAAAATTCTTTTCAGAGTAAATTCTACATATAAGAGAAAATTCTCTCTGCGTTAGAATTAATTAAGAGGCATCTATTTTTCAACAATTTAAATATTTTTCACGATGATGAAGGAAGGTTTCCTCGAACTTACCCCGAAAATCATAGTATTCGTGAGACAATATGGTACTGGAAGAATTTTATAAGTCTCTCTGATTAATATTTGCCACAATAACAAAATTAATACATAGTAAAATTAATCCAATATAATTTATATCCTATTGTGATAAATATTTAATCAGAGAAACTCTTATAAAATTCTTTTCATGATTTATCATGATTTTCAGGGTAAATTCTACATAAGAGAAAATTCTCTCTGCGTTAGAATTAATTAAGAGGCATCTATTTTTCAACAATTTAAATATTTTTCATGATGATGTCTCTCTGATTAATATTTGCCACAATAACAAAATTAATACATAGTAAAATTAATCCAATATATTTTCTATCTTAATTGTGGTAAATATTTAATCAGAGAAACTCTTATAAAATTCTTTTCATGATTTATCACGATTTTCAGGGTAAATTCTACATAAGAGAAAATTCTCTCTGCGTTAGAATTAATTAAGAGGCATCTATTTTTCAACAATTAAAATATTTTTCACGATGATGAAGGAAGGTTTCCTCGCGTCTCTTTTTCAAGAATGTAAAAACATTACAGTATTTTAGAATATAGACAGAAAAAATCTGTTAAATACATATATGTGTATTGGACTTGTTCTTATTATACAATGCTTATGAAATTTTAAGAGTTTGAGAAGAGTGCGCAAGAGAGAAAGAGAGAGGATGTTAAAAAGTCGCGCACTGTATGATTCACACTTCCTCTCACTTCATCTTACGCTATTAATTCCTCCCGTCTAGTCGACAGGAAGTAGTTGATCTTATGCTTAATCACGATACCCTGGGAGACGGAAGTTTCTTTCCCACAATCTGATTCGATTTACCCGCCTATGTTTCTATGCATTTGATTTACAGTTTTCTGACAAAATAAACACGATCGTTTTAAACGTGAAAAACATTAACGTTACATGTTACGAGGGTTTATAAATTTTCTTCATATTTCATTTCCTTATATATACAGGGTGTCCGGTAACTAACGGACCAATGATTAAGGACGGATTCTCTGGCCAATTTGGAGACGATTTTTCCTTAGCAAAAATGTTGAGAAGTCAATAATTTTCGAGTTAAAAGTCTAACATAATTACATTCTTCAGTTAATTTCAAGTTGAGTTTACTATAATAAAATTTTAATTTGAGGCTTAGTTATAAAGATATACATAATGACAAATATTGGAAAAGTTGTAAAAAATGATGACCTTTTTCGCTGAGGAAAAATCGTTCCCAAATTGACCAAAGAATCCATTTGTAATCGTTACCGTCCGTCAGTTACCGGACACCCTGTATAATCCAAGAGATCTCGGGCAAAACATGTGGTGTTATCGGGAGATTTACATCTACAAAAACATTTTCGGAGGTTCGCGTTGACCAATGTTCCTCCATCTCCGGACAAACATCGCTCTTTCGGTATTTTTCACCGATAAAATGACAGCAGAGCTTGTAGCAGCCACTGTACCGAACGTAGATCCCGGGAAAGGGTCGGGGAAAGAGAAAAGAGAGAGAGAGAGAGAGTGGCCGCGAGCAGGTAAAACGAAGCAACGTGAGGAACAGACCTGCAGGGAGACGAGCAGATGGCGAAGAAAGGGAAGAACTGCTACGTAAAGATGGTACGAGAGAGAAAGAAGGAGGAGAGTACCCGATCGCGGAAAAAAAATACATTGAACCGGAATAAAAAAAAAAAAATAAGCGAGAGAGACACGGAGGTTGGCGCACATGATGTTGATCACGAAGTGAGAGAAAGCTACGTGGAATTTTGACAACAAAACAGAGAATCGCCGGACGGAGAAATTACGGGATGGAATAGGATCATGAAGATAGACGGATAAACAAGTATACGGTGGAATTACAGGGAGAGAGGGAACGAGAGGACCCTGATGAAGAAAAAAAGAGAGAGAGAGAGAAGTGTGTAAGAGGGCGAGATGGGGAAGAGCGGAAGGAGAAGCGAGAGGGAAGTTAAGTACAGAGAAATGAGTGCATGCGGTACAACAAGAAGGAGGAACGATTAGGGAAAAGAGAGTAAAAGAAGAGAGAGAGAGAGAGAGAGCTGAGGCCTAGAGTGAGGAATTGCGGGAGCGGAAGAAGAGGAGGTAGAAACAGGTGCTAGAGAGACCCGAAGGAGCGAGAGAGAGAGAGAGAGAGACGTCGCGTACACGAGAGAGACCGAGAGAGACCGGACAAGAAAAGATAAACCGACCGGCTAACATGTGCCAGGAGAACGGCGAGGGGTGCGAGGGGGAGGGGATGGGGAAAGAACGGTGGGGTAGAACGGACCCACCGTGAGGCACGTTCCCACGATCTCATGAATGAACTCGCGTGGCTACTCGCCTCCGTGGTGGGGTACGCGCTCACCTTGCCTCGCCGTCGTCTTTCATCCTTCTGCTCGCCGTCTTGCTGCAGCGAAAGAGACGAGGGCGATGTGGACGACGAGAGAACAGAGCCAATGAGAACTGAATTTCGAACGTTGCAATGTCGCGGGGTGAAGAACCCCGAATCGAACGAGAATCGATGTCGGTTGAACAAGAAAAAAAAATGGAACGTGTTTAAAAATTCGATTTTTAATAAATATCGAATTGTATGAATTTACAAAAGACATATTCATAATTACGTCAAGAGAGATGTATTGATACATATGGGCAGTTTTTTGTAAAATATTTTTGTACACGGAGGAAATTTTCCCTTAGAATTTACTCCGAAAATTATGATAATCGTGAGACAATATGGTATTGGAGGAATTTTATAAGTTTCTTTGATGAATATTTATAGCATAATAAAAATATTAATATGCAGATAGGAAAATTAATCCAACGTATTTTATATTTTATTGTGAGGTATAAATATTAACCAGAGAAACTTATAAAATTCTTTCAATACCACATTATTTCACGATTACTGATTTTGAAGGTAAATTTTAAGAGAAAAATTGCGTTCATAGAAACATGTATATTAACACAAATGGTCAGCATTTTAAAAATCAAATATTTCTACACGAAAAGAATTTTCTCTTAGAATTTACTCTGAAAATCATAATAATCGTGGGACAATATAATACTGGAAGAATTTTATAAGAGTTTTTCTGATTAATATTTACCACAATAAAAATATTAATATGTACTTAATAAAATTAATCGAACATATATTATATTTTATTATGGTAGATAATATTTTATTGTGGTAAATATTAATTAGAGAAACTCTAATAAAATTCTTCCAATATCACATTGTCCCACGATTACTATGATTTTGAGGGCAAATTTTAAGAGAAAAATTGCGTTCATAGAAACATGTATATTAACACAAATGGTCAGCATTTTAAAAATCAAATATTTCTACACGAAAAGAATTTTCTCTTAGAATTTACTCTGAAAATCATAATAATCGTGGGACAATATAATACTGGAAGAATTTTATGAGTTTTTCTGATTAATATTTACCACAATAAAAATATTAATATGTACTTAATAAAATTAATCGAACATATTTTATATTTTATTATGGTAGATAATATTTTATTGTGGTAAATATTAATTAGAAAAACTCTAATAAAATTCTTCCAATATCACATTGTCCCACGATTACTATGATTTTGAGGGTAAATTTTAAGAGAAAAATTGCGTTCATAGAAATATGTATATTAACACAAATGATCAGCATTTTAAAAATCAAATATTTATACACACAGAATTTGCTCTTAGAATTTACCCTGAAAATCATGGTAATCGTGAGACAGTATGGTATTGTAAGAATTTTATGAGTTTCTCTGATTAATATTTACCACAGTAAAAATATTAATACGTACAAAATTAATCGAATATATTTTATATCTTATTGTGGTAGATATTAATATTTTTATTGTGGTATAAATGTTTTTATCAGAAAGTTTTATAAAATTCTTTCAATATCATATTGTCCCGATTACTATGATTTTCAGAGTAAATCCTAAGAGAAAAATATATGCATAAACATTAATTTTATATACACATTATATATAAACAAAATTATGTCTTATATTCTCATTTAAAGAGAATACAAATAATAGTGTCAAAAGATAAATACAGAGTCAATCAAATGTATGAGAGAGAAATTGACTCATCAGTATCGTCAATATACATATATAATATGCTTTTAAATTCGCAACATTTCACATAGGAAATAATATAAAGTATTCAAATGAAATACTTTCCATCCACGACAAATATAAATTTCCCGTTTCGAGTTTCAAAGTAGTCATGGTTGCAACTTCAACTCTACGAGAGTTTCGATTATCCATCAGACAAAATACGAGTCTGACATCGAGTCAAATATCTAATATAACCTTTACCTTGAATCTAACGCCGATTTATCAATTCGGGAAGCCATTTCGGTAACCTCGCTGCTTCGACTCGGAACCGTTACGAGCCAATAATTGCCGATACCAGATCGTTGCCGTCGAGAGTCGATCGAGATAAACCAGCTTGTCGAATCACGTGAGAAAACAGGAAAGGCAAGGAGGCATCTCGCCTCGATTACGAGTTCCTGGTCCACCCTCTTTCGCTCTCCCGGCTTCTCGTGAATGAAGCCGGGAGTCGCGTGGCGCCTCGTGACGTCACAACCTGTTGCCATCCACTGTCCTTCTCTGCTATCGCTCTCCCTCCTTTAACCTTTCCGTGGACGCGCGCGGATGTTGCTTCTCCCGAGTCACGCACGGAAGATGGCACTTGCGTTCATAAATCAAAATCATCTTTCCGACACAATCGCGAGAACGACACAAGAGAGCTTCGATTCGTCAGTTTTGTCAGCGTTCCCGCGAATATCGCGATAACGTATCGAAAAACGACACCAAAAACACTGTTCACTGCTTAATTTATATCGTAAACCCGATAAAACTTCGGAGCCAAATTCAACAAGTCTTCCAGATGAACCGGCGGTTAAAGACAGAGTAGCCAAAACAAAGCATTCGTGCCGTGAATTTTCACGTCATTGGTCACCCTGCTAAAAGTTTAACTGGCGCATGGCGGTTCGTTTAACTGCACTTCGTGAAATTGACTTTTATAATCGTCTGTTTGGCGAAAAATATTAAAATATTAAAATTATTGCTACAAAAACGATAACTTGTTTACGACACTCTGAGGAATAATCGACCCAAAACTTTCGTCGCACCCGAGAAGTATCCTACTTTATCCACGGCAGTTAAATCGCGCGAATTGTATCCCACGTGGCTCTACCTATCGGTAATTCATCGAAGTCGAGATGACGTCATCCGGTAAACGCAGGCCGATAGAGGTAGACACCCGTACTCGAGTCGGTCCTCATTCACTCTTATTCATGCGACGCATCAATGGCAGCGCTTTTTATTTTTTCACGATATTATCTTTAATCTCGCTCGATACACAACCATCTCGCGAGTCCCACCAGTTCAATTATAAACTAAGCGCCGTTTCGAGACAGTGCGACGTAAAGCGAGAGACGTCTTTTTTATATTAAATTCATAAAACAGATATTTATCAATGTAGAAAAAAATAATCTATATTATAGTAAATATAATAATTCATATTATATTAAATATAATAATTCATGTTATATTAAATAATAATAATCCATATTATATTAATATTATAATTAAATTTGCGCGATCTCGAGTAATTCTTTGAAGAGAGATAAAAAAAATAAAGAGTAAATAAAACTTTTTCCGATCCAATTAATCCGACTCAATATATGACAGAAATATATATAGAAATAGAACCTGATAATCAGATAACTTTTCTAATTTTGCAATCAAAAGTTCACGGAGAATATTTAGGGGATAGTCTGAATTATGTCTATGCGCTGTCTTTTTTTTATGCAATTGAATCGCGTTAAGTGCCATTGACGTTCTCAATTAATGACATTATTTTGCGAGAAGCTATCGGATTTTCTCTCGACAACAACAAGATCAATATACACGTTGTATCGGTTGTTGTCGGAGAAAAGATAAAACGAAAGCCATTTCAATCGTGAGGTCAACATCGATTCGTACAAACAACGGACAATATCGAACGAGAGAAACAGACGAGAATCTCGTTTAAATCGTTATTATATTTTTATCATTCGCTCTTCGCGCTCAAGACAGCGCGTTTATTGGTTCAATTGGTATTTAACCGTTTAAATTCACGTAAAAATAGAAAGATAAGAGAGAGAAGGCATAATAAAGTTTATAATCGAGTCTTTTCTTGAGACTCTTCATGATTTATCGTATAAATAGGTTCTTTTCTCGTAAATAAAAAAAAAACAGTGTACGATGGTATAGAAACATCCACTCAGGTGTGAAAAATGATAAAGAATTTACAAATATATTTCGCAGCAAATATAATATGAAATGAATAAATAATTTTAAATAAATAAATTCCGTTTCCTCGCAGCATACAAAGCATTCGACAGAAATTTATATTCGGGGAAAAACGCGGTGAAAACCTCTCGAGACATTTTTGAGATGATAGGAAACATGCATTCATGCGTGAAAAATGATAAAGAATATACAAATACATTTTGCAGCAAATATAACATAAAATGAATAAATAATTCTATATATAAATTCCGTCTTTTCACACAGAAAAATATCATTCTACATCCAAGAAAACAAATTACTTATTTTATTTTACTTTGTTTAAGGAATAGTTTTCTTTGACAAAGAATATTTTCTCAATAATAGTTTTAAAATATTCTTGCCATAAGTATTAAAAAAGCTCAGCATCTTGTATTCAAAAGAAGAATCTATTCTTTTTTCAAGAACATTATAAAACTTCATTAAAGCAAAGCTTCCATAGATTCTATATGATAAGAATACCGAATTTTTGTATCAATTGAATACTCTTGTTTGAAGTACTAAACTTGCTAAGATCTATAAATATATATATAGAATAATATTTATTTGCAGGTAGTATATATTTTTCTGTGTGTTCGTTGAATACCGAAGCATTTGACAGGAATTTATATTCGGGGAAAAACGCGGTGGAAATCTCTCGAGACATTTTCGTCGAAAGGACCGACCGGTCGTTCTCAAGATTGCCTTTGAGGACCGCAGCATCTGTTACAAAAGAAAGGCCAGGCAGTCGACGTTCGGTCGGTCCATCCAGAAAGGGAGGGTTTGTTTCAAACTGAAAATCGCCATCGCCGACGATCGAGGACGTGAGAACCGTATCTGCGTCTGGTCTCTCGGTTGGTAGGTAGGTATAACCAAAGCGAAGAGAGAAAGAGGGAAGAAGCCGATGGCACGAAGACGTAGCGAGAGAAGGAGAGAAGCTCGACCGCACGCACAGCTGCGGTTACGCATTTCGCGCGATGTACACTAAGTGTCATAAATGCTTCTCCGCGGCGAAAATTGGACATTTCTATTTAGATATTTATATAAAAAAGTCATAAAAAATGATGGAGTTAACACGCGCGCGGAGAACTCATTTGACAGCTGATAATTTCTTTTATATATATATATACGAAGAGAAACCTGCGATGCATTGTTTAAAATTTAATTGAAAATATGAATTATTTCATATTATACACGGAGAGAATTTTCTCTTACAATTAGAATTTATCTTGAAAATCATGGTAATCGCAGGACAATATATGGTATTGGAAGAATTTTATAAAATAATTCAATATAAGAATTTCTCGGAGTATTTACCACAATAAAAAATATTAATACGTACGTAATAAATTTTACTATGTACAAAAGTGTCATAAATGCTTCTCCGCGGCGAAAATTGGACATTTCTATTTAGATATTTATATAAAAAAGTCATAAAAAATGATGGAGTTAACACGCGCGCGGAGAACTCATTTGACAGCTACCAATTTCTTTTATATATATATGAAAAGAAACCTGCGATGCATTGTTTAAAATTTAATTGAAAATATGAATTATTTCATATTATACACGGAGAGAATTTTCTCTTATTATTAGAATTCTTACAATTAGAATTTATCTTGAAAATCATAGTAATCGCAGAACAATATATGGTATTGGAAGAATTTTATAAAGTAGTTTAATAAGAATTTCTCGGAATATTTACCACAATAAAAAATATTAATACGTACGTAATAAATTTTACTATGTATACCATAAAAGTGTCATAAATGCTTCTCTTCTATTTAAATATTTATATAAAAAAAGTAAGAAAAAATGATGGAGTTAACACGCGCGCGAAGAAATCATTTGACAGCTAGCGATTTCTTTTGTATATGAGAGAGAGAAACTGCGTTGCATTGTTTAAAATTGAATTGAATAATCGATTGAAAAAAAAAAAAATTATTTCATATTATACACGTGCGCAGAGAATTTTCTCTTAGAATTTACCCTGAAAATCAAGATAATTATAGAACAGTATATGGTATTGGAAGAATTTTATAAAATAATTTAATAAGAATTTCTCTGAATATTTAAAAATATTAATACGTACGTAATAAAATTAATCAAACATATTTTATATCTTATTGTGGTTACCATGATTTTCAGAGTGAATTTTAAGAGAAAATTCTCTCTGTGTATATACATGTTTATTATATATTTTATATACAATACATTTATAATAGATTAACGAGAAGAGAGATAAAGATATTAAATGCTGTCTTTCGCAAGTGGAATTTTACCTCGGGCGGTCTATTTATAAAGATATACGCGTTCGGAGAAAGATACACGAAATAAATCATTTGTGGCGCCTAATGTATATCGACTAGCCGGTGACTTTTCTCGTTCTTCCTTCGCTCTTTTATCGAAAGAAGTCTCCCATTCACCATCTTACGTATATTTCCAATACAGGTGCAAGGTTTCACGCTGGCAAAGTATCTCTCCTTTCTACATCCCTCTGCCTCATTCGACTCTCTTTTTCCCTGACAACGCCAAACGAATTCAGATTTGAACATTGAACTCGCACGTCACAACTTTATTTTTTCAATCCCTTCTCACCGTCCCACCCCTCTTCGAAGATCTCTCGGAGTATTTATTGATTGAATTTGACGAACTGGCTAGGATGACAACAATCATAAAGTCGGCGTGGGAGTCATTATAACGGAAGAAAAAATTTGTGCGAGAGATTTCAAATCACGTAATTTCGAGATGAATTTTTCACATGTATTTGTTTAAATTAATATACGTGTAAAGAGAGAATATTTATAAAAGATTGAATATTATAGGAAAAAAATTCAGAGAGAGAGAGAGAGAGAGAGAGAGAGAGAGGTTTTATTTGTTTATTCTCTCAAATGCCTCGCATAAAAATTTATGTAAATTTTCTCTGTTTGACTTGGAGATATTGTATATGTGGTGATGTCGATTAATGCACAGAGGCACGAGACAAAAAGATAAGGACGTACGCAGGGCGGGACCTTTCAGAAAGTCGGAGCACGTAATTTAACGAGCTTCGATCATCCGGTGTCGATTGTGGAATAAATAGGAAAGACACGTTGACTCGCGTACTCTCGGGACCGACGACAGATTTTTTTAAAGAAGCATTAAAGCTTATAACAATGTTACACAATAAATACATGTAATACGTAAAAAATAGATAAAAAAAACAATATATATATGAGAGATAAATTTTAATATCGTAAAGTTTTCGTAACGAGAGACATCAGTATTAACGAGAATCTTGAAATAAATCTTAATATTTTTATCAATTTAATTTATCCCCAATTAGCTATTTTATATCTAATAATAATATTTTTGTCTTAAGAAATACGTTAATGACAAGATTATGTTTTAAATAATACGAAGAGAGAAAAATAACATATATACGAGACATTAAGACGCCAATTAAAACGCAATTAAGATACAAAGCAATTTACATACTTAATGTAAAATATCAATGCAAATAAAATGAACGCTAGCGTTTGAATGATATGTGCGTGTGCAGAAAGATTTGTATATTTTAGTACATTGAGCAATATCTTTAAATAGGCGACGTCTCTTGTTATTTGAGTATTGTTAAGGACATATCCCGTGGTGTGACAAAACTTTCCTCGAAGTTCCTCTTGGCCCAACACATACTCAACATACGGCGTTTGCCACGGAATTCGAATTCATATTTATGAGACGACATATCTTTACGAGCACGCGCGCGAGAGCCGGAATTTATCAGTGTTGCATTCGTGACACGGATGCGTTACGGGTGTGCAACGACGAACGGCCACATAAGAAGCGCAAAACAAATCTTACCATCGCGTCAATGTCAAGATAGACAATGGCTATTTGCATAAAACATTACCTACCTACCGTCTGTCATCTATGGCAGCGTGTTGTAAGCAAGGATCGAACGTTCGATTGTCGGACAATAGTGTTGGGAATTATTATGAAAAAAGTGAGTAGAAAGTATAGATTATAGCCGCGTAAATAATGGGATATTCATAGAACGATCGCGGCAATAGTTGATATATTTGAGATATAAATATACGGGATGTAGAGATGAGAGTACACAGAGAGAATTTTCTCAGAATTTATCCTGAAAATCCTGGTAATAGTGGAACAATATATTGGGAGAATTTTACAAGGGTTTCTCTGATTAAAATATTAACACCTATCACAATAAGAGGTAAAAAATATGTTCGATTTAATTTTACTAGGTACATATTAATATTTTTGGTAAATATTAATCAGAGAAACTCTTGTATAATTCTTCCAATATCATATTGTCTTACAATTACCATGATTTTGTAAATTCTAAGAGAAAATTCTCTCTGTGTACATGCTCTTGTGTGCATGCCTAATATTACATAAAAAACCTATATATATCAGTTTAGTAATATTTATATTGAAAAAAAAGCAGCTTTAAAAAAAACTTGGGATTGGTAAATTTACAAAAGAATTTTCAACATCAAATATCGATAAATGAATATTCCAATACATAAGTATTGTCAATTAAGAACCGCCTGTTTTGTTTTTTTAATTATGTGCTTTGCGAACCAAATTACGTCATGTATTATTCCTGTATCAAAATTAATATTCGTAGCTTAACGAGTGTGACGAAGACTTTTGTGCCAATAAATAGCTCACTGCTCTGAAATTAGATGATTTGACGTGCGTGAGATACAGATACGATACAGATGAAGATATTGGCATGTGAGTGACATTGAATCCATTTCGGGCAATTATTGGCTGCGTATATAAACGGGTCTCTCGCCGATAAACGACATGACAGGCGATATATGGATTCACGGAGCGCCGAAAGTTAAATAACACGTGTAATAAATCGGTCCGGTTAATTATACGCGATTTATCCGCTTAAGTTGCGTTATTACATGGTCGTTATTACGGTATAATCTCTCTGTACTATCCAATTGAAACCCCACGCTCGTATTTACACAGCGTTGCTTACGTTCTAATTGCCTAAGTGTGTGGGATACGTTTCCAACTTATAGATTTTTTTCTTTAAACGCCTGTAATATTCTTGAGCGACATCGGTACTTTTCCATTTAAAGTAACAGTGGAAAAGATTCAAGCAAAAAGATTTTTCAATTTCAAACGTTGCGTACAGCACAAATGGTGATTGCATAAATATGCTAAAAATCCAGAAAATGTTTTCAAGATCTGTCGAAGATATATATATATATATTTATTTAACATACGAGCGCGAAAATACAATGTATTTCATTGTATTGCAAAATGTTAAAATTATGATTATGTGAACACGATGACTGAAGATTATTTTGACGTATAATAAAAAAATTATTTGAGAAGATTAAAACATCCTTCTCGTAATAGTTTTCAATCAGACGCGCAAGAGAAACTGATAAAAAAAACTCAGATAGGTATATATAATTTAAGTGTATACCTCAAGAAAAAATTTTCTCAACATTCCTTTTATATTTACAAAACTAACATCATCCTCTTGAAAAACGTAAAAATGTTAAAAAAAATATCAATGGCAGTGCAGAATGTTTTTAGATTATTCAAATATGCCACGTACTCTTTTCTATAAATATCTGCTTAATGTCTCTTTCACGCTTATTTCTCTATAAAATGTTCAAGTTTATCGTTTAATAACGCTGATACATACAAAATTAATTATCAACAAATGTTGTTGACGTCTCCTTATCGCGCAACTATTTAGAGAACGAAGTTTATCATCTGCATCTGCGTGTTTGTAGATATAAAATTTATGAAAATTATTCATACATACAACTCGGTTCGGTTGCGTGAGTTGTTAGGAAAAAAGTGCAGAATTAGTGAAAAATTCTCATAAAAATTCCCATACCCCCTCGAAGTCGAATAAGAGCGGATAAGTGGGTGGGGGCGACGCGTCCGACGCGTACGTGCAGCCTTATATATATATATATATATATATATACACGTATCCGAAAGAGAATGGAAGGCGGGGGCGTTTAGTGGGGGGGCTTTAATGAGGATGCTGCTGATTATCCAATTCGTAAATTCTCGCTACATTTTGATCGTGCACGACGAGCCGCGAGTAACAAGGATGACTCGCACTGCCACTCGACACGATACAATCGTCCTAGAAAATTCCGATTTCCAACGTGATAAAATTCACTTCTCTCTGTTTTATTGAAGGTTAAACGCGTGTCGCGTGTTATTTAAAGACCTTCTCGAAATAATGGATAAGTAGAATAGTCTATTACAGTCTTGCGAAAAATAATATTGACATTTTTGTCACGCGTCTCTCATTTGCGAATATTTGCAGTGTTTTTCTTCTCGGTAATTAAAAAGATATTAATTTTATGGTAGCGCTTCTTCTATCTTAATATTTATAAATTGTATATGAAATGCGTGTAAAATACTTGGTCGATATTATTTTGAAGAGAAAAATGCATTCGTTCTTCAAAAAACATACATAATATTGAAATATTATATATTTTTTTTCTTCTCAATTTCCTATATATAATATGTAGGTGTATAAAATGTATATTTATATTTAATAAAAATATTTATATAGAAAAATGATATAAACTAAAAACAGAAACCTATCTTGGATGTTATAGTGACGTAAATATGTACACATACTCGTACATGCAATATTCGATATTATATAACTTCCAATATGAGTAACACAATCTTTTAATTATCGAGGAGAAAAATGACATTTTTATTCGCAAGTTGAGGTCAACATGTAAGAATATTTTTGAAAAATTATTAAAATATATATTACAAAATAGTTTACAAAAATTCATTTTTTATATTAAAAGTACAATAAATATCGATGATCACATACATATATCTCGTTTCATTTAGCGCACGATACAACTCGCGCGATCTAATTGAACAAATCGTATATATGTGTAAGTGCAGCTCGCATTATGCAAGCGTCATCGGATGTAAGTGTACCTTTAGTGTCGGGATCCGACGTTAACATAACACTATATCGGAATCATAGTCGCTCTCGTATTTCAAGAGGCGACTTCGAAAGAGCTGAATTCACTTTTCTTCGCATTATCATTTTGTCCCTTTATCATTCCGAGAAACTGCGTTTATATATATATCTTTATATAGAAGAAATATAAAGATACTTTTCACTGGTACATTTGCAGTTTTTGCGCGCAAATTGACATTTAAAATAAATTTTTTATTAAAAATAAAAGTATCTACGTACATGATATATAGTTTGCGCTTTTAGGTGAAAAATAGCTTTTAACTTGGCAAAAAATCATTTTATGTCCGTGAGCGACCGCTCAATGGGAATATTAAACCGCGGACGATTATTACACTGTCTGGACAAATAGTCTCGTAAAATTTTCTCACGCCATTGGCACGTGCTATTAGCAACGTGATAAAATATGCAACGAGAATTAAAAGCCTAAGAAATTATCACATTATGCAATCAAGGAAAATGTCCTATTAAAAGCTGCTAAATACTTCAAGATTGATCCACAAAACATAACTTTTTGAAAAAGTAGGAATATTTGCATTAACAATGCAAAAATATTACAGAGCCACGTGTTTTAGAAAACTGTTTATTAAATATTTCAAGTAAATTTTAAATAAAAATTTCCATAAATAAACAATTAAAGTATTTAATAATTCAATTTTTTTTTATTAATTTAAATAATATATACATATATTTATGTAAATTTAATAATAAACTGGATATTATTACAGAAGCTATTATAATACATTCTTAATTAGTTACGTGTAAAACTGTGCTTTTGAAAAGTTATGTTTTGACTGAAAGGACATTTGAAATACTGAGACGCTGAGTGTAAAGACTCACCTAAGGAGCTTTCCGGGTCGGAGAGGTCCGAGACAGAAGGTACCTTTTGCATGGAGGTGTCTCTGCCGAGGAGGGTCGACACCAGACTCTCTTCTTCAGCATCGGAGGACAGCTCTTGTTTAAACAACTTCGTCATGATCGTCAGCCTATCGTTACCATCAGTACCGTTGATCAGAAAGCTGCCCATGTTTCGAACGTCGCGCTAATAAATAAAAATACATGTTATTAACTCGAGTTGATATACACCGCTCATTTTTTATTTATTTAAAAAAAACTGCTACGATAAATACTGCGTATTCTTTTTACGGTAATACGCATCAACAGGATGATTTTTATCGTGGATATCGTTCAACATCCTTATTCAAAATTGTTCCGAGTATGTTTAAATATTTGTTGATGTAAAAAGAACAAGTTGACAAATTTTACAGAATAAAGTAATACGTTGAACAATGAGAGAGGCAGATTAAGGGATAACGATTGATTGCTCTCGACAAGGAGGAAGCAGTGTACGTTGCTTGTCGAGGAAGAAGGGAATAAAGAAAAGAGGGGGACAACTCGAAGTGGAAAAAGAATGGAGAGTGTGTGCTCGTGCCGGCGATAGTCACGACTCGCTTGACCTTCATATATGAAAGACTTCGAGTTGAATGAAACGTTGCGAGTGACGTAACGACATGTAACGCGCGCGTGTCGTGATCTAGTACTACGAGGAATCAATGAACGTGACTCGTACGGAAGAAATTTAGATTTCGAATCTCGACATGCGTAAACATGTCTGTCTGCTCGACTTGAAACAATTCTTTCGATCTAATGAAAAGATATAAATGATGTTATCCAGTTTGATAATGTCATTAAATAAAACTTCAAAATTTCGAAATATATTATCTCGCTATAATCATGATTCAAAATTTTATAAGATTTATTATATAATTTTCTTATATATACACACAAAAAAACACTGAAAAATAATTTTTCGTATTAGATTTAAATAAAATAATATAAGATTTAAATAAATTTATTCAAATATTTTATAAAAATTCTTTTATCAATAGTGTACCATTTATTTAAATCAATTGATAGAAGAGAAAGGGAAAAATGTGTCACGTTAATAGTGAATGATCGAATTCGTTAACACTTTCTGCCGATACTACAATCTACGATACTGATAATTTTTGTTTATCCTCACCGATGTGAGAATATATATAACATATCTACAGATAAATAGAAAAGCAATCAAATTCTGACACATATATTCTATTCCTCTGCATCTTTCCTCATATGATCTTTTTCTATATATACTTCAATTTATTTCTCCATCTCTTCCTCTTTCGTCATCGATATACAATGCTGACCGAAGATCTATCCAATTGACGCATTCATCAATATAATATGCAACCGAGACATCGCATACAACGACGTTATCTGCCAGAGCGAGTAAAATTCCGGTGGTTATGCACGATAAGATGGCCGAATGCTGATGTTTATAGAATTTGTAGTCGCACTGTTTGTTCATCAACATTGACCGTGACCTTGCTCGCAAATTTTACGCAAATTTTTATCTCAGACGGTATATAAGTTCTTGATACTTGGGGAAGCGATAAATATCGGTTATCTCGAGTACAAAAGCCTCCCACAAACACACGCGTCGCGCACACGAGTCTGTAAGAGGGAGTCGAGATTGAATGAAATTCTTTCGAGTGACTATTCTCAAGTCAGAAGCAAGAATTGAGAAAAAAAGACATGTCTCTCTCTCTGTATCATATTTAACGCAATCGAATATTTGTCACGTTACTTTAGTGACTTTGGACATCTCGCGGAATCGCAATTGTTTTTCGCCGATGGCAGAAGCAGACTTTCAGGCGCGCGTTTCGTTCTCGGTAATAGTCTTTTCAGACATGTAAATCTATTCGCGCAGCGATATACACAACGACGTCGGCGACGAGGAGGAAGAGCGAATCAACGAGCGCGACGCCACGGCGAATCCGAGAATATATCCCGAGATAAGTTACGTCGTTCGTCGAACACGATTGAGAGACTGGATCGATTCATTCATGAATAAGCGTTATCGTTTAGTCGCATTTCGAGCGCGTGAACTTTGCGTAATTTTATTTTGACCCTCGGCGTATACGCGCGCGCGCGTGTGAATGTGTTTGGAGGATCTTCAATTCATGTCGGACACCGCACATACATGACCTAACGGATGTGAACTCTTCCCGAATATTTTCAACATGATAACATGTATTTAAAGACTTGTATTTAAAAACTTATATACTTCGCTTATATGACAAAATGAGTAAAAAAAAAAAAACAGACATTGATTGACGGAAAGTCATGAAGTGGCCGAAGTTATCGTGGGAATATATTTTTATCAAGATACCGAAGCGGGATTTGCATTATCGTCGTAAAAAACATCATGTTCTTTTCAAGCGAGTCTAAATATTGCTCGCCGTTTAGTTGTAAAAAAAGTTAGAAATAAAAAGATGAGCGCTCAAAAGTCTTATGTTTATGATAAATGGATAAGATTTTCATTTCGTCACCAAGATCGTGCACTTTATCAACATCTAATTTTTTTTCTTTACAAAATTATCGATAAAGCGATATACATATGGAAGGAGAATTATCGCGTGTTTGCGAACATTTCATAAACACATTTCTTTCAAAAGCATTTTCATTTATGGACGACAGTGAATTCTCTGTAAGGGATCTTCTAAGTAAGGAGACCACACGCGTGCATAATATTTCAACAGCCAATTCTATCGATGAGTGTGGTAATAGATCGGATCACTTTAGCGCGAATGTCGATCCGTTCGATCGTGCACGACATTCGAGCCATTAAGCGATAAGATAAATTTTGCGTCGACATCACAGATGCGAAATATCGAGCAAGTTGTTTGTCGCTCATCTCTCGTTTTTTTTTTAAATATACGTTGCCCGATAAAATAAAAAAATTGACTAAGAAAAGCGATAGGGAAAATATAAATCAATAGACGTGAATCGATGAAAATCGAGTTATGTATAGAAAGTGTGGATTTTTTTCGGGTCTTTTTTTTGCGAGATTACAGTTTATCTTTTACAATTTATTTCGAGATAAAATCGTCTGTCTCAATTTGCTCCATCGATATTCGATAATACTCGATTTGTTGTCACGATCGAAATAATGCTACGCCGAGTATAATTTATGTTAATGTCTGCGTCAAAAACGTGTTAATTACGTATGTGTGTACTCGTGTAAAAAGCACGAACAAGGTATAATTTGACATTCCAATTGACTGTATCTCGCCGTCAAAACTCATTCGCGTTACATAACATTTACAAATGCAACGACAACAATATCGCGAAACAGGCTTACGCGACATGTTATCTCCGATCATGTGATAAATATAATTAACTAACGAGACTTGTTTTGTCAAAGCCGTTCCAACAAGCGTCGAAAAATCATATAGTTGTTAACTGTATGGAAATTAAATCGGCATGGACGATTTGGAATGAATCAATGTGCAAAACGCGAGCATAGTCGATCAGCTGATCACCTGACAGATGGAAAAAACTTCACGCGAAGCGGAAAACTGGACGAAGCGGAATATTGATGTTTTTTTTATTATTTCGGGATACTACGTGCATATGTATGTGTGCACATTTAAAAATAAGATATAGCTTATCGATACGCGCCCAAGTGATATGTATATATTCGAGAAAATGACGACGCGCATACTGGTAGATTTTTCGATCAATTGCCCGAGTATATCAAACTCACTAATAATTAGCATGACAGTTCTTCTACTGTTCTATAACTGTTATACGACTGTATAAATTACTAAACTTTTAGTCTATCGCGCATCCAATCCAATAATTAAATGTTTGATGTTTGGAATCCAATAATTAAGTTGACAGATGTTTAATTGCGTATAAGCGCGCTATCTCTCTTTCTCTTTATTGCACATGCACGTATATTTTCCTACGAAATTATCTTTGATCTGTGAATATTAATATTAATATTAATTAAAGTCAATCGGAGCCTGAGCGATTCTTCGTCCTTCTTTTATATACCTACGCATAGGATCACAAAGATATATATATATATATTCGCGTAATTAATTTTAATTATTTTATAGAATATTTCTGTACAATTGATAGGATGTGTTTTATAATGAAAATTCTGATAATACATAACAGAGAAGAAAAACATTACACAATATATTGCATGTTAATTCCATTAACGTGACAGATATGAATATTGTCAAATTACTTGGACGAGAAGACATAAGCCCTCTGTTGTGCAATATACTATATTAATTAAAAAAAAATAACAGTCAAATAAATCATACATATACATACAGATAATTGCCACAACATTATGAAATCATATGAAACCAACTTTATTCTTGCATTGCATTTGCCGACCTCGATATCTTATCGATTACGCTGATTAATTAATCGGTCAGACGTGGCTACGATTATATCCACTTCAAATGCGGACGAAATTAATTTAGCGAGCAGTCCATTCACGCGATTCGCATTAATAACTTATCACAAAAATCAATGCCGCGGAACATTTCCTTCGTTTATAAACGAATCGGCGCTATAAGCTTATTTTATTTCATGAAAAAATAATAACTGCATTGTTTATAAAACCCTGATAAATATTTTCGTTCTGGGTAATTAATTTGCTTATAAAATTTCCATCAACGATGGAATAATACATTGTATGTTTCCATTGTGGGATAAATAATCATTATTTCTACTTTAGCATATTTTTCCATACATTACTAGCGCATTCATTCATGGTTCTTGTCAATAAACTGATAATGCCACGGGCAGTGATAAGGAAAATAAACTTTACAAAAATCCCGAATCTCTCGTAATATACACTCCATACAATCAAATAAATGATATGTGTATTTTATGATTGGACGCGTTTTGCGTAAGTTTGAGATACGTATCGACACACATATAGAATTGAATGATATAAGAGAATGTATAATAATATTGGCGGAAATATATCGTGCTTATAACGAAGGAAGCGGATAGACCGCGCCCATAACGCTTAATTTGAGATCGATAGCCAAGTTTTCAGTCATTAAATCAACTGGACAACCTACTATTAGTGGCGAAAGATAAAAATGATTATAATCAAGCTCTGATTGTGCATATGTGTTATTGAATGTATTATAAAATTCAATTTTATTGAAAAAATTTTAATTACAAAATATAAAGTTACGTACTAAAATATATTAAATATTAAAAAATTATTGATGGTTCTTGTCGATAATCCGATAATTGATAATTTCATGAACTGTAATAAGACAAATAAATTTTATATAAATCACGAATCTCGTAATATGTATTCCACAATCAAATAAGTGTTGTGAAAAATTCTCTGAAAATTCCCCGATATAAATAAAAAAGCAATACCTAATGATATAATTACAAATGTACATATCATTATTATTGAAACATACAGTTTGACACGTCTTTTAATATCGCCTGTTCGGCGATGAATGAAAACGGTGATGTTGAAAAAGTTATAAAAGGACACTGCACAGATGAAGTCAAGTGTGCAACGAATACTGCGATCAAGTATGTCGAAAAAGCAATAAAAAGACTTAAGAACGTGATTTAAGAAGGTATATGATATTGCAGCATTTTGAATAAATAATGTATTAAATGAAACTAAAATTACATTGTCCTTTTATATGTCTTTGCTGCCGTGCACACAGAAAGCAAAGAACGGATAGAAGGCCAAGAATGGAAGGCGTGGGATGTGAGTGCACTAGCTGCGAAGCGCATGTGCATTACGTGGGTAGTCGGTAACAAAAATATTATAACGAACGATGAAAGGCGATGTAATAATAGCGCTCAATGTTTAATAACGAGGAAAAAATGGAATTCGCGCAAGATATTGCGATATAGAATGTATATACATATATAGAGCTGGATCTGCGTGTGTCTAGTCATGCTTTTTGTTTTTTTATGCTAATAAAAATATAATATACTCAAAAATATATGTACACAAACAAGAGTGGACGACGCGATAGAAGCTGTATTGCTTTTGCCATCACATGGGGAAAATATGTGGAAGAAAAAAAAATCAAAGAACGAGAATGGCGTGTAGGACGACGAAGTGTTGCTGCACCGTCGTCGTCGTCGTCGTCGTCGACGTCGCTGCAACAGGCAAATGTATGACGTAGGCAACGCAGTCAACGGTGCATACGACTAGAACGATCAGAGAGACGCATGCAAGAAGGTCTGGCCGCATATGATGCGGGAAGGGATGTTATTTCTGGCGGCTTAGGTTTCCCTTTCTCTCTCTCTCTCCTCCCTTGTATATTCGCGTCACATTTACTCCCGTGCCTTTTCCATGTCTTGTTTCACTCTTAACTGGCACACATGGATTTCTACGATTGAGTCAGGCCGTTGTGGTTCATTCAAATTTCACGAATATATCGTGCTATATTTGCCCTTTTTTCCCTTTAATTTTATATCTTCCACTTCATCCATGTACGTTTTAATAAACGTTTGTTAAGTTGATTTAATTTAAACAAGTTTTTTAACTGCTCGAGCGTAAATTAATAAAAAAAATACTATAACCAATTTAATGTTTATCTTGCAAACGGTTAGTGTTTGTATAAATTCTAGAAAAGATTTGTAAAAAATATTCCAATGTTACGATTTCATTTTTTAATGAAATACGAGACTATACTTTTTATTTTCAATTTTTGCTGCGTCAGATTTTGTTAAAAATTTGGTATTGATTTTTACGTAATTAAATTCGATAGAATATTTATTAGTCGACACTTTTGTGTCGAAAACAATTACAATCGGAACGTACGAAAAAAATGTTACAACTAAAAATTTACAATTAAATTTAGTGTAATTGAATGAGTCGCGACTGAAAAAAAAAAGAGACAAAAAAGTGATGATAATTTTATACTTGTATTTAACATTTGCTAAATGTCACAAGCTAGATTGAATGTTATTAGTGAAAATATTTCATTATATAACATAATGATAAACATGCGTTTCAAATCAAAATGTGAAAAAGTATCAAAAAGTGCAATCTATAAATAGCACGTGTTTTAATTTACAAGACATTTATTATATAAAATGATATCAAAGAGAACTAGTATTATTTTTCAAACTGATTTGATAAAATAAGATTTCATAAGTTTCACACATTTGCTTTATCTTGGTGTGAATTAAATAAAATCGCAAATATATTCCTTATCTGATTACTCGTATATCGATAAAAAGGCTCGACTCTTTATAATCTTATATGTAGATCTTTTATATAGATTTCATATACATATTTATAAAGTGTTATAACACACAACACTCTCTCTATATAAGTATACATAAAATATTTTTTTGAAAAAAAAAATAAAATATATTTCTCTAAAACATTTTCAAATTAATTTATCCGAATGCAAGTAAGAATTTAATTAAATAATCACAGCGGAATATACAGAGACGCTACTACGTGTTTCACAGCATCGCGAGCCTTTTGAAGAGGCTTGATCGACCAAAGGAACCAAAAGTCGACGGAATTGTTGTTCGATGTTTTACAGAGAATCAACGATGACCAAACGCGTTCGGCTTCGCTGAGCGATAGACAGAGCGGGAGAGACGAGACGAGAGAAAGAGAGCGAAAGAGATGACGGTGACGAGGAGTAGAAGCGAGACGGACGAGGGTCAGTCGGTGACAGAGAGGCTAGAGGTTGAAGGCGCGTGGAAGGCTGCGGCAGGGAAGCGGATGAGAGCAAAGGGGAAGGAGGGTGGCCGAGTGCCGGTTCTACGTTCATTCATAAAACGAAGGCGGAGAGCGACAAGGAACGAATTGTTAGTGGCACTCGCACAATCACCGGCTCGGCCAACGCGCTCGCGTCGTCGAGAGCGAAGAATATCTGTAGCGCTTCTCATTCACAGACTCGCCTTTACTTGAACACGATATTACCCTACTCGACAAAACTTGATTCTTCCTCTCTTATATAGGGTTAATAAAAATAGCTAATTGTAAACATGTACCCTATATAGCGACTTCTCTCTTGACTTTTACAAGTAAAAATATATTGAAAATATAGGTATACGCAGACAGAATTTTCTCTTAGAATTTATCCTAAAAATTATGATAATCGAGGGACAATATATGGTTTTGGAAGAATTTTATAAGTTTCTCTGATTACAAGATATAAAATATGTTCGATTAATTTCACTATGTACATAATAAAATTTAAGTACTATGTATTTATTAATATTTTGAAAATGTTCTAAATTATATTAAACTGTTTCATAAATAAAATTATGGCAGTAATGAAAATGATAATTAAAAATCGCACAACACACACTCGCGAATTCTCTTTTCAAAGGTATATTAAAATATACCAAAATGTGTTCTAAATTATTTGCTGAAGATTGTTTTCAGAATAATAACATATTATAGCAGTAGAAAAAATCGAAGTAAAAGTTTCCATTAATATGTTAAAAACAAATATTTCTGATTAAAACCTCTGATATTATACTTCCGCAAGATATAATAATAACTTAATATAATTTTCGATTAACTTTAATTATATAATTTTACTTGTATACTTTTTATAATAATTTTAATTTAATTTATATTACAAAATTATACCTAGTAGATTATTATTGTAAATGTCAGAAAAAAAATATGTGACATAAAATCGATTTTAATGAAACGTAATATTTTTTTATTGTATCGATTTTTAATAGCACTTGTCGCTTCGTTCATTTTTAAAAAATCGTCCATTCGTTTTCAAAAAAAAGTATGCAACGAAACTTTAAATTTTTTTCTACTTATTATTATGTATCCACTTACTTTTATGGATCTGTGATCGATGGGATAGCCGCCCTTTCTGGTTGCAGGAGTTTCTTCGTAAAAATCTTGATCATCCTCACCGTAGTCATATAGGGATTCCATGTCCATTTTGTCTGTATAAAAAATTATTTATTAATAATTTAATCGCAAAATATTAAAAAATAGTAAATGCCAGAGTTTACGCAAGTAAAAATGTTAAAGTTATCGGATGGATAAATATACGTAAAATGAAAGAGGGGAAACATGGGGTAAGGATTTTGGTAATTATATGATTTTCTTCGCGCTTAGAGAGATCACTTGACACGATGTCCCAATTATAATTTTATACCAGCTTCACCGGCTTGGCACGATATTCTGGTTCGTGGGGGATACATTTATTTATCAACCGTTAAATAGTCCGCTTTTAGATACGCGATCGATATCGTTTCGGCAAAGGACGGTGCGTAATAATATAAGCGAAGCAAGCGTCCTATAACACACTGAATGGTTATATAACTCGTACAATTGTTTCGATGATGCAGTGCGTGTGGAATGTTACGGGTTCTCTAAACTTAACTTTAACAAACTGATTTTTAGACGATTCTAAAATCTGATTTAGGATCTGATTTTGTCAACAATTATTACTCATTTCATTTTTTCAATATTTAATGTTATATTTAATTTCATTGTCATCATTTGTAATTTCATTGTATTTTTATTATATTTACGTCATAATTTAACGAATAATGTGAAGTTGCATGGTGCAATAATTTTCAATATATAGGTATAGCTACAATTTTAATTACTTTTTAAATACTGAAACCTGTGCGTAAATTTTTCTTTTTATTATTTTTGTCAATTGCTTTTATATTCCGAAATATTTTAAAAAACCGATATATTATTACTAATTAGTTGAATTTATTATTCAAACAGATCCTCGCTAATTATTAATTAAATTTTTATTTGTCACTGTTTAATATCATAGATGCAAATTAAATTTTGTATTAATTGGGGAAGGGGAACCCATTGTTTTACGCTGGATGGAGCGCAGGAGGTTATTTGAATCTCTATCGTGACGAGGGATCAGGTTACTCCGGCTGGAACCTCAGTCGCCAGATGGTAGGTGGAAAACTGTTCGGTTACTCTCACGACCCTTTACACGCGGTTCTCTCTCAGAAATTCTGAGATAGTCTACAAACAAGTTTCGGAACGGTAGAAAACGAAGCTTCTTCGAAGCGCGAGCACTTGCCGCGATATCGAATATATTAAATTGTTCAGAATTTATTTATCGTCTAAAAACTGCCTCGTTTATCATTCTGAGAAATGATGTTATTTGCAAGTACAATGTATGTAAGAAATTGTTCGATATAATTAGCACTTAATGTCTTTTTATACCTTATATTATATCATAGCTTATAAGCTTTATTTTGCTAATAATATTTGATAGTTAAAATTTGTAGTAAATTTACGTAGAAAATTTAGAATTTTAGAAAAAATATTAATTATATATATAAAATCAAAAGATTATATATATATATATATATATATAACAAAAGATTATATATATAAAATCGACTATATAAATTTATATGTAAATTTATGTGAATAAGTAGGTGTGATTTATGCGTGACACTCGACAGCTCATACACTATGCAATGATACGCACTCAACTAAACATAAAATAAACTTAACGAACCGATGAAGTTTATCTCGCAAATTATCAGCACCCCTGCCGCGATATTTGACGAACGATAACGAAAGTTAATTAAAGCAGAGTAACTCAATTTTGTGTACATAAAGTGAAAGATCTTTCATGATTATCTTTGACAACGCGCGACAATGATTGATATTTTCATGAAAGATAACGTCTTTTGACGAAATCATAATTTCGAAAATAATGTAATCACCTATCGTGCTAAATAAAAAAAGAATAATAAATCATCAATGTTTTAGAATCCTGACAATTCCGCGAATGTTACCGGAAAAGCATCAAAAAGTTAAGATAGCATCGATGATTTCTCGATTGCGCCTATAATCACGTTTCACATTTGATATCAACTACTATTTGATGAAGCTTACAATTTGTTGGGTATTTTTTATTAATCATTCAGATGCTTATCTGCGCCGCGTAAAAAAATTGATTTCATATAAATTTCCAGTGAAAATTCATTAAGTTGCATAAATTAAAAACACGATATGGATCATCGATAATTCTTGTTACTTTTAATCGTAAGTAAAAAGGATTATGCGAATAAATTCAAACGAGCTGAAATCGCATGCAAATGAAGCGAAAGTATTTCATTAACTGTCAATAATTAACTATCAATTATTTTATTATGTATAATAATATACTGCAAAAGAGGATATTTAAATTATCAATATTGAAATGGTTTGAACGGTCATATCTGAATAATCAGATAAATTTATTATTGCGTGTTTATTTTAATAATAAATATTATATATTTATCATAATATTATATATACCTTTATAATAAAAAATGTATTATATATGATTATATTATAGAATAATTATATATTTTATCACATATAAATTTTATAATTTTATGTATAGGACACATTTAATTTTAGCTTCTGCATGATAAACTTATTTATTTATTATTTATCAGTGCTTTCTCCACTTGCGCACGTTATTGACAATCTATTGATTTTATTTGCTTGTTATCCAAAAACTTAAGTGTTGAGATAGATAATCAGAGCTCAAAAGCACATTCAAAACCAGTAATTACGTGAATGTACCGGTTCGTTGAATAACATATTTTTTATCGGGTCTTTTTTTAACTGAAAATTATACAAGTAAAAATTGAACGATATTATAGATATAATGAAGAATGTTGTAAATCTGAAATTCGTCATTGTTCTCTAAGTATCCATTATAGTGAGATGCTTAGGAATGTCTGTTATCCTATGACTGCAGTATACCGTCTACCTGTATTTGAAAAGGACGATTATCGTTTCCAAAAAGGATGAAGAAACGTGACCTGACATTTTTTCAAACTTTGTGAGTTTTCGATAAAGCATAACCCAGGGTGCTAAGTGGTTCATCATTCACGCTGAATTCTAAAAACCCAAGTAAAAACCTTTGTTCACGAAAAAATATGTATATCTCGTGTAATATCTAAAAAAGTCTTTTCACAGTACTTGATCTTGGATTGATTTACTGACACAAGTCGAATTATCGCCTGTGTACTCTATTTTTAATTATTAAAATGCTATATAGTATTATACAATACGTTATATATTGTATTATATAATTTATTATACATGATGTATAACAAATTATACATTGACATTATACATTATGTATAATAAATTATTATATATATAATATACATTAATTATTTTGTAAAATTATAGATTCTGCTAATGACGCTAAATATTTTTGAAGAAAAAAAAAGTTCAAATAACAAGATAACAAATTATATTAATATCGTTCAACGTGTAGTCTGTCTATCGCAAAAGTGGAGTGTCTATTGTCTTAAGCTTAATGAAAGCAACGTAATATCTCTCTTGAGGGGGCTGTTATTGGGTTTCCAGATGCGGGCAGGCTACAAACTTTCCAAGTCGTATCTGGGTGCGTACGAACCCGTATGCCAAACTCAACATTGCTGATGGCTCGGGAAGAAAAAAATCGTGAATCATCGTTGACTTTGGACGAATCGCAAATAAGCTCTATATCACTCACTCGCAAATTAACCTTCTGCGGTCCAAAATTAATTTCGGCAAATAGGTCTAAGCATTAATATATAGGTCCCAGAGCATTAAGAATTTAAAGAACTGATGAACTATGTATATTAAAAGAATTCTGTTTCAATTTTAATACTAATTATTTAAATCACATGTCCCTTTGAAATAATTTTTGTTATTTGAAATATATACACGAAGACAATTTTCTCTTAGAATTTACCCTGAAAATCATGATAATCATGGAACAATATTATACTAGAAGTATTTTATAAAAATTTCTCTGATTATTTGCCACAATAAAAAATATTAATATGTACATAGTAAATTTTACTATGTATATAATAAAATTAATCGAACATATTTTATATCTTATTGTGGTAGATATTAATATTTTTATTATGTGATAAATATTAATCAGAGAATTCTTATAAAATTTTTCCAATATACTATATTATCCATGATTTTTAGGGTAAATTCTAAGAGAAAATTCTCTCTGTGTAGGTATTTAACGAAAATTTAATTTTTGTCAACTATAAATTATTCGCTTTAAATATTTGGAGAACAATGTGTTGAATTATCATTATACCGACATTTTCATATAAATTTGCAAAATATTGCAAAACGTTCAAACATTTGTTTGTATAAATTTTTTTAAGAAAAGCCTGAACTCTCGGATCTTTCATCGAGCAACCACTGATCGTCGCTCTTGTTCTTTCGGGCCAGTCAAGCATCGTGTCATTTCTTGCGGAGCGCGGTCTCCCCTTTGTCACCGTTCGTCATCTTTGGCAAACGGTAAGAAAAAGGACAGAAACATGGAAAGGGGAAAAGAAAAGGAGGCAAATGGGGAAGAAAGAGAGAAATGATGAGATAAAAGGAGACAGATTATATACAGGTCGCAACGTTGCCGAGTTGCGGTCTGAGAGCCCCAAGAAATTGTGCAAAAAACCTTCGACCAACTCTCTCATGCAGACCATTCCACTTCTCTTTCTTTTCTTTTTCTCATTTCCAAGGTTTCGGTTTATTTTAAATCATTTTTTCGCCCGCAATAAAAAGTTGGTGCTTTTAAACGGTGGTACAAGTTCACTTCTACATGTAATAGGCATTAATTATAATGATTACAGTAAACTAAAGTTTTTAAAAGTAGGAATAGTCTGGGAAGATCATGAAATTGGTCGAAATCTCAATTAAATTTAACTAATAGAATTTGTATTGACAACATAAATTCATTTCGTGGAAAAAAATTAAGAATATTGGAGCAAGTCTTTCATTAAAGGTTTGGAGATATTTTTGTAAAATTTATGATTTTGTAAAATTTAATTTGTAAAATTTAATTTATTATGATTTATTTGACGTGATTCCCTCCAAATAATAATAAAAATAAAAAATAATAAAAATATTTTTCCTATTATTCTTATCTATTTTATAAATTGACCCTTTGCACATAAATTAATAACTTCGCAGGGCGAAGTAACATCATATTGTTTTTCTGTTATCAAAATCGGTTACATTGTTATTTTGTGATAAGGTTATTTCAGCATTTTTTCTCATTTAGCAGTCGCGAGAAACAAATAAAATAATAACCTTTACGCGGGTTAATAAACATTACACATGTCGATCGAGAAATAAAATATGTACGTTTTTCTAAGAAGTGATGTCAGACAAGAGTTAAATGTATTATTTCAATTGCTTTGTTATGTGGCATGTAAAAAAATTGAAACAAAATTATTTCAATGACAGTTGTTTCGAGCGTAATTATTTCTCAATAATTTTATATAGATATCTATAGCAAAACAACTTGTCAAAACTAAAATTATTCGTTTCAATTACTTTTCTTTTTATTTTACGAAGTGCACGAGAGTGTAAACACATCTTTCTATCTAGTTAAAATTCAGAAGATATGTTCGTTGATGACAAATAATATGAATCCTTATCTTCCCAATTTACTCACAATTTCTTCATATGTATAATCGCGCGCGCGCGCACACACATACATATAAAATACGGCGGTTATTTGAAAAAGAAAGTTCTATATTTGAGGAGAGCTTCGTTAAAATACTGTCATGCGCGATCTATATATTCCCGTATAAACTTCTTTTCCATCGCGCGATATATTCACGGAACGAATTGCCTTTTTTTCTCTTTATGCGAAGCGCAATAACGCGCGAAGCAGCGTGAAGAAATAAGCTGCAGAGCTTTAGCCGGAGTGGAATTAAAACTCACCGCCTCTTCGGATAATCGTAGGAAAAATTCCACTCTTCATAATCCATTCATAAGCCAAGTTCCGAATTCAAATAAACGTTAAGAAATAGCGAGCAAACGTCAAGCGAGTGACAGCACTGACCATACTGATCGTCCGACCAGTCTGACGTTAGCTGCGGGAGCTCGGCTGATCGCAGCGGTACGATAGGGTACGCAAAAGAAGAGAAAAAAAAAACAGTGGGCGACCCGAAGGTCGAATTTTCTCGCGCTCTTTTCCACTCACCTGCTGCGGTCCCGTCGCCAACCGACGTCCCAGAGGTTTATCGGCGATAATTTCCAGCCGGTCCGATCGCGCTCGTCAGGAAACACCATGCAAAAACGCGACACAAAGCGGGAATCACGTGTACAGGTACGAGGCGCACGCACATCGGCAGCAGCACTAACGCAACGCGTCCGCGGCGTACAGAGACTCGTATACACAATACAGATTACAAAAGTATTATGGCCGCGTTCCGCGGTCGACGTTTCATGAATGAAACTGAGCGCGCTACTAACCTCGCGTCGTAATTTCGGCCCCCGCGGCCAATGGCTCGCGAATGATCACGTATACGTGAGCGCCATGAACTTGGCTGGCGTCGTGTGATTCGTCGACGAGTCCCTCGGTGATTCCGATAGGTGGCTGCTAGGCGGACTGTCATGAACTACGGTGCGACATAGACGCCCCACTCAATCGGCTATCTGCGTCGCGAACTGATATTTATTTATTTATTTCTCGTCGAGTAAAATATATATATATAAAATTGTGCAAATATTTTTGAGGCATACACTAATTTTTGTCTTATTTTTATTTTTATCTAGAATTCTATTTGGATCGAGAAATGCGAGCTTGTTAGGAATTGTTTTCATTGACAGCTATCTATTAGAATCCACCAATCAGAAGAGAAGTTTTTTATTGAGGACTGTCGATGTATATCGGATCATGTAGAAAAAGGCGGGCTGCGAACAACAATGTCAGACTGCAATAATAATTATTTGTACAAACACGCTGTTTATAGTTCCTGAGATTTTCTCGATGTTATTGTATTTGATTATTGCTATTTATTCAGGGTATCGTTAAATAAATATCGCTTCTATTGTGTATCTTTGCAATGGAACCTTTGCAAAACACAGGAGCTTTTAGACCTCCTAAAGCAAATAATAAAAATCCAAATCAGGAAGCCAATTCGGGGTATGATAAATATTTAAATTGTATCTATTTAATTAACATTTTCCTCTGATGTTTAAACTCTGATGTTTCAGGGAAAATGCATTGGGAAGATTGCTTGAGATCAAAGAGGACATTAAAATTGATGCTGCATATGGATTTCGTAGAGTTACTGATTCTAAAGAGAGAATAGGATTTCTTCTTAATATGCACGCAGTAAAGAAATTTGAAAAAAATATGATATATAATTCTTGTATCTAATTAGGATATGATATTTATTTTGGTATTTTTCTGTACAGACTGAAATTGTAGAAGATGATAAGCGTTTGCTGAGTGGCGTAGATTACTATTTTATAGAAGAAGATGCTACCAGATTTAAAGTGTCATTGCCATATTCTCCATATTTTTACATCTTATGTCGTAAGGATACATTCGAAGAAGTGTCAACCTTTCTGTCTAAAAAGTACATGGGTCTTTTAACAAAAATTGAATCAACTTACAAAGAAGATCTTGATTTAGTAAGATGCATATTTAATCAATATATAATTTTAGAGGGATACTATTTCTTTTTATTTGGAAAAATTAATTTGTGTTTTTATTTGTTTCTCTTTTTTTAATTTTAGGCTAATCATTTGATTGGTTTGAAACAAAAATACTTAAAGCTTTCTTTTGCAAATACTGTTGATTTAACAAAAGTTAAGCGGGATATTATGCGTGTTGTTAAAGTTAATAAAGAGAGAGAAAAAAGTAATACTTACTATACAGACATGCTAGCAACTACATTGCAGCCAAGTGATAAAGAGGATAATAATAAGCAAACTTTAGATCATATGGACAATATTCTTGATATTAGGTAGCTACAATATATATTTTTTCTATTCTTTTTTCTTTTTCAATTATTCTTATTTATTTTTTAGTCTCTTGATATTTTTTGAATTTCTAAATTATTTTGAAAAATTCTTACTATTATGTTAATAATGTAAATTTGATTCTTTCTATAGAGAATATGATGTACCTCATCACGTTCGAGTATCTATAGATTGTAACATTTTTTGTGGAACTTGGTACTCTGTAAAAACCAGAGGAAGTGATCCACCTATAATTGTGCAAAAAGAGGATATGATTGAACCACCTGAACCAATTGTGTTGGCATATGATATTGAAACTACAAAATTACCACTAAAGTTTCCAGATGCCAGTTTTGATCAGATTATGATGATATCTTATATGATTGACGGACAGGTAATATATTATGTAAACAAAATAAATAATGCTTATCAATTATTCAATCTTTTTTTTTAATCAAAAAGAAATTGCATAAATTATTATTCTATCACTTTTAAAAGTAGTTTGTATGAAATATGTTTATTTTAGGGATACTTGATAACAAATAGAGAATTAGTGTCAACAGATATAAGAAATTTCGAGTATACACCAAAGCCAGAATTTGAAGGTCCTTTTACAGTATTCAATGAACCTAATGAGAAAGCAACAATAACAAGATTTTTCGATCATATTAATGAAATAAGACCGCATATATTTGTAACATACAATGGTGATTTCTTTGACTGGCCATTTGTTGAAGCACGAGCAGCTATACATAATATGGATATGAAAGAGAGAATTGGTTTCTCTCAAAATCGAGATGGAGTTTACGTCAATAGAGCTGCTATGCATATGGATTGCTTGTGGTAAATATTCTAAAACATGTACGATTATATACAATGTATTATTGGAAATATTTTAGTGAATAATTTTCTGTCTATAGTTGGGTAAGACGTGATTCTTATCTGCCAGTGGGTTCTCAGAATTTAAAAGCTGTTGCTAAAGCTAAGTTAAGATACGATCCAGTAGAACTTGACCCAGAAGATATGTGCAGATTAGCATCAGAAGAACCAGAAATACTTGCAAATTATTCTGTTTCTGATGCTGTGGCAACATTTTATCTTTATCAAAAATACATTCATCCATTCATATTTGCATTATGTACTATTATTCCTATGGAACCTGATGAAGTAAAATACATTAATATATTGCAATTTATGTGCATATGTTTTTACGAAAAAAATAATCTCGATATTTCGATTTATCTCTAGGTGCTTAGAAAAGGATCTGGTACATTGTGCGAATCACTTCTCATGGTACAGGCTTTTCATGCTAACATTATATTTCCTAATAAACAAGAAACCGAACTAAATAAACTGACAAAGGATGGTCATTTATTGGATCAAGAAACTTATGTGGGTGGACACGTGGAAGCTTTGGAGTCTGGTGTCTTTAGAGCTGATATTCCTTGCCGGTTCAAAATTATTCCAAGTGCTGTAAATGAATTAATCAATGGAGTAGAAAATGCTTTGAAACATACGATACAAGAAGAAGAGAAAGTACCTATTGAAATGGTTACGAATTTTGATGAAATAGTAGAGGAAGTTAAGGGAAAATTGGGAGAACTTCGAGATCAACCTTTGAGATTAGAAAATCCTGTAATTTATCACTTAGATGTAGGCGCTATGTATCCGAATATTATTTTGACTAACAGATTGCAACCCTCTGCAATAGTAAACGAAATGGATTGCGCAGTGTGCGACTACAACAAACCTGACGCTCTTTGTCAAAGAAAGATGAAATGGATGTGGAGAGGCGAATATTGTAAGTTTAAGTATAAAACATTGTTCTATATATGTTATTATTTTCAAAATTATTTTTCTTTTGTAAAAACTTGAGAAACATGTACTTCGATTACTATTTGTAATTAACAAATTTTAGTGGCTGCAAGCTTGGGTGAATATCAAAGAATAAAACAACAGCTAGAGACTGAAAGATTTCCACCACAATTTCCTGGTGGTGCTAAAAGAGCTTTTCACGAATTAACCATGAAAGAACAAGCCACGTTTCAAAAAAATAGGCTTACTGAATATTGCAAGAAGGCTTATAAAAAAGTAAAAATTACCAGAATGGAAGAGAGAACGCAGACAATTTGTCAGAAAGAGAATTCGTTTTATGTAGACACTGTGAGAGCATTCAGAGATAGAAGATATGAATATAAAGCGCTAACTAAAGTTGCTAAGCGACAAGTAGCAACAGCAATAGCGAAAGGAGATGCAGCTGATATAAAATCTGCCAAAAATAGAGAAGTTTTATACGATTCTCTTCAACTCGCTCATAAATGTATCCTAAATTCCTTCTATGGCTACGTTATGCGAAAGGGGTAAGAATGAAGAGAAAAAATATATACTAATGTTATGTTTTTTATCAATTTTATTATATTCTTGTCAAATTTATTTTTTTTTTAATCAAGCTAACACTTTAATTACTTTAAAATTATATTACAGGGCACGATGGCATAGCATGGAAATGGGTGGCATTGTATGTTACACAGGAGCCCATATTATCAGGAAAGCTAGAGAAATTATAGAACAGATTGGTCGTCCATTGGAACTAGATACTGATGGTATATGGTGCATATTACCTGCATCTTTCCCTGACTCCATTGTAGTCCACACTACACACGAAAAGAAGTCGAAATTGACAATCTCTTATCCGAATGCAGTTCTCAATTTCATGGTGAAAGTAGGTATAACTGAATATAGAAGTTATGATATTTTTTCCAATTTAATTAATGTGTTGATTTTTTATACAGGATCAATTTACCAATGAAGTATACCACGACCTTGTGGATAAAGATAATTTAACATACGAAATCAGAAATGAGAATTCGATATTTTTTGAAGTCGATGGTCCATATCTAGCCATGGTATTGCCCGCTGCCAAGGAAGAAGGAAAAAAATTGAAGAAACGATACGCAGTTTTTAATTTCGATGGTTCGTTGGCCGAACTGAAAGGATTTGAGGTGAAGAGGAGAGGCGAATTGCAACTGATTAAAATTTTTCAAGCTTCCGTTTTCGAGTCTTTTTTAAAGGGTAATACCTTGGAAGAATGTTACGCCTCGGTTGCGAAGGACGCGGATTATTGGCTCGATTTACTTTATAGTAAATGTGCGAATATGCCCGATTCTGAATTATTTGAACTTATATCCGAGAATAAGTCTATGTCGCGTAAACTGGAAGAATACGGTGCGCAAAAGTCCACGTCAATTTCTACAGCGAAAAGACTAGCCGAATTCTTGGGAGACGAGATGGTTAAAGATGCAGGTTTAGCTTGTCGATATATCATAGCAAATAAACCGCAAAGCGCACCGGTTACCGAGCGCGCGATACCGTTGGCTATCTTTCAATCGGAACCAGCTGTTCGTAGACATTATCTGAAAAAATGGTTGAAAGATCCCACTTTGTATAGCGACGATATAAGAGACATTTTAGACTGGAATTATTACATCGAACGACTCGGGAGCGCTATTCAAAAAATAATCACTATACCAGCGGCAATGCAAGGTTTATCTAATCCAGTCCCGCGAGTTCAACATCCACCTTGGTTACACAAGAAAGTATCGGAGAAGAGTATGTCTCATCGTCAGAAAAAGATTACGGACATATTTACTGTAGCAGCTAAGCCTGCAACTTCTCAACAGACTGCCGATAGTATCGAAGAACCTCGTGATATCGAAGATCTCGCAAGACCGTCAACTAGCTCCAAAAATTTGTCAATCTCGGTTGTTAATAAAAGGAAACGACCGCATGTAGAGGAGGATGAAGTGATCAGGGCCAGAAGTTGGAAAGAAGCTTTGGGTTCACCTCCTCCTAGGGGACAAACAAAAGAAGAGAGGATCAAATGGTTGGAATTCCACAAGAAAAAATGGGCCTATCAGGCTAAACAGAGGCATCAGCATCAGCACAAGAAAAGCAAGACTGATGAGAACGACAGAATCACCTGGGGAGTTATACGAAATACGAATACATCTACTATGACCGGCTTCTTAAGACGCGCTCAAAGAAAATTGTTGGAAACTCCTTGGCAAATCATTCAGTTATCGGAGACAGGCGAACCTGGCATGTTTCGATTGTGGATACTGGTCGACAAGCAACTGCATCAAGTGCGTCTTGTGGTACCCCGCGTATTTTACGTAAACACCCGCAAAGCAAGACCGGATCCAGGACCAAACGAACTCTGGAAGAAGAGCTTCAAATCGTTGCCACGTTCTCGTCCGGTGTACAACTTGTATCGATATTCCCTGCCGGAATCTCTGTTTCAGGAGCACAGTCGGGAGCTCCTGGAGGACTTGAGTAAACCAGAAATTGAAGGGATTTACGAGACACAAATGTCGTTAGAGTTTCGGGCTATATTGCAGTTGGGATGCGTGTGCATGGTCGATCCACGTGCCGCCCGTAAAATGGCAGACGGAGCCGACACTTTCACACTGGATCATTTAGAATTCAAGAGCATCGCTTTGCAGCCTTACCTCAAGCAAACCGAATTAATTAACTATGTATTTCTGTATCATCATTGGAGCTCGAACCATCAGAGAGCATTGTGGGGTTTGTTTTTAAGCGCCAGCAAGCGAGGTCACATATTCGTCTTAGATTCGGTTGCTGCTCCTAATCAGCTACCGAACATGAATACATTGTACACGCAGGAACGCAAAGCAACGTTGGAAAAGATTGGCGAGGCCAACGTAAACAGACTCCCTAAAACTATGCAATTCGTGATCCAGGTTGAGACAAACTTTCAACAAGTGTGCCGTACATTGCAAGCGGCTCTGACGACGTATAAAAACGAAGGTCACGGCGCGACGATCATCATCAGTCAAACCGCCCTCGACAGAACGACGTTAACTACCGAGATGCCGCTGCTCAATGACTTTCCTCTCGTCAGCACGCACGTGCGTGACGTAGAGAATCTTTACGGTACTTTAGAATGGCAGAAGATAGGCGCGAAGATGATGGTCAGGCATTACTTGAAGAGCCAGCAGATCGTTGAATTAATGGCGGAACAATGTCGTTTCTTTCACGCACCTATCGGCAACATATCCGCGGATCCTACTCTTTTCGGCGCGGATCTATTCTACGCCAGACATTTGCACAGAAACAATTTTGTCTTATGGTGCTCACCCACAGAGAAACCTGATTTAGGCGGCAGCGAGAACGACGACAACAGATTACTGACGGATTTCGAGGAAAGCTCGAGTTGCGCCGCGAACAATCCGGGCACCTACTCCAGCGTTTGCGTCCAACTGGATGTGGAAAGTCTGGCGGTCAACGCGTTGCTGCAGTACCATCATATTCATGACATAGACGGAACCAGTACGTTTGTGGCGTTCCACAATCAGCAACGTCCGTCCGTTCAGGTTAGCGACAACTCGTTATGTTTTTCAATTAAATAATGATACAATTTTTCGAGAAATGCAATACTTTCTTCTCTCTCATTCACAATGTTGTAACTATATTTGGACATTTCACAGGATATGGCAACAGGTGATGCTGCTGCGATTATTCCCAGTTACGATGAAATCACTCTTTGCAATCCGGCGTTCAAGACGTTGCGAAGCATGGTAAACGCATGGTTGATCGAAGTCTCTGTTTATAAGAATGTATTTGCAGACTATCAGCTGATTCACTTTTATCGGTACGTTTGCGCTATTTGATATTTTATTAATTATGTGTGTAACTATTTTCTGTATAATATATATAAACACATTTATGCGATTTCAGATGGCTAAGATCTTCAAGTGCTTTACTTTATGATCCTGCTTTACGGCGTACTTTACACACCTATATGAAAAAATTATACATACAATTAATAGCACAATTCAAGACATTGGGATGTATTATAGTATTTGCAAACTTTAACAAAATTATCGTGTGCACGAAGAAGAGATCCGTGGCCGATGCTTTAGGCTATATGGAATTTGTTGTTCAAACCATAAGAAACAAGGAGTTATTCCATGGTATAGAAATTACATACGATCAATGCTGGGAATATCTGATATGGCTTGACTTGGTATGCTGCTACTTGCATAAAATTAATATTAATATTATTTTAAAATTTATTTAAATTACGTTTCTGTCTATTTTTTTCAACCATATTAATTACTTATCGTAATTCATAATAATAAAGCATATCTAATTAATTAAATAGCACAATCATGCTGGTATTAAAGGACAACTATCAAAAGATGATTCGAGAGACAATGAGAGTTCTGAAAATGATAATGATGATATGGTAAATATCTTTATAAATTACACCTTTATATATTTTTTATTTTATAGTGAAATTCTATTATCAAACTATTAATTTGTAATTGAATTATTGTTTATTAGCCTGAAATAGCCATGAGTTGGAGCTTAGTGGAATGCTTGCCTAAGGAATCAGGCTGTCAAGCAAGTTTCAATGCTGTAATAGCAGGATATATAAACATGATATATCGATATATGATTGAAAATGAAAGCAATAATACTGGAAGACCTAGAAGAAGATTCAGTCAAAGTCAGTCCTTTATAACACCACTTGGTTTAGGTGCATTGGAAAATACAGCCGAATTCGCGAAAAAATTGATATCAGGCGAAATATCTCAAAGATTATTCAAGTATGTATATTTATATATTTTACACAATATTTCTCATAAAATTGAAAGTAGACTAAAAGTTTTAATTATTTTAATTTACTATTTTCAGAATAACGCAAAAGATACATCGTAATTTGCCTGAGAAAAGTTTAACTTTCAAAGAATATCCTAATCTGGACATGAATGGAAAAGAAAGTATAAAGATTAATCCTGCCCTCGAATTAATCAAAGCAGTATGCAAGGTAAATATAGTTATTAAACTTTTTCGATCAATTAAGATAATTAATAATTATTCAAAAAACTAAAACTCTTTATCTACTTCAGGTTTTATCTTTGGACAAAGAAATGGAACACGAAGTTTATAACTTGAGGGCTAATCTATTACGATTGATCGGAGTCGGCAGTTACAGCGATAATGTTGAATGGAAAGAACCATGTATTTCTCTTATTCTACCAGAAATTATATGCAAAGCATGTAATCATACGAGAGATATTGATCTTTGTAGAGATGAACATTTTACAACTGAAAATAATAGGTATGTCAGATAATATAAATGATATAATTATTAAGATGAAGATAACTTTGAATTATTATTACAGACACATGTGGAAATGTCCTATCTGTGATACTTCTTACGATAATACAGAAATCGAATTTTTACTAATTGATAAATTAAACCGTAAAAGTATGGGTTACGTATTGCAAGATCTACAATGTCGAAAATGTAAGGAAATCAAGAGAGAAAATATGAACATGCTGTGCTCTTGTTCAGGTGAATACGATAATTTAATTCCACGTGATGAAGTTAAAATGCTTGTAAATATATGCAAATCTGTAGCCAGCAAATGTAAAATGAATATTTTAGCAGAGATAGTAGATAACACAAAATTATTTACTGGGTAAAAAAATAAAATAAAAAATACAAGTTTTTATGTTTTTACACGACTAAATTAATTTTTTATTTGTTGTGGATTATTCAGGTAAAAAAAAAGAATAATTCAACTATAGTAGTGTTTATTTTTAACGATAAATTATTTAATATTTAATGGTTTGCCCATCAGTACATGAATGTTCTATAATACATATTAATATATTTTTACTTTTTATCAAGCCCAGTATCCACAGCTGGCTCTAAAACACAAAGTGTAATGCATCATTTTTACATCATTTTAACTATATGTAAATATGTTTTTATAATAGTTACATAAAAATACAATTTTTGTAGTAATTCTTGAATATAAAAGTAACAGATATCTGTTTGATAAACTTAAACTATGAGTCAAAATTGCATACCATCAAATTTGAACTGAGGAAATTGTGTCATGTCCACTCCTTTATCACCACCGTATTGTAAATTCAGTTTATCTAGTTCAGACTTTCGTTCATTTACTATTTCTGGACTGGGATCAACTAATTTTCCATTTCTTAAATTAAAAAGATTTTTTTACGATATGAAACATATGTATAATTTTTTATTTTAATCAATTCTTTCCAATAGATATAATGTAATATGTAACAATAGGTAATATACAAAAAAAGCTTCATTTATATTATTTGAATTAATATGTCTAATTTATTAATTTTTAGCTGTACAAAATGTTTCTTATATATTTAATTTTTAATTTTATTGAAAAAATTACCATATATAATAGTTATAAGTTTAAAGTTATATAATAGTTATAATTTAAAGAATGTACTTACCCGCTTTTCGACTTGTACTCTCTGAGTTTGTCAAGGAAGAGTTGTTGTATAGGATCACTTGCTTTTTGCAGCGCAGGAATATTAGTACTAATACTACGTTTTACAGTTTTTGGCAAACTAACAAGTCGTGATCTCAGCATGGTTGCCTAAAAAAAAAAAAAATCACGATTCTTTTTAATATAGAATTTATATATAGATATTTTTTTTCAATTGTCAACAAGTAATTTTTGTTCCTTACACAAGTACAAATTATTGAAATAATGTTTCATGTATATCAAGAAAAGCGTTTTTAAATCGTGTATTCTACTATAAACCGAATTTAATTAAAATACTGATAAAAAAATCAATCGTTTATTGAATCTTACGTAATAAATGCAATGACATTTGTTAAGGTTAGATTCATTTAGAATGGATTTCATTTAAATACATCAATTAAATACAAACCAATAAACTCGCAAATAAATCAATATTATGCAATAATATAATATAAAAATTTCATACTGTATATATATCAACAGTATGTGTCAATAAATAATTACTTTTTTTTAGCACCTACAATTCTCCGAATTTTCTATTCGACTGCAAAATTATTGCAAAGGAAACTAGAAAACGTAAAGGCCCTATTAGCAGAACAACTAGTCAGCTGATCAGCTGACTGGTCAATTCGCGAGCGAATTGTCCAATAAAAATCTCGATATTTGCTGGGATCTTTTTAAAGGAAGAATTGGCAGCACTGTGTCGGTCCGGCAAGATGTCGCTGACAGGATTTCCGGTAGCGGAAGATTTGTCGATACGGAATATCGTGTTGGGTGACTGAGGAGAATTGAGTCGATGCGCGACAAATTCCATCGAATATCGGTATGACGGAAGTGGACGTAGTGGTGTTGGACGATCCCGTCGTCCCGAAGGAGGAGGTGGCGCACTTCCTGGCGCCGGCTATCCAGCACAATCCGGACGGCTGGGGCCCGTGCGAGCTGCCGGATCAATTTAAGGACATTCCTTACCAGCCATTTTCGAAAGGCGACAGGTTGGGCAAGGTAAGCATGTTTTCGAGGCGTGTTTACGTCTTTCTCTCTTTCAGTGTAAAATGTTAATATATCATTATACTCCCGTTGTCGTAGATCTCCGACTGGACGACACCGGCCTTCCAGGATAAAAAGTTTCCAAGTACGTATCGCGTCACTCTGACTCGGTTTAACCTTAAAGATCTGGCGCTCTCAAGGATTTGGGAAGCAGTTTTATTGGCATTTTTGCATTGCATATGTTGTATTTGATTGACGATCAAAAGTTCTTGTGTGATTAAATTTGAACAAGATTGTGAATTCTGGTTTTCGAAAGGTTTGACAGATGTGCATCATACTTGATGTACATACTTGATGTATGTCAGATTCTAAATTGTTACAATTTTTTTACGTCTTAGTTAAATATTGAATTTTATAAAGTATGTGAGATATGTATATGATTGGATAGTGATGTATAGTGTAACAATTTGATAAATGTATTAGAATATTATAATTTAATCTTTTAAATTATATTCAAGATATCAATAGAATATGTTGTCGCAGTAGTCATACATTTTTAATGGCTGCACTGAGTCCATTTTTGTTTTACTTGAAGATAAGTATTTTTGTAATTTTCTATTTTATTGGTATTCTATTGCATTGAAAAATGATAAAAGAATATGTAATGATCTTTTCTTGAGCAAAATGTATAGCGACTTAATATAATGTAATTTAATATGGTTTATTCACAAAAGTTGTATGTAACAATCAAAGTATTGCTTTATACCATACAAAGAATTAATATATGATGATGTATTATGATTGCACGTATGTATAAATGACATCTTTCCAGACAAATATACATCACAATTTGGTTCTGGCAGTCAGTATGCTTATTATCACGATGAAGACGAGACCACTTTCCACCTGGTGGACACAACCCGCGTACAGAAACCGCCGTATCAACGTGGCCGTTTCCGTCACAATCAACGCAACTTACGCGGTCGTGGCGGACAACGCGGTGGGTTGAGTCAAATGCAGCAGCTAGGGAAGCTCAAGTTGCGAGAACGAGAGCGTAAGGGACAAGCAAAGCGCTGGGGTAGACAACAAGGTCTGCGTAATCACAAGAATCAACCGCCCATTAAGATTCGAGATGCTTCCGTAACGGTACGACCTGACTGGCTCACCATCGAGGAGATGGACTTCCCGCGATTGGCTAAACTCTCGTTGCCGGGCGTGAAAGATGGCGAGGATATACTATGCTGCGGCTCGCTCGAGTATTATGACAAGACGTATGACCGCGTGAATGTCAAGAGCGAGAAGCCGCTGCAGAGAATCGATCGTATCTTCCACACGGTGACGACCACCGACGATCCGATTGTCCGTAAGCTGTCGAAGACCGAGGGCAACGTTTATGCCACCGACGCGATCTTGGCCACCATCATGTGTTGCACGCGCAGCAACTATTCGTGGGACATCGTCATCGAGAAGATCGGCGACAAACTGTTCTTCGACAAGCGCGACAACACCGAGTTTGACCTGTTGACCGTGAACGAGACGAGTGTCGAGCCGCCGCAGGATGACGGTAACTCGCTGAACTCACCGAGAAACCTCGCCCTCGAGGCGACTTTCATCAATCACAATTTCTCACAGCAAGTGCTCAAGTCGAACGAGCCGCGCTACAAGTTCGAGGAGGGCAACCCCTTTATCTCGGAGGAAGAGGAGAGCGATGTGGCCAGCGTGGCTTATCGTTATCGCAAATGGGACCTCAATAACGGCATCGTACTCGTCGCTCGATGCGAGCACGATGCCGTGATGCAAGGCCCAAACAACGAGAATCAATTTCTCACTATCAAGGCGTTGAACGAGTGGGACTCGAAGCTGGCTAATGGAGTCGAGTGGCGTCAGAAGCTGGACACGCAACGTGGCGCAGTTTTGGCTAACGAATTACGTAATAACGCCTGCAAACTCGCCAAGTGGACGGTTCAGGCGTTGCTCGCTGGCTCAGATCAACTGAAATTCGGATACGTCTCACGTGCTATTGTACGAGATTCTAGCAAGCATGTGATTCTCGGCACGCAGCAGTACAAACCGAACGAGTTTGCGACGCAGATCAATCTTAACATGGACAACGCGTGGGGTATCTTGAGATGTATCATTGATATTTGCATGAAGCAGAAGGACGGCAAGTATTTGATAATGAAGGATCCGAATAAGCCTATGATTCGTTTATACGATATTCCTGATAATACTTTCGAGAGCGAGGGTGAAGAGGATGAGGACGACGATGAGCCTGTTAATGACGCGTTTCAGAGTTAACAGCAACAACGCTAATTACACACTCATCGTTAATTGATAATCGTGCGATTGATCGACGATTTTATCTGAATCTTTGTAAAGACACGGGAAGAGTATTCTTACAAAGAAAATAAATGAAATTTAAACATATACTAATATATATGTTTGATGTTGCGGAGCTTGCTTTATTATTCAAATTCTAATTAATTAACAGAAAACTTCTTAATGCAGGATATTTGTTCAACAGATATACATCAAGAGAATTCATAGAATTTTCAGGAATGTATATTTAAAAATTCAATTGATTGATATTTATTCGACATGTAAGTTTATATATGTAATACTGCTATACAAAAAGGCTTTAAAATTCTTAAAGAAAATTTTGTATTAATTTTGCATTTGTCGAATTTTTTTAAAAAATGTGCGTGCTACTGATGCCAAGAAAAAATATATAATTCTAATGACGTAATGACAAACTTTTATTGAAAGAAATTTGATAAAAAATTTGGAATAATATTATTGAAATATAATTATTTCTATTTGGCAATAATCAAAATATTTAAGTAACATAAGTCTTTAAATAGCATAGGTTTTTATAAAATTAAACGAAGTTATCTATTTTTTCATGTATTTTCATTAATTTTTATAGTCATTAGATTATGATGCACAAATAGTTTATTATTCAAATATTTATGCATATTTAAATATATACATACTTTTATTTATTAATTATTACACATGTTTAGAGTATTTATTGGCATTTTTTAAGGAAGACATTGTGAAGAAATTCAAATCTCTACTTGAGGATCCAATTGCTTGATGACATATCTTATTTTACGTATGGCAGCATCCATCATCGAATCATCGATGTCATAATGAAGTACCACTCTGACCAAAGTTTTCGTTAAAGCCATGCATCTAACTATGATCCTGTCATCTTCATCGAAATCCTTAACTTGATGAAGTCTTTCCATGAAAGTCACGGCGGATACACCTCTCTCAAAATTTACATTTATAAATATCATATTAGTGTGCATGGTTTTCATGTTTACGCTAAATATTTTAGAATTCAATTGATTGATTGCCTGTGCGACCGCTAATGCTCTTCTGTGATCCTCTACTAATCTCGGTACCGTTTCTTCCAGAGCGACGAGCCCGGCTGCGGCGATTACGCCGACCTGTCTCATCGCGCCACCCAGCACCTTCCGCCTCCTCCTCGCATCAGCGATGAAACTCCTGCTACCACAAAGTACGGATCCCACAGGAGCACCTAATCCTTTACTCAGGCAAAAGGTAACAGAGTCGAACGGAGCGGCTAGTTCCTTCGCCGAGATTCCCGACGCGACCGAGGCATTCCACAGTCGCGCTCCATCCAAATGCGTCCTGAGATCATGCTTCTTTACCACTACCATCAGTTCCTCGACCCACGATTGGGGTATAATTTTACCATTGATCGTGTTCTCGACGAGGACCAACTTCGAGATCGGTTCGTGTATGCGATCCGTGCGGATCATGCTCTCGAGTTTCTTCACATCGAACGTACCGTCGTCGTTGTTCTGCAGCGTAGAAAGGCTTACACCGGCTATTTGCGCCGCAGCACCCTGTTCATGAAGAAACACGTGCGATTCGTTTCCGCAGTAAGCTTCGCTACCGCGTACATTGCAATGATTTATAACTGAAAGAAGAGAAGAGGTGAGTATATTTTTCTTTAAATGAAATGCTTGAAAAAAAGGAGAAAAAATACATGAAAATGATGGGAATGCAAGATTCATTTAAAAAGTTAAGATTTCAATTAACTCATATACATATAATTTTAATGAGAGACCAATATGAGTAGAAATTAAGAATTTAATTTTTTTAGGGCAAATCATTATCGATTTGTAAAACAAAATGTTTCTCTAATTTGTGCTTCTCTTGATATATTAAACTATTATATACTTAATATTAAATATATAAAAATAATTTTTATTAATCTTTAAACATTGATTTATAAGAAAAGCGTGAAGAGATGTACAAAAGTCTTTTATCGGTTCTTACCAGCAATCAAATTTCCCATTGTACCAGAACTAACAAAGAGTGCATCTTCTTTTCCCAGCAATGATGCTGCTTTTTTCTGTAATTCTAGAAAATTATATAAATATTCAATTAATGAATTATATATTGTTAAAATATCGCGCTTTAAATTCAATATGCACTTAAAATTACATTCGTTCACTGAACAGAGAGAAGAATGATTTTGATAATTATTAAAATATAATAATTTATTAACTTTTTTATAATTATTTCGAAGAATACAGATATCTCTGAAAAAATTTGAATCGGACCGTGTATAGTTTTTTATGTCATGTTTCAAGCAATATGCATTTTTTATTACCTATTACCGTAGGATCTTCTTCGAAAACGTCATCCCCCACTTCCGCTTCAAACATAGCCCTCCTCATTGCCGCGGTTGGCTTCGTGAGCGTGTCGCTCCGTAAATCAACGATAATAGCCTAGTGTTATCATATTAATTCATTTAAGAGGTTCTCACAAAATGATACTTAAATTTCATTGAAATTTAACTGCTTCTCTGTCCGTAGAGAAATTTTTTAGAAAAGGAAGGAACTACATAATATTTTTATTATATATTTTCACTTCTATTAGTAAAACATTAAAAACAAAATGAAGATGGCAAGTTAATTTATTAATTGCGTGCGCTTTACGCCTATGATATTAGATTATAGGAGATACAATAATAATTATTAACACTGTTGTGTTTGATTTTATTATGATTGATGACGATTGAATTAAACATCGTGAAATAATGAACTAATTAAGTAGAAAAATTGTATTATATTACGTAATAATATCCAATAATATATTCTTAGAAGGCAGTTCGGGGTATAAATATTTTTAGTATAATTTTGCATTATTTGAAAATATTAAATTATGAGACAACACATGCATTGAAATATTTGAGACAGAAAATTTATATAAAATAAGATTAATATCAAACTTTACAAAAATCTTGATTATCAAATCTTTTACTTACATTTTTTTCCTTTGCATAATTATAAATGCTCTTATTTACTGCACCGTAGGACATGTCGCTGATATATATATATATATATTTATACGTACAATGTACTTCAAGCTTCAAGCTTACTTGACTGACTGACAGTGATTGGTTTGAAAACAGTTTATATAATCCCGCAGCTTCATACGGACAAAATACATGTATATATATGACGAAGTGTTATCGCAAAGATGGAAAAAAAATTCAAATAAAATTGTTTGCGCGTTATATAACACTTTTTAAATATTGATGGAAAGATAACAAGAAAATTATCAAATGCAACGTGCATAAAGTTATATTAACTGTAGATACTGTAAAATACAGAAATTTTCTTTGCAAATTTTTGAGAAAATAACAAAAAAAATAAAAGATACGCACATTAATATTTTTTACATTAATTCTATTAATAGATGTCTTGGAAAATATAATTTTTTATTCGTTATATGAAATTATAATTCATATATATGATACAATATATTTTGGAAGATTTAAGGTGTATTTCAGGTTATTAATACATCACTGGATATTATTATCAATTATTCCAGATAATTAAAACAAATATGATAAGTTATCTCTTTGTTATATTGTTATTCTTGATATAAAAAAGCGTGTATATTATGATCACTGAAAATGTTGAAAAGATAACATAAACTGTATGAAACAAAATGCTATAGATGAAACATTCGTGAGAGAATCACGCATGATTATTGATAAAAAAACTACATATTTTTAGATAAGATAATATTATATAATCTTTATATATATATATTAAAAAATCTATCACACACAGCAAATACTTCGAGATGATAAACTCAGATGCAACGAACTAAACATCATAAAGCACGTACATATGTAGAGATGATGTGTTCGATTCAGAAATGCCGGAAACGAAAGACGTGAAACTTTGTAAGCAAATCGACCAATTGCAATAGCCAATTTATCCTTCCTTAACAATCAAAATTTGTTTACGTATTTTTATTTTCAGTAGCCTAAATGAATTTCGAAAATAATATCAAAATATTGACGTCGAAGAAAAAAAGGATTTCAAATAATCGAGTTTCTCTAACCATATCGATAAGTCGAACCTCGAGATATATCGATAGGTCGAACGTCGATATATCTCGAGTGGCGCTCGACTCGACTCGACTCGCATGTCCCTAGTATCCGGCGACAGTCGAGGCGAGCGAGAGGAACCGCGCGGATCAGCTGCGCGTGCGAGCGGGACAGTGACAGTCGCGTAGAGGGAAGGGAGAATCGGAGAATCTTTCGCAGGTGCTCGATGACGGTCGGCGACAGTTGCGAGTTGTGATCGGCGCGTTCGAGCCGTGCGTTAAAAAGGAAGGAACGAGAGAAGGCGAGAAAGCGGGGCGATCGAAGCTTTGCCCTTCCCTCGTGATTCCGCGCGTACTACGTATTTCGGCCGCGAAATTCTCGTACATGCGCGATCGTCTCTCGCATATCGCCGGCGCGATACCGATCTTCTCGGAAGAGGCTCGAGACGCTCGCTCGAGGAGGGCGAGTCCCGTCCGTTAACGTCGCGGTGGTGGTAGCGGTGGTGGTGGTAGTAGTGGTGGTAGTAGTGGTAGTGGTAGTAGTGCGGTAGTGTGGCAGCAGTGGTGGGGTGGTATTCGGTGCGGTGCCGCCGTCGCCGCACACTCGTTGTCGGTTGCGCATCGTGGCGACAGCTAGCAAGTAACGGCAGCCGCCGTCATCGTCGTTTCGACTCGGTTAGAATCCTGGCCCCCCGAGTCGACCGTGTCCGCGTATGCGAGTCACGCTGATCCCCGAGGACGCGAGTATCGGTGAATAGCAGTGGCCGAGAGACGAGGAGGTAGAGAAAGAGAGAACAAGGAGACAGCCTTGCCGCGTCTTGTGCGCGCTCGCTAAACAAAGATGGCGGACGTGGACTCGAGGGTAGACCGGTCCGATCCGGAGCTGCGTTTCCTGTCGGTGGACAGGAACAACTTCAACGACCCGGCCACCCAGGCGGAATGGACGCAGAAGAAGCTGGTGTGGGTGCCGCACGAGACCCAGGGCTTCGTCGCCGCCGGCATCAAGGGCGAGCGCGGCGACGAGGTCGAGGTGGAGATCGCGGAGACCGGCAAGCGCGTGCTCGTCGCGAAGGACGACATACAGAAGATGAATCCGCCCAAGTTCGACAAGGTCGAGGACATGGCGGAGCTTACCTGTCTCAACGAGGCCTCCGTCCTGCATAACCTCAAGGACCGATACTACTCCGGACTGATTTACGTGAGTTATTTTACGCTCTCGTGCGCCTTTAGCATTCAGGATTCGCGAGCATCTCTGCGGCTTGTTTCAACCTGCTCCCGGCTCTTTTATTTTTCATTTTCCCTCTCTACACTGTAAAAAAATTTTGTAAAATTACATTAAAAATATGTAAAATTACATAAATAATAAATGTAAAATTACATGATAAATAATGAAAAGGTAATCATTTCTATTATTTATCGTGTAATTTTACACTTATTATTTATGTAATTTTACATATTTTTGTGTAATATATTACATATTTTTTTACAGTGTATTATACATGTATATTCTAGGTAATTTATAGTCTACGTTTGAGACGCAAAAACTCGTAAATTGAAATAGAAAACTTTCATATCTTATGTATCTAAAGTAATCAATATTTCAAGATATTTTAGGTAGATTTTATTACTTTAGATATTTGTGAGAATCAAGGATGAAGAGAGACTCATTGTAGACAATTTGATAATTATTATTATTGATTGGCTTCCCATTTTGGAGAAAATGAGGGAAGCGTGGAAAGATTGAACATTTTTGTACATCTCTAAGTAGAATAATCCATCGTGCATTTAACATTATTGTTTAATGGTAATAAGAATTAATGACCGGTGTAATGCAGGTGCAAGTGCCAGATGCGTACCGGCCCTTTCGTGCGAAAGAATCCCCTAGGGCCGGTTTCTCTAACGTCGGTTAACCTCGATTCAAACTGCGTGCCTTCGTATCTTTTTCAAAAAAATAAATTAGGGAAACCTCAAGGAAGACATTCATCTAACAGTAAGCTAAATTATCGGTCGCAATGTGAGAAACTAATTATAATGAAAAAAATCTTTAAATATTCTTTATATTGGAATTTCCGGACGAGAAATTAAATTAAAATTTTCGTATTCATCCAATAATCTGAGATTAAGGATGCAAATAAATAAAAAAAATTTGGAAAGAGAAGAGAGAATAGGATAGGAAAAAATGAAACGCAATTAACGCTAATTCACTATTAAGCTCTATATTTTGACTCGGAAATTTTTCAGTTGATATTCGAGATGACGTAGCGGAAAACGTTTCTTTTCCCCAGGGCTAGACGTTGCGGGATTAAATGTTTGTCGTGATGTCGGTGAGTCATCAAACGCGTCTTCGCGAGCTTGACTTCGAATTCGAGTCGGCTAGTTTATTAATTCGACGGCACGGCGTGTAAATTAACCATCCGGATCTGGCAAAATTACGTGGAATTTAGCGTGGTTATTATGGCGACGCCGGCTTCAAAATATTTACGAAGCTGCGATACGAACGCGAGATGCAAAAAAATGGTTTATTTTTTTTCCTTGTCAGCTGCTAAATCGGTTTGTCACGCGTATTGAATGCTGGGTTATTTGGAAGCATTCGTTTTCCTTTCTCTTTTTCTTTCTCTGTTTTTATCAACCGAAGACGAAGAGGGATGCGGAGGATATTATAAATCAATAGTATTACTTGCGTTTATAGCTTGGGAGAGAGAGGAGACATTTTTCTGTAGTAAACAACATTCTTCTCGTTTCTCATTCGGTCTTCAATTTTATATTCATTATATCGAGGATATTAATTGTATATGATATTAATTGTAATAATCCTAAAAGTTATATTGGGAAAAAAATTAAGAATCAGCTATGCAAGTGATTTTTATAATCTCCTTGCATCGAGATAAGATTAGCTGAATGAAGACATATTTATTCTTAATGATTGTACTTTAATTTCAATATCGACCTATATCTCAGACACTTAAATGCGTTTGAAATTTTCTAGAAGCATTTGTATTCCGGATAATATCGGGCAATTACAGAAATGTGTGTGTTATTGTGTGCAACTGCATGTGTCGAAACCAGAAATTGATGATGACAGTTTTGCCTTACGGCCGCTATAAGAATCTATTAATATCGAGAGATCCGGAGTCGCACACATATATATCTATATATTTCTCGAGTGTTACATTTTTTTTCTCGATTATCGACTCTCGTGGGGAGGCTGGCCATTCACGTTTTGAAAAAGAGGATCCCGGCCTCGTCGAGAAATCGAGAAATTCGCTGTCTTATTCCGACCGAAGTGAGAGAGACCGTACGACTCTCTTTTGCTCGCAAGGCGGACTAAAGATAGCTCTCGGTTCACTACGGCTCTTGCTCGTCCTCGTCTGGAATTAATCCGCGCGCGAGATATATCGGAAATGTCGGGAGACCGAAAGAGAGACGGCGAGAAAGAGAGAGAGAGAGAGAGAAAGAGTGAGAGTGCGAGAGGGAAGGGGCGAAGGTGCGGGAGGAAAGAGAGAATGAGAGAGAAAGGTGTGTATACGAGATATGATCGAGAAAAGACGACCGGTCGGTGGCGACGATTTAAATATACGTCGAATATTTGCATCTCTCCCAATAACGAAGCCAATTAACCGAATTCGTCATTTTTCAAGCACCTTTTTATTCTTGTAATTTTTTTCTGAGCCTTATTTGTGCTCCTTGTCTTTTGAAATTTCGCGATTATGCATAAAAAGCCAAGTGTCATATATATTTTTATATATTTTATTATTTATGTTATTTTAATATGAATAGAAAGTAAATGAATAGAAATTATATTTTTTCTATCATTTTTAATATATATATTATATGTATTTCATATATACCATATAAAGTGTATATATAGGTTTCACGAAAAAATACTATTTCTTCTGTATCGTAAACACGTCTTTGGAATGTACTTATTATGTATTACGAGATATCCGATTTTTTATTATTAGGAGAAAAAAACGCGTATATAAAAATATACACGTGGTTGTGATGCAAAGTGCAGATAAGGTAACGAACTATCATATGAAAATACCGTAAAGAAAGTTGTTTTGCAAGGGATAATTGCAGTGTTGGATGCAAAAATTCTCGCGTATAATCTCGCGCCACAGGTCCGAGTACCGGTGCAGGGTTAATTAATATAAGCTCTCAATATTAAATACTGTCACGTACGCGCGATATTATTGAATATCAATTTAGGGGGATATATAATTGGAGATAAATCTCTCAAATTTTTCCACGAGTCGGTGTCCTTTTGTAGTAACCTCGGGGGAACGATGGTAAATTCCAATTAAAAAAAGATTATTTTTTGCTCGTCTCGTAGGGTCAAGGACGGATCATCTTGCGTAGGTTTTCAGGTATTTGAGGGTGTGACGACAAAAAAAAATGGACGACATCCGATGGTCGTCGAGTTCTACGAACCGAGTCGTCGAGAGACGACTATACGTATATATAAGTATATATGTATATGTATATATGTACATGTACCGCGTTTCCTTGACGTTTCCGCTTATCGTTGGGTGATAAGAGCCTCGTCCCGCCTTGCTCCGGTGAATATGCATGACTCACCCACGCTAATTTTGACCACATATGAAATTTTGAATGGGTTTGTCGATCACTTGACTTGGATTTTATCACTTGGAGACACAGATGTTGGTTTTTTGCTCAGAAATGTTTGCCTTTTTGCTCATTCCTCGAAGTCTAATTGCTATTATATTTTATATTTTATATGCTATTATATTGAAGGTATTGCAGAGTGAGATAGAGAATAAAATAATCAGCTGTCATAATTTTATTTAATCGTTGTGAATTGATAAGCATGTAGATTTCTAGATGTAGATCGTCGTATTTACGTTCGCATTAGATTTCATTATCTACGCTGATGTATTTGTCGCAATGTAGTCAATTAAGAGATTCTTAAAGAGAGGGGTGTATAAAATTCCAACGTTATTTTTAGCCGAGGCAAAAAGTGTATGGGAGGAACGATTAAACAAAAATCTTTCATTGATCACAAGTAAATATATACAGATGGTCTTGTCTCGAAGCTATGTATACATGAAGAAATTATATATTTGTGCATTCTTTAAATTTTAAATTATAAAATTGAAGAATGACTTATCATAATGGAATTTTTTGCTTGTGCTTCCTTCAAAGCGTCATAAGAAATTAAAGCTCATGTCTCAAGTATTAAGCGATGTTTATCAATTATACTCATTATCATCGTAAAGTCATAACTGTACGCGAAATAAATATTTCGAACACATCGATTATCGGTGCATTAAAAAAAGAAACACGAGTCTCTATGTTTTCTTGCCGTACATTTTTTGTGACAATTTTCGTGGTTCCTCCCCGTTGTCAAGAATGTATTCGATGATAGTCATGTTCGATAAGATAGCAAATCGCGCAGCTGTTCTCACACATAGCTGAATGAGAAATGTACTTTATATCTCGCATCTTTAAAAAACAGGCATCTTTGCTTAGCGAAATGATAGATGCGAATGTCTTTGTTTCCAAAGTGAAAAGTCGATTGCGTTTCATTAATACAGCTTATAAAACCAAGCTAGGCTATTGTTCAAATTATTATCTCGATTAATTAATCATTTTACATTGTCTACATCAATTAATCAATATTTACACATTTTTCGATGACAGTTCAATATCTTTGTTTGAGAAAATACAATCGGATGATCCTGTATACGTATAATTTTACGTTGCCATATGGCATTGTCGAATGCCAGAAGACTGGATTAAAATATGATTGTGCGAGGAAAAAATTTCTTCTTTTCATCGCGTCGATTGAGAAGCGCCTGTTTACGTCGTCGTTTGCACTATTAAGGTCTTTCTTAATGAATTTGTCGTGCCGTAACCGGACGGATGCGTGTTAGGAATTTGACTGAAATTTGCGTCAGAAATTCCATACGAGCTTCGTCATAACTCCCGGTCGGTTTAATTGCGCGAGCGCGTACGTATATGTATATACATTGTTTGGAGAAGAGATACTTGGAATTTCAAAGCGAGTATTCGCGCCGACATTCTCTGCCGATGTTACTCGAGTTATCGCGTCGAAGGAAAATTGCACGATACAGAAAAAGAAGAAAATGCTGCGGCCTAATTGTTTGCTCGGAGTAAACTCGTGTGATTAAGATTTTAAATGCCGATCGCGCCTTCTATTTCGGTGTACCAGACCGTATTAAATCGCGATGTGCTATATCTGCGAGAAATTGTCGATATTTGAAATTAAAATGTTGACATAGACTATATTAAACAAAATCGCGAATTACGTGATATTTATAAAAACGAGATTCTTTCTATATAGATTCACTCTTATATATCGAATATATTTTTAATTAATTACTCTGAACGTGATACAATCTCGAATAATGCAAAACAGGTTATCCCCGACAATATTTTAGACTCTCCCTCTCTTTTTTTCGTTCCTTTTTTTTTTTCACCTAGTCTCGAGGAATGAGAGCCGATGCTCGTCGTCGTGACTCACGCGTGACTGATTCGGTAAACGCGGACTCTTGAAGGCAGATAGAGTCCGATGACGATCTCCGTCTCTGGAGAAGGTGAGAAAGCGTCAGCACGCGGGAGAGGTAAAGTGACAGAGAGTACGGGGAAAGGGAGAGTAACGGAGGAAGGTTGGGATATTCGTTGGGAGGTCGTACCGGAGAACTGAACGGAGGCCGATCTTGAGACGCCATCTTGGTGGTTTGACAGAGTCACCTTGGCGAAATGTGGCTTACCGTTGCAAATCTGAGAGTTTCCTGTCCGCCAAATTCAACCAATAATATGGTCGAAAATAAATATTTTTATTATATTTTTATTATATTAATATCTCGAAAGAATATCAGTATAGAGATATAGAAAGATATATATGTATATAGATATTTTAAAAAGATGCTTTTTAAAATATTTAAAAGATGCTTTTTAAAATATTACAAGAATGATAATTTTTATGATTTACTAAATCACTGAATGATTAGATATTCAACATTTTTTAGCATCATTTATGCTTCTTATTCTTTAAAATGTTTTCTGTTAATCATCCCAAATATCTCTAAGAAAAATTATATTTCAACTTTTATATCTATATATCTCTGGTGCAAAATCTCAAGTCAAAGTTATATTAAAGCAGCACCTACTTGAAATTGAATAAAGAATATAATTTTATTATATACTTTCTCTCCCGTAAATTCGATGGAAACTTTGACAGAAATCGCTATAATTATGCGTTAATTAGCTGAAAATCGTGAATTCTTTGATATTTTCACTGACGGTGAGAAGAGATATCGACTTTGGATTAAATAAATTCAATCGGCCAAGTAAAAAAATAAATGCAGGTACTTAGTCTTTTAAAACAATCTTCCATTGTCATATTTTATCTGTCTTTGATTTGAAACTGGCGGCAGATCGGATACTGTACGGTAATTTTTTTCCTTTAGCCGACTGCTCTCGTCGGAATTAGAATTCGCAGTGCCACAAGAAGGTAGCACGACCGTGCTATGCCTCCGGCTTTAGCCCGATTAGTATGCGCGATTAGTATTCGCGGCGCGATTACATGTAGCGGCCGCACGCGGAATTTCTTTTGCGGATATACCGCGCGCGAGAAAAAGCAGAAACATTTCGGAATTTACGCGGAATTCTCGCCTCGGCCGTCTCAGGGCCGCCGTTCGACTAGCAGTGATCGACATGCGATCATTACAACATTCGCTTTCGAGATACATGCAACCGTATATGTGAGAGAATAAGTGAAGGAATTTGAAAATTTAATCAATAGAAATACCATGCATAGTAACATATTGCTAAAATGCATCTTACCGCGTTATCCCCATACGATTTGCAGAAAATGTTAAATGGTACTTGAATATTGCAGAAAATATTAAATTGCACTTGCATATCTTAATGCACGGAGAGAATTTTCTTTTAGAATTTAGCCTGAAAAATTAATATTTATCATGATAAGAAATATTAATCAGAGAAACTCTTATAAAATTCTTCCAATTATATATTGTCCCACCATTACCATGATTTTCGCAGAGTAAATTCTAAGAGGAAATTCTCTCTGTGTATTTAAATTTGATTAACATAGTGCTATATTTGTCATGTCTATAAATATATGGCATATTAATAGATAGAACATATTAATAGAAAAGTGACATCTCATTATTATGAGAGCATTTATAATGAGTACAATGATCACATATAGAAGATTGTGAAATAAAAAGGTGAGGATTTTTTCAAAATTAAGAATGATTTGTGAATTTTATTCATTATAACACTTATATTGTTTTAATATTAAATTTTTTAATATTTTCTTAAACTAGATCAACTTTAATTCGATAAAAAAAATTCAGTCATTGTGGGGAGATAATTGTGCGCTATGTATATTTTGTATTTAAACGTACAAACGTTTATTTTATATTCGCTATTTCAGTTAAACATCGTGTGCTAAATCTGAGCATTCAAGTTCAAAATGCAAACAATCGTGCAATATTTAATTTTGCTATTTTTTCCTATTTTTTATCCGCACTTATCATCTTCTTTATTCACGTCAACAATTTAGCGACGCCTCTCTGGGAACATCATTGCAAGCTCGGACGCGAATGATGATGGGCGCGATTTTTCGTGAGGTCAAGATGCACAATTCGCGCGTTCTTGTCAGCAGTTTTTTTTCTTTTTTGTAATTTCGTTGCCAGGCGGTAACGCCGTAAAGAACGTCACTCTTGCGTAATGCTCGCGCACACATTACATTATCGTTACACCCGTCCCGTATATGGTGCGAATCCGATTGATTTTATCCGCGCATACCGTATATGGACCGCATCTGGACTATAACGGTTCGACAACTACCGTGGTTTACTTTACTCTTACGTACTTATGTCTTACTCATCTCCTATGCGCTTCTCATTATGTTCACGCAAACTCAATTATCTATCACGCGCATCGTAAACATCCGCGTGAAAATCCATTGTGCCTTAATTCTTTTTCTGTGTTTTTGAGATATACATGTATATATGTATATACATATATCTCGTATCTTGTATATTTTTCCTGCACATAAAATTAATTTTATATGAAACCGTAAATTTTACATTATATGTTTCATATATAAAAGTTTTTTGTATAAAGATATAAACAAATATTGGGTATATATAAGAAAATAAATAAAATCTATCAACATATATATAAAGATTTAATTTTAAAATTTATATATTTTTATAAAAAAAATTATATATTGGATCCTCTGTTCAAAAAAAAAAAATATGTAGAACATGATAGTATTCAAGTTTTCCGCTTCGGATTTTATTAATTGGAATTTCATGGATGTTACGATCGTGTGTGACAATTGAAGATTGGACACAAATAGGCCTCTGAATAAAAAGAAAAAAAAATATGAATCTTTAAACTCAATCATCGTTCGCTTCGTCTTCATTCTTGTCTTCATTGGCGACTATCGATCTCCGATACGCAATCGTCGTGCAATCACAATCTCCAATATGTAATACGACACGGCTTTTAAGCGGGTTTCAAACAACGTTCAAGTAGACCGTTCACTGGCCAATTATTTGCCGAACCAAAGATAAATATCGCATCATCGACATGTCATGACGTAATGCCGATAGTCAGTGCAGTATGTTAACTTTTATGGAATTCGACGACGAAATAAAATGTGCATTTACGCGATAGAATATTATCGTACCGAATTATCGGCGTACATAAAATTGCAGCAATATCGTGTATGCGTAAAATTGCAATGCTGTCATATTGACGTGAGCGTTACCTCATCCGCATGCGGCGGACATATATCTGTATTGCATTGATATAAATATTTGCCGAGTGAACGCATCGCGCGTTATATGGTATATCATCGTTAAAAATTCGTCGCGCAAATGCATTTCGAAAGGTGTTGGAAATTTGGCGAGTGCGTTCTGAGACCGAAGGCATCCTCTAAATAAATAAGTATTCGCCAAAGTATAAAATTGTCATTTCGGAACGATGTGAGATAATACGACGACGACGCGATAATATGTCGAAATTGTATGCGCTCATCTTTCTTGCGTTACAGCTGCACGCGAATATTTGACACGTTAATGCATTACCTTAGAGCCCCGGCTTAAACGAACGTTTCTGTGTTCCGGAGAATTATTGCAGCACGCGACGGTACCATTTTTAGAAAGTCGCGACTCGGGAGGCGAAAAATTTCGTCCTTTTAAAGCCGGTTGTATATGCGTTCTTTAAATTGCATAACGAGGCATCAGTCTTATTTTCATATGGTAATTTTTTCATCTATAAGTTTTGGTCAACGGGCTATTTCTAAAAGAAGAACGACATTAAACTCTTTGATATCTTGTCAATAGTATGTGATAAGGATCGCTTAATCATAATCGAGGAACGTGCTGCGTTTACATGCTCGATGCTAAATTTAGTAAATGACTTTAAATGTGACTCTTTTGCCGTGAGATTTATGAACTTATATCGCGGACGATAATTTTGACTTATGATAACGAGAGAAAGAGAAATGGGTTCACGGTTCTTCAGAACAGAAATTAACAAACACGTACATATAAACAATTAATTCGTAAAATGATAAGAGATCGTTGCGGGTTTAAAAATTAATTGATAATAATAAAATTAAACTAACTAAAATAAATATTAAATAAAATTCGTGAAAAGGATATCCGTCACTTAATGACGGAGAAATTTCGATAAATCGGACGAGACATATATATTATAATACGCTATAATAACGAACTTACGCTAATTTCGCAAATAGCTTTGGGAGCGTTCGCGGTTCTGTCGTGAGGTTTACGATCTTGTTCCGCGAGGCCGCAACTCTGACCCGCAATAATAAAGAGCATACCGCTTCCAATCACGCTTTTACCGTTCGTTACAAATTGCACTTGATCACGCGCGAGCGAGCGAGCTCGTTGGGATCGAGACTTTCGATCTTGTCTCGATCGAGGACGATCGCGCCGCGGGCGAAAAAAGAGGCGCGAGCGAGAGGGAGAAGACGCGCGCAACAAAAAGGAAAAAAAAGGCAAAGACGAGTCCTTATAAGGACGAGCGTCCTTAACCCGCTTACTCTCGCGCGCCGGTGCCTTAAAGACGCGAAACCATCTCGGTACGATCGTAACGTATCGAGTCCAATGCCTTTTACGGTCGTCGTGTGTTCGTTACGACGGGACCCGAAAGAAAATTCTGTCGAAACACCCGGGAGGGATGTCGTTTAAAAAAAAATCTCAGCGATGTCCTATAATAGAAAATACGAGGCGAGGCAACAACTAACTAAACGCCGCATAAGTGCGTGTGACGCATCGTTAGGTTTGATTGCCATGGAAGGTGATTCACACAAGATAAGGCACGATTTTGATATAGTACGCACATATTCGAGGGTCATTGCATATAAATCCCTGAGTTATCATCAAAAGAATTTATAACTATAAATTGAAAATTCATGTGACCGAGATAGATACACAGAGAGCGAATTGTCTTCAGAATTTACCCTGAAAATCGTGGTAAATCGTAGGATAATATTTTTATGAGTTTCTTTCTGATTAATATTTTTACAATGATAAAAAAATATTAATATTTATCATAATAGGAGATAAAATATGCTCGATTAATTTTACTATGATTGAGAAAATATTAATCGGAGAAAACAAAATCTTTATAAAATTCTTCCAGTATTATCCCACGATTATCATTATTTTCAGGGTGAATTTTAAGAGAAAATTCTCTTCGCGTAGAATTGATTTTTCGTATCAAAATAATCGAGTATCTTTTTTAAAATGTATGTTGAATATGTTTCTGTGAAGATATTGATTTATTATTTACACCGACTAATTTAGTATTTATATTGACATTACTGTGCTTTATGTCGTTAATTAATAATATTATAATTGATAATGTATCAAAGATATTATATATGATTTATAATATTTTCTTTCGGGTATTATAATTTACAAGAAATAAATGAGTCTTTCTCTAAATATATATTTGAAAGAATGACGTTTTGTGCACATCCACTTTTCGCCAGTTCCGACACCATCCACTTATCTCTCTTCGCTCCTCTGGACCTTGTAAATTGTATTGACAGTACGCTTCTGCGTACATTTGGGGATTACTGCTACAGCCTCCTTGCAAACGAAAGATGTCAGTTTCGTGAGATGTAACGCATGTCGCGATCTGGCTGCCGATTTGCTTAGAAGAGGCTCCCGTCACGTCGCGCGTCGGCGAGGCATAAACAGGAATGTTGGGCAGGGTCGATGACACCCGAGAGTACCCGAGACCGGTTTTCGAGGACCTCCGAGCGCAGTCCTGCCTCGGAAAAAGGGGGACAAAGGCGTTTCCATTTCGTGTGTTCGCGATTCGCGATGAAATTTCGTGAAAACCCTCGCGCCCGCTTCGAAAACCCGCGATCGATGCGCGATTTTAGCCGCGAATCGTGTAATATATTGCTTAATCAGTTCCGTTAACGCGGGCGAGCACTTCTTCGACGCTTCTTCGTAATGATGTCAAGGAGGATGAAGCTTATGAATTTTTCTAGGACATATATATGCGGGAGGCCAATCGTCGTTTCTAGTCGAGATTCCTCAAAGCATTTATTTCTCGAATAGCTGTAAAGAAATATTGAATCAACGAAAAACTTCACTTCTTTTGCAGCGTAGATGTATATAAAATAGAAAGATTTTAAATGTATATATACAGAGAGAATTTTCTTTTATTTCTCCTGAAAATTATGATAATCATAAGACCTTTTAATATGGTATTGGAAGAATTTTATGAGTTTCTCTGATTAATATTTACCACAATAATATTGTCCCACGATTACCATGATTTTCAGGGTAAATTTTAAGAGAAAATTCTCTCTGTATATAACATATAATATTATATATAATATATAATATAATAAATATTAAAATATTTGTAAAAACTCATGTGTGATTTATCTTTAAACTCAATTAAATGATACGCTGCTAAAAGTGCATTGAGGAACTTATGAAATGTCATATCGACAGGAAGTAAGACAGAATCATTAGATGGCAATATGAACAGTTCAAACTATTATTTGATCCATTTTATTTGATTCATTTTATCGATGGATCACGTGTTGCGTAGAAGGTTGGAGCAACAATGTCCGTTGCTGACAGATCATATGAGAAAACAGCGCGCTACGTTTTAAAACGAACGGCTCTTCGTATTTCCATAAACATTAAATTGAAGTTAACTTAGAGCTCTCTCGTTCTTCCATCTCATCCCGCATATGGAATTAGACGGAGGAATGAGATGGTTTCTCGATTAACTGCGACGACCACCGTTTACCAGTCCATAATGGGAAAAGTTACGAAAGTACGAAAGCAGTAAATTAACGTGGAAATCACACCGTAGAGAATAAATAAACCCGGTGCGTGTTGTACGCCGGTTCCGGGTGGCTTCTTCCACGAAGGATGACGCGAGTAGCGCGAGAATCCGGACCGGGGGAAAGCGAAACGTGTGCGTGAATCACGGTTCCGTAGGCAGTTCTGATGGCGATCGGTGATGATGATGATTCGTCACGACCTTTGAAAGTCGGTTTATACGTGTACACGCTGTGGGAATATCGAGAGTGACGAGATGGATCGAACAAAAAATGTGGTATCGGAGATATGGTAGGCCAGAAATGCCATACAGATCCGGATATATATATATAGCCTGCCATATCTCCGATACCATATTTATATATATATATGTATATATGCAATGTATAGGCACGGCTAACGATCTCTCTGAGTAATTGTCCGGTTGTCCTTAATGATGATGCGAACAATTTGAGTAGAGTCGCGCAATTAAGCGCCAGCGTTTGATGGAAGGCGGATAAAAGCGGAGAGTGTCGCGTTTATATCAACACCTACTCGCTTCGCTGGATCGATGAGTATCGCTTACAACTGTTGCGACGAATATAATCGATGTTGAACGTTTTTGCGCGTAAACAGAGATAATTCACGTTTAGACGTAGGCGGTGTCTTGTACTGCATAAAGTGTATGTACGTAAGATGTATATATAAATAATGCAAATTAATATTATCGAGTTCATTTCTTAGGGTGTACGTAAATAAGTGTGAACAATTTTAGGAGATGATTCTTTGTTGAAAATTAAGGGGAGTTTCGAATATAAACAGTCACATTTGTCTAAAGAGGGAGGTAAACATTAAGTTTTTATTTTTGTCTCAAATTTCAGACAAATTAAAAAAATGAAACAGAAAATATATCCACCAAGTTTTATTTTTTTAATTTGTCTGAAATTTGAGAAAAAGAAACTCAATTTTTTTCTCAACTCCTCAGAGAGGGATATAAGAGAATGTGTTTATATGTATATAAGAGATCCCCTTAATTTTCGACCAAAAATCATCTCTTAAAATTTTTCGCACTTACAATTAGATACACTCTGTATAAAGAAATTGCTTTACTCTATTGCGGGCAGAAATGCCCAATTATATTAACAGAGACAAAGTTGTTAAATTTTTCTCATAATTTAAAAAAAATACGATAATTTATTTTTTATGTATAATATAAAATTCTGTAATAAAGAGTAAGTTTCTTTCTATCCACGGCTTACATAGTTTGCAATTTATGCGAGAGAAAGTTCACGTCACGATGAGAAGGAACAATGCTGCTATATCGTACCCAGGGAGGAGAAATATGTAAACATCATTTTACAGCTTACGAGACAATTGTGGATGGTGCCATTTGCATGCACTTGCGTTCATATTGATAAAAGGTTAAATAACTTTGCTCCGTTTTGATAGCGCGCGCTCGACAGATTACGCGTCCCTTCGTTAGTCTCGACATATAGGGGCGGTCTGTCTGTCGCTGAGACATCATATATTTGCTCGTTAATATATTCTTATAGCAGTGACGTAAAACATTCTTCGTGTCGTAATATTGTTTTAATTTAATAGACTGTTTAAAAAAAAATTTAATTATTTATTTTTAATTTTTTTAATTAAAAAAAATTGTTAAAATTAAAAATAAAAAATTGGTTACATATACACAATATATATAATGCATAAAGCATATTATTTAAATTTATTTTAGCTTTTACATAATAGGACTAAATACATAATATGATTGATTCGATCTCGATTTAATTTCATAATTTAAATTAAGTGTAATTTTTTATCAGAATAATGTACAACCGATAGATAAGATTCTATCTTATCGCAAAATTACAGGAAGCATCTTAAAACAATAGTTTGTATTTTATAAGTGAATTATCTCAAAGAAGAAAAATTCACAATAAGATAACAATAATTATTATTCCACGTAACATTCTGATGCATTAAAAATCTTATTAAATCTAATCAGATAGTCATAATATATAATATATATCATTTATAATATCTTAATTAAAGATTTATACTGCCGGGGATTAAAACAAATATTAAATGAACGAAGTCCGATCAGTGTCATGCAATAATTCGCGTTTAAGTAATGTCTGTCAACCGATTGTACTTTATTGCTCTTAAATTCCTGGATTTTTAGATTAGATTAAGATTAAGAATGTCTCTCTAAAAGGATAAAATCGCACAAACATAATAGAGAATGTATCGAAGTAACACGTGTTTATCTCGCAAGCAATTCTTTATCTCGAAATCGAGAATTAAAAAAAATGTAACGCGCGATCGTTGCATTTTCTCGCCTCGGCAATCCTTCACAATTCAATTCACGCATCCTCGATGATCCTGGAATTATCTAATAGTCGGAGACACACACACATGCGCAGAATTTTTACGCGCAGGATTTATCCTTGGGGTCCCGAAAATATTTTTGTCGATTCGATTTCTCGGAAACGGCAACGGCTCGTTTTGCGAGCGAGAGTCAAGGCTCTCGGTTTCAGGACCACCGTCGCAATAACGTTAGCCAGCCCGCATGCGTGCGGAGAGAAACGTCAAGAGGCCGAGCGAGAAAGGGAGAGCGTGAAGGTAGAAGACGCCAGTGAACGGCGAACAGCAGAAAATTGTGCGTTGTGTTTGTGTGTCTATCTACATGTATACATATATCGATCTCTTTCTCTTACTCTTCTCGTTTCTCCGTTTTGCTCGCGCATCGGCACGGCATAGAGAACGTGACGTCATCGATCGGACATTCCATCGAGCTTCACGTGCCGTTCGTACTCCTTCTCGCGCTATCGCGAAAGAATTCGTGGAATGCTCCTCCGTGTCAGCGGAAACAATGCTCTCCGAAACAATTAGGTCGCATGAATAGAACGGAAAGTGAATGCTTTCGCTTTTATTTAGATTCGAGAGATATGAATAAAAGAGCGATTCAAACTGCTGCTCGATAATTGTCGAAGAAGATGAACCTGAAATATACTTTTGTTTCTATTCGTTCGCGCTTCGAAAGATATGAATCGAAGGTAGAGATCGAATTTAGTTCATTAATTAATGAAATGAAAGAGCCGGAGTTTTTGCTTAAATTTATCCCAGGAAAAAATTTGCTTCGATAAAAGGATGAAGAATCTATAAAAGCTAAAAACTTGTACCAATTTATAGATTTTATAAACATTAGCGATATGAAATGTGTTCTGATATCGATCTAAATTGTAATTTTTTTTTTTACAGACATACTCTGGCCTCTTTTGTGTCGTAGTAAACCCTTACAAGAGACTGCCGATATACACAGAGAAAATCATGGAAAGGTACAAAGGCATCAAGAGACACGAAGTGCCGCCTCACGTCTTTGCCATTACAGATACGGCTTATCGCTCTATGTTACAAGGTAATTAGAACTTTCTATGAACTGCTTATCAAAAGCCGTAACGTGTGTTATATTGTTTTATATAGTCGGTATATTAAAATACATATTTAAAATTCGAGAAAATAATTTGAAGCCGACAAAATGCAGCTTGTATTTGAGTATAAATTGCGTCAATATATAATATGTAATTAAATATATTTTTAAAAATTAATTATTTTAAATATATAAATAAAATATCTAAATATGTTTTCTCTCGCTTAACTTATTTACACGAAGTTTAATTCTCGATTATTTTAATCTTGTTGCATAACAAGAAGGAACAAAAGGTATAATCGTCAAATAGTTGCTTTCTGCCTGATCTTTTCCAAACCATCTCATCAACGATATTTTGACATAGTCTTGCTTTGTCATATACATAATTATTATTTTTCAGCTTGATATATTGTTTCATGTGCAATATATATGCATTACACTATAAAGTGAATCTATATAATCTAGTGCATTTAAATATTTTCTGTTATATATGTATAATATTTTCTGTTATATTTAAATATCATAGTTAAATATTATGAATAGAAAACAGAGAGAGAGAGAGAGAGTACATATATGCAATTAAATTGTTATTTCGTATTTGTTACAGATCGCGAGGACCAGTCGATTTTGTGCACCGGCGAGTCTGGCGCCGGCAAGACCGAGAACACGAAGAAAGTGATTCAGTACTTGGCCTATGTGGCCGCGTCGAAACCCAAGTCTAACGCGGTAAGTCACAATTGCATGCTCGTCGTTTGACGCTCGCGAATTCATTGTATTTCACACACCCGCGTTAACTCGCCGAAGAGATACGCGCACGAGATGAATTGAGCCGCATCGCGGTTTACGCACGAGAGGAAAATCACATTAGCTCCTCGAGATAGACTATAGAGAACTCAAACTTGCGTGAAGAACGTTCATCTTGAATTTTGCGAAGAGACGCAGACGCTCTTCATTCTCGGAAACACTCCTATTTTAGAATGTGATTAAAAGCGAAGTATTTTATTAATAAAATATAGCGATGTCGAGCTTTTGAAGCTTCTGCTGATTCTTTTCGACGATATATTTTTTTAATATTTAAATCGGTGAAAATATTTGACACGTATGGACTAACAGGACGTTGTTTTTATGGAAAGGCAGTACAGGATGTAATGCGATGACTATAATTTAAAACAGGTGTAGTTGGAGCAATATGATATTTATTAACTTAATTTCTTTAATAAATACCGTCCTGTTTCACAATATCGCGTCTTTTTCCATTTTTTTCATCTTAAAATGATAATAATCGTGAAAGATTGCAGTTATTCTACGCAATTATGTTTACATATAAACATCTGCTTGCAACAGTTGTCAAGGTTAATGACCAATAGCAGACAATATCAACAAGAAACCACCACAAATGACCCGCTACTATACGGTGAATAGATTTAATCACAGGGGCGTGTTACCGGAACGATCGTGATTATGTACGATTACAATGCTCGACCATGAACGTGTTTAGCCAATTATTTGGTGCGTTCTTTATTCATTTTTTTTAATCGATACGTCTCATGAAACATTTATTTCCTTATTTGAAGTGAAAGCTCAGCTTATATATGGCTAATACGATCAATGTACAAATGCATATTTTTAACCCAAGAAATGTGGGTAAACAAGCTCGACATTTTAACCTTAATATTTTTAACATTTATTTAACACATAGCAATCTTTATTTTTCTTACCGAGAATATCTCAAAGATATGGCTTTCTTAATTCAGAGTGATTTATTTTAATCTTAACAGACAGATATCTGGAAAGTAAGGTTTTAGATAAAAATATACTAGATAGAAGTTGTAGAATTTCGAGAAAGACATGCATAATTTGTATTTAAAATCTTTTAAATTTTTTTTTAAATCGAACCACTAATTTTTTTTTATATTAATCGATTCCTCACAATATTCGACATAAAAGAGTAGAGTGATAAAAAATAAATAGTTACGAGATATTTTGTACTTTATAAATTGACCCAATTTTTTACACAAACTATAGAAATACGTATCTCGTAAAATATTTCATTTTCGATGATTTTACTCAATACTTTTATTCGCAAAATAATGAGATGAATCAATTGTAAAGAAAACGCAGTTGTTTTAAAGAAAAAGTTTGTAATATGCAACTTGGAGGCGGACTGTCATAGATCGTTGAGTCAACTTCGATAAGAGCGTAAAGTGTTTATATGTTATATAGACTTTATAACCGGATGATCACATTCGCTCGTCATGCGCGATTAGAATACAAATCATCAGCGCTTGAAAGCATCGAAATTTCACGTGATCGAGTCATCGCTGTTCGCTCACCGTGCATCGCGTCAGCCTTTCCGAGGCTCGGAAAAATCTCGCTGTCGTTGACGCCGGAAGTGTAACCTCAATATCCGAGTTGTGACGTCCTTACCACGCGATATCGCAAATTCCATATTCGTTATGGACGAATTTCCTCTCGACCTGCGGTGAAAAATGAGCGATTTGTGCGAGTTCATTAAGATTCTTTGCGCTGTCGATGTTCAACACGATGTTTTATCTTCTGTCATTAATACCATTAATTTTGGACTTTAAGACGACACTCGTCAAATGTCATCCGTCGTGTGGATTGTAATTATTTTTTTAAGAAAGATGCAAGTGTTGTATTTAAAAAAAAATTAATTAATTCTAAACATCTAATTCTCATTTAAGCGATGAATTAACATCGTTTAGAGACGCAAGGAATGCTTGAGAATTTTTTAAATATTTATTAAGGATCGAGCTCGCGTATATACACGTATACATATATATATATAAGATTGTTGAGAGCCTCTGCCATACAGGTTCGTGTACAGTGGCTCCTTTGTTCTCGCCGGGATACTTGAAGAAATATAATCCAAACCATCGCGCGAAGCGCAACGTTATTAATAAATGGAAAAAAGATGCAAGGAGCGAGCTGTTTTTTTATGAGTCGCAAATTATGCCGTGGTTTGGATAGAAGGCAAATATGTAAAAAGAATGTAGCTCTATAAGCTCCATTTGATAACATCCATTTCTCATTCCTGCATGTTTACCTCACATCTTTACTGCTCCGCGAGTCTCGTTTTTGTAAATTTTTGTAAGTCATATGGCTCGCGAAACGGATCAAAATTTCAGAAGAAATAACCGTGAGAGACCATATGTTGAACGTAAACAGTAATTCAGTCTCCCGCAAGTATTTGAGACAGATTGTCGGGGATTAGCAAAAAATAGTACCTATGTACAGGATATATACAAGCAGTCTCGCGCTTAAAAAAAAGTTACATATTTTATGCTGTTAATGTTGAATTCGTCACTCGAGAAATAAGTAAAAAATAATAATTTTTAGAAATTTAACTGTTTTATATTATAATTAGACAATAAATAGAAAAAGTCATAATTTTGACAAAAATAAAGAAAAGAGGAACTTTAAATGGGATATGTTACTCCGATTTATAGACTCGAAAACACGTAAAAAGAATTGCTGCAAGGAAAGGAGGACAGAGACAAATCGAGCGAAACCTTCTCACTTCTTTCGAAGATTCACACATGAATCGAAGCTACCTCTTTCCATCTCAATCGAAGGTCGGTCGCGGGAGAACCTTAATACATTTTCGATTGCCATAAGTCGCTCTTATGTTTCACTCTTTCTCGAAAGAGAGAGAGAAGACGGACGCTTGTTTATACGTCGATTAAGCCTAATCGATCCGTATTGCGTCGTTCATACCGTACACGTTGCTCTCGCGACAGCTCCGGGATGTAGAAGGAGGAGGACAGAATCGGAGAGACACGCGCGCACGAAGAGGACCTCTCCTTTTCCAGACAAACGATCCACTTATCGGACCGAGTCTCCTTTCTGATTCTCTTGAGTCACGCGAGCCGACTTGCCCGCGCGTGACTCATCCCACGAGCGCAGAATCTAAGCACGTACCCTGAATCAAAAAAACATCAGATTTTTTATTAGATATCTTCCTCCTCGCTCCCTCTCTTCCTGTCTTTGCGAAGCTGTCACGTCTTTTCTCCAGCTGAAAATCTTCAAGTTTTGGAGCGACACCTTGTTTAGTGACAATTTGATCCTGGATACGCACTGGAAAAGAAATCTTGTTGCATTAACAAAAATTCTGTTCGAAAATGGACGAAACAGAAACTGGTTGAATTTACCGGAATTCCTTTTATTGTGCAAACAAGATACTTGTTGCATTAAAAGGAATTCTGGTAGATTCAACCAGTAATTCTATATTTCGTTCATTTTCGAACAGAATTTTTGTTAATGCAACACATTTTTTTTCCAGCGCGATGATCATATTTTCTGAAACATAATAAAAGACAAATCTGAAAATTTTAAGGCCTTGTTTCAACTTGTTTCCAACTCAGTTTGCAACCAACGTGGAGATCGATGAGCAAAAAAAAAATAATTCTGCGATTATTAGAAGTCTACATACTCTTGTAGTTTGAAACTGATTTAACTACACAGAGAGAATTTTCTCTTAGAATTTATAAAAATCATAGTACTCGTGGGACAATATATATATTGGAAGAATTTTGAGTTTCTCTGATTAATATTTACCACAATAAAAAATATAGCAAATTTTACTATGTACATAATAAAATTAATCGAACATATTTTTGATTTTATTGTGATAGATATTAATATTTTTATTGTGGTAAATATTAATTAGAAAAACTCTTATAAAATTCTTTCAATATCATATTGTCTTATCATGATTACCATGATTTTCAGGGTAAATTCTAAGAGAAAATTCTCTCTGTATATGTTAAAACAAATGCTTGATTATTTAATATTACGACATTAAATATTTAAAATGCTTAATGTGAAAATTTTCGGACAAAATTGTAATATAAAGGACAACATTTTTTAAATAAAGGACAAAACTGAGTTTTGAAAAAAATGAAAGGAAAATCTTAAGGACAGTTACCTGAAACAAAGGACTGTCCTCTAAAATAAAGGTCGGATGGTAATCATAGACCTAACCCAGAAAGATGAGATTTCGACGCTACATTCTGCATAAAGATATCGTATAATCCTAAAACATTTCGAAGAATTGAATCAATCTCATCGCGGCACTTTGTGATCAACGGTCATTATCGCGTTTTGTCGCGGTCGCAATTGCTACAAACTAATTCTTGCAGATCGAATAGAGAACTTCGCAATCGACGCAATTGAGTTCTCGTGTTATCTGTTTGATTTTTCAACGGTCTATTAGATCTATTAGATCGAGTTGTTACACATTTACTTGTACATAGCTTGTAGATATATGTAATAAGTATACGCATATAAGGCACGTATCTAATACTTTGTACAGTAAATTTGGATCGAATTACAATTGTAGTGCGTAAATAACATGGAAGATGGTCAATGAAATGGTGATAGGGGATGTATTCTTTGATGAATTGAGGGTGGTTTTCTTTATAGAGAGAAAATGTAAATAGAAACCTGACTCTAGAGAATAATTTAATATTGAATGAGGCGTAGGCTCTTAGCTTTTGAATAAATTAATAAATATGTATAAAGACGAGCTATTTTATTTTAAGAATCTTGATTTATCAGAGTCTTTTCTAGAAAAATAAAGAGTGCGGTTAAAAAATTTAATTAATTCATAAAATCGGTCGCTAATGTCAATTTAAAATTAAAATTAAATAATTGGTAGTTTAATGTTAAACAAGTCTTTTAAAAAATTATGTAACGATCGGTCGAGAAACAGTCGGCTCGGTGCATGCATGAATCTCGAGATCTGATCTTTTTCGAAGTATCAGATTTCTTGACGTTTATAAGTATCAAAAAAATATCTATAAAACGAGAACACTCGCCTACGGTACGACTGCATGCTATCGCATCGACTGCATTATCGTCTTACTTTTGTTCACAGCCAGCACATTCCTGATCGTTTCGCATGCACAAGAGAAAATAAGCTCGCTTGTTTCGCCGACTCGCCACTATGGACATTTCAAACCATTCCGATCGGGACGTTGCTTCCCGAATGTATAGAATGTTCCGCAGCTGTTATTATTTTTTTTCAACATTTTTAATACTTTGATGAGTTGGTAAAACTCAATTATTTCTTGGCGAAAATTTCATAAAAGTCTCACGTACATTGCACAATTTCTTTTTTTCCGATGTTAAGTAGAATCAGAATTAAGCTCCTCAGATTAAATTTCTCGATCTCAGCACAAAATTTATATGATGAAACTAACTGCTAAGAAAATGGAATTTAATTCCCTGCTAAAATTTCTTAATTTTCGATATAATTAATACAAGATCGATTTTTCTATCAATTTATCAATAATTGTAATTAAAAAAAATAGTTAATAAACGCGACTATATTACACATCTAATATTAATATTAAAGGCACATTATGCAAATTTGGCGCGTTAAAAAAATTTGATCTACAATTCCACCTGGTCTCTCAAAATTAAATTTAAAATTATAAAACAAATCTGAACAATATATCGATTTTTTCCACTGTAAATCCGATTTCATTTTTTACGCATCCTTCGATCGGCTTTTCGCGTTTACCTGCCGTTCGGTATAGGAGCGTAAAAAAAATCTCACGGATCAAGGACAAGAGAGACGATCGCGCGCGACTCGAAAGACACGCCACAGTCGATTCTGTGATCTAATGCTGAAAATTCTTTTATTTTCGGTGCTGACTTTTGGCGGCCGTCCACCTAGACTCCGAGCCCGGCATTAATCATAGTAAGTCAACGAAAGAAACAGAGAGGCCCCAGCTCAGGCGGCTTCGTATTATTTTCCCGCTTATCCATCCCTCTACTAACAGACGCTTTTGATTTTCGATTCATCTCCAGTGACGCATGTACCGAGAGAGAGAGAGAGAGAGAGAGATCAGGATATATTGCCGCAAAACCGTCACGCACTCTTTCTCGAGAGTGTATCCTAAAAAAACATGATGCGAATTACATAGATTTATAAATAAAACGTGTAGGAGATGCGTGGATATATTTATATTACACTGAGAGAAAAAATAGTTGTTTTTAATGCCAACTCTATATAAGGAGTATAAGGAATTATTGCTACGAACAGTAGTAATAATTATAAAAATAAGAGACTCAATTATAATTATTTTATTATAGTGACAAATATCAAACACACTTTTCTCTCGGTGCAGGAAAAATTTTAATGGCTATTCTGTAGAAAATTACAACAAAACAAATTAATGCAAAAAAATATATAATAATAAAGAATAAAAATTTGTTAGATAATTGCGAAATGTATTTGCAACAAATTTATATTATTTCCGAGAAGAATAAAATTAATATTTTGTTTGATTGGATTTTATATATATTTGTATACATTATTTTTATTCTAATTGTGTACTCTTTCAATATTTGTCTGGCTTTAATTAAAAATAATGGAAATGCGTCTCGCATAGTTCTTTTGGAGAAGGAATGTGGATTAAGATGAAACACATTTCAATGAACCTAATATGATAATGATATAATAGGATAACTTCTCTCGGTACCTGCACAATTCTCGCGTCTAAATATGTGTAATTGTACCATTTCGCTCATTACCCTCTTGAGAAACTAATTGTCGCGATATTGTCACAGCTCTCGTGGCTAACAAAGATTTCCCATACTTCTTTTTTTCTGCTGCTTGCGGATCCAGGGATCTGGGAGTGTCACGGAAAAGTTTGCGGTAATTAACGTGAGACAGGGAGAGAAAATGTGGGAGGAAACAATATTAACACTGGTGTGGTGTCGTGATAAGTGTTTTGTCCTAATAGCTTGCTTTGTCGTCGGTTATCGCCATTTAAACTAATTTTATTTTTACCCTTTCAATGCACTACAGTTTAACAAGTCGCCAGAATTAAAAATCAATCTTCGATGCTTGATAGTGTAATATGCTTTTGTGATCATGATATGTTATCAAGCAAGAAGACACACGTGAAAAATTTCGTTAAACTTTCGCTTAAAATTATATCTATGATTTCGTTAAAAAAATGTTATGTTTTTAAAAATAATATTCTGCCGCTTGAAAATTAAATAATAAATATAATTTTATATTTGTACATAGAACTTTCTCTTTAACATTATAAAATTGCTTATTTTCTATAATAAGGCTCACAATAATTTAACACCGAAATTCTTTTAGACGAAAATTTTCACGCCAATTATGTTTATTTAAGATAAGTGGACCGACTCTACTTTTCATATGTAAATGATTGATGTTTCGAAACAACCGGTTTAGTTTCGATGTCCTTTTACTCCTTTATGTCTCCGCTTTGAAATAGCAATTATAATCGTTACGTATCTCGCTATTTTCTAATTAGTTTGTACATATACATATTTAATGCCATTGTATATATATATATATATTTGATGTTACGAATATGTGCTATTTTATATTTTTGGCAAAATATTTGGGATCACAATTTTATGCGCGTATTCTATTTTATTTGATACTTTTTGTTAATTAATTAGTATTATAGAATTTAATTTTTTAAATATATATTAATAGTATAGTAGTATATAATAATTTAAAATATATACTCTCTATATTTATTTAATATCGCTGGTAATGCATATATTTATAAATTAAAGATATAATGCTTTCAATATTTTTAAATAAGTTGAAATTACTGCATAAATGATTTTCTGAATACCTATTTGTTTTCTATGCACAATTTTTGCTGTTTTTCATAATAATTTTTTTCCAAGTATTTTTATATGATAAATTTTAGAAAATTCATTAAAATGAAAGTAATTTTTATTTGCTTTACATAGAAAAGAACGGCAAGTAATTTTATTGCATTATTTTTCAGTGTACACGATAAGCCATTTACGTTATTTCTTTGTGTTCTTTTTATCAGTCTCGAGAAATGAATATATTCCTAGCAATGTTCTTTATTGATTGTTGAATTTTTTTTATCATAGGGCGAGCTCGAGCAACAGCTTCTTCAAGCAAATCCAATTTTGGAGGCGTTTGGCAATGCGAAGACCGTGAAAAACGATAACTCGTCTCGTTTTGTAAGTTGTATAAATAATTTTTTGCTTTAGCTTTACCAATGAAATTAAAGTAGTTGCATATCAAAATGCGTATATAATTTTATTTCAATTACATGTTTTATCGTCAGCATGTTACTATCTTTTTCATTCATCTTTCCATGTAATTACTGTAATTGTGACGTCGTATGCAATGCACATGTTGTTGCAGGGTAAATTTATAAGAATAAACTTTGACGCGTCCGGTTATATAGCCGGTGCAAATATCGAGACATATCTTTTGGAAAAATCGAGGGCCATTCGACAAGCGAAAGATGAAAGAACTTTCCACATATTTTATCAACTATTGGCAGGTGCCTCGCCGGAACAGAAGAGTAAGTCACAAGAAAAACGAGAACACTTTAATACATATTATTTTTTATCGTTAATTACGTTCAATAACTTATGGTTCGACTTTTTTTTCAGAGGAATTTATATTGGAAGACCCGAAACATTATCCCTTCCTGTCGAACGGAGCTCTACCAGTGCCAGGGGTCGACGATTCCGCTGAGTTCTTCTCCACAGTAAAGTCGATGCACATCATGGGCATGACCAACGAGGACTTTTCCTCCATCTTCCGTATCGTTTCCGCCGTGATGTTGTTTGGCTCGATGCAATTCCGTCAAGAACGAAATTCCGATCAGGCGACGTTGCCCGACAACACTGTGGCGCAGAAAATCTCGCATCTGTTGGGTCTGAGCGTTACCGAGATGACGAAGGCTTTCTTGAAGCCGCGCATCAAGGTTGGCCGTGATTTCGTGACGAAGGCGCAGACAAAGGAGCAAGTGGAGTTCGCCGTGGAAGCGATCTCGAAGGCCTGCTACGAGAGGATGTTCCGTTGGCTGGTGAACAGAATCAACAGGTCTCTGGACAGAACGAAGCGACAAGGTGCCAGCTTCATCGGTATACTGGATATGGCTGGTTTCGAGATATTCGAGTTGAACTCCTTCGAACAACTGTGTATCAATTACACGAACGAGAAGTTACAACAGTTGTTCAATCATACGATGTTCATTCTGGAGCAGGAGGAGTACCAACGTGAAGGAATCGAATGGAAGTTTATTGACTTCGGATTAGATTTGCAGCCAACGATCGATCTGATCGACAAACCGATGGGTATTATGGCGCTCTTGGACGAAGAGTGTTGGTTCCCCAAAGCCACGGATAAGACGTTTGTGGAAAAGCTGGTTGGCGCTCATAGCGTCCATCCGAAGTTCATGAAAACCGATTTCCGCGGTGTGGCCGACTTCGCGATCATCCACTACGCTGGTAAGGTGGACTATTCGGCCGCCAAATGGCTGATGAAGAACATGGACCCGTTGAACGAGAACGTTGTCAGTCTTCTGCAAGCCTCGCAGGATCCATTCGTGTGTCACATCTGGAAAGACGCCGAGATCGTCGGTATGGCGCAGCAGGCACTCACGGACACGCAGTTTGGCGCGAGAACAAGGAAAGGCATGTTCAGAACGGTCTCGCAATTGTACAAAGAACAGCTGGCCAAGCTGATGGTGACACTGCGCAATACGAATCCGAACTTTGTCAGGTGTATAATTCCAAATCACGAGAAGAGAGCCGGTAAGATAGACGCGCCACTCGTACTAGATCAACTTCGGTGCAATGGAGTATTGGAGGGTATCCGCATCTGTCGGCAAGGTTTTCCCAACAGAATTCCGTTTCAAGAATTTAGGCAACGCTATGAACTACTTACTCCGAATGCTATTCCCAAGGGATTTATGGATGGGAAAAAAGCGTGCGAAAAGATGGTACGTATCTTTATATTCACGTATCGATTCATGATAAGGAGAATCGTCACTAAACTTTTTTCTTTTTTTTTATTATAGATTCAAGCACTGGAGTTGGATCCAAATCTTTATCGCGTTGGACAATCAAAAATTTTCTTCCGCGCCGGAGTGTTGGCACATCTGGAAGAGGAAAGAGACTACAAGATCACGGACATAATCGTCAATTTCCAAGCTTTCTGTCGCGGTTTCTTGGCTAGGCGTAATTATCAGAAGCGTCTGCAGCAGCTTAACGCGATCCGTATTATTCAGAGAAACTGTGCGGCCTATTTGAAGCTGCGTAATTGGCAATGGTGGCGGCTGTATACCAAGGTGAAACCACTATTGGAAGTCACTAAGCAGGAGGAGAAGCTTACGCAGAAAGAGGATGAGCTGAAGCAGGTTCGCGATAAGCTGGAGTTACAGTTACACTCTGCTCAGGAGTATGAGCGTAAATATCAGCAGGCGATTGAAGAGAAAACTATGCTGGCCGAGCAACTACAGGCGGAAGTCGAGCTCTGCGCGGAAGCTGAAGAGATGAGAGCTCGACTGGCCGCAAGAAAGCAGGAGCTCGAGGAAATTTTGCACGATTTGGAAGCGCGTATCGAGGAAGAAGAAGAGAGAAGCGCCGCGTTGACTCAGGAGAAGAAAAAGCTACAGTTGAATATCAGTGATCTGGAAGAGCAATTGGAGGAAGAGGAAGCTGCTAGACAGAAATTGCAATTGGAGAAGGTCCAATGTGATGCAAAGATCAAGAAATTAGAGGAAGATCTTGCTTTGTCGGATGACACCAATCAAAAGTTGTTGAAGGAGAAGAAAATTCTTGAGGAGCGCGCCAATGATCTCTCACAGACTTTGGCAGAAGAAGAGGAGAAAGCGAAGCACTTGTCGAAACTGAAAGCTAAACACGAAGCGACGATCGCCGATCTTGAAGAAAGGCTTCTCAAGGATCATCAGCAACGTCAAGAGGTGGATAGATCTAAAAGAAAGGTCGAAACTGAGGTTTCGGATTTAAAGGAACAATTAGCTGAGAGGAAAACGCAAGTTGAGGAATACCAGCTTCAGCTTGGTAAACGCGAGGAAGAACTCAATCAAGTCATGGCGAAAATGGACGAAGAAGGAGCTGCTAAAGCTCAAGCCCAGAAAGCGCTCAGAGAATTAGAATCGCAATTAGCCGAGCTTCAGGAAGATTTAGAAGCCGAGAAAGCGGCTAGAGGTAAAGCGGAGAAACAGAAGCGCGATCTGAATGAAGAACTTGAAGCGCTGAAGAACGAATTGCTCGATTCTTTGGATACTACCGCGGCTCAGCAGGAATTAAGAAGCAAACGCGAGCAAGAACTTGCAACATTGAAAAAGAATTTAGAGGAGGAGACTTCGTCGCATGAAGCTACACTCGCTGATATGCGTCACAAGCATACGCAAGAATTGACTGCTTTGAACGAACAAATGGACGCGTTGAAAAAGACGAAGGCAGCCTTGGAGAAAGCGAAGGGCTCCTTGGAAGCCGAGAACGCCGATCTAGCGACAGAATTAAGATCGGTCAGCGCAAGCAGACAAGAGTCCGATCGACGTCGCAAACAGGCGGAACAACAGTTGGCGGAAATAAGCGCAAAACTAGCCGAAGTAGAGAGAAACAAGCAGGAACTGGTCGAGAAAGTGACGAAACTGCAACAAGAGGCAGAGAGCGTGATGCAGCAACTAGAAACTGCCGAACTGAAAGCATCTGCAGCGTTAAAAGCGTCGGCCACTTGCGAGTCACAATTTACCGAACTTCAACAACAGTTGGAAGAAGAAACCCGGCAGAAATTGGCTCTTAGTTCGAAGTTGCGCGCGTTAGAAAGTGAGAAGGAGAGCCTGCACGATCAACTTGAAGAGGAAGAAGAAGCGAAACGTGCCTTGGACAAGCAAGTGCTAAGTTTAAATATACAATTGGCAGAGGCCAAGAAACGCGCCGAGGAGGAAGCGGAAGCGGCCACTGCTCTCGAAGAGGCCAGAAAACGTTGCATGAAAGACATCGAAGCTCTTCAGCGGCAAGTTGAGGAATTACAGGCGGCTAATGATAAGTTGGACAAATCGAAGAAGAAGATTCAAGCGGAACTGGAAGATAGTATCATCGAGCTGGAGGCGCAGCGAGCAAAAGTACTTGAATTGGAGAAGAAGCAGAAGAACTTCGACAAGGTTCTGGCTGAAGAGAAGGCTGTGTCTGAACAGTACGCGGAACAACGAGACGCTGCGGAGAGAGAAGCACGTGAGAAGGAGACAAGAGTGTTATCATTGACTCGTGAATTGGATGAACTTAACGAGAAGGTTGAGGAATTAGAACGGGGTCGTCGAGGTCTGCAATCGGAATTAGACGAGTTGGTAAATAACCAAGGTACGGCTGATAAAAATGTTCACGAATTAGAGAAAGCGAAGCGCTCATTGGAGTCGCAGTTGCAAGAACAAAAGTCGCAGGTAGAAGAATTGGAGGATGAACTGCAGTTCACTGAAGACGCTAAACTGCGGTTAGAAGTGAACATGCAGGCATTACGAGCACAGTTTGAACGCGATCTTCAGACCAAGGAAGAGCAAGCGGAAGAGAAACGTCGAGGACTGGTGAAGCAGTTGCGTGATCTCGAGGCGGAGCTTGAGGACGAGAGAAAACAGCGTGCTGCGGCTATCGCAGCGCGTAAGAAAATGGAAGCGGATTACAAGGATATCGAACAACAATTGGAGATGCATAATAAGGTGAAGGAGGACGCTCTCAAGCAACTGAAGAAACTTCAGGCTCAAATCAAGGATTGCACCAGAGAGACAGAAGAAGCTAGGGCTGCCAGAGACGAACTAGCGGCTGCTTCCAAGGAAACGGAAAGAAAGGTTAAGAGCTTAGAAGCTGACTTGTTGCAACTGACCGAGGACTTTGCCGGCAGCGAACGCGCTAGAAGAACCGCCGAGAACGAGAGGGACGAGTTGCAGGAAGAGGTCAATAACAACGCCAATAAAGGTACTCTGATGTTGGATGAGAAACGTAGGCTGGAGGCGAGAATTGCCACGTTGGAAGAAGAACTGGAGGAAGAACAATCGAATGCTGAGATTGTGATGGATCGTGCCAGAAAGGGTCAGATTATGATCGAACAGTTGACAACGGATTTGGCGACCGAGCGATCCACCACGCAAAAGTTGGAGTCGCATAAGATGCTGCTGGAGAGACAAAACAAGGAACTCAAAGTCAAGTTGACCGAATTGGAAACTGCGCAACGTGCCAAGACCAAGGCTACGATACAACAGTTAGAATCGAAAATTAACAACCTCGATGAACAGCTCGAGACCGAAGCCAAGGAGAGATTCGCCCAGCAAAAGATCAATCGCAAATTGGAGAAGAAGTTGAAAGAATTGAGTCTGCAACTGGAGGATGAGAGACGAAATTCTGATCAGTATAAAGAACAGGCGGAGAAGGTCAATGCCAGGATGAAAGCATTGAAAAGACAATTGGACGAAGCGGAGGAGGAGATTAGTAGGCATAAGACCCAGAAGCGGAAAACGCAAAGAGAGATGGACGACATGATAGAATCTAATGAGGAGCTCACTCGAGAAGTGACGCAGCTGAGGAATAAATTAAGGTGATTTTATTTCTATTTTTCTTAAACAATGGAAGAGAGATAATTTTTCTTAAATAGCTAAAGAAAGATAAAGAATTTATAGGATATTTATAGGATATTAAATAGCGAGAGGATATTATTCTTTTGGATGATTTATCATGTTTATATATACATATATTCTTATGTTACGCTTTTTAGGCCATACGTATCTGTAACCTTAGGCGAACGTAATGAGGCAGTATTAAAGTAGTGTTTTATCTTTGAAGGAAGTGATCAACTTCTGACATGTGTAGGTGTCAAGAGAGAAAAAACGATTGGTATCCTACCTGAGAGAGTTTTTTGCTAGGAAACAATCCCATTAGTCTCCCCAGTGTGCTACAGTGAGTTAAACGAGCTCTTTTGGTTAATTTGAAACTGCTAACCCTGAAAGTAATAACGCCGACTTGGACTGCTCTACCTTGTGTGATAACGACATACTATATCTCCGACATATTTTTGAATGCTGTTGTTTGTGAATGTGTTTTTTCTTTTTTATTTGGTTTCGCAGTACATGCTATCGGTCAATAGTTTGAAAAAAAATGTATTTTCTAATATTTATTATCAGGCATTTTCACACAGGACTTTAAATGTGAATTTATTCAGATACAATTTGACTATATTTTCTATTACTCTGAAACTATGTATGATCTGTATTCAAATATTTTTTAATGATTTTAGTCTATATATTTATTCCTTAAAGTATTACAGTGCATTTATGAATATCTTGAATAGATACATTTTATCATATTATTTTTATTTATTTAATGTTAAAAATAAGTTCTTTTACGTAGAAAATTAAGCTTTTTGGGGGATTCTGATTAAAAAAATCAATGTATACATTTAAGCTATTGACCGATGGCGTATGTTTTTTTTTAATTCCACAGGTCTTTCCTATAATGACTAGACACATTGTCTAATTAATGTAATGTAATCTGTTTGAAGGCGCGGCGGTGGTCCTCCGATAAGTCTGAGCTCCACGAGGCTGAAACGCGGTTCCGTGCAAACCGGCGGCTCGGGCGACGACTCAACGACGCAGGACGAGAGCATCGACGGCGAGGAGACAGCCAATTGAGAATATCGGAGTCGATCCAATGTGCTCTCGAACTTCTGTGAATTATGTATATATATATACGTGCGTCGAGAAAGGGTGTTGGCTTTTTTGTTCGATTCGGCGCGTCGCGAGTATGAGACTAACTCCACGAGATTAAAATCAAAAGTCGTTTCGACGTGTACACCGCGGCGTTTTCCGGCCTTAACATTAATCACGATGAAATAACGATTATCTCCCTCTCCTTAGGGGGAACATTTAGTTAACCGATTTACAGTGCCGATAATTTGAAGGGAAAGAGCCAAGAGGATGCGAAAAGTAACAAGAGAATAATCGAAGGACTTTTGATACATTTTATATACGAACGCAAAACGTTGACCGCATTTTACGTATATATAAGAAAAAAAAAGATAGTGTGTGATAGAGAGAAGTGAGGGGTAAAATAAATTTTTGGAGAAGGAAACTTGATCGTGATTGAATTTATTGGGGTATGAATTTATTTAAACTTATGAATCATATATAAATTAAATTAAATCGAAAAGAAAAAAACGGGAGGTCGTTTTTATTTTGACGCAGTCACTCGCTTAATTTCCTCGAGCTGTCGGACCAGTCCGGGACTCGCGAGATCCAACGGAGTCTTCCGCTCCTTGTTGGTGATCGTCAGGTCTGCTCCGCGCGCCGTCAGCAGCTTTGCCTCTTCTACGCGGTTCTCCTCGCAAGCGAGATGCAATGGCGTGTTACCGTATGCGTCCCTTTGATCTGAAAAAGGAAAAAAAATGCATGTAAAATTATCTCATCGATATTTCGAGGGAGAGCGAGCGAACCTTTGTACTTCTCTAAGTTAATCGAAAATATTTATATATAAATATATATAGATATATATATTATATATATAGATTATATTTGATATTTTATATATTATTATACTGTAAAACCGAAAGAAAGATAGATAGTTAGAGAGAAACTATTTCAGTAAGACACTCTTCCGCTACCTATATTCAATTTCTTCCCGTACTCTATAAGGAGTTGGACGATGGCGGTGTTGCCCTTAGAGGCGGATCTGTGCAGCGGCGTGGCGCCTCGTTTGTCCGCGATGTTCACGTCGGCGTCCCTCTCGAGCAACTCCATGCAGATGGATTTCCAGTTCTTCGACGCCGCGTACTGCAACGCCGAATGGCCATCGACCGTCACCGCGTTCACGTTCGCCCCCTCGGTCAGCAGCGTGTTGACGACCTTCTCGCGACCGGCGGATGACGCCAGGATCAGCGGGGTCATGTTCGTCTGCGAAACATTTCGACCGTGCGATCAAATGTCATTTAAAAAAACCGCTGTTCGATTTCGTACGAGGAGAGATATTAGCCGGAATGAAAGATTATGCGACATTGCGTGATGAGGCTGGCGTTAAACTATTCGCGATTCGCGATGCGTGATTCGTGAATAGTATATATATACATATATATAAATCCGATTTGACAGATCTTCCGTCTATACTGTTCACGAATTATAAACGATTCTCGAATAGTCTGTCGCTAGAATGAGAGAGAACAAAAATGTGCAAATGCGCGATGCATTTTGAAGAGACGCATTTTTTCGCTTTATACTTATTTTCTTATAAGTTCTTTTTTTTTCTTATAAATGATCTATGGAAACAAATTATAATATAATTATATGCCATGAAGTGTGTATATATTATTAAGAGCTCCATCTTTTCTTTATACATTATATATAAGTTTGTCGGAAATATGTTTTATGTAGATTAATCCCCTATCCTTTTCCTCCGTAGATCTGCAAGATGAGATTGTAAAAAATCGCGTTAAGTCTTAATTCGATCAAAGTATTCGAAGCATTCAAACTTTTTTACATTTGTAACAATTTAAGGATCATTTATAGGCTGTTTAAGATTGTAAAAAATATCTTAAAATATTTTTTTTTAGAAAATGTACACGATTATATATTATCTGTTTGTATATATGATCTTGTAATATTCTTTTAAAGTTACAAGAGTATGAACAGTTGCACAGTATGATTTTTTTTGAAAAGTACTTGGAAGTCTTGAAATATGAAAATAAATTTGATTTAAATAGATACGTGCCATGAATTATCATTCTAAATATTTTATATTATTTTTATGTAATGTGTCTCTTTAATGTGCCTGGAAATTTTTGTACAACTTTTAAAGTGGAATTATTGCATTGAATTATTTGTAGCAATCTTTATAAAGTATTATAAAGATAGTGCACTTGCATGTCAATATATTTAAACATCTCATTTTAATCATTGGTTTTCTTTCCATTCATATTTAATCATTGGAAAAATCATGTGCCAATTTGGATGAAATACGTCAAAACATTCACATTTGCATTTTCTCACACAAATTGCATGCAAATTAAAACCATGTTAATAATTTAACATTTATAAAATGTTTGTATGTATATATTTTTTTTTGTACATCTTCCAGACTAAAAAGGAAATATATTTGAAAAAAAAAAATTAAAGGAAAGTAGAAAAGATATGCAATTATGGAATGGAGCATCAGGATTTTTTAAATACTCTTGAATCATGATATTGTTTTGCTCCATTTAAACTAGATATTTCCGAGAATGAAACACACTTATATGATGTCTTACATCGTCCTGAGGATCCACAGGTACGTCGAGAGACAGCAGATGCCTGACCAGGTCATCGTGGCCGCCCAGAGCTGCCCAGTGAATTAACATGCGACAATTCTATACAAGGAAACATAAATATAACCTTAAATACGTCACGTGTCACCTGGACAACCAGCTCGATGACCCGACAATAGGAGCTTGACAGTACGTACGCTGTCAGTTTGTGTCTTCAGCTTCTCGTTCTCGTTCAACAGGATCTTTACGGCTGCGGTTTTGCCACGATACGCCAGATCGTAGGCTGTGGGTTCTTGCTGCATCATCTTCGGATTATGACTGACAACCTCGAACGACAAACGCGTTTTGAATGTTTCAGATAGAAAAGGTGTCCAGAGTTTATGTCATTTCACTTATATTCACTTGTCATGCTTCTTCCTCGTTCTTCGTCGCACTGTTTGTATTTGCATATGACAAATGACAATAGATGGTTGGCAGCCCTGAGATTATAGATGCACTCTCCCTTTCTCTTGTTGCATTTGAAATAAGATGAATAGTGAAAAAAATTAAAAAAGAGAATATATATAAATGCATAAAAAAAATATATATTGCAAATATTTTTTTTTAATTATATAAATATGTATCTGAAAATTGTATACAATTTTATTTAAGAATCTTATTATATTATTTTATGTAATTTACATATAAGGAAAGACTTTGGCGAGGATAACAAGAAAAAAAAATATGTATCTGTGAAATATTTATTGTAAATAATCTTACAGTTAATATTCGAGGTAGCACGGACTATATAAAATGCAAACGAACAAGTAGTATTTAAATACACAGAACAGAACACCTTTAAATTAAAAAAATTATTATTTGAAATAAAATAATGTTATGAAGTTCAACACTCGTAACACAAATCAATGGAATTTTTTTCCACAAAAATCAGAGAATGAAAATACTTACGATTAAAAAAATATCAAGTAATCATATCATTATTAATCAAAGTATAATCCCAAAATTAAGGGACTTCAAAATATCATTAAATTGAAAACGTATCATGAATATATATATATATATATCACATTTCAGTGTTACATATTTTAATATTTGTATTTGAAATTCATTTTTAGCAAATATCGCACTTTCACTTGAGCAACGTCATATACGATGTACTCGTTGTATAATAAATCTGACTTTTTATTGTGAGTTGCAGATACTCCCATTCCATATGGCACTTCAACGCCGTCGAATTTAAAGACATCTTGAGGATCAGGGTGCGTTTGACCACGACCTACCGTGGAATGCTTACCTTTCGGTAACTTCTCGATGTAATCCGCTTTGTATCTCTCGTACATGTTGCCCAGAGCGACCTCGCACAGCAGCAATAAACCAGTTGGACTTTGGCTATGCGTGCAACAATAATTTGCAGATTTCGACACCATATCGGCGAAGTAGATACCTTTGCCAAACATGTAACCAGTGACTGGTGCTTCCGGTGGCGCGATACGCAAACCTTGCGATAATATTCCTGCAAAATTTGTAGTCCTGGATCCGTGCCAGAGCAATTTTCGATTGGGCAATTTCTTGAAGGGTTTGAATCTCTGTTCCTCTCCTTGTCTTTTGACGACAAACACTTCCTCGATCTCGAGCTTGTATTGTGTATGAGTGGCTGCATGAGTGTTTTGGACATATTTGTCGATCATCTTGAATTCTTCGCTCTTCTTATCCAGTACATCGATACTTGTCTTCAATTGTTTGTAATGACTATCGAGTGGATTCTGTTTCTCGTCGATCTTATCATGCAAAAGATTGTATGCGATCTCCATTTCGAGTAATGCATCCAGCATGTCACATTTGTTTTTAATCTCCTCCGGTGTATCAAGAATTTTCGGACCGGAAATGCCAAAATTATGAGGTATCAAGGTATAGAATCTGTTGGAAGCATCAATCAGGGTGGTATGGTCTATATTACTCTTTTTCAATATCTCTTGCAGTTCCGTTAAAACTGCGTAAGCTTTCTCAATCTGTTTTTTAGATAGCTTCCCAAGCGGCATTTTATCCATGTCTATTTCAAACTCTAACATAACTTTTTTCATTTCAGCTACGTCAAAAATCAGGCGCATAAGATCCTGAATTTGTTCTGGCAAATTACTCTTAATGTCCGAATCTAAAGAAGCAACCTTCTCATCTCCATGATCTATATCAATTGGATACATCAACTTTGGTTTCTTAACAAAGTGCTGTCTGTTCCTCCACTCATTACCAGTTTTTTCCATGTACAACGACTCAAATTGCTCTACACATTCTTCCACAGACATTTCTTCCAATTTGGTACCGCCAATCGTGGTACCGATTCGACCCCAACTTCTAAACAAATGATACCTTTCGTGTTTGTCATGTTTTAAAATTTGCAACTTGTAATAACTGTTCTTCTTTGACTGTATATCTGTCAGGCCTAATGTTGCAGTGTATTTATTCTTTCCTTTTTCATAGATGTGCGCACAGTTTTCCAAGCCACTATCAGGATCAACAGCTCCGCCGCCTTTTACCTTTACCTTCACTTTGCCAGAGCTCGATTTCTCAAATTTACTTTTACTTTTAGAGGCATTCGATTTTGCAATGACATTAGAAAGTCTAGCATTTATATCACCACCCCAACTAGAAATGGTTTTCTTCTTTAAAAGCATAATAGGAGCATCTGAATATTCTTTCGCTTCTTCTATGAAATCTTCTGTTATTACTTGAATATTGCATGCTTCAACATCATCCATTCTTTTATTCATTTTATCTAGTTCGTTCTGATTTGAAATTACAGCAGCCAAATCTTCATGAATTTTTGTAGTAACAGTACCACCCAATAATAAAATTTCTTTCTTCAATTCTTCTTTATCCTTCTGTGTACGACCTAATATAACAAACTGCATGTTCTTCAAAGGACGAGGTTTACCTTGTATTTTCGGTCCATCTACTTCATCTTTAACAGAGCTTGATGATGATGGGGCTGTTATCTTAAACACTCGTTTCTTCACCTTGGACTTGTACGACCTAAGCAGATTAGAAGTATTGTAAATCATATTTGCATTTATTAATATTTCAATGGAAAAAAGTTTAAAATACTAAATATTTTTTATCTAAAATCTAATAAAACAAAGACATACTTGATTGGAAATCCTTTCTTTATATCACTAGGTATTTCGCATTTCTTTCTCTTTGGATCTTGCGTAACATATTCGCATTTGGTCCATTCTGTTATATTACCGGTACATTTATAACCCATACCAGAATTATATAAAAGCTGTCCTTTACATTTTGGGCAAGGTTCTAGAGCTCCAAAGTACAGTATATCAGATAAAAGATTTATTATCTGTAAATAAAATTTGATTTTATGTAAAACGAATAAAGCTGTGATACTAAGTCTTGACACTAAATCTTTTACAATATATAATTCAAATTTGTACAATATTTCTCGAATACATATCACAAAGTACTTACACCTGAGGTGCCTGTTGGAATTTCCTGATGATTTTTTTCCAATAATGCAACCAATTTATTTTTATCAAGACATGCTATTTGATCTCTTATAGCATACAGCTCATCATTTTGCTTTTTTATCAATTTAGCATCTTCTATATCTTCTGGTTCCTCTTTCATCTTTTTAGGTGGTGGCATTTCACCTTGTGTCATTTTTGGCAGCGCAGTCTTAAGATTGTTTCTATCTTCTTTTGAGAGTTCAGTAGCACCTGGAAGCTCATCTCCACCCCCATAATATCCCAAGTCTGCTCTCAGTTTTACAAAACATTCCACATGATGCCATCTGTCTAAGCCACCAAACCTTCTAGCTTCCGCGCTGTCATAATCCTTCTTTGATATTCTTGTTTCACCTTTTATAATCTTTTCTTCGCATCCTTTACAGGTAGATTTATTAGACTTGGCATATTCTACTCGGAAATCACCAGATCCACCAGCAGCTTTTGTTCTTTTTCTTCCTTTTCCAGACACTGGAGGTGCCTTAAGAGATTCTTCTATATATATAAAAAAAAAAAAAAATACAAGAAAGTTAAGATAACGATTCTCATAAAATATAATGTTACAGATTTTGCTCAAAATATATACCAATTTTTTGTTTAATTTTTTCCTGATCATCATTGCGAATTTCATCAAAGCAACCTATGTCAGCGGTAGATTTTGGTCTTTGTTTTAAAAAGAAACACTTGAAATGATACCACCTGGGTATGGTTCCATCATGAACAGGACTCTAAAAATGTAAACAATATTTCCACAATATTAGATTCGTTTTAGATATAAAAAATTCAAGTTTATTGTTTAAAACCAACTTGCAGCAATTAATGATTGAAATATTAATTGCACATTATTGTAGAGAAAAAGATAATCGTTAAACATGTTAAAAAGAAAATGTATTTTATATAGAGAAATAATTTTCATCATAATGTGTGGGTGAAATATTTTTATAAAAGTAAACAAATGAATTGTCGCTGCTATCATCATGTAGACGATGTTATCAGAATGACATCATAGACGTGTTATCATTATACAATATACAAGACCACCCAATGAAATCTAAATCTATACACATATTGCGCCTTTGTACGTGTCGCCACGTAATAGTTGAAGGCATAAAAATTCTCGCGGGACAACAGCGAGGTGACACGTTAGATGCCGCGTGCCTGTTCTTCCGCAATTTACGGGCATCTCTTGGACGAGAAGTTTCGATACCTGAACAATAGCCGCGAGTCTCAGGCTCTGTTTCGTAATAGGTTGGTGGCACGCTTGACACTTGGAGCGGTCGCTTTTCGCGTATTCCGCCTGATACGGCAAGTCGTCGCTCATCTTGCCGGTTATCCTTCGCCTTCGAAACGATGCTGTGAAACAATGACCGGATAATACGCAACGCAACGCGGTCACATTAGATCAGGTTTTACACAATAGCCGGTGTATTTGGCGGTCGTATAGTGGCGCCAAAATGGTTCACACTTCTCTCTCTTCCCGCGTCTACCAACCTTTGCGAATAAATTAAACTAGTTCGAACCACGTGAAATTCAATTGGCCTTTGTTCTTGAATCTGACAGCTCGAATAATATCGTAAACAGAAATCGACAACAAGGATGTGCCAATAAATTAGTAAAAAAAATGAGTACAATGCAATCTTCACTTCTGCAACAAAATTCTCGCAATAATTTTTTTATTTTGTATATTTAAAAAAAAGGTCGCAATTGTTTTATTCACGAATCATTGATAAAATAAGATTGTTAAAATGTAATTAATTAAATATATTTATGTATAATTATTTTTCTGAAATTTTATATGTAATTTTATCAAATAATCTTTGACACATCTTTTATACCTTTCTAAGAATTAAGGACTCTAAAGCCTCTTTAGCTCAGTGGTAGAGCACTGGTCTCGTAAACCAGGGGTCGTGAGTTCAAACCTCACAGGAGGCAGCTAAGAATTTTTGCGTTCTCATATATTCTCATAATTTTTTTTTATTTAAAAAATTTATTAATAATACAAAAATCGAGAATCATTAATATGAATTATATTAATAATAAATGATCGTCTGAATCTGAACGTCAGATAGCCAGGAAAAAATTATAAAAGCCCAGTACTTAACATTTTTTCTAGGACTCATATTTTTCGAGTTATTCTGCTGTTCCGGTACTTTTATAACATTCTGTATAGATGTAAAAGAAAATTAATAATTGAAATTTTTAGCTAACATAAGGTTTGTATATGAATACCTGACTTAAGAATAAAAATGAAAGACTCTACATCTTTTGAGGCAATCAAAATTTGAAAATCGAGATTTATTGGAAATGAGTTTTTGGATCGAATTGAAGGTATTTTTTTTCTAATAAAAATCTCCAATATGTCAATATGTTTGTCCAAATTTTTGACTTCTTTAGAATTTTAACTTTTAAAATCTGGATTGTGAACCAGATGATAAATTGTCATACGGACTTCAGACATCGGAATGGAAATTCCTGAATCAGGATCATCGAGTTGGCGCCTGACATATTTCGCATGACAAATGCAATCTCCAGGGATTTTCCTCAAGGCCTGGCGACGCTTGACAAAGATAAAGCACCGGAAAGAATGATAAAAGCCAGCTATCGCTCGCGTACCAGCGGAAACTGTGTTCCCGCCCTCGGCTACAAAAACTATAGCCCCGAATAAAAGGATGAGTTTTAGCTCCATTCATGTACTCATCGCGCTTAATGGTGTATAAATTCGATTTTCGTGGAAATTTTAATTTTTTTCGATCATATCAACTATCACAATCGGTTGTAGAATTACAAAGAGATCTTACGTCATTTTATACATGTGCATGTGAGTCTCACGTCAAGATGAAGTGTCCTTCGATGATCTTATTGCTGTTCGTTTTTTTTGGCCAATGCATCGTTTGCTCTTGGCAGGTGCAGAGTAAGCAAAAATAATGCAAATAAAATAATATTATGCATAAAATGAGATTAAACGGGAGTAAAATAATTTGAAATGATAGAGCGACAGTGAGTGTAACGTGCTATTCTTCTATAACGTGATCTTCTGCTATAATAAAATTAACAATAAAATGTCATTTTAAAATAGATACACAAATAAATCTAAAAAAATGATTAATTTTATCACAGCAAAATACCGCAACTGCGGAGTTGATTATCGTGTTGGAGTGCATTATTGCGTATTTAAACTTGCGGTGCAGAATGAAAGGAGAATAATTAATTTAAAAATTAAATAATTAATGTGATTGATAAACAATTATACTAATTATGCTAATTTAATATTTAATTGTAATATCATTACATAATTACTCGATACATTTGCAGAGTTCAATATAATTATTCTAGTATATAATTAAACCAGTTTATCTTACTACGTTTTACATGATTTTACATGAATATAATTAATATTGTTTAATTAATTTAGTGTTATTTTGATAAAGTGTGTTGTATAAATCAAATCAGATGAATCACATCATTAATCATAATCAATCAATAAATTAACAGTGTCATTATCCTTTCAGTTCGATGTTCCGTGATGCGACTGAATAATGGAAAAATTCGCGTTCGAGCTCGAGGTCGGATTGTAAGATTTAATTGTCTCGACGGATTCACTCTCGTAGGTAACAAGTATTCCACGTGCGTGCGAGGCCAGTGGGACACACCTACTCCCGTGTGCGTGAGTAAGTAAAGTCACGTGTGTGTGTTTGTGTGAAATAGATGAAATTGTTCGTCAAGATGTTCATTTTTCCTATCGTTATATTTTTTTTAAAATTAATTTAATTAGGAAAAATGCAGGAATAACTGATTCGTGTGACAAGAAATCTGGCAATTGATATTATAGCTTGAAGTGAAAGGAATGAATATACGAAACGGTATGAGATCGATAGATTTGATTTATTTCTTTACACCTGACAGATGCGGCATGCCAACGACCGCAACCATCGCCTCATTCACTTATGATGGAAAAATTGGACGGCGCGATATTGATGTTCTTCTGCGAACCTGGTTATACCCTGATCGGCAGTGCCGAGATATATTGTGATGGAGCCAAATGGAACGGAACTATTCCTTATTGTCGAGGTACTATAATAATTGCTATCGTTTTTTCCTTGCTTAAACTATATTTCTCTTATTCAATAATTTGCATAGAATATTCTGTCACCAAGAAAGTTGCAACACAACGTGCGAATATTTCGGCAGTAATTATTTTTATATGATGCTTAATATAATTTTTAAAACTTATTGAAAACTTGTTAAAAATTACTGAAAACTTTAATCAATGTAATCTCTCACAATTTGTACAATAGATAGTTAATTTATTTTTTTTATAATTAAGTATATCTTTATTAGTGTTTTTTCTTTTTTTAATTCGATTTAAAATACGATGAGTATTATTTTTCTTTCAAAGTTATTTTTAATGTTAGTCACACTTGAAATCAGTTGTTCGCGTTAACGCAATATCTTGATGTTTCATTCATGATAAGACACGAAAGCGCTCGCACCCACGAAATGCGATTTCGAGAGCACAGATCTCTGTTGGTGGGAACAGGACCCGCAGCACGATTTTGATTGGAAACGTCACAATTTCGAAACACCAAGTTTGCACATCGGTACCGGTCCTACGCACGATCATACGCTGGGAGCCGGAAATGCTGGTGCGTATTATACGTACATGTATCTTTGTATGACTTTGGCGTTTCACAGAAACGTTAAATTGCATAAATAAATAGAAAAAAATATATATAATAAATATATATATATATATATATAAATATATATATTAGGGTGGTCGTTATATAGGTTTTTTCAAAATTTTAATGTTAGATGGTCGTAAATCAGCTCTAAATGTAGAAAAAAAAATCTCTAATTTTTTCAGATTTTTATTTTGAGTCCTGAGTCTCCCTGTTGGCATGTAATTTTATTAATAATTTTATTAATACCACAGTTCTGCAGCTGCTTCTGTCATCAATTTTTGTTGTAAATAGTTTGAAATTTTAGTGAAAAAAAGTTGAAACTATTTGAAAATACCGAAAATATAGTATAAAATAATATAAAATAGTTAAATAATATAAATAGCGGAATAGCCCATATAATATTTATGTGACTATCTTTTATGAAAAATTAAATAATTTTGTTCACTACTTTTGCAGCTGACTCCATCTAGAACTAAAGTAAATTAAGTATTTTTTCAAATTATAAAAAATATAATAATATAAATAATATTTAAATAACATATAAATGAATAAATAAATGAACTGATATAAGAATATAACATAACACGTGTAAACAGGGAGACTCAAGGCTGAAAATAAAAATCTGAAAAAATTAGAGAATTATTTTTTCTACATTTGGAGCTGATTTATGACCATCCAACATGATGTTCAATTTAACGACCACCCTAATATATATATATATATCTGATATGATTTCAGGCCACTATCTTTATATTGAGGCATCCGGACGATTGGTGAACGATACGGCAAGAATTATATCTCCTCTTTACAATTCTTCATTGACTGAATCAGGCTGTTTCTCGTTCTGGTAAATATAATGAAATGTACAACAAAATATCGCTGTCCACAATTCTCGTATAAATTTTTCCAGAGTTTGCTATTTCATTCTAAATGTTATTTTAAATATAAGTTAAATTTTTAAATTGGTAAATTTACGAAAATAAAGCAGAAAAGAATTTTAAACAGCTCATAAAATATTCTAAAGACTACATTTTTCTCTTGTAGTATTTTATTAAGGATTTTTGGTATATATTTTTGTGTTCGACAGGTATCATATGTACGGTGCGACAATTGGTTCATTGAATATTTATTTCAAACAAGAGGATTCTGCGCGTCAATTGATGTTCACCATAAGCAGAAATCAAGGGAATCAATGGTTTCATGGTATCTTCGACTTACCGAAAACTAATATCAGCTTTCAAGTATGCGTCATCGATATCTTTTTTTTAAATAACTTTTTATTATTTATTTAAATTTTTTATTAAAAATTTTTATTAAAAATAAAAATTAGACTTCTAATCAAAACATTTTTATTCATATAGTAATGCAGTATTATTATATTAAAATATAAGAAGTAAAATACGAGAAGTTAAATATAAAATATGAAAAATTATGAGAAACTAAGGTCTTGCAAAAATTTTTATTTTGAATGTTGTTTACAGATTATTATAGAAGGAGTGCGAGGTAGCAGTTACGTGAGCGATATCGCGATAGACGATATCGCTATTTTACAGGGAGATGAATGCATCGTTAAAAATGAGTCTACCAGCGTAACTGTAGGCAATGACGGTAAATTTATATTTTAAATCGATTAATTTTAAAATTAACAAGATACATCGATGTATCTTGTGATAAGATAATAATAAAAATCGTAAAACTTATAATAGGAAAATTTAAAAAATATATATTTTAGAAAGAAGTAGAAGATAATCTGTAAATTAAATTTTGAATACTCTCTTTAATCTTTTTTAAAATGAGAATTTTCATATATAATATTTGGAGATTATATCAACAATTACTTAAATGCTTCTGGAGTAAATTTCAATTATTTTGCAGCAAGAGAAAGGAATATATTAATTATAGGTATGTTAAATAAAGGAAAATACGTATCGCACGTCTCCAAAAGATCCGTATTTGTTTCAGATCAAATTGAAATAGTCAATGCGCAACAAACTTGTCGAGACAGATGCGTTTTCTCCTTGACAACCCCAGTTTCTTCCGTATCACTTAATAGCTCATTCGGGCCGGAAAATTGCCTCTGTACGGTCGATTGTGCGGAACGTTCTATATGTTGTCCGGATTACGTTGAATATTGCATCCTAGGTAACTAACACATCTTATTCTTAATAGACGTGATTTCGGAGTTGATCTCTGAGTTACTTGGCGTAATTAAAAATTCTGTTATTATCGCTTTAATTTTATAAAATAATTAATATCATATTTATTTTAAGACGCGTAAAATTTCTATGTATATATGGTTCTCGATTGTACAATTACAGGATATAGCACAGCTATGACAGTATCTGATGATACCAGATCGTTGAATAGTAACCCTACGATTTCACCAGTGAGAAATTCCACTTTGACAGGATTCTCTTTGAATCCGAAGGATAATATCGATCCAGGTACATCTAATTCGTCGACGTCGACGATTACGCGAAGACCCCTCGTGACCGCGAAAACTACGGTCAAGGCTCAAACTAAGAATTTGCCACGGGCGACAACACCTGTTAAGCCAATGGGACAGACAGAAACGAAGGAGACGCCTTTCGAACCCAAGACAACTCTCACAACGAAATACATAGAGCCTCAGGATCGATTTGGTAAACGTTGTATATATAAAATAACAAATATTCTTTCTAATATTAAATCAATTAAACAAGACAAATATTTTTTTCTAATATTAAATTAATTAAACAAGACAAATATTTTTTTCTAATATTAAATCAATTAAACAAGACAAATATTTTTTTCGAATCAATTAAATCAATTAAACAAGATAAATATTTTTTTTATTATTAAATCAATTAAACAAGACAAATATTTTTTCAAATATTAAATTAATTAATTAAACAAGATGTACTGGAGTTCAATTTAATTGTTCAATTTACTATCTTAAAAAAGAACTTAAAATAAGACAAAATGTTGAGAAATATATAGACTCTTATTAGCTCTCTTCTTTAAAATTCAATTCTTCTTTTCTTGAAAAAAACCAATATAATATTATTAAGTGATAACTCCTGATTGTATATAAGAAAGCATTAAAAAAGAAAATGCAAATTTTTTAACACGCGATAAGCAATTCTTTCATAAATTAATTATTCCGAGAAAATCTTTTTAATTACTAAATATGCGTGTTAAACTACTATAATTAAATCTGAGTAATACTGAGTAATTCACTGTCGATGTTAAGCATTTGAAATTAAATAATGAATTTTCGTTACAAGAAATTATGCTGGATAAAATATTATTACTGACAACATGAAAAATTCGCAGATCTGCACGTAGAGGAAAATCCAGAAAAGAAAAAACACAGTGGAAGCATCGAAAAAGAGTTGATCATCACAAGCGGTGCGATTGTGATCGTCCTTTCCATAGTTCTCTCTATTACGGTAATCATCATTATTAGGAGAAGAAAAACATACAAAAGGGGAACGAGCAGTTCGGCACTTTCGGAGGACAGCGATGTTCGTTTCTTAACGTCAGACGAAATTCTCGATTTTAATGTAGCCCGACCCACGGATAACGACGAAATATAGCTTCACATTATCAAAATTTCTTCTTTAAGTGGCTGGATTGAAATTAAATTGATTCTCTCCGATTAAGTTTCTAATCGAGTGAACGAAAAGAATTTTGTGAGTAAAAGTAATCGTAGTCTGCATTTTAAATCTTCATTGATTGTCTAATTCTTTTTATTATTTTGGGCAATCTTCGCTCTTTGAAGAAACGAAACTTATGACAAAATCTTTTACTTTAATAAATATTAATAAATATTGTCTTACAAATCTCATTACATTATTAAAGAAGATTCTCCAGAAAAACTTATGGTACAATATTATACATTTACAATTTTAACTTGTTTAAATATAGAAAATAGAATTAACGTTTTAATAAGTATTGTTTAGTAAAAAATTGATATTCGATACGAATAATAAATTATTTTACAATATTCTACACTTTGGCACGAGAAAAATTGTACTTTAATTTCATTTTTATCCTATATCGTCAATATTAGGACTATAATTAAAAATATTGTCATTATTTATATATAAATTTTCTCTCTCTAATTAATTCGTTTTGTGTTACTATTACTATACTTGTAAAAAAACTGGCTTTTAATGTTGCAAGCGTAGGCATAATTTTGAGGAAACGCAGCGTGACCTAATATTTTGGTGATGAAAGTAGCACACACGAGAGATTAACTGGCACCGACATTACACAACTCTATACTATTGAAAGATCAACACGTATAGCTGGGATTGTCGAGCATGCCGATTGATTTCACTCTGGAAATACGTCATTGCCGAAATATGTATGCCGAGGCACGTAGTTTCAATAGTTCGGCCAGACAACCGGTTGCTCGATCGGCCAAACGTCAAAGCTGTCTAGACCTTAGATAAGTATTACGTATTATAGGTATCCCATGTACGGACCAAAGTGCATTTGTACAGACACACATACATGCATCTACGGGGACCTCAGTTGACAAATCTTTGAAAAGTTCGCCTCATTAAACAATATCCCTGCCATAAAAGGTCTCGCTAATATCGATCTAATGAAATATTCATGAAGCCACTTTGTAGTCGCGGCATTTTTGTGGTGAACCTTACAAGTTTGCGGATGTCGTGAAACGCCGCTTTCCTCTCCGGAGAGAGTACTGAAAAAGAATACAAAGCCGAAGTGTATATCGAATTTAGTACGTGCGTGGTCGATTTACTGCACGTCGCAGTTTCGGCGGCGTTTCACTGATGTATTATACATTGTGTATGCGCGCGAGTCTGTGTTGTGTAAGTTTTGTGTGATTCGGAAAAATATGATTTATTTTATAAACCGACTTATGCCAGTATATTAGGCGATAAGTTATTCAAGACATGTAGATGTTCGTGTCTCTACTTTCAAGTCTCCGCGCATTTTTTATCACTTTTTATAGCATTTCGTGTCTCTAATTACTATGTGATTTAAAAAATCTCGACATCTAGAGTCTTAATTATTAAGATTTCTTCTCAGTAAAATTCATTTGTAAAATATTTTTTTAATTTGTATATTTATTAAGTACAGATAATGGTTGCTTATTTTTCCTATTATATATTTGATTCCAAAAATTATTGAATATTTTTCTTATTGAAATGGAAATCAAATTAATCAAAGAAATTTTGTTCTCCAATATACGTTATCAGAAAATATTTTCTAGCTTTTGCAATTAATCTCCTTTTTTCGTATCAATGTTGAATTAAGACTGTACATCTGTCATCCTACGTATCTTTAGCATTTCGTGGCTCGAATTAATATATCTGATTTTACATATCTCGACATTTAAAGTTTTATTAAAATTTCTCCAAGTGAAGTTCATTTGTAAAATTTTTTTTAAATTTGTATTTATAAAATACAGATAATAGTTGCTAATTTTTCCTATTAATATTTGATTTCAAAAATGATTGAATATTTTTTTTTTATTGAAATAGAAATGAAATTAATCAAAGAAATTTTGTTCTCCAACATACGTTATTAGGAAACGTTTTCTAGCTTCTGCAATTAATCTCTTTTTTTTGTATCGATGTTAAATTAAGACTGTACATCTGACCTACTGACGCAAACGAAATTACATCTGTGTAGTAAACAACATTTGTCTCGCGAAACGCAATTTTAAAGATGACAAAAGGGTTGAACTCTGTCGCGACAAGCTGTCTATAGCCTTGGAAGCGTCTCTTATTAAGAAGTCGGGCCGAACTTCCATTTCCATGCTAATCTCCTCGCACAAATGGCCTGTCAGTTTTCAAAGAGAGAGAGAGACTCGTACGTGAAAGAACGTCTTCTATGGCGAATCGCGGTGTCTCCCTTGTGTTATGGGCGTTGAAAAAATATTGGAAATACGTCGGTCGCACTTCGACGACCTTCGTGTCTTGGTGAAATTTCGCGCCTGCTTCACATTTGCTTGCGAAAGCTCCAAACACTTTCCACATCGATTACCGAATTATTGTCGCGTGTCGTCTGATCTGTTCAGCAGTTAATTTAGGCTTTAGAATTCTAGGCAAAGAATTGCTTTTCTAAAATTAGAATTTATATTTTTTTGGTAAATAGATAATTCTAATTATACTTTTTCTCAATTAGCTTCACATCTGGGTTATTACCTCGGTTATGACAGGGTGTTCAATATCTTCTTCAGCTAGAAACTGTGACGCACATTTTTATTTCTGATGAAAATATTAATAAAATCTTATTGTGTAAAATATAATATAAATGATTTATAATATGATATTTTATAAATATTAATTGTAATTTAATATTTTTATTTTACTATTATTATTATTATATACTATAATATATATTATAATTTAAGGTTAATATTATTATATTATATTATGTTATGTGTATATTATATTTCATAATCATATTATTAAAGTCTTAATAAAATAATATAATTTTTTAGAATATTTTTTACAAAAAAATTAAGAAATTTATTCTTTTTTATTTTTAGTATAAGAACTTTTACACCCTTATATTACATATGGTTGACATTTATTTTAGATAAGTCATTAACGATTCTTTATTATTTATTATCGTATTTACAAAATGATATTCGCACAGGATTTGCTCTACAAGCTCCTTGAGATCAAATGCACCTGTGCGGATGATCCGGATGCATCCGTCGTGCATCATCAGATAATAATCGTAGCGGTGTATGCACGGATTGACAGAATGTCCCATTGTCATTCGCTGGTCGTCGATCGCATTTTGCGTGCGCATACGTCGCCGCGTGCGTGCCATCGACGATTACGTGTACAATGTCTGATCGGGCACGTAATGAGCTCGCGATGCGATTGCGTGCGGTCGGAGCACGTGTATATGAAGTCTCTATGAAAGGCGGGTCACGTGGCGTGCACCTCGCGCGGAGAAAGAGTGAAGAAAGAACTCTTGCTTGCGCAGTATCTCGCACTTTCTCCCGCGTATCCTTCTCTCTTCTTTCCTCCGACTTCGTCGCTCCACTTGTTGCAACCGACAATGGCCTGCATTATCCGCCTCTGTCACGTCGCGGGGTTGATAAATCGAAGCGACGTCAACGTCATGTTCCTATTACCTCCTTGCTTTCTTTCGCTTCCTTGTATTCGCACTTCGTATGGCTCTGCCAAGTTCTGTCTATTTAAATTAGGTGCAGAGATAAGATAGTTATCACAGTAATGAACTTACTTTTCCATTGCGTCCCCTTTTATAATCCCTGAATCTTCGTTCAAGAAATTTTCAACAAAATTGCAAATACATATCAGATGTGATGCTTTTGAGGAGAGAAATATTTATAATTTTGAAAATATTGAGACTTGAACTGGAAGATCTTGTTAATGTTGCAATAAAAATATAATGCATGTGTGTGTGTGTGTGTGTGTGTGTGTTATTATAATATAGAGATAAGATAATTATTACAGTAATGAACTTACTTTTCCATTGCATCCCCTTTCAATCCTGAATCTCAATCGAAGAAATTTTCAAAAAAATCGCAAACACATCAAATGTGTTTTGAGGCGAGAAATATTTATTAATTTGAAAATATTGAGACCTATGAACTGGAAGATCTTGTTAATGTTGCAATAAAAATATGTGTGTTATTATAATATAGAGATAAGATAATCATTACAGTAATGAACTTACTTTTCCATTGCATCCCCTTTCAATCCTGAATCTCAATCGAAGAAATTTTCAAAAAAATCGCAAACACATCAAATGTGTTTGGAGGAAAGAAATATTTATAATTTTGAAAATACTAAGACCTATAAACTGGAAGATCTTAATGTTGTAATAAAAATATATAATGTGTGTATGTTATGTTAATGTATTATAATCAACCATTTAGCATGCAAAGTCAGGTACATTGATGGTCGACTTATGGTATCACAATTTCGTAATCGTGTACCTGTTCTTTCATTTCCTGATTGCAATTCATTCTTCGACAGAATAAAAATTATAAAATTAGCATAGGATTGTTTTTGCACGCTTCGATTGTATTTAAAGGAGAACTTTTTTTTTCTTGGAAAAATACGTAAATTGATATTAACTCATTTCTCCTGGTTTAGAGAATTCGCTTGAAAAGATTCGCGGGATTCCCACGAAATTTCCACATTCGACGTCTCGTCGTGGACGTCGTGCAAGATCGAACTGTAATTTTGGCAGAGAGCCTGCTTTCTTATCGTGATGCATGCAACGACGCTTCCCGGGTGTCACAATAGGTTTAATCGTCCTAAACTCGATGTTAAGCCGTTCATTCTCGTATAATGCCTTAGTAGAAGGGAGACAAGGGAGGGAGAGGGTCGACTTCGGAATTGCGTTTGTAGCAACCGCAAATAGCGGCGCGCAGTAGGCAAGTCGGTATAAAATCGAACGATCCCTCGATCAAAAGTCATAGTATTCTGGTCTCTTCGCGGTGTATCATCACCATAATCGCTACCGTGGATTACCGCATTGAGGCGCAAGGTAAGTGTCGGAAATTATTATAATTTCTCTCTCGTTCTTAAACAGCTTCCCGGCGAAATGTTTAACATTGTTTGTTATTAAGTTTTGTGTGATTTTTTCGTGAAATTATATTTGAAGAAGAACGTGTTATAAATTGTTAAAAAGGCATCCTTCAAATTAACTCAACTTCTATTTTCTAAACGTCTCTTGGACTTTTGCGTCACTTGCAACGCTGTTCAGTGAATAAAAAAATTTTTATATTGTTGCAATTTTTTTCTAGGTATTTGTTTTGCATGGAAAAATTGGAGATACATGTAGATGTAATAGTAATAGAAAGTATATATTTATTTTGCATGATGTATTTTCAGATGCATTGCACTATTGCCATCGTCGCTGTTGGCTGTTTTCTTGTATTTAGAGCAGCGGCAGAAGAGATCGTTCAACAGAATCAACAATCGCTGGACCTCCAAAATGTCGCTGTCGAAGATCAGATCGATGACGGTATGATACATCCCAGAGAAAAAAGAACGTTGTTTTTAAAGAAGAAGCTGCTCGGGGCTGGTCTTGTTGGTTTTGGTCTTGGCGTTGCGAAAGGGTAATATCTTTTTTCATTCTTTTGAATCGATATATTGTAATTCACTTTTTTTATCTATTTTTTATTTTTATTACTTGCTTTTATATGACCAAGTATAATTAATAGAGATTTCAAAATTAGCAAAAGGAGTGGCGCGACATGTCAATAGAATTATCATTTATATTGTTCTAGTCATGTGAAAAAAATACATATATATCCTATTATTTTTCGAACGCTAAAATTTATTTGTGTATAGAAATGTTTTAATTATTTTATTTTTTAATTATTAAAATTATTTCAATGATAAATTAATTAAATAAATCTTGTCTATATAGGGTTCTATAATCGGATATATTTTTAATTGTTTAAATTTCATTTTTTTAGTTATAAAGCCGGTTACTATAGCGCACCAGAAGTACATCACGTTTACGTTTCGCCTCCAGTAAAATATGTGGAATATGTTGAAAAACCCGTTTACATCGAGAGATTTGTTCCAAAACCTATTTATAAACCACATATTGAATATAATGCACCAGCCTGGTCGCAACCAGATCCTTCCTACGGGTAAGAGAAACCAGCTTGTCTTATGTTTTGCCTTAATTAAGAAGGCAATTAATTGTTTTATATATATTTTACTGAGAAGCTGGTATGTATTGTCTTCTCGCGAAGAATTATTGTTTGTTAATTTCTCAACATTTTTTTCAATTTTCTTTACAGTGGTTGGTAAATCTGGAGTACAGTTAACGATCTCATCTCTTTGTTTTACCTCGAGATTTTAGGAACAGCCAAAAATTGCACGTGCATCGTGTTGAGTCTCAGTCCGGTCATTTAATTTTAAGTATAAGCATGTTATTTAGCAATAGTAATTAAAGAAACAGTTATTTTTGTTACCAATGTTATAAACTAATAAATCATGGTTTGTAAATATTCAAAAGCGTATTTATCATTAAACTTTATTTCTCTTATTTCCGTTGAAAAATTTCGTGAAATGTATTTTAAGAGAGAAATTTTTATTTTTAATTTAGAATTTTTCCTTTGACATATATATATAAATTGTACTTTTTAGTTTACAGAATTTGTTTGTAGACTAATTTATAATTAAAAAAAAAATTACAAATACTGATTAATAATAATATTAATTAAAAAAAATTATTACTATTAAAATATTAATTTATATAAATAATTTATAAAATATTTAAATATTATCTATTATATATTGATCATATTTAAATTAATTCCTATTTAATATTCTCTGTTTCATGAAAATTCAATGCAGATTTTTTATTATTTTATTTTATATAAGTTATAAAATTACTACCGAGAGATTGCTATCATTTCAGAATAATAAATTACCAAGAAGGTTTACGTAAAAAGACAAGACTTTCACTGAACAATCGTATGGCCGTATGATTATCTTTATTGCCAAAGATGTTACCGAGTAACATTGAAATATTAATAACGAGTATATAATCGCACGATGCGTCTGAAATATACAAATATCCAACCCTCGCCATCAATTTCGCTATATATGCTATGCGTATATGTATTTAGATATCCTCTTTCGATAACATCTTTTAACATGTAACACACTCATACGTACAATTAAATTCTCTTCTATTCACAGTCAGATATAGATACAGTAATCAGTAGAAACAATAATCAGTAGTGTTGCGAATATATTGCCACTTTGAGTAAACGCTATACTCAAGAGGACCATGAATGATACTTGATTGTTTGAAAATCTATGTATTGTATATTGAAACGTATCTCAGAACATGCGAGAACGCACCATTTGTCTGTTGACAATTTCAATCATTTGTAAGAACTGCAATTTAATAAAGGGCTCTATCAATTAATTAAACAATCAATTGCTGATATTATAAGCTGTACTTATAGTATATAAAAAAATGTGCAGACAAATCGAGTGTTCATTTAAATCTTCATTTAATTATCTACAAAAAGGATTCTCATAATGGATATTCGCTACGCTACTGATAATAAAAATGACTTCTCGCAATAGATTGATTAACAGGCACCCTTGTGAGAAACGTATTAACCCTTTGCGCTTTTCCATTTTAAGCTCTTGCTTCGTTTGTTTTCTTTTTCGATAATTGCCATTTTTATTTTACTTTATTATAACTTATTAAATTGTAAATGAATAATTTTAATTGAATGAAATATGTATCAGGTAATGTTATAAAAACTCAGCCTCGAACGAGATATGATAATCGAGCTAGAGCACCTGCTCTTTGCTAATTAGATTCGTTAGTGAAATTAATCGAAGTGGATGGAAGTGAGTCTTTAAATTAAGATCTTATTCATTTCTCTTTTAATCTTTCATTCATTTGACATCTCTGTTTAACTTTCTTATCACGTTTCGTGTGATTTGGACTTATATATAATATATATTACAAACGTATATATTACTTATATATATATTATTATAAACCATGATACGTTATTGCATTTTTAATACCATTTAAAAAGCGTAAAAGAAGAAAAAATTGCGGAAAAGGACATCGGGGAAAATATGAACGAAACTTGCAGACTTGCAAAAAAAAAGTCAATCAAATATTTCCGAAAAGTTTTCGTACAGTCGCTCGCTCGTGATTCCAGGATGCCTGTCACGTGGAATCGCTTAGAGAAGGCTACTTATATTTTATATCGCTAACATTAGCGTGGCTACGTGGCTACAGGAATTACATTGAGGTACGTATATCCGTCGAGTACGTTGGCCCGATCTCGCCGCGTATATATATTATTGTTTTTTTTAAATATACTTTTCACACGGATTTTCTCTTTACTCGCGAGAACGTCGTACAGAGTTCGTCGTTCTCTCGCGAGTGACAGCCATCGAAATTTATCGTTACAATTATTGTTACAGTTAAAAAATGCGATTATATCCCTTAACGATTGTCGTCCGGATTAGCACCGACCGCGTCGAGAGGCTGTGACTTAGGAAAGGTCGAATAATTCATCTACTACGCGTTTCAATAGGAGAGCTCGAGAGAGAAAAACTAATCAGAGTTTTCGACGAGCACGTTTGATTCGAGACTCATGTAATTGTGAATAAAAACGAAGGGGGAATTCTTTCCCGCTAAAGGAGTTCGTTTTTGATTCGGGAATGTGGTTTGTTATTATCGACAACACACTTTATAATTACTTATTTATCGCCTCGATAAATAATAATACGCATTCGTGAACATTTCTGAGGAATATACAACGTCTGTTTTCGTTTTTTTTCCTCGCACATGCTTATTGTACATTGGATACAGCCAAAAGTATTCATTATCATTAACAAGATGGCACATCGTATACGTATTGGATCGTCGTGAGTGCAGAATTAATTAAAATTGCCGTGTCAAACAAGATGTTGACATAATGATGTTGATATAATGTTATAGGTGAATCTTAAGTTAGGAAAGCAAGCAAACTGACAATCTCGAAAAATTTATTGTGAAAATTTAAGATGAGACTACTAAACTGTAATATTAAAAGATTTAATTAAGATTACTAAAGTTAAAACAAAGTATAAATAAAACTGACAAAAAATAAATGTATCGACTTCGGGAAAGAAATTGAAAAAAGACGGATAAAATGAGTGACACGGCATATTTAAAGCAGAACATTCGAAATATAATTCAATGTATTATTCCGTTTCGCCTGATTTTCGAATTCTATTTGAATCAGATCGATCATTCGAATATTCGGATTTATTCGAGAGAATTTGAATACAGTATTTTTTTTACAATTCTCTTTTTAGAAACTAGTTAGCAGGCTAATCCGCGTTTTAGTGCGATTGTTGAAAATGATACCACAAATAGATGAGAGATTAGCGCAATAGAGATTGTCGTCCGCGATAAGAGGGTGTCTCTCCTATCATTGTTGTCAGTTGGCTGAGGATCGTATTCATCGTCGTCGGACTCGTTAATTTTCTTATTCGTTTATTTTTGTTTAATCTAGCACGATGATTTTTACACTTTTAACGGTGTTAAATTTACCGTAATGAAGTGTAGTATAAATACTCTGCAGAAGATTAAAAAAATTTAGAATATATTTAAATAGAATGATTGTACAGAATAGGAATATCCGCTATAATTACGTATTGTCAAATATTGTAGAAGAGAAGCGAGGATTTAACGTATCGTTAATGTATTTTAATTTAATTTTATGCATAAATTTTTATTTACATTTTAATTAAATTTTTATTAAGATGTATCTTTCATAGTATAAAAAGTGAGAATTTTGTTCTGATTTATATACTCGTAAATATCTATAATAATATTAAAAAACTAGTTTTACATTACACGCGAAAATCGACACAACATGTCTCGATAAGTATTAAAAATAAGAAGCAATAATAAATATCTCGTTTTATACATATAAGTCGAACAGTTCAATGTCGAATTAATTTTTTTCTACAATTAAACTTTTATATTAAAAAAAGAGATCGAACGCGTTCGCGTAAATAGATAATAGATTTTTCTCGAACACAAATGTAATTTATCTCACGATCTCTCTATCACTTTATAAAAATAACTTTATTTTGAATGTGTTTCGCGCGATAGCAAAAGAGCGATCTCGCTTTCAATTCGAGTCTCACTAAACGATCACTAAGTTTTATCGAATAGTTATCGCTCCCATCTCGACGATCAAATACGTCCCTCAGCCACGATACTTTGGAAAAGCCGATCAAAGCATCATCTATCATGGTCACTTGGCGATCTCCAGATGTTTATGTCGTACTCTGTCATCTGTGTATTCGACGTGACGTTACAAACATGATTTTACTGTCATAAAGCGGGAACTCGAGTCACTCTCGCTCGAGATGTATTATATAAGAGAATTCTTTTCAAAACCGGTCCATCATTTCTTGTGTCATTCGTGACACGGCAGAAGATTGATTTTCGTTCATCGACCATAAGAAATTTGCTAAAGCGACGAATTAAAAAAACCAGTCGAATAACTTTGTCTCTTATCGCAATCCTTTCGATTCAGTTCACTAGAGATACTTTAATTAAATTGATTGCCTGAACCGTAAGCTCAATATTTCTTTTTCTTTCTCTTGCTTTTTCTCTCTTTCTTTTTTACAGAATATTTTAAAACCAACATCATTATCACAAACCATGAATAGTAATTTGTTTCAATTCTTAATGCATTAATCGTTTTTAAATTATAAATAAACGATAGAAATGAAAAACCTCATATTGTGTTTTACGAAATTTTAAACTAACTTTATTTTAACAGAATTTTGATATGAGATTTGATTACAAGAATAACCGATGTCAAATGTCAAAAAGCAAAATTACTCATACAATTTCCATTTAATTCAATTTGACGATAAAAAAATAGAATCAAATTTTTGTTCCAGAACATTTAATCGAATAAATATATAGCAACAATTTTATAGATTTAAAAAAATATATTTTAGTTTCTAAAAAATGCTATCTTCCTGAAATAAAATAAAAAAATATATATATGCTCTGTGAAAATATAATCGCGCTTTATCTGCTTGTGTCTATCTTATTCACTGGTGGATAGATAAAGTCTTTACTACATTTGTGTGTGGCTAAAGGTGTTTATCCACTTTTCGCGCGCAGAGCGCCCACATGTTTTAAGAAGAAGCAGCTTTATGTCGATCTATTTTCTATCACAAGACCTGCATGCAATAGAAGATCGAATATCTTTTCGGCCATCACGAAATCATTAGGCCAAAAATAACAACAATATAGTCATATTTATATTTACGTACCTGTTGATGAAGTACTTCTCGGTTGCTCTAATCGCAAAATGATAGCTAATTATTCTCTATATGTAACTTTTTCCGATTGATTTCATTGATAGATTAATCGGAAAAAGAGAGAAAATGATTTAATCGTGGATTTTATAACCGAAATCTTATTTTATATATAGACAATAAATATATATGAACAACGTCTAATGCGTTTCTTTTTACATCGGACAGGCAATAATATTTTTCTCGGGACATATTTTCACCAGGAAATTATATAGCAAGTGATAGATTAATTTAAGTATTCTTCGTTTTGTATCATCTTGCTCTATCTCGTCTTTGTGAAAGTCCCTGTTAAGTCTATAATTCTTTCAAGAGATACAAGTGTTTAAAGACAATTTTATTATATTAAAATTCCATTCATTAATATCGACTTCAGATTTTCGCTTCATATAGATACGTACATCTAGTGAAAGAGTTTACGATTATAGATAGTAGATAATTATGAGAACAACTTTTTTAATTCTTAGCAAGATAAAAAACGATTTTACGCGCGATATTATATTCTATACATATATTTTTTTCTCATTTTGTTTAATCTAATCGAATATAATTATGCGCGCAAAGTAAAGTTATATTACACTTTGATAATAAAATCTTAAAAATTGCAACGCATGTATAAAAATTATTTTTGCAATGCATGCATAAAAATATTAATTATGCATAAAAAATTAAATGTTTAAAGCTTCAACAAAAATGTGAGCAAGGAAATAGAATTTTCTACAAGAATCTTAATTAAAATACCTGTACACCTCCATTAGATTCGCGCGTTTCCACGCGTCCGCTACGCTACACGGCTCGTGCGCGATTAGTCAATGACCGTCAGTCTCGTAATCGCAATGTCTCGAACAAGAGCCAGTAGTCTCGTGCGAGACGCGCAGCGTGACGGACTGGGTGATGTATTCCGTCAGTTGGCGGGGGACACCACTGTGCAGAGTCTGCGGTCGGTGGTGGGGATCAGTCTCTCACGAGACGAGCAGCGTGATGGACGTGTGGGACGCACGTGTCTAGTGGAAAGGATAGAAAGACAGAGATATATAAGTGAGGTGCTTTGTCGCGCTCGGTTCTTGGTCATGATGTTGGGTTTCGCCGTCAGATGGCGACACAGCTACGAAATGTTGCTGTCAGTGGTGGACTGATGGACATCAGTCTCGCGCGAACGCGCAACGCGATGAACGTATGAAGGAGTGCGAATTTAATGCAGATATTTTGATTGAAAGATTTTTATAGAAAATTCTATTTTCTTGTTCTCATTATTTGTTAAAGATTTTAATATTGAATTTTTATGCATTACATAATTGATTAATATTTTTATGCATGCATTGCAATTTTTGAGATTTTATTATCGAAGAATAATATAACTTTGCTTCGCGTGCGTAATTATAGTTAGATTAAACAAAATGAGGAATATATATATATATATATATATATATATATAAAGTGAAAAAATCTGAAGAATGAGAAATATCTTTTTAAACTTTCAACATTTTAATGTTACTAAAGAAATTGAGTTGAATTTCACAGCATAAACTTTATAGCCTGGAAATTCAATGGATCCTCTTTTCGATATCTAAATTTTTATATATTTCACGCCATTTATTAAATATATATTCGATATATATCTGAAATTATTCGTTTTAACTGTCTCTCTCTTTTTCTTTCGAATACTGATAATTTTAACACGGAAATCGTAGATAATGTTATATGAAATGATAATCATTCATTAAAAGTGATTTGCTCGTGAGATGTTTAAATATTGACAGGTACAGACACATTGGAGGGAATTCGAAGAGCGGATATCGCCCTATGTAAACTTTTGCCCCAACGATTATTTATAAACGATTTACAACACGCCTAGAACCATTGAATCTCTAATCACGGATTACATTTCCCTGCCCGCGGGTATTATCAAACATCAATATAATGTACATTCAGATAAGAATATAAACGGAGCAGCAACGAGTCACGATATCAGCAATTATTCGCGTGTAATTATTACGTTTACGCGTTTTTAAAGCTACCGATTTTTACGTTTATTGCAATCGGATTTTCGAGCCGATTTTTTCTGAATGTAGGAATCAGTTTCATCAACGATGGATTAACTTTCAATCTTGGCTTACACAATACTGCGTTTTTTTCTAGAAATAAATCCATGATTATAACAAAAACTAGAATTGCAATTCTGAAGAAAGTGTCTTAAGAACAGACGAAAGTGTTGAGTTAGGATAAAAGTTAATTTACGTTGACGTGATCGGTTAATAAAGGCTCATAGACGCGTTTCGTTAATTACGACCATCTTTCTTAATTAATGCATACGCGTTTTTGCTGCTGAATCATTCGCTGCTCCAAACGCGACACGCGTGCGCCGTGTTCGATTTTGTGCTCGTAATAAATGCGGAGTATTTTTGTCCCGGTATTAAATTCGGTGATTCTCAGCGCAACGTCAGAGATTCGACGGAGAGGGAAACAGAAGCGGCGTGACGGTAATTCTGAAGGGCGGGTTTGGGAGTTGCCGGTGGCACTTCCTCGATTCGCTCCAAGTCGTTGGCCGCGCCCGCGCTATTTTGTTTATAGAGACGAGGAGTCGATCTCGGTGCTTGCGATTGTTCCGAGATTATTGACACCGATTCCTCCGGGCGGTCCAGGCTGAATTGCCTCCGGAGCATTCGGCAGGCGAGGCTTTTCCCTGGAATTGAAAGAAAAAAAAAACCAATAGTGTAATTTAGTAGACGTATATAAAATTAATAGAAGTAGAGGAATTAAATTTTAGAAAAATAAATAAATAATAAAAATTCCTCTTTCTTTATCTTTCTAATAAAATATTTAACAATTTAAAAACATTTATTTATGAACTTTCGAAACACGTAGAAATTATTCACCCATGTACATACATATGTAAAAAGTAATCCCTACAAAATGATTAATCTTAAAATATTTAATTTTATACATATCATAATAAATATTGTTATTATAATTATTATTTATATAATTAGAAACGTATATATTTTTCATTTATAAATTTAAAATTTAATACGTTTATATCTGTCAAAGTAATTTTTTATAATTTAATTTTTAATTCCTTGCTCTTTCTAAAAAAAATTTAAAATTCAAAGTCCTTTCGTATAAAGGAATATTTAAATAAATATTATGGATGGAGCTCTTAATTTAATTGTAAGTTCTCAATTTATGTATAAATGTCGAAGACAATCCACACAACGTTCGTTAATCTGACTCTGGAATTGAATTTCGGAGCAATAAACTCCGGTTCTCCATAAATTGGACACTAACCACGTTCAAGTTTCTAGGCACGTACCGTGATGTTCGTTAGGCGACAGACACCTGTAATGATTGTACGGCGTGCTGAGATCGTTCTCCTCGATGCAGCCGAAGCGGCGATGCCTCGGCGGCGGTTGTCGATAGCTCACCGGGCCGGCGATTGACGTGAGCGAGCTGGTGGACGCGCCGAGAGTCGCCGCGGTCGACGCCGGCTCGGGGCCCGAAACCGTGGAGGACACTCCGAGGGAGGCCTGAGTGTCGCCGGACGTGCTCTTGCTCACGACCCCGCTGTGAACGGCCTCGGTCGTCTTCGCCGTATCCTGTTTGCCCTGCAGCACCTCGATGAAGTCGTTGCTGGTCCTGAGGGAGTAGCTCGGCAGCAATGTGCGCTCGTTGTGCACGGACACGGCGACCTTCCTCACGCCGGTGGCCTCCTCGAAGGAGGTGGTTCTGCTGACGCTGCCATTGGCAACTCCGTTGCTGTCCAAGGAGTCCTGATGATCGAGCTGGACCACTTCCGCGGGCTCGATCGACTCCTCCTGCGTTTCGTCCTGCGATGGTATCACCGGTAGTGGAGAACCCGGCGACTCGCATGACACTCCGCTCTGAGAGAGATCCCCGAGTAGACTTTCGTCCAGTCTTCGGAAAATTCGGAGAAGCATATATGCATTTTTTTGTTGCCTGAAGTAGTAGGCGTTTTGAGGGAGAAAAATAATCGTATGTCGCAAAATGTAAGATCTATAAATTTAAAATTCTATTTTTATTGTACGGATTCTCTTAAGGATCCGTATCATCCCCGAAAGAACTTATTGTTAGACATAAAAACCGATGTATATCGAAGTTTTATTTTACTTATATTACTATTTTCCGCCCCGGTTCGAACATTAATGTGAAAATTTTTGGGATAAGCATGACGTTTCGATGCAAACGGCATTTCGATGCCGGCGAACCAGCCAGATGTTCTAATGCGTGTTTATTCATGAGGCTCGTGACCTTTGTAAAACTGGCAGATGTAGGAAAGTTCTTCAAGTGATTATAGTCATAACGCGAAAGAACGATATTATTACGTTGATACCGGAAAAGGGAATAATTTTATTCGAGAGGAAGAAAAATAAATTCGAGTGAAAACGTGAAGAAAGAGCAACTTTAGAATAATTGGCATTTTAACAATAAACGTCGTTCTGGATGTTGATGGTTTCCGGAATGTTTATTCACGCGTTGTATTTGCATTCTCATTTTAGTTTACGTTGCGTTTCCGCAGCTGACTGATGAAACACAACTTTGTGTAATAAATTTCTTTTCATAACAATTTTTTAAAGTCACTAACACGTTTTGAGAAAAAAAAATTTCAAATTATATTAGACGAGACGTATTATAGAGATATGTTAGATGAAATTATGGAATATTGATATGACAGATAATGTATTCAAGTTTTTGTCGAAATAAATCTGACATCTACGGAAGATTTATCAAATGTAATATGATCGATTCAAACATCGAGTCATTTACATGCGAGTCTACTTACCCATGGTTCTCCCTGAGCGCAGCGGCAGAATAGCAACAGATAAAAGCATTAAATATCTGGAAAGCAAATGGTGCGGATAAAAATCGTAGAGATCGAAAATAACTGAACTGCCTTTTTCTCTTGCAAAAAATTCTGTATCACGTATACATTCTAACAAATTGTCGTAATATCTTTTATTACAGTACGAACTAATAATTAATTATATATATATTGCATCTGAAATGTTGCTATAAATCTATACATATATATATATTTGTAGCAGAACTTGAGATATAGGTACAACGCATATATCTTTCTTAGTAATTTGACTCTAATTGAATTTCCCTATTAAAGTCTATTCGGAATTAATTACACGGAACAAAGTTACAGCATTCGCTGTCCGCGTGAACTGTTCAATTTCCCGTAACTGACTTCGAGGTAGCTATTTTTCTTAGATTTGACTCCGCCATCTGCGGCCGAAGGGTGGTTGCGCGTCAGATCGGAAATAGCCTGCATAATATAAAGACGCAAACTTTAAGATTATCATACTTTTTCCTGCCTATATACGCACGCCATCAAGTAGGTCACTTTTTGCCCGGGGGTATTATAAGAGAATAGCTCGTGCGAGAGAAAACTTGGACGTTATATCACTTTCTCGAGTACGTCGTACAATTATACGTACAGGGGCGACAAGGGAAGGGAGAGAGAAAGGGGTTGGATAAAAGACGGGAGAGATTGTTGGAATAAACTTAACGCAAACAAGTTGGAGGCCGTGCAATCGTTACATAATTAAAAACTCCCGAGCTCGTTCCTCGGCTCGTTTCTGACACTTAATCAAACGCGATACAACTTCCTTGATTAAAATCCGGACCCTCTTCTCTACGACCATTCCTAGGCTAAAGGGCGCTTGGGAGCTGCTAGCTGACGCGTCGTGTGACATTCCAAGCGAAAAGGAATATACCGGAGCGCGATCAATTGAGAAAAAAAAAAAAAGAAAAAAGGGGGTTGGAAGACCCTCGTCGCATAAATTGAACTTAATAATGTCGCCTGGATGCGCGCGAACATTAAATCACCGAAGCTCGCGAATGGAACGTCGCTGGGGAAAGGAGGTGGAAAGAGAGAATTTGGAAAATGTGCTCGAACCGGCAGCTTACCCGAGGGGCGGCGGTTTCGGTAGTTCCTTGTCGAAGCCCTGCTTGCCGAGCAGCCAGTAGGTCGGCATCTTGCCTTTGCCCTTGACGTCGGTGGGTCCGCGGTATTCGATGTGGTATCCGCCGACCTGCGTCAATCGATCCATCGTCGCCTGGCTCAGATGGATACGCCACGGCGCACCGGTCGACTCCATCCTCGAGGCGGTGTTCACCGTGTCGCCGAACAAGCAGTAACGCGGCATCGTTAAACCTACCACGCCGGCACAGCACGGGCCTGTGGAATGAGCGAGACGTGAATTCCTTTCGAATCAGACGCGTGAGAAGTGTGTTCTCATCCCGAATTCACGATAAGGAAACATGTACAATTACAGCGTATTCTAGATTTGAATTTCATCTCTTTAAACGGGATGTATTTGAAAAATGCGATAAATTTTAGGAGATGTAAGTCCTTGTCGATAATTAAGGCGGAAGGGGTTTTCTTATATTTCTTTCTAAGAAGTTGTACTTTTCTTAATAGGGAGAAAATGAAACGAAAATATTTATCAAGTTTCATTCAATTAATTTGTTTGACATTTGAGAGAAAAAATTCAAACTTAATTTTTATCTCCCTCTTTAGAAAAGAATAACTCAGAGAGAGAGAGAGATATAAGAGTTTATGTTTATATAAGAACCCTCCCTTAATTTTCGATAAAAAATCTACAATTTTTCGCACTTAATTAGATACGTTCTGTATATGTGTACATATACAATGTACGATGAAAAATTAACAGCGAAAAGCTCAATTATTTTATCGCTTGTTTTCGTTGCGAGATTTTCAAACCCAGCCGCACATGTAAACACAGCATTTGCGTAATTAAGGGATTAATTGATATGAGGATGCAGAATATGCATGTACATAGAAAGTCATGTAATTGGTAATTTATCTCCCTCCTAAAGTTATTATGTATATTATATACATATATATAATATCCAGAGACTATTTTATACAAAATATTCAGAGTATTCTAGAGAGACAGTTTGTACCATAATAAATATATATATATATATATATATACACTTGTGGTGCAAATTCTCTCTAGAATACTCTGGAGTCTCTTGACGATAACACGCTCTGAAAATAAACAAGATGGTGGAAATCGTAATGTTGTTAAAAATTTGTGTTGCGATATAGAAACATCCGTGACAGAATATTGGACGCGCTCAGAATAAAAGAAATAAACGAGATTACTAGATATAGTGTATTGTTAAAGACCCGATAACATTATTAAAGATCGCGATTTATGAAAAAGTAATGGATCGCGCAATTTAGCACAATTTTGATTTTTTTCAGACAAAATATAAATATACACATGCTACATTAAATATATTATATATAGATTTTTATTATATTAAATATTTTATGTAGATTATAAATAAATATTAAAAACGCGATGTTTTTTTAATGATTGCTTTCATAATAAATACCTACATACATTTTGTGCTCCATTTTTCAGAAGAAAAAAAATATTTAAAATAATTTCTTCTGGATTATCGTATTTTTTTGCGAGAAACAGCTTCAAGCTTTTTAGCTTCGATCGTGTGGAAATGATTTAAAAAATGTGTGAAAAGAGCTAACCCGTATGAAGGCCGATGCGTAGCCTGAGTGCCGTGTCCGGAAGATGTTTCAACTTGAATTTCCCACTTTGATGTAACAGGTCAAGCGCCATGGTAGCTACTTGGGTTGCATGATCGGGTATTCTCACAGGACAACCGCCTACGACCATGTAGGCGTCTCCGATAGTTTCCACCTATGTCATTCGAATATGCATTCTGTAATATCAGACTCGGGAATACATATTTTCTTTCTCTGACAAGAAACAGAGTCCTTGACGCATTATCCAGCGCATATATCGCTCGGATGCTTTCTATTAATATCGCATAAACTCACATTTATAAATACTAGCTATATAGTTGAGAAATGTTTCTAGTAAGATCAAGAAATTATTTATATTTCGAGAGATATATTGCGCAATGAGACGTGAGATGTAGAAAGAATAATCAATGATTTTATCTCGAAAAAGATTGAATTTATTACGCAAAAATATCTGATAAATAAGAGAAAGGTTAACGCTTTTTTGTAAAATTTACAACAACATAACATTTCTCTCTCAATACTTGGAAATATTTCATTTCTGTAAATATTCCTGACATTTGATTTCTTATTTAAAATCACGTATTTTTCCAAGAACGTCGAGTTAATTAATATAGAATGGACGTTCGCAGAATTTTTCCAATTAAATAAGCAAAGAATATTTATTTTAGATTGATATAGTTATGTAAATTAATTATATAAATTTAATTTTTTTAAATATATTATTCCTTTAAATAAAAAGTAATTAAATTAATTTCCAGGGAGAGGCATGATTAAATTTTTGTGGTTTCTTATTATTGGTCTTTATTAATTTTTAAAATTTAATTTTTCTATTATTTGGTTAGTTTCATTTTTTTAATATTAAATATGCAAATAAACTCCAGTGGTTATTCGCAAGAAGAGCAAATGCTTCATTTTTTTAAAATCCCTGCGGACACCCAGGATAGAATATCATATGATTTGTAATTTTTATCTCGCAAATATAAATTGCAGTTATTACCTTGTAGACCGTGTACGCGTTAATCGTGTCGTCGAAGCAGGTGTAGAGATCGTTGAGAAGATCAACCACCTGAAAAGGCGTTGAACATGCGGATATCGTTGTGAAACCGACAATATCTGAGAAATAAATGGTGACCTCGCTAAACTCTTCGGGGTCGACGGGCATGCCAAGCTTCAGCTTCTCGGCGACAGTGCTGAAAGTATCCAGCCAAGTTTGCCGATTTATTTTAAAGTTTCTTCGTATATTGATAGGTTTTTTTAAATTTTTAAATAGAACGAAGAGGCGAAGGATCAAAATCGCAATCAAGCAATATCAACTTTTAATCGAGCAAACTTTGATCGCATTACCTTCTCGCGAAATAACGCGATCTTATGTCTATTGTAAACTTTACCTAGGTAACATTCTATTCAACAATTGCTCGGTTTTCTTCTTCTCCATATCAAGCTGTTCCGTACGCTCGCGAATGAGTTCCTCCAGATTGTTTGAGTACTTCTCAAGCATTTGGAACATTGTGTCCACAAAGTTTACCTTTCTGGAAATAAAACGCGGTGTCTGGCGGCGGCACTTTCGATTGTCGTCAAGAGATATTGTCAAGTTGGATAAGATAAAGAGAAATCGCATTAGATTAAGATTAATATTGATAAGTTAAATAAGCAAAAAGTATTTGTATTAGATTGATAGTTATATAAATTAATTATGTAAATTTCATTTTTCAAAAATACATTATTTGTTTAAATAAAAAGTAATTATTAAATTCATTTGATTACATATTCAAGAGAGAAAAGGAGCAAAAAGTTTATTAATTTCAAAGATATATTTTACTTATTTAATTTATTAATATATATATATATATATATATATATATATTAAAAAGTAACTTGTCAATTCTAATTAAATCTATGAAAAATAGATATCCAACAGCGTATTATTTAACTTTCTAAGGGCTCAATGTGTCTCGAAAATTAAAGGGTACAGATGATTTTACCTCCCGTGATTCAGCTTCTTGAAGAGGTCGTGCACGTCGTCAAAGTCGGGCCTCATTTCGGCAGTTTCCGCCCAGCACTGGCGCATGATGTTTATAGCTTCCGGTGGCGCAGCACCCTTGCTGACCGACGGTCTGATGAGGGGTGGTGGCTTCATTACTTTCTCAATTATATCTGCGAGATATGCGAGAGACATACCTGACGTTTAATTCTCGAATATAATACTAGAACTGGGATTTTAATATCGGATTTTAATAATAATTGAATAAATATATGCAGATGCCAATAGATCGACGCAGATGCAAATTTACAAATACATACGAAATTTAAGTTGCAATTATAAAATCTGCCTCCCTATTTCTGTATAGCGATTTTATTCTGTGCTAACAATTTTATTAAGAAAATACGATATACGAAGAAACAGCTGATTATTTTGTTTTTATTTCTTATTACGATTCTTGTTTATTTATATTTAAATTGTCATTCGTGATTTTTGTGATTAGAAGTGATTAAAATGTAAACGCACAAAGATAAATATTCATCTTTTCTTGATAGATTTAATTATTTCGGATCTGCGATTAAAATTAGAGGAAAGGCGAAAGATGGATATCGCATATACACATTACCTTCCGGAGACAGGGCGAGCATACAAAATGGTTCACCGCGAACAACGACTTCCTGCATGATAATTCCGAAACTGTAAACATCCCCGGTCTGGGTGCCCTTTTTCCGCAGATTCGGATATCTAAGTAGTTCCGGCGCGGTCCATAATAGATCTACCCAACAATAAGTCAACAATTATTAACGAAATTAATGGCTGAGCGAAATTAAATGCTTGAGCGCTCGCTTATTTTAATCCCATTCTCATCTCCATTATAATCCTGTTTTCTAGAATAATAAGCACGCGAAATCCACGAGTTTCATTTTAAACATGTTTAATTAGCGAGACACACACACAGTCCAACTTTGTAATCAATAAGACTTTGTTAATAAATGTATTACAGAATTTCCGATGCGATTACATAACTTTTATTTGGTACCAAAGTGATTCTTTTTCCTATAATCTTATCTCATTATTTCTCTTGGTTTCATTGATTCTTTTTTTGTAAATAAATAAATACATTTTTCTGAGCAAGATATGAATATTGAAGTTCGACAAATATGAAACTTTGTGTGCAATCTGAAGAGTGATACCAAGAATTCATTATTTTCTTACAATATCATACAATATTTTTCAGAAAAATGTAAGAATGATTCTGCGATATCGTTCTTATTTATTCAAGTTTTAATTAAAAAATTTCATGTTGCAGAAAAGATCGCATCAAATACATCAAAGAAAAAAAAAACTATAATGAGACAATGGTAGGAGATTGAAGCAAAGGAGACCTACCTCTAGCCGTTTTTACCGGCGGCACTATATTCTGCGCCTCGTAAAAAGCAGGTAGACCGTAATCGGTGACTTTTAAGACCCATCTTGCGTCGATCACGCAATTTCGCGACGTGAGATAGCCGTGAACGCGTATCGGTGTGCCATGAATGTATCTCATACCCTGAACAGAAATAATTGAGCTATCGTAGAATTATTAATAGTTGTAAAGTATCCTTAAAAAACTCAATTTTAACCAATAAATTATTTAATATTTAATAAATTCGTTGAAAGATTTGAAGCAAGAATTCTTAGACACCTTATAATAATTTTGACATCTCAAATCTTGAACACTAAAATCCAGCGTTTTATTTTGCTTTATACAATTTTGACACATTAATTAAAAGTAAAATAATATAAAATGTATATAGTATTAATATATTAAATAATGCATGTATATATATATATATATATATATATATATATATATATATATACAATATATTCCTATATTAAAAATATTAAAAAAAATGTTGCTAGAATGAAAAAAATCTTTCCGATAACCCTTGTGCATCTCGTGTAACGCATAACGTGATCTTACTTACCCGCACAAGATCGGTGAGCAAGGATAATCTAAAGGACCAGTCGAGTTTAATCTCATCCTGAACGAGTACGTCCTCCAGGGAGCCCCTAGAGCAGTACTCCGACACTAGGCAGGGCCTCGTAGGTTCGTTAAGGCATCCAATCAGGGGATTGAGATTCTCGTGTCGCAGCCCGTGGATCTGCCCAAAAGTAGAAAGTGGAGAGAAACTCGATCACAGATCTAACTCAAAGGTATGAATAAAAGGATGTGCGCCTTTACCGTGACCAGCACGTCCATGGCCTTGCCCTTCAGTTCGAACGTACCTTGAAAGGGTAGCTCCTTCAATTGAACCAAGTCACCCTATCAGAAATCATAGGACGGATCATTAACTCGAGCATTGTATCCGATATTACATATCCGTTATTAGATCTTGTAATTTATCAAGACTTGTGTATATGATCAGAGACTTTGATACACGGAACTATATGTAGTATGATTGAGAGATCCGCGAGAAATTAATTCACTTAGGGCTAATATTGTAATGCATTTTAACGCTGTCTTATCAATCTTCATTATGCGGGTAAGGTTCTTATCGGTCGCCGTCATATTGCGGAACTTGCGACATTAATCAGCGTCGCCTATAAGAGACGCGGATGTCTGCGATGCGCGAAAATGAATATCGATGTGTGCCTGGGAATATATATATATATTCTTAGTTCCGTCGTGTCATAATACCGCGCGTCATGTCAAGCGGAAGATTCTCGGAAGTGATCAAGGGTGAAATTGTTTGCAAGGGCGAAGGTATATGATGTAGGACGTCGATAATGCCCTGAAAGCACGTATATGGGATATTCTCATATAAGCTTTCCTAAAGCAATGCACGATTTTCGTTTTACTTTTTTCTTTATAAACATGCGCTACTTACGTGCGGATCTATTCATGTATATTTCACTTTTTTATTATTTTAATTATTAGTTATTGTTATTGAATGTGAGAAATTGTTATTTTTTGTAAAATGTTTCAAAACAATTTAATATCCTCTTAAAACGAATTCTCTGATATGTAGAGCCAATAAAGCAATTTTTTTCTTAACAAAAAGTGTTGAAGTATTAATATCAAGTATTATTGTAATTTCCGAATTATAAGCGATTGAAAAAAAGGTTAAACTACACTCTTTAGTTACCTTTAAATGACTTTAATAAAATTTTAATTTAAAGCTTAGTTATACAAAGATATGTATATAGTGGAAAAGTAAAAAAAATGATGTAAAAAATTTTGACATTCCTCGATAGTTTGTTAAACAAAACGTTTTCAAATTGACCAGAAAATTTGCTATTGAAGAGATATTATATAATTTTAGGGGGTATGTGCATTTATATTAGAAACTGATCTTTTTGACGTTTTACATTTTATTGACGTTTTAATAATACGTCAATATTTATTAATATTTGATTGATTTTTTCATCATATAGGTATATACATATATAATAAAGAAATCAAATAGTAAAAAATATTGACGTACTATTAAAACGTCAATAAAAATATACGTAAAACGTCAAAAAAATCGATTTCTAATATCCTTAAAAAAATTTCAAAAAAAAATCATCAATCTTTTTCGCCGCCAAAGTGGATTCCCTCTGTAACTCATTAACATGAAAACTCGATCAATGCAGATTGAAATGTGGAGCGAAGGTAACAAATAGAGAGACACAAGGACAGCTACTGACGAGGTGACGCAAAAAAACAAAAAAAAAAAAAAACGCGTATATCCAGAGTGCAATTATTGACTGGACTAGGTATACTCACGTTATACCTAGCACGTGGATCTTTGAAGAAGGTGTGACGCGGTATATTTCCGCCGCCGGCCTGCAAGTAAGGTCTCAGGGAATTGACGCTGCCTAGCTGGAGCAGATCCGGCTTTTCGACCTCCGGTCCACCGAATTCCTGCAGCTGCTGCAGCCAGCAGCACAGCATCGCTTCGATGCCCTCGTCTACCTGAGAGCACGCGCAAGTCGAATGTGATTGATCGATTTGTATCCAATGTTTTCACACCGGAAAGGATCAAGCCACCGAATTTGATCATCGATACAAAAGTCAACGTGAAAATGATTACGCTCGAAATGATGAAGATGGAATAAGAAAGAATATTTTTATACATTTTATAAAGTTTATCTATATTTGTTTTATATTTTTTGTAGCAATTTTAATCGTAAAATATATACGCAAGGAAGTTTTTTCTTAATGAGAGAAAAAAATTTGCTGTGAAAATGCGGCGCATTTCAATCATGAGAGATTCATATTTAAAGAGAAGATTCATATTACTCTTGAAATATGAAAATTACGATAAACGTATAAAAAATTGTTGACGTTTAACTGGTATAGAGTAATGATTAAAGTTCGTTTGCTGGCTCAATTAAGTGCAATGAACTGGTGTCACGGTGACATTTAGCGCTTTTATCGGATATTTTTTGCTATGTAAACCGATAATTTAGGAGCTTACACGTAGCGACCGGTCTCGCGTGAAATATACGGTCCATATCAGGATCGCAGCAACCCTTCTCGCATGAAACTGCGCCATATTAAGAAGAATTTTTCCCGCAAGAGGAAAAGTTCGTTCGTAGTTCGTGCTAATACGATTTCACGATCCCGACCTGATAACAACTGTGAAAAATTGCTTTCGTTTTGGATTAAGGTTTTGGTGTTTGTAATAAATAAGAAATAAACACTACGGACCTTTTATAACGTAAACTTGCTGTCGCATCAGCACAAGTTATCTGACAGTTTAGCGACAGATCTTAAGTCTTTCCACATCTCTCTCGAGATATTTCACGGAAGAACGATTAAAGGCATCGAATGAGAGAAAATCATGAAAAGGCGAGAAAGTCAAGTAAATTTACTAGTAATTTTACATGTGTATAGATTTAGCGACTTTAATCTTTTTAGCGATGTTAAAAGGATTAAAAACTCCCGTGTCGAAAGAAATTCCACTCACCGTTCTCGAATCTACTGGAGGCACTTGAGGAAAAACAAAGTCCGACGTCGTTAGGATGATTTTATATGGGCCCTTGGACATTCTTTTCTTAAGCAACCGTTTCCTAAACAAAGGTATTAACATATCTAATACATAGTTTTTAATTTTTATTTACATAAAAATTTGGATATTTTATGAATATTACTTGTATGTAATTCTGAACGCTTTAAAATGAATTAAAGTTTAATTTAAAATTCCTGTATTTTAATGCTAAAATTTATAGCTACATTATAATTAATTGAAGTATGCATTAAACTTTATTTAGCATGTTAAAGATATTTTCAATATTTAAAAATATTAATACCGCACTTTTTATTAAAAAATAAGAAAATATCTTATATATAATTTGCCTTTTCTCCTTTATATCATCCCTATTGAGTGTTACAAATAGTGCTAAATAATTTTAAATTATAATTAAAATATCAATTAATATCAGAAAGCGTTGTATGTATATATTTGTATCGCACACAGAAATAAGAGAAAAATGTCTACATGTATATATGCAACAATTGCGACAATGGAAGTAAAAAGGTTAATATATGATTACTTTCTGCGGTTTAACTGTGGATAAATAATATGATGCATAACGTATATAAAGTGATTGTGCTTACCGAACTATAATCCCGACGGCGATGGCGACAAAGGTGAACAGCAGCGACCCCAGAATAATAGCTACGATATGTGTGGTACGGAAAGACATGTCGGCCAAGCCATCTGTTAAATAATTAATGCACTGCATTAATCTTTACGGCATTATCGGACGATATTTTCGGACTCGAGGGAGCCGTTTATCGATTCCGATCGGCGGTGAAAGGTACGAAGGGAGAGAGCTTGTCTCCTTCGTACCTTTTTCCCTTTCCGCATTTATCCCGTTTTATTTTTGACAGTACCTTCTATGGCCGTATCGCCTTGTGTGTGTTAGATGGAATTTATTAATTAGTAAGTAAGTTCTTTAGCTGTTTCCACGAGCTGTACATACATAATATATATACCATATTAATTATTACGTTATTAATTATATGTAGTTACTTATAGGAATATCTTAATATGGACGACAAAAATTTCAACGCTTTTATAATTTACGTATTTTTTCAAACACATTTTTCAAGAGCTATATTTTAGAAATAGACTATTTCTAAACATATATGTATGCAAATTTTTTTGGTTCTAATCTTGGGAATCTGTTTCAAATTTTTAACAGTTTTTAAAAATATTCTGTATGTAAGAACGTTAATAACTATTGTGTGAACTATTTTTATTGTGACAATGTGAATAAATAAAATTGAATAGAATAAATTGTGGTGAATCAAAAGTGGTGAAAAGTGTGATGAAAAATGTAACAAATACAAAAAAATTGCATTTTAAATTGTATTTCATAAAAAAATTGTGTAGATTTATTTATTCGTGCAACAATATTTTTATTTCATTTAAAGATTGTATTTTCAAAAAATATAATTTTACTTTTATAAAAGCAAATTGCTATAGCATAACATAAATAAGATGTTCCAATTTCTTTCATTAATATTCAAATTTCCATCCATGTAACTTTACTTTCATAATTATTAAGCTAATTTATTTTTCAAAGTTTATTTTATGATCCAAATTTTTTTGCATATACAAAATAAAACAAAAATATATTTCTGTTTTAATCTGTAAGACACTGAAATAATTAATCCAGAATTCTTATCTTTACGTTAGTATAATTAATAATTGACTTGTTATAAAATATGATTTTTTTAAATCAAATCTCATCTCCTTTACATTTTTGAAATTTATTTCTTCTAAAAAATGATAGCGGAATAACGTTAATTAGTAGCGCGCATATCTCTGAACATCTAATCGCAATTTCAAGAGAAACATTCGCACAATTTTCCAATACCCGTGCCGACTCATGCTGTTAATTGCGCGCTAAAGTTGTTGTAGAACTGACAAGAGTACAATGTTGTTTGTCGTCGATAAATTTCTCGCGGGCTCACCCGGGCAATCGGCGTCGTCATCGCAGGACAGCAAGTCTGGCGCCTCGATGATGTTGAGAAACGTCATCGGCGTCAGCTGTTGGACCGGTGGCCGCTGACCGTCGACCACCGCGAGAATCGGCTGCCAGCCGGCGTCGATACGCCAGTCCAGCAGGGCGTATGTGTACATTTTGCTGTTGTGGGCGTCGAGGCTGCTGTTGTCGCGCGTCAACACGATCAGCGATTCGTTCAATCGATCGAGCAACGACGGGGCCGCGTAATCCTGCGTACCGTTGAAGACCTTCTTCACGTCGTACCTGCGTGAAGAAACTCTCGGTTTGCCTGTGCAAAGACTTTTCCCCCGAGGCGACGCCTCTGTGTCGCCCCGAAGACGTTTTCCCGTGAGTTAATCACGGGGCGAATTATACGGATCGCCGCCCGCAATTAATCCGACCCGACGAGCATGATTTGTATTATAATTTCGAGAACGTCGAAGGTGGAACTTCGTAATTACGTGGCGTTGTTGCCTCGATTAAACGAGGGAGAAAGTCACCCGATTAAGGTCGACTTTGCTTAGTAGATTCCCTGATAATACGTGACATTCCACCCAAATTGTTCATTGAACGCTTGTGTTCAATCATTTACAAGACTAGATCAAATTAATGTCTTGTGATGTTATTTTTCCAGATAATGCACAGATGTTTGATATTAGCAATACACGTGTTTTACACCATGGTTATAAATACCAGGATTATATATACTTCAAAGCTACGCGTCTAATCTTATTATAGACATTTATTCTTAAAGATGAAAGTCGGTGTTTACTGGCTACCGGCATGCTAACATTTTTTTGCGAATATTCCAAGGATCTTTAGAAATCTCTCTTAAAAGGATTTTCTACGCAGCATCAAGTTCTTGCTATTATAAATTTTCTAGTATTTATATCCTTCCTCATCGAGTACCACGAAGAAAATAAGCTGCAAAAATATTCTGAACTCTGAAGCAGCGGGTGATTAATTGCGTAATTTCGAACGTTAATTAATTCGTTAAATCGACTGTAAATTATTCATGATCCGTTATAATCTGTTTGCATTTAGGAATTTTCTTAACGACTTAATCGCTTATTGCCATTATTAATTACGATTTAAGATGCGTTAAATTGTTGACGTTAATTTGTTGATGACACTACAGAATCTTCACGATACATTCATGAATATTATCAGAATACATCACAGAAATTGTGATAGATAATTATAGGCAAACGTTTCTCGCGATTTAACTATATCATCTCACATCGCAAACAATTGCATCTATTTAAAGTACATTTAAATAAATAGAGACAGTTTCAATAATTCAAACAAAAACATTTTTTAGTCTCGAGTCTTTGTCGATGAAATTCTATGTCAAGTCCGAATACATATATATTATTAACCCTCAGTTACCACTTATTTTTGGCCACCTTATTTTACCACTCATCGGTTAGAGTAACCCAGAGTCTTCTTTTGTTTATATTTCTGGATCTAATGAAGCTATTTTGAAGTAATTTTTTTTCAATCGATACGCCAGACATTAAAAAAAAGCATATATTGGTACAAATGTCATCAGATTTCTACGAGATATTTGAGAAAAAATGAAAAGTGATTTTCTAAAATTTCGAAAAAATCATTTTTGATATGGGTTAACGTAACCCAGAGAGGTAATTGAGGGTTAAGAGCCGATTTTTCCAACTTCTCGCCAAGTTTTACCTGATAGGAAGCATATTTTCGTCTCTTTTCAGATAAGTTCTAAAAAAAGAGACAAAGATATGCTATACTTGTCGGGTAAAACTTATCAAGAGTTGGAACAACCGGCCCTAAATGTCTTTACTCGCAACATCGACCATTGTCTTTCGATCGTTAATAATGAATTATACCTCTGATCGAGCGGTGCGACCGCGAGTAGATTCTCCATCGTGTTGCTGCTGAAATTCGTCGGAGGGAAGAACCTCCTCGGGGCCTTCCTGTAGCCTCCGCATTCTTCTCTCGTCGTTCTCCACAGTCGCGTTCGGGCCGGCGCGAGTTACATTCGAGGTAGAAAAATTGGAAGACTGAGTAATCGCGGACTGGGCCAAGGTCGTCGGATCGATGGGGAGCGAAGCGGACGGCGGGCTCTCGTCTCTCGGAAGAAAGAGGTCGATATCCTCCGTGTGGATCATCAGGATCACGGAGTTCTGGATGTGGGTTTGCCACGCGACGTTAAGCTCGATCAGAACGCGGCTTGTCATCTCGTCGAGCAGCGGCAGGCAAAGTACCGTAGCTGGAGAGAAGAAAGAATTTCATTTGCCTCCTTGGATAGCTGACGACGTAGAAAATGTGAGAATGAATAAACGATTAGATGCATACAGAATTTCTGGACGCACTTATATATATGGATACAATTATTGACAATTAATTAATCAAGTTAAAGGTTTTCGAAACAGTAAATCATTATAAATAATAACATATATTACATGGATATATAAAATTTTCATTATGTGATGATATTATTAATTATTTGTTATTACTTTAAATTTCTTCGCAGCTAAGTCTTCTTTTGAGAAGGTTCTTTACCTATTTAAAGGTACATTATTTAGAAATTATATCAAAGTAAGTGAGCTTTACGGCAGTTAGCTCTTGTTAATGAATAAAATTTAATTTATTAACGCAAGTTTGTTCTCCGTGCCTAGTCGAAAATCTCGACATTAAGGGATTAAATTGGCCTATAAACTACGTTATTGCAGATATTATAATCATGAGAATAACGAGTTTATTATTCATCTCTTTAATTGATCTAAAATTAAATTTTGAGAAGTGCTTTGTGTATATTACTCGACTTTCATCTAATGTTAAAAAAAGAAATTGAATCATGTCCAAGAAACAAATATCGATGGAAAAATTCTAGCTAAATATAGAATTTCATTTTTAGTTTTACGAGGAATCATGTATTTTCATCCCTATAACGCACGATATTCCTTGCTGTATTGTATGTGTGCTTGAACGAAGAGAAAAGGAAGGAAATAAGGAGTAGAGAAAGAGTAAAAAGGGGTAAATTACGGAAAATGATATATATTAGCTAACAATTACCGAGTGACCACAGTCAAGTGACCATTAAACTTATATAACCCTTATACAATCTTATAAGCTCTTTCGCAGGAACATTAAAGCCGCAGGGGAATTTAATTAAAATGTTATACGGAATATACCGGAGATGTAGAGCACACACTGTTACGAGATAATTAATATTGATTAACCGAAGATACAGGCACTTCCTCTTTTATGCTGCGTTATCGTAGCAGTTCTAAAACGAAACGCGAATTTCTGGCGCAACAATTAAGTCGGATCTTCGCAGACAGTCATTATCCTTGAGGCTTTAATACCTCACATATTTACATAAGCGATCCGGTGTGATTGATAAATAATTGCCTTCTGACAGGTCGCGGTTCTTACTTACCCTACTCGAGCGCAATACGGTCGCTCGAGGTTTATTCATCAGATTGAAATTAATTAAAGCGAGTTCTCTCTGATTACATCGCTTCTCATGCCGAGAGAGCGAGGTACACATTCGCTCGAGTGCCTGCAAGGAGCCAGGTCGCTCTATTACTCGACTCATTTGCATTCACAAGAGCATTCACTATACTGGACGCTGTAAATTGTGGCAAACCAAGTTGCGCCCTCGCTTTTTTCTGCGGGAGCAAGAAGATTTAACGATTTAAAATTTTAATTAATATACCAATAAGTCTCAATTCGCAAACCCCTAAGTGATTCGTATACAGGGTGTCCGGTAACTAACGGACCAACGATTACAAGTGGATTCTTTGGTCAATTTGGGAACGATTTTTCCTCAGCGAAAATGTCGAAAAAGGTCATCATTTTTTACAACTGTCTAATATTTGTCATTATGTATCTTTATAACTAAGCCTCAAATTAAAATTTTATTATAGTAAACTCTACCTGAAATTAACTGAAGAATGTAATTATGTTAGACTTTTAACTCCAAAACGTTTAGTTTTCAAAAAACCCATTTTTTTCAATCGCTTATAACTCGAAAATTATTAACTTCTCAACATTTTTGCTAAGGAAAAATCGTCTCCAAATTGGCCAGAGAATCCGCCCTTAATCATTGGTCCGTTAGTTACCGGACACCCTGTATAAGCGTTTTCCCCGCCTTGTTCCTACGTACATATTGCAAAGATGGTTGCAGGCAGGTTTTAAATGTGGCTGTTAAATCCGGGGGTTTATATGAGAGCGAGAGCCAGGGAGTCTTTACACGTACGAAAAGATTTAGGAAGACGTCGTTAATTTAAACCCTCTATAAACACGTACCCCGTGCGTAAGCGCAATCTCTCGGATTGCTCGTACTTTTGCCGAGAATTTTGCTCGCTCTCTCAATTCTCATATTCGTGGGAAGAATAAAAGATTTATAAACAGCGCAGTAAATAGATTTCCGTTGAAATCCAATTCTCAAAGCGTGTAAACAGCAATAAGCTCTTCTGTATTGCGATGTTACGCTCGACATCTTCTTTATTTGTTCCCGGGTATAAATATTAATTTTCAAGCTGATTAATTTACTCTTTTTCCTGTTTTTGATCGAGAGAGAGAGAGAGAAAAAGAGAAAGAGAACAGAGAATTATCCCGCACACGGGATTATTTTAATGACGGATTTCTTTGATGAGAAATCGATAATTTCGAATAATAATTTCTTTGCAATCTAAACTGACTGCTCTTTTATTTAAAAATTGAAAAACCATTGATACTTTAATCTATATTAGCGGAGAAAAGAATCGCTTTTCGGAGATTGATTGAATTAAAGTCAGATAACATCCCATGTGAGATTGCAATTCGAAACGAAAGAAACGTAATTAAAGAATTGAATCCCCTTTGATACACTCTTGAAAAGCAGATCGTCATCAAATACTGCGTCGCATCATGAAGCATTAGAACCGCACATAATTGTTCTCAATCACGAATTGCTGGCAAAAGAACAAAAGAGACTCTCCCAGGACACGAAAGCCATTTAATTTTAATTCAATTTGCTAGTTTCGGCAGTTTGGCTTTCGGATAGATACATTCGGCGAACGCAAGTGCCGGCTAATGCTTGCGAGTTTTCGCGTAATGGGATTAAATGCACGGTGCATGCCTTACCTCGTCGGGAGACGCTGTGCATGGACCTGAGTATCTTGCGGATCTGCTCGAGGGTGGCACGATGGGGTAGAATTAAGTGATACCGCAGGATCACGCCGATCCTTCGAAATGCGTTAATTACAGCGCGGTCCAGACTGGACCACGGCTCGCGATCTGTGGCAGGAAGATTCAATCTCGTTAATTCGACGCGTCATCGCACGACATTAATATTCAATATACGCGCGCGTTGTATTTTAATAGAGCGGGGAAATCGAGTTGCGCTTTCGCGGTTTATTATCGTCCTGACCCTTTATGCTTGCGTATCGTTCGCTCGTTTAACAGACTTTTTCATTCACCTCGATTTACCGCAGTCGGATACAATTGCGACCTCAGAGACCATATACGTTATTTTGTCCCGTAATATAGACGTTGAGATAAACAAGCTTTTTCTCTCGGCACGTACGTACGTTTGACGGAGAGTCGAACGGTAAAATACATAATTTTCTTTTTAAATAGCCAGTTAATTAAATGCTGGAAAATTTTAATCAACTGACATAAAGTTCCAACTTTTTATTGGAAGTATAGATTAAATTTGCGAATTTTTTAATGAGAATTTCTTTTTTCAAGAACGAGGGAGAAAAGAAGAAAGCAAGAAAAGAATTGTCGACACGTTTCACGTTTCAGAGCGAACGATACGTATATACTACAAATCAAGAATTTCTTATCTTAGTTCTTCAATTTCCATAAATTATATTCTCAAGAATAATAATTCAAAAGGTAATTTTTCTTCTAGAAAATAACGTACAGATTACTTTTTATTATTTTTCATAAAACTTTAATTTTTTTTTAAATTTTAACTTTAAAGCAATTAAAATTGGTGAAAAAAATCTCTATTTCATTATTAATACAAATATTAAAAGTAATATGAAAAAGCACTTTATATTACACATAAGTCACTTTATATTACTTATATTTAAGTCTACGTTTTATTCGCTATCCGTTTAATAATACATTTATGCTAATTATGATTTGAAAATTTACCTATGCCAATAATGATCGCTGTCTTCCACTGCAAGTGCCGAAATATTTCCGCCACGGCATTAGCCATTGACGGTAATGACGGAGAAAGCCTAATGATTGACGATAGATTCTTCTCCTTTAAATCTCTCTGGAACATAAGTTATCAATATTCATGATTCTTTAATGAGACGCTTTATTTTTAGTCTATAGCGAATCTACTCGAAATCAATGCCACCTGAAGAAATAAAAGTCTTCTTTGCAAAGAAATACTATTTGTAAAAATTATCGGATTTTATTTTAATTTTTCTCTATCTTTTTTCTTTTATTTTTTTAAATCATGCTTCTTGATGAAATAAAATTTGAAATATTTTCTTTCTTCAATATTATTTTTTTATTTACTAACAGATATTGTTAATTTACTAAAAGATAGGAAAATTTACTCTGCTTTTATCTTTTAATTAAAAAAACTGCTCCTGAAAAGGTTAAATGTAACGGATAGGAATGGACGCTACGGAATTTAATTCCGTTTTCAACCAAGTCGAATCAACGAATATCTGAAAATATACGTCAGATACAGTGATACGAGGACGTAACTGTCGCTGTAGCAAACGCGTGAAAGATCTATGAGCAGATCAAGGCAAGCTTTTCGTAGAGTGACAATTTCGCCAGAAGGTACTTTATTGATAATGAAGTTCACGGCCGATTTCGGAGAGGAAATTTTTCCAAGTATTGTATATATATATATTGAGAGAGATATCCCCCGATAAAAACGCGATAGAATATAACGCGTCAGTTTGCTGTTTGAATTGAAAACGCTCGATAATTGCGTAACTTATACCAATTAGAAAACTGAATATAACGGAAAATTAACATTCAACGAATCCAACTCAAATTCGCTGCTCAAGAGTCGACAGTAAAATTGGCTCTTTCAGTAGAACCAATTGCACGCGCAGAGACCGAGGCGAAATTTACTGGCTTTCCCAATCTCGACCCGGATATTACGTTTCGCGTAATTATTTACGTGCACACAAATTTTCATTATTTGTACTTCCGCCCCCTCCCAGCGAAAAAAAGTGCAGCAGGGGCTGCCGAATAACGTCACACTATACTTTACGGCTTGCTACGTGGCCGCAATAAACGCGTTGCGAAATTTGCACATTTGATTTTTTCCCGTCCACATTCGCCATTTCTATTCGACACCGGAGCGTGAGATATTTATTCAACGATGCAAATAATAAATTTAGCGCCACCGGATCAAAGTACGACACCGATAATCTGGGAAAAATATCCATTCGGATTCTACAGACAAAACAATTTGCATTGATTTAAATTAATTTAATTTAATTCCTTTAGAAAATAAAAAATAACAAAATGTATAAATAATTATTATTCCGACATCAATTTTCTCTATTTTCTAGGTTATTAACAGTTTTATCACGAATAATGATCATCGAGATGTCTAGAAACGACTATTTGAAAAAATGAGGGATTCAAGTCAATAATTGTCAGACACACCTTTACAGAATGTCCGACATAAAATTTTGTAATTCTTTATTATTACAATTTTGCTCTTTTAAACACAGAAATTGCAATAAAATAGTCTTATTTTTTAACAAAATTCTGTATACGAAACAGTTTGCATTAATTTAATATCTCTGAAGTAAAATAAAACAGAATATATATACATATATCAATATAAATGTCATTCGGACATTGATTCTCTCTATCTTCTAAATTATTAACAGTTTTATCACAAATAATGATCGTTGAAATATCTAGAAACGGCTATTTTAATAAACTAGTGATCCAAGTCAATAATGGTCAGACGTACCTTTAGAGAATTTTTCATTATGGTCAAATAAAAAAATTTAGAAATCTTTATTATTACAATTTTGCTTTTTCAAATACAGAAATTGCAATTAAATAGTCTATTCAAATGTCAAATTTATCAGAATTGTGCATACAAAACAATTTGATCGATTTAATATCTCTGAAATAAAAAAAAAAGAAAAAAAAACAGAATGTACGTATACTAATAAATTTCATTGGAACATCAATTCTTTCTATTTTCTATATTATTAAGAGTTTCATCACAAATAACGATCATTAAAATATCTAGAAACGGATTATTTGGAAAAACTAGTGATTCAAGTCAATAATTGTCAGACGCGCCTTTAGAAAATTTTTCATTACTCCGATATAAAATTTTGTAAATATTTTTATTACAATTTTGCCTTTTTTAATATAAAAATTGCAATAAAATAATAGTACCTATTCAAGTTTTATAGAATTCTACATATAAAACAATTTGCATGGATATCTCTGAAATAAAAAAAAAATATTAATAAACGTCATTCGAGCATTAATTAGTCTCTATTTTCTATGATTTAACAGTTTCATCATGAATAACAATCGTTGAAATATGTAGAAACGGCTTTGGAAGAAACTAGTGATCCAAGTCAATAATAGACGCGTCTTTAGACAATTTTTCATTACGCCAAAATAAAAAAATTTGGATATCTTTATTATTACAATTATGTTTTTTCAAACACAGAAATTATAATAAAATAGTCTGTTTAAATGTCAAATTTAACAGAATTCTGCATATGAAACAATTTGATCGATTTAATAACTCTGAAATAACAAAAAATAGAACAGAATATTCATACACTAATAAATGTCATTTGGACATCGATTCTCTCTATTTTCTAAATTTTTAACAATTTCATCACGAATAACTATCGTCAAAATGTCTTGAAACGATTATTTGGAAAATCTAGTAATTCAAGTCAATAATTGTCAGACGCGCCTTTAGACATAAAATTTTGTAAATATTTTTATTATAATTTTACCTTTTTAAAAACAGAAATTGTAATAATATAGTTTCATTTAAATGTCAAGTTTAACAGAATTTGGCATATAAAGCAATTTGCATCGATTTAATCTCTCCGAAATAAATTTAAAAAAAAATGCAATAGAACATGAATCAATAAATGCCATTCGAACATTAATTCTTTCTATTTTCTAAATTATTAACAGTTTCATCACGTATTATGATCGTTGAAATGTCTAGAAATAGCTTTTTTTGAATAAACTAGTGATCCAAGTCAATAATGGTCAGACGCATTTTTAGAGGATTTTTCATTACTCCAAAATAAAAAAAAATTATAAATTTTTATTATCACAATTTTGTTTTTTTCAAATACAGAAATTGCAATAAAATAGTCTATTTAAATGTCAAATTTAACAGAATTGTACATACGAAACAATTTGATCGATTTAGCATTTCTGAAGTAAAAAAAAGGAAAAAACAGAATGTACATACATTAATAAATGTCATTGGGACATCGATACTTTTTATTTTCTACATTATTAATAGTTTCATCACGAATAACGATTATTGAAATGTCTAGAAATGACTTTTTCTAAAAATTAGTGATTTAAGTCAATAATTGTCAGACGCGCCTTTAGAAAATTTTTTATTATACCGACATAAAATTTTGGAAATATTTTTATTACAATTTCGTCTCTTTTAATATAGAAATTGCAATAAAATAATTGTATTTAAGTGTCAAGTTCTATAGAATTCTGCGTACAAAACAATTTGCATGAATATAATATCTCTGAAGTAAAAAAAATATATTAATAAGTGTCATTCGGGCATTGATTCTCTCTATTTTCTAAATTATTGACAAGTTTCATCCTAAATAATTATCGTTGAAACATGTAAAAATTACTATTCGTAAGAAACTAGTGATCCAAGTCAATAAATGTCAGACGCGCCTTTAGAGAATTTTTTATTATTCCGTCATAATATTTTATAAATCTTTTTTATTACAATTTCGCTCTTTTAAACACAGAAATTGCAATGAAATAGTCTTATTCCAGTGTCGAGTTTAACAGAATTTTGCATGCGAAGCAATTTGCATCGATTTAATATCTCTGAAATAAATAAGAAAATAAGAAAGTAAAAACTAAATAAATAAGTGCCATTCGGACATCGCGATTTTTTCTATTGTCTAAATTATTAACAAATTTCATCACGATTGATCATTATTGAAATATCTAGAAATAACTATTTGGATAAACTAGTGATCCAAGTCAATAATTATCAGACGCGCCTTTAGAGAATTTTTCATTACTTCGTCATAATATTTTATAAATCTTTTTTATTACAATTTCGCTGTTTTAAACACAGAAATTGCAATGAAATAGTCTTATTCAAGTGCCGAGTTTAACAGAATTTTGCATACGAATTAATCTCTCTGCAATTTGCATCAATTTAATCTCTCTGAAATAAATAAAAAAGAAAAATAGAACATGAATCAATAAATGCCATTCGGACATCGATTCGCCATTCGGAATTCTCTCTATTTTATAAATTATTAACAAATTTCATCACGAATAATAATCATTGAAATATCTAGAAATGACTATTTGAATAAATTAGTGATCCAAATTAATAATAGTCAGACGCGCCTTTAAGGAATTTTTTAATACTCCAAAATAAAATTTTAGAAACTTTTATTATTAACAATTTTGCTTTTTCAAACACAGAAATTGCAATACAGAAATAGCCTTAGTGAAATGTCAAGTTTCGCAGAATTTTTTGTTTCTCTAAATTACCGGAAGTGTACCTCAATCGCAAACTATCGTCGGTTCGACGCCTTCGATAATTGTACGAAGCACCGCTGTCACGACCACCGCCAGTAAACGTGATAACACTCACCAACGGACAGGTCCACGTGAGCAACGGTTTATTCCCGAGATGCGCGAGTTTAGCGGCCACTTCGCAGATCGAGCTGTCGAGCGCGGCTATTACCGCCTTCGTGTTGCTCTCACCAATAGCGTGGATCAGTGCACCAAGGCCCCCAGTTTCCGTCTCGCACGTCACTGGAAATTAATTAATCCCAACTATTAGTTCTTCGCAAACCTACGATCGGAGAATTCGCTCTCGTACTTTGAGAACTTGTTATCGCAATGCGCCGCAAGAGAAGAAAAGAAAAAAAGAAAAAAGTATAGCAAACGGGTGTGACGTAATATTGGTTGTATGACACAATTTTCAATGGGGATCCGCGGATTGCTTCTCGATTTTGATAAGCTCGCTATCTTCCTCCATTTCAAATAATATAACGAGGCAATTCTATCTTTTCTATCGCATTTTACTCGTTGCTATGGACACTTAACAACATCGAATTTGCTTTCTATTCTCGTCGTATTGAAGGGAAATTCTATTCAAACATACGCATGTATCTTTGTATATAAATGCATGTCGTTTATGTTTGCGCGATCGTCGGCAATTGTGTAAAATATAATGGTGTAGACAACACGGAGAGAGAGAGCTATTAAAGCGCCCTGGATATGAATCTCTCGTACTGATACCTGAGGTTGGAGCAAACCCGATCTACTTTCGTGATCGCGTGCTCTCGCGAAGGAAGCTCGGGTTCGCGGCAAGGACCATCCTCGAGTATCAGTTTTATGTCACTCGGATCGTATTATATGCCGGATGTGCGCATTGCCGACGATCAACCATCTTGCGTCCGCTATTTGAGCAAAGTTTCGTTATTTCCGCGAAACATGTATCAGTTGTTCGAGTCCTCTTCGCTGTCAAGCCCGGCACTTGACAGTCAAACGCATAGCAGGCCAGGTCTAGATTTGAATACGTAATTAGATTATTGGGTACCGTATGATTCATGCGCATGGTAAATTTAGAGCCGCTTGATACCGTGTTACGGAAACGCACGAATGATTATATTATGGTCGTCTATATGTATGTATTATGTGTGTGTGTGTGTATATATGTATGTATGTAGATTGTATATATATGTATATATATATATATATATGGTATATATATATATATATATATATATATATATATATACTGTATATATATGTGATGAATATATGTAACATCATATATATTCTGAGTGTGTACAAAGCGAATGCTACATTAAATACTAATATAGTATCTATCACATGCAGTGAACATACACAAGCGAGTGACTATAATTAATTAATTGCGCGAAAAATAACTGCTGCGTTACTGGTTTGATTAATTGACGTATTTGAGATTATAATCTGCACAATGTTGCTCTTATTATTAATTTCCGTTTGTAAAGCCTTCTTTATATCATTAAATGTCAAAATAATATTTATTAATTACTTATAACTTTTCAAGTATTATTTATATTAAATACGTTTAAATATTAGAAAATTATAACGTGAAAGGTGCTTCGACATCTTAATACATTTATACATATAAAAGAATACATATATATACCTTAATAAATTTTATTATGAATTATAGATCGTCTAAAAGAAATCTTTATATATATAATGTATATTATGAATAAAATTTGTTAAAGTAATCTTCAATATATAATTTTCCAAATTATATATCGCGCACGATAAAAGCATGATGAAACTTTCATCCATAAAAGTTTTGTATCCGAGCAATTGGCCGTGTTCTCTCTGATATTTTCTTTGATATTTTTCGAACAGCAAATCGTATCGGGAAATTCACTCGAGTAAGTAGCAACAATATGTATATACTCACGGGATCTCGGCATCACGCTGATCGAGAGCTCGCCGACCACGTCCGGCGCGGCTAAGTGATCCTGTATCTCGGTGACGTTGATCTCCCGGTCGCATCTCTCGCCCAGGAGGACCACCACGTCGCCGCCGCGAGCCACCTCTGTGGAATAGGTGGACGTGCACGAAATACGAGCGGCGTCGGCCGATGAAGGGGGAAAGCACCCGGATAGGATCGCGATCGGGAGCCACCACCGGAACTGGCGAAAACAATTCCCGGCCATGGGCCCTTGGACCCTGCCGATCACGACGTCACTGCCACCACGGACGGGAAAGACCACCCTGCCCTGTCGATTCGCTCCCTTTCACCTTCGACTGTCTCTCTGCGAAATACGTAAGCGACTTATCGATTTAACTGTTTGGTTCTCGATTCGATGACAGATGACAGAATGTTCTAAATAAATCACAAGAAGAAGATTCACTTTTTGCGTTTGCGATTTTTGTAGGAATAAGTTTGCTCAAGTAAGCTTATTTTATGTGACAGTTAAGACTGACGTATATTGTATATATAAAATTCAGATCAAACAATTAATTTTAATTAATTAAATTAAATTTTCTTCATAAAGATTATGACGTTCCTTTTCCATGTATTTTTGTTAATAAACATAATACACACACGATAACAGTGATCCTTAATTATGTTAATAAATGTGATAAAAGTAAATAACAATTATAGAACAATAATAATAATTACTATTTTGTAATGGGATAATCAGCAGTGAATTTGCAATATAATATCCGATGCATTAATCTCGTGTTACTCCCCCTCATTCTCGTAATCAAGATCAGGTTTAAATACGTATATATAAGACTTCCTGTTGTACGCGAGAAAGTGTGCCGAGTTGATATTATTATTGCGAGCCAGGGAACGCGAGGAATTCTTTGTTTGCTGCAAAATACGTGATAAAACGCAAGCATGTTTTCCTTTCTTGTAATGCAGCGAAAAACATGCAGCCCCACAGCGTAATTAGCTCTTTGTCACGCTGAATCCATCAACACGGGGTGAAATTTCTCTAACGAGTCGTGAGCTTTTTCACGCGAATCTCTACAGAGGCTGCTTTCCCTTTCTACTCGCTTTCTACGGGAGCATGTGTTGTTGTCCGGGGATGATGTACGGATGTTCTAACGTGAAAAATTGCGAACAAAGTTATATGAACTTCCGCAACTCCGACGAGCAACAGGCAATCGGGGCATCTCATATTTATTAATGGACGAAATATTATTTTCTACTATGTAAATCTTTTGAAGGATTTTTATCAAAGTAAAAGGAGTAATGGGGAAGAAAATGAACATGTTTTAATTTTCTTCTCTCATCCACTTCAATTAGCTTAAACAAATTATTTTGTATTTTTTTTTACAATTAATTGTCTGCAGTTATAGACAATTGATTTCATAAATTCACAATATTAGAACTTTTGAAGACAGTTTCAGATTGATTACGGACGTCGCAGATAAAAATGTGACAATAAAATGCAAAATTTCTCTCTAATTACGTTTTATTTATTATATAATCAATTACGAAGGTTAAATGTCGTTTGATAAATGTTAAAATAATTATTTTATGCTGGTGCGTTAACCATTGCGCCCTCATATTGACGTGCAATATCGTTAACGTTGTCGCCGCAACGAAATTTATAGAGCGACTGAGGAAAAGCAGCGAAAAATGTTGTGGAAACTCCCAAAGCGAAAAATCACCGAAAAAGGGCGTTTTTCCGTCGTCGTCGTCGTCATGATTTCCCGTGGCCCCCGGTCAATCCATCAGCTTTAAAACCTTTTCGGTGAAACGCGCGCAAGGATAAAAACAACAGAGAACTGCATCCTAGTTTTTTTCATCAAAAACACATTGGTTTTCGCGTCGTAAAAAACTATGCGCTAACTGCGTATACATTTTTTCCCCAACGTTACTGAGCGATCAAAAAGTACACGATACATATGTTTTTGCACCGTTGTTGTAATCGAAACAAATTCTGTTTGCAAAGCCACTCTTTTCAGAACAGGTTATAACTAGATAAAGGCTAATTGTGCTGTCCGCTACAAAGGCCGCACGTGAACTTCTGATATTTATTGGATCACTTCCATTTAATCGCGTGATTATATCGAGCATCATTACTTGGTTTGATTCCGCATCGGATTATATATCAATATGCGCGACCTATCGTCCCTTGAATAATGCCAGGTCCCCGTTGTGCTTCGCTAAAGTGCGATTCGACGTTTCGCATTTCTCACTTTGCCGATTAACCTTTCTGTTAATGCACATATTTTTCACCTTTTATCAATATATGGGTACTTGGGTACCAACTGCGTGTTTTTGCACTTTGATATTTTTTACAGTAGCTGCTGGGCATCGAATATTTTTTTCTATTATATTTTAGGTTTTCGAATATACAAAGGCCCTTTGTATTTTGTTTCGGAGAAACGCTGTGACATTTTTAAAGAGTTTTGGATATCCGGGATGTTAGTTTAAAAAGCGACAGGAAGAGTTGACAGAAGGATTAAAGCTATTGTTGTATAGTTGAATATCGCTCGTGACTTGTCTTCTTTGTACTTTTTTAGAAAAAGAGAACGTGAATTTGAAAAAAGGAGTCTTATTGAAGATTGACGATGCATTGATATCCAAATAACTTGTAGCAGATTATGTTTGAAAGTATCGATACGTTCAACTCAATAAATAATAATAGTAATTTAAAATACAATTTTATAAAATATATTACAAAATTTGATATTTTTTATTTGACACTTTTTATTTAATTAACTGGTTTATTGGGTAATATTATTATTAAAATAAAATTAAAGTGCGTTGATCCATTTTTCGAAATTAATTTTGAATCGTAAACAATATTAAACGCTATGCTATTACATGTTCTCTATAAACCTATATAATTATTGTAATATTCTCCTCTAAATAAGGACAACAAAAAGTTCTTGATAAATTCTTGAAGAAGAGATTTGATCGATATCTATAATAACTTTTTGCGCAAAATTTGTTTGTTGTATTAATACCTATCGGCAATGATTATTACTATCATTATACCATTTCGAGAAAAGTAAAGTGCACTTTATCCCATCGTGACGGAATATTAAATTGGTCCTCGGGCCGGATATCGATGGAGAATTCACGGAGATGGAACGTGCGATGACGGAAATAGACAGATAAATTTTTTCAATGGAAGGAACATTATTTTCTCTCGAAACTTCTGTTTCTAAAAAGAAATTGAGCCTCACGTACACGAGGCCCATTTGTGTTGTGAACCGCGTCTAAATCAAGGAGCTTCTATCTCCGGCTGCGTAAGATTGGTATATAGACGGTAAATCTGCTCTCAGCTTGTTTAAGAATTCCCCTAAGTACGTGTCACTCTTGCGCGGATGCAGAGAATAATTTATTTTCAACGTAATCCTCTCGTAGACTTGCGTGAACACGCAAAACACGTCCGAAAGCTTTTCATCTCTCTCGCGATCGAGATATTCCGGGCCGAGCCCCAACTCTCCACATATACACAATTGTTGCAGACAGCATCCGGGCGCGTTAGTCTCAATTTACGCCGACATTTACGATCGACTAGGAGCTTGTTACGCCGGGAAAATTGCCGTGATGTAATTACGGAACGTGTAACCCGGAGTTATTATCGCCTACACAGCACCTGATTGAAGACGATCGCTGGACCGATACTTGGGCTTTTCTCTCTCTTCTCGTTAGCGGGGGTATGAATGTCGGTATCGGTAATGACAAATTAATCAGAGAAATACGTTTCGACGCCCTCGCGATGTGTTCCGTGATTTCCGGGACGAAAGCTCCGAGACAAATTTTCGAGAAACTGGCGCCGCGATGAGACGCATCGCGGTTTCTGATGAATATATATATGTATATTCGTACAATTTCCGGTGGGCGGGAGAAAGTTTCCCGGCATTTCCGAAAAGCGCGAGATTATCATTGCGCGAATCGACATTGTAAATTGAAAATGTGTACGCGTGACGTCGAAGTGGAAAGATATATAATGGAAAAATATGGAAGGTATCCCGAGCGTTGTTGAATAAAGATGATGTGATTCTCTTGAATTTTTTAGTGGTCGCGCGCTCGTCAACATTCGCCGCTATTTTATAGATGATGATAAGAATTCCAAGTTTTTCAGAACATTTCCCCGAGTATTCGCAAAAAGAACTCTACTGAAATGATTATTTTTATCCCGGTAAATCTTCAATGCCGGATTTATTTTTATCTTTATGCAATGTGTTTCCAAGTCAAACATGTTTTATTAAAATGATTAGATCTCAGCGGATTAAAGAATCAAATTCTTTTTATAAGAATTATGTTCTTAAATTAAAGAATTAAATTCTACGAAATAAAATAATGATAACGAAGAACATTAGAAATGTATATATTATTCTCAATTTTAATTTTTCTGAATATATAATATCAGATATGCATCAGTACTTTACGTAATCCAATATGTTACTCATTATTCCGTAATGATGCTGCATTGAAATCGTATTATATTCATACGCGAATCGATTCTCCAATTATAGAGTTAAGTCCGACTCTTCATTGTTAAGTCTCAGTGGAAGATTCTTAATATTACATAAGCCACTTTCGCGAGATCACAGACACAATTCCATTATTTCTTTCTACATCTTTGTTATATCCATTTATTCGGATCAATATGTCGTTCGCTTATCATTAAAATTTATTATTCTGATCTAACATTGAATTATGCTTTATCTAAAATTTAGCGCAATTAACTTATTATTTGATCCAATTCAACAAGTAAGTTTAAGCTTTATCTAGAATTTCTAGAAAATTATACATTTGAATAATGCATCTAGAAAATTATACATTTGAATAATGCATTTTTTCGATCTTTAGGAATTTTGGTACCAAAAGAATTATGCATAATTTTATATTTTATATTTTATATCTTTAACTGTATCTCTTTAAATAAGCAAAACTTATTTTATATTTTTATACATATTTTATAATATATTATTTATCAAAAAATGTGAAGTATTTAAATATTATAAAATTATATTTTTCCAAATAATATTTATATATTACTTATTATTACTATTTTTGTTCTTTTCAAGCTAACTCTCTTCAAACGATCAAAAACTTTCTATATTTTTAATGAAAACTATACGAGCGGCGTCTGCCTAAAGCAACTACTCGATCACTTAATTCCTATAGAACTGTAAATTCCGGAGGCCGACGACACATTGTTGGCACATTGAATCTGGTCCAATTCCCGTCAACTGCGGAAAGAATGAGATCAACAGGTGACGAATTCATCCTGGCATAGAGCAAGATAAATTAGCGGGCTTGAGAAATTTCACATCGACAAAGCTGTTGCTCGACTTTCCAGTGATTCAGAAATAAATCGCTGCATCGCGAGCGCACGGTTCATTTACTTTGGACGCGTAATTTTGCCTGTTCCAAATAAAATTTTGTACGTGTAATTCATTTGCGGAAAAATTTAATTAAAGAAATTTATTTCATTGTACTCTTTGTACCAAAACTTATTAAATATAAAATTTTAATTAGAGTAATTTTTGATTTAAAAAGAATTAAATAATAAATTTAAATGTAGACAAATTATTTTAAATATTATTATTTAAAAAAGATATTTTAATGTATTTTTATGATATCTAATTTTTTATTTAAATATCAATTTCTCATTATTACATAAATTACTAAATAGTTGCATAAATCAAATAGTTTCTATATAAATTTATGGATAATTTATAAATTTTTGTAAGATAATTAGTTATTATATTTGATGAATTATAAGAATATTTTTAACATTTTTAATTTTTTGAAAACAATTTGTATAAATTATAAAAGGTCAAATAAAAAAATGAAATGCAAAAAAGAAATAGAAAATTTAATATTTGCAACATTTAATCTACTTTTTTACATTCTTCATTATCACATATTTTATGATATTTTTCACTTTAATTATTATCATTATTTAATTCGTGTATATTTAATTCTTTGTTTCGCCAAGGTAATTCTTCCAAAAGGCAAATTTTATTTATTTGTCTTTCTGACATCGTCGTTCAGTTGTTTCATCAGAAAAGAAAAGAGAATCGTTTTAATCTTTTAAAATATTAATATAATATTATACTAAATGTAGTCAAATAAGATAAATAGAAACAAGATTTACCAATTATTTTTAATGGTCATGAATTGCAAGTTGAAAAATCAGGTCAATTGTTACATGCTTCTACGTAACTTTAGAATTACAGTATTGATATATTGTTAAAACAACAATAGGAACATACAGCTACAGTGTCAATATTATATTTAAGAAGTTATACTACATCTTAAATTTAAAATATATATTTTTCCCCAGAATGTGTAATATAAAAAAATCGAAGAATTTAAAGAAAAAATAAGAAAAACCTATACTTGTGTTAAAGAATTAATCTCGTTTAATGATCATTAGATCTCACAATTGTCATTAGATAAAACTAATCTTTAATCCTTTGATATGTCACATTATAATATTAAATATTTTGTCATATACAATTTTTTTGTAATTTTTATATCATATATAATTAGTTTTAAAAATTCATGTTTTGATAAACAGTCGAATTTTGGTGGACGAATGTTTTTTATCAAAAGAGAAGTCACATACCTGAAAAATCCTACACGTTGACGACGGGGAACTCGTTTCTGTAGATCGACATCTCGCGAATTTCCACTTCTACATGATGACGAGCACGTTTGTGCGTTGCGTTCTCTTCCTCAATTAAACGCTTCTTCGCGCAAAGTGATGAAAACAGCTTCTCTTAAAATGGATATCGCGCGATCCACCTTCGCGCCTTCGTTTTTGCTACATTTTGCCGCGTCGCCGCCGCCGGAAAAACACTGCGTCATGCCTAGTTTTTCGTTTGGTCAAAATTTAAAGTCCCGTTAGCGCACACGGGCAGATTCGACAGGGGAAACGCGAAACATTGACCTAATTTATGGCAGCAACAGTTGCGCCATTATTCCCATCGCGATGCTCGCGATTTTTATTCAAGGTTTTATCGAATAATTTCCAAATTCTTCTATCGTATTTTTTGTTTTCAGGTCCGCTGGTCTCGTTGACGATTTTATTAGATATCCGCAATTTAATCTTTCACAGACGATACGGTCACAAAACTATATCGGTCACAGCTATTCAAAATTCGAAACAAGTTCTATTCATGCTATTTGGACCATTAATCTACAGTTTTTCGAATCCAACGGGGATTAGAAATGTCTTTGTGGCCGAACAGCAATCTTCTAGTTCGTTAAACTTGCTCGAACATTGCAGGAGGGCTAATCTCGAGTTTTGCAGCTATATCCGTCTGCGCAAATTGCAGTCATTAATTCGCCTCTGTCTCCGATATTTCCATCCTTATAGAAACACACACACACATACTTCTGTTCACACTTCGTTCCAGTTTCGAGTAGTCGGTTACCATTAAGCATTCCGTCCCTCGATTGCGTTCCTTCACGTACGGATTCTCCCATTTCCGACAGCTCTGTTCTTCTACGAACATATCGTTATCCAAATGTCCATATACGTTATCGCCGGGATATATACATATATATATATCCGTTTCAAGTTTCCAGAACAGACAAGACGGCTAGGGCAGAAGATCACTTAGCTCCGATCACTGCCAATCAGCAACATACGCTCGTTTCAACCACGAGACGATATCGAGCGTGCTATTTCCGTGCCACGATGTTCCGTCCATAATATCGGGATGGCCGGTTCGACCTTGACTCCGATCGGCCATACATATGCATAAGGGTCCGTTCCCGGAAGCGTCTATTCGCGAGGGATGTATCGACCAGAGAGAGAGAGAGAGACGACGATGGCGGCGCTAGAGAGAACGTCGCGGAGGATCGAGGTCGTTGTTTTTCGGGGCTGCTTTTGGGGGTGAGAAAGGAGGTTGGGTTCGATCCCTCCCACGACGCGACTTATTCGTCCCAATTCCTCGTCGCGAGGACCAGCTCCGATGCCGGCCACATCCCGGCTAGATCGGCACCGCGAGGCGACATCTGATCCGGACCGGTTCTCACATCACGTCGCGATAAAGAGCACTCGCTTTCGCTCGAGAGTGTATATCTGGGGCAGGAAGCACCGAAAATCACCGACGGGAATTAACACCGATTACGTGACGCACGGCAGCGATGATGACTGGCAGCGATGACTGGCGCAGGGCTCGTGCACGCTCGTAACAGCATCTGTAACAGATAATGAAAGCCGGTAATGCGAGCTGCCGATATGATTTTGGGTTAATCCCGAACCCCCGGGCTTTCCGTGGTATTACGTTATACGCGCGGAAACAATAAACCCTATATTCATCGACCGAATGGAATATTGTTTGGATGCTTATTGAGGGAGCATTTATCAAATGTGTCAGAAATTTCACGAAAGTTACGTATACGGGGTGTATCTAAATAAGCGCGAAACATTTTAGAAGATGATTTGTTTGGTAAAAAAAATTAAGGAGGGTTTCTTATAAACATATATATTCTTATGAGATATAAATTAAGAGTTTCTAATTTTTTTAAAATATTAATAAATATTCTTTTTATTAGTGGAAAATATCCACCAAGTTTTATTTGATCTTCCTCTTTAAAAAATTCAGGGAGAGATTTGTTTATATAAGAAAGCCCCTTTAATTTTCGATAAAGAATCATTAAACATTTTTCGTCCTTATTTAGATACACCCTGTATATAGAAAACGAAACGAACAGGATTGGTGCTGCGGTATTTGAATAGGAAGCATCATAATAATATATGCAAAAGCGGATGATAGCCGATACTTAAAAGTTGCAAATCGTATATATCGGAGGATTAATATCGCGTCCTGCGAGTTCAAGAGACATTACGTTATGGATAAAATTCGTTCATCGAAAATGGGATATTTCTCATTTAATACCGTATATCGAACTGACTGTTATCCGGAAACTGCTGAAAATGTATCTTGTTAAATTTATTACAAAAGTTGGTAGCTATTTTGTGAGAGCTATGAATAAAGATTGATACGATACGTGCCATGTAAAAGCGTCATGCCGCTGTAGCAGCTAATGAAAGCTCCGATTAATTCCTGACTCGATCCTATCTGTGTTCTGTTTTCGTTACGTGTGATGAACTGAGGGTAAGTTAATTAGCCCCCAAGGACAAAGTATTTCATTAAGTACTAAATTGAGAGTGAATCAAGTACAATACATTGAAAAAATTGCTAACTTGACTAAACCTTTCAACTAAATTACTATTTTGTTAATTGAACATATTATATCAGTGTTTAAATACGTTTTGTTAGATTTAATGTTACATTTTATTTAAATATTTTTATACGTTTAATTAACAAAATAATATTTAGTTGAAAGGTTTAGTCAAGTAAACAAATTTTTTTTCAGTATATTATCTGATAATTGGGGCATTTTGTGAGGAAATTAAAAAGAAGAATAATTATAAAATTATGAAATTTATAAAAGATGCACATCCGTAATATATCGCGCTCTGCAATAAAATTAAACATCATACAGCTAGATTCTCCGAAATGCTATTAATTTTTTAACGTAGTTAGTTGTACCACGACCGAGTTCTGTGCAAAAATATTGTAATTATCCATCGTATAAATATTAAAAAAAGGTCGTCTAATTTAACGTTGCTCTCGGTTAAGCAGAAAGAGGAAGATTTAATGTCCATAAATGTTAACGTTCATTAATATAATAAAACGATTGTATGTATTTGTCTTTGGAATGCATATTTCAAGAGTTGAAATTAAAGAAAGAAAAGCTGTATAATCATCGCGCAGATAAATATATAAATTCGCTAAAGAACATTATCGAATGATATAATGTATTTGTTTTATTCCAACAAACTCATATGCATAAGCTGATTTATATTCAATGAAACGAGCCGCCGCGGAAAAATATAGGGGATGAAAAATTTGCAAATAAAATGATGCGATTATGCGATAATCTCGCAATGTGTTTGTGATAATAAGTAAAGTTTTTCGATTATATCTGACGTGTGCACCCATCACAGAATCGCGCAGCGTAATAATATATAATCGACTCCTTTTTTCCCATCATGAAAAATGAATATATGCATATGTACATATGCATAATGTATCGTTAATAAACGTATAATATGCGTATTTTTTCGCGTAAACTTATCTCTTCTAATGCGAAATGACTACACCGTTATTAAACTTCGAAAACAGATGCAAGTTTAGAGGAATGACGTAAGAGAATGCAAAAGATCCGTATAATTTGTATTTTTATACGCGAAGGAGAGTCTTTAAAAATAGATATCTTTTTAAAAAAAAATTTTTCTCGATTTATTCTCTCACCAGAGAGCGTGGAATATAAATTGCGCTATAAAAAAAGGACTATACGTCGATAGTCCATTTAAATCAGTCTCTTAACATAAATTAGATTAGAGGGTAGAAACTATGCGTAGTCTACGCTTAAGCCATCCCTTAACTCGATAGTCAGTTAGCTCTCTAAGGGATTAAATAGATCGCTTAATCTTCTAGTTTTGTCCTTCGATAAGAAACCTGTATAACATTATTCTATTAGATTTAGGGATTAAATCATTTGATGGAATAATATTGTACATATTATTGCGCAACTTTGTTATTACAGAGAATTGAATTATATTCTACGTAATAATTAAGAGAAATGACAGAGTTATGTTATGTAGGATTTCCAACTTGTAAGCGATTAAAGGAGAACTTTTCGCAAATTGAACTTTGCAAAGTTAAAAGGTTAAAACAAAAGTATAACGAAAACTATATTTTTCTGTTAATATTTCAGGTAGGACTTACTTTTAAGAGAATTTTAATTTGAAACTATGTTATATATATATATATATATATATATATATATATATATATATATATATTTAGTATATATATATATATGATGAAAAAAAATTAGAGCAAAATAATAGATCCGATATTTTCACTAAAGAAAAATCGACTTCTAATTATCGAAAGATGCTGTTAAAAGAATATTTCTACATTTTGTGGAACACTATATAAAATTAATGATCTCTTTAATGATTGAAATATATCTTTCTTCTAGAAACCATTTGTTTCAACAACGATATTGTAGTTTAATTACAAGCGATAATTAATTTTATAACACTCGGAAATTTGTTATGTCAAAATAAATAAGAAAAGTTTTTCTTTTGCTGTACGAAAACAACTCCGAGGATCGTCGAAATTACGGCGGCGCTCGTATCGATCGAGATAATGAAAATTAGTCAATCACGTGTGCTTGTACAGGGAATAATCCCTCAATCTCTCAGTACATACGAGGCAAATTCGGCCCCGTCGAGGTTTCCCGCCCAATTTCCAACATTGCGTCGCAGTAATTCGTTAGCGAATGGAGCGTTTTTTCGCGCGAAGACATTGCGACTGTAAAGCTCCAGTCGGCGGAAATAAAGGGAGTCTGTTTATCTCAGAACGCTCTCTCTTTTCTCTCTCTTGCCGTCGCGCATTCAGTACATTTGTATCTGTCGCCGTCGACAGAAAAATATCGTCTATCGTCCGCGGAACACCGCGGGACATACTTTACGAACATTGCGACGTCCCCGATGGCGTAATCATTTAACGAAGGCGTTGAAAAAAAATTCATGCTCGTTTATCAGAGCCTGAACGTACTACTGCGACAGAGTTGGTAGTCGTTCCACGTGAAAAGTTTGCGCGCTCGTGTCTTTCACATTTATTTTTATTATAATTAAAAGTTAACAGTAATATCGTCGTTAAATTAATGAGATGATTATAATAATAATAATTATAATCATGTTTCTCCTTCTCTCTCTTTGTCTACAGCGTGTCTCTTAATTAGTCACGCCTGGGATCTCAGGATCTGATAACAGTTAACGAATATACTCTCATTATCTCTCTCTTTTAATTATCTTATAATTAATTTTATTTCGTGAAAAGTATTAATGTAATGTTACGTCTACAGTTTGTAGGAATGTGAAATAAATTATTGTTTGTGCCGTTGTTTGTATAATATAAAAAAGTAGTTTGCTAGTCAAAAGAAAATTCAATTACAAGAAAAATTAATTAATTAATTAATATCCAAGATATAGAATTTTGCCTTGTATCTAAATAAATGCGAACAATTTTAGGAGGGGTTTCTTATATAAACATATATTCTTATATTCCCCTCTGAAGAGTTACATTTTCCTCAAGAGGGAAGTAAAAATTAAGTTTTTATTTTTTTTTCTCAAATTTCAGACAAATTAAAAAATAAAACTTGGTGGATATTTTCCACTGACAAAAAGAATATTAATAGCAACTTAATGTTTACCTCTATTATACATATAAGAAATTTAAATTTTTGACAAAGAATTATCTCGTAAAATTTTGCCTTACTTCTGTTTTTACGTACGTCTTTAGATACATCCTGTATATTATTTCGCAGAGCATCGCGAGTCTACATCCCTCTCCTTGTATCCCGCGTGTCCGAGAAATGTCATTCGTTTTCCCTGAATGTTTTTTTCCTCCGCTCCGCGTCGTCGACGGGAAACTTTGTGCATCGGTCAAGGGAAATAGTATCGATCCCTCTTTCTCGATGTCTCGAAATGGCGAAATTTAGCGGAACTTTCTTGTTAAGAAAGCGAGAGCCAATGTCTTGGAAGGCGGTTTGGGCCAAGGACGCGAATTTCTCCCCTTTGCTTTGGCGTAATCCTCGCTTAATTGCCGTCTATATCCCGTGACAGTGTACAACTATTCCGCCTGATCGTTCGTACCTTCGGGATCAATAGTGATTTACGTGTCACGGAGCGTAACTTTGACGTAACTATGTGGAAATGTCAGGTGGCACAGGTGGGCTTCGCGTGTGGGTGATGGCGAGTTTCTAAGGCAATGTTATGGGAGTTTTAGAGTCTTAGCGCTTGTTCATTGATGTTCGATATTGTGTAAGACCACTTGCAGCATCTTTGAAAGACAATATAATGCTTGATGTACAATAGATATATATGCGATGCGAGCAAGTGAAAAGAGCGCTTTCAGACGAAAATGCTTCCTTTAGTTAGATTTTATTTGTGGCAAAAAGCAATCCTAAATATCTCAATTATTATCGCGAAAAATAATTACTTGTTTTTATTAAAATATATCGATCTCTTTTATTAATGGAAAAATAATTTTATTTGATAAAGGTAATGAAAAACACACATACACATGAGTATGGTTAAATGAACTTTTTGATATCTGTACACAAAATCTGAAACGCGAGAACACAATAACATGAAAGATTCTTGTGCATAACATTTGTTATTTCCCGAGATATTAAATTTCCAAAATGTAATGTAACAGTTGCGACACACGCGCGCAAATAACCGATACAAAGGATAGCGCTTTAAAATTATCGACAACACGGAGCGTGTATGAATGATTATTGATTTCGCCGCGTTATTGTGACCAGTTATTCAACCGGTGCAAGTCAATCATTTTATATAACCAACGACAGAGAGCGTTCCAGTTGTACAAAGCAACAGCAGCCGGTGCGGTGAATAAGTTTCGCGAAATCGAAATACGCACTAAGAAAAAAAAGATTGAATAAAAAAATGTCTATTATACTCGAGACAAAATAATTGAAATTCGCGAGCGATCAAATAAATCGGACCTGGCGGCTGTGCAATGGGGTTTAATATATTTTCAATCTTGTCAACTGCAATCGAAATTTATAAAATTAACAAAGCTATTCGATATTAATTAATCTCGATATTTCCCTGTAAATTTTCAACATTTCTGTTATCATATAGCAATATCAGAAATTGCGCTTTTTCTCAAATTGAAGTCGACTTTTAGGTATTAATTTTAATCGATGGTCATTCTTGAAAAATAATTTCAATTTTTTAAATATCTTAATAGCTCTTTCTCTATGCTTGTACACCTCATAAGAACGAGATAATCTACTCGATTAGATGAGAGCTACCTTTTTTGCAGGAATTTATCAAGAGTAACAATTTCGTTCGTCTAATGTGCCACGCTAATATCCAGTCGTTCGTAACTTGAAAGTGACTTGCGTGTCGAAGAGTAAAAACAGCACCATTTATTTCAATTTGCGGAACGTAACAACCTATTAGTGGTATCATTTGCCTCACTCACGAAAGACTCGAGCGTCAAAGCCACCGCGCGAAAGAGAGAGAAAGGAGAGAGAATCCCGCGTTGTAGTCGACTGCTAGGAAAATATTGGTTCCCCGAGGGAGGAACTGCAACGATCTGCAATAAGAACGGCTGGACATTGTATTTCTTATTGAGTGGAGCATGCCCTAAGGAGAGGAACGCTCTCGCGCAGCGGAAAAATCATTGCGAGAACCGCAATTGCGAATATAATCTCCTATAGCGCAGCTCGTAAATTATTTATTTAAGCAGACGCGAATCCAACGAGAAGCAACTCGTTTGGACGTGCAAATTTCAGAAGATAATGCATTCGAGAGGAAATTATTTTCATTATCGTATTGCATCGTGCTTTATATATGATCGCGACTAATAAATGAAATACACTCTGAAAAATTGAAGATCCTGCGTATACCTTTAGAAATAGAAAATGTCGAGATAGGATAAAATCGGATAATAGAGGCTTCGAAACAAAACCAGATGCTACGTTACATTTTTCTCGTGAAAAAAAAAAAATAAAAAAATAATATTTCTTGTTAACGTTATCTGTTAAGATTATTTACTTACAGTACCCTTCATAATTTTGGAAACACCTTCCATTTTGCAGTTAAAGAATCGCATGGCAGCGATCTGTTATAAATAAAAATGTCATTTAAATATTTTACGTTTATTTTATGATTTATTTGTACAAAAAATCTGCACAGATCTGTCAAAAGAATCCTCTTAATTGAAGAGAAGAATTCTCTAAAGAAATCTTCTTTAATTAGATATTCGTGACATGCAAAAATAACTTAATGGGATTTTTTATCAGTAAATTATTTGAAATATTATTAATCGTGATAACAAAAAACAGTCTTATAAATGGACATTTGTTATTTATTGCATACAGTAACCTTCACAAGTTTGATAACACTTAACATTTTACAGTTAAACAATCGCATGGCAGCGATTTGTCATAAATAAAAATGTCAGTTAAATATTTTACGATTTATTGATACAAAAAATACCTGCCATGCGATTGTTTAACTGTAAAATGTAAGGTGTTTCCCAATTTATGGAGGAGAAAAAAGGATATAGAATTCTCTCTCTCAAGATTAATGATTGCTCTCTAACACCTGATATTATTAATTCGGCATATTGCGTGGGGGTAGAAGATTTCCATTTCTAGTTTTTTTTTTCACGAACGAGGATGAATTTTTCATTAATCCAGACATTCTGATGGGGGAACACTACATATTACCTGCTTTGTAATTTCACTACCGTAGGAAGCATGAAATTGTGCTGGCATTTGCTTTTAATTAAAAGCTTCGTCTTTTAACGATCGAAAGAGCTGTATTTAGCTGTATTTGTTAAGCAATTTCTTCTGATAATGGAACCTGATAATCATTACATTGTGTGTACAGAAAAACCAATTAGCTGAAATTAAATTATAAAACCTGTATATTCCCTCTTTCCCTATCCCTAGTATTACAATCAAATCTCTTTGATTGTGTATCAAGATAATGAGTAATATTACATTATTATTTCACATTGCTATTAAAATATGATTCTACTTTCCTCTCTGACGCAAAATTAAACATAGATTAACTGTAATTTATTTAGATTAGAAATTCAATGAATTGTATTGCATTAAATTATATCAAATGTCTGTAATTTATTTTGTTAGCTTTACGGACAAAATCATCTCGAAATTGATATTGAAACCGATTATAAAATATAATTACATCTACCGAATATTAATTGACGTAATATTTTTCAATAAAATAATATTTAACTTTTTCTATAATCGCTTGTCGCAAGTTTTCAATTTACAACAAACTTTAAATTTCGATTAAATCAAATAGAGTGAACTAAATAATACACCTACATTTTCGAATGACTTTGTACGTCGAATTATTTAATTTTCATCACTAAATAAATGGCTCTTTCGCTCGACTCTCCTCAGTCTTTGTTCTGCGGTTGAAAGAAACATATCCAGCAGTTTCAGGTCGCGATATATAGACATCCGCCCACATTCCCAGTCATGCAATGGCCTCATCACCATCGAGTCCCCCTTGTCTCCGGCTCACGAGATTGCTCTGCGAAATGTGGGAACGACTTTGGCCAAATATTTGGCAGGCACAAACCAGACTGCTTAACTTAAAACGTGGCGACGAAAGTTGGGTCGTAACAGTTGCAGTTAGCAACTGTAATGCCTCTCTCTCTCTCTCTCTTCTGACATCGTGGCCTAGTTGGATGAGCTAAAGAGCGATAAAGATGGGTAATGTCGATCGACAGCGAGGTTTTCCATTTCGGCAGATATTGTTTCCTCGTTTCGCGACACACACATGTCAGCTGTACGTATATATTTAGATCCGCGAAATCGACTTTGCTGCCGCAATAATCGCGTGCTCTCTCGGAAATTATTAGTTTTCGATCCAACGTCGCATGTAACATTTCGCACGAACATGTTTAGTCACACCGAAAATAACTGACCGCAAGTTCTGACAGCGAATCTATACAAATCCAGCCTAGGTTCAATCTGGACCGGCTTAGGGATCAACTTTTCGACACCGCCTGGAACATAGAGTTTTGGACCCATTTCAAGTTGGAGGGACAGCCTGTGATGTAGAAAGTAATCCGGGTGATATTCGACTGGTTGGAATCGATACAAAATGATACACGCAGAGGAGAAAACGAGATTTTATTCACCATATATATTTCGACAAAAAATACGGATTCGCGTTATTAATCAAACACTATCAATATTAAAATTCGACATCACGCTTTTTCTAACTCCACTACGTGTACTTACTATCGTATACTTCCCACGAATTAATCGAAATCTAATAGCGATAAAATATTAGCCGCGTATAAATTCGCGAAAGTTTAATATCAATAAAATAACAGCTTTATTATATCAGATAGAATCTCAATATCGATAAAATTAAATGGCCTGCACGAGCGATATACATATATACCATCGCACATACAGAGAAAAAAACTTTTAAATTCTCTATACAGAGGCATCGAACGAAAAAGTTCAAATTCTCCTCTCCCTTCTCTTACAAAGCTCTTCGCATTTTATTCCGCGTCGACGCGCGTTCGTTTCGAGGGGCTGTAAACCACCAGCCCTTAAAAAATGTGAATCTTTTACTTCGAGTCGCGCATGTCTGGAGTTCACAAAAAAAAAAAAAAAAAAAAAAAAAAAAAACGAGAACCAAAGTTCTCTCTTCTTGCTAGTCATCATGCTGCACTGTAAATATTTGCCGACACGTCGGGATGTACCTCCCCGAGCTGCTAAAAATAGCGCCGGCAATCGAGGCTCTTCCAATATCTCTCCTCGTCGTGGATAATTGCCGGCTCATTATATAAAACGCCGCCACAATATATTTTCCGATAGTCGTAACAAAAATATTATAGGCGCGTGTTACTTGTGCAAGTACATCCCTCTCTTCTTTCCTTCTACCCTCTCGTCATGGTCTGCATCATCCGACGAAACGACAATGAGGACGAAAGAGGCGTGCTTTATTTAGAGATTTTATTAATCGATACAAAGTGCCTTTAAACGCAGAAATTAACTCTCTCTCTCTCTCTCTCTCTCTTTCTCTTTGATGGGATATCGGAGGCCGCACATAGGATCCACCGATTAAGTTACTCGTGTACGAGAGCGGGAACGCGTGTTATCCCGTTTGTTGAAATGATGATAATGGAAATGCGTAACGAAATGTTATTTTTCAATCAAAGGATTGAAATGAAACACGCGTGTTTCGTGTATTAAATATTCTCGTATTGCTCGCGCATATACATGCTTATACATGGCTTAATTGCACATTTTACAGGATGAATAATCCGGACTTTGATCCGGTCGCGTGCTATACTACTACCGTGACATATAAATTTATTTTCATCAAATTGTTGAAACCGTATATTTTCTCTGTGTTATAATAGAGAATTTAATGCAAGTGGGAGAGAAATATGCATGGTGAACTTTGAGTATTTCGCGCCGCAGACTTTAGTTAAAAATCCGTATATAAATTTACATCGGACGGAAAGAGAGTGCTATATATGCGAAATTTTTCACATATGACCTTTTTCGTGTTTCAGAATATTTTGCGGACTTAAAATCACGTTTGCGTATATTATTGCGAATATACGCGAGCTTTAAAAATGTAATTCTATTAAACATCTCGCTTGCGAGAAATGTCCGCGTTAAAGCAGTAGTCGCTTATTTGAAAACGCTGATTAAAACATTCGCAAGTTATATATATATATATATACATAAAATTCACTTGTCGAGGAAGAGAGATTTTAATATCGATAGTTCGCAACAAAAGGGCGCGCGCGCGAGCTGAAAATAAAGTTGCCAACTTAATCATCAAATTGCGCACTCGCACAAGTCGCATCGCATAAATCTATGTTCTCGAAATATCCCTCCCTTTCCTTCTTTCCTCACATTGTCGGGCGATTCTTCGTCCGTCGTGAAAATCTAGATCGTCGCTTTTAGTAATGGAGTTACAAGTAAGTGCGGGAGCACAAATTTTCCATCGCCGCCGGCTACTTTCTTTCATTTCGTATTCCGTTCAGGAAGGATGATAATGTCGGATCAACGTGACACCCCAGACGACGTATCCTGATAAAGGATGCGATCGAAACTGAGACCGACCTTGGACGAACGTTATATTCAATAATCACCGAACGGAAAAGAAAAAAAAGGGGAAAAAGTTCTGTCTATCCTAGAGTCTATATGGCGCGATTTTTCTTTCGCATTTTCTTGCCTTATTATTCCGGTCTCACTTTCCTCCAGATAGTCAAATCGTCAGTTTTAGACGGTATTAAACGGATCCTTTACAAATTGAAGCCAAATATCTGGTCACTCTACCCTTATTAATGACAAAAGTTTGACGAGATTCCCTTTTGCAGATCCTTTCTCTCTCTCTTTACGCTTTCACGAACTCTAGTAGAGATGCCACGTGCGATTTTGGCTGCGGGTTGTATCCTGGACTTTATCTACTGAAACTTTCAGAAGCATAAAGGGACTCACTTTTCCAGGCAAACGTTCGCGTGAATTTTCATCGTCTGGCGCGAGGACGATAGTATTGCGTGAACAAAAATATTCAGCAATCTCTTCACGTACAAAGCGCAAAAATGCGTTTACGTACATTGCCGCTGTCATTATGTCGCTTATTATATCTTTTGAGCGAAGGGAAATGAGGAGAGAAATATTTTCACGACATAATAAATGTTCTCTCCTTCTCTTTTCGCGACTCTCTCACTCCGTCTCTCGTTTGCGACGCTTCTTCCGGTAATCTCGGACAACGAGATACGAACCGTAATTCGATGCTATTCATCTCGCTTTATAAAACCTGCAGCCCTTTCGCACGCCGAGAATTTAATTTTTTCCCTTGCATTATACGGCGCGTTTTTTAAGAGCGCGATTCTCTCTCTCGCAAATGTGTATTATTTTGTTTCGCGCCAGCAGAATGCTGCAGTTTCGCCATCAGCGCACCCGGCGGTTGACAACGATTCAACGTGTTTGAAACAAGAGCGGACGGAGTTATCCTAGCGGACTGCGATTAACAAATACCTCGTAAGCCGTCTCCTGTACGAGTGTCGTCTGTGTGCGTTTATGTACGAGAAATTCCTTTGTATGGCGATTCGCGCAATTCTGCAGTAATTTACGAAGAAATTAAATTACGTTATATCAGAGTCAGTAGGAGTGAGGAAAGAAAACGGAGTTAAAGCGGTAGTAATTGCGAGAATTTTCTCTCTTTTATCGCGAATTACTAATCTGCGCATTTAAATAATGGAAATTGAATTGTGAATTTTGTTCCTTTGAGATGGCGAATTATAAAAGACAGATTAAAGACTTAATTTACTTGAAAGAAGGAGAAAAATGGAAAATACTCGAGAGAGAGAGAGAGAGAGAGATCCCTACGTAGCCTAGATATAAAGTTGCTTGATGTGGCATGGTTGATATTATATTAGTAGAATTTTATACATTATATAATATTTAAATATTTATATTTTAAAATAAGACACGCAAAAGTGACTGAAAATATTATTCATCTGTAGTACTTATTCTGTCTCATTTTCGAAAAGTTGTTAAAAGTGAAGACAGAAGTGAAAAGATTCTCGGTTTCTTTATATTAATCCATCAACACATTTTCGAGCACATTTATTGTCTTTTTAATTTAAGGAGTTAGTCTATTTCAAATTTTGTAGACAGAAAAAGTTAATAATTTATAAGGAATTCTTTTTAAAGATTACAAATTTTTGTTACTCAATCTTTTCGGCTATTTTACACGTGTTTTTAATATTAATGTTTTATTTTAACAGTACATCAATATTTATTAATTTTGAATATGTTTTTGTTACGTGTAACGCGTATTTTAAAGTTTTACGACGTGATACTGCTTTTCGTGTAATTGTTTGAAATGTAAAAATTATTGGTCTAGTTTTACTCTGTAGATTATTAATAAAACAATAAATTTCATTTTTATTTTAAAAAAAATTGAAAATAATTAAAATATTAAATTGAAAAGACTATTAAAGGGCTAATACAAAAAGAAATGACAGAACGATTCAAAATAATTAAAAAAGAATTGAAAGATAATATTGTTACGTCTCGCTCTTATTAAGCCCTTTCATACCCACGTTTCGAATGAAAATATTATTATTTTAAACTAAGATGTCTTAATTTTGCCAAAGTTGTTGACTTTTCGCTAAAATTTGCTCGAAAAAAATTCAAGAAGCACACTTTATTTTTGAAAAATAGTTTAAGAAAGCAAAAACCATTTTCAGAAAGCGCAAGAGAAAAATTGGTCGGATCCTCTATAAAGTAGACTGACCTTTTAAGACTGCTAATATTGTAAACAAGCGGCCAGGGAGTCGCTATATCTCCTCCGCTATTTGCTCGCAAACATTTTCGATCGCGCTTCCTGTTCCGAGACGCTGCTGTTTTGGCATCCGAAATCACATCGCTTAGCCGCTTAATTAATAGGTCGAGAGCCGCGAAGAGGGTCGATATGCGAAGTGCGTGGGATATGCCCGCTCGCTATGAACCGTCCCGCCATTTACCGTACAACGTAACCGGAGGAGAGACCGCGCATATTCTACGCGCGGCGTGTGTGGCATATTATCCGCTATATAACGCATTCCACCCCGTTCCCTCCCGAAATTGTTCGTTCCCCCGCGAGCGCGTTTCTCATCCGAGCGATTAAATAAATCGCTCTTTTATCATCGCGCGCGTTTCGATTAAGAAATTCGACTTTTCCTAGCCGAGAAATCATGTTTTCGTCGAGGCAATCTCGGGATTTATGTCGAGGGTGGGAATATTCGTCGGTACCATTTTTTGGCTGCTGCCAGAAACATTATTTATCGCTATAGTAATGCTTCATAATAAATTTCCACTTGTATATATATGAGGGAGTAAGTCATATTCTGACGGGGGAATTTGACTTAAAGTTGTGATCCCGTAAAATGTTCCGGTACTTATATAGAGTAGCGCAGACCAGGGTCCAACCACGAGGAGAGGAAAGCAGCTTTCAGTAGCCGTATACACGCGATGTAAACGTGCGTGGTTGAGTATACTCACGGGACACGATTGGCGACAATGACATTTAAGTCACGTCCTCTCTCGAAGCCATCGTACCCTCGGGATACGAGAGAGAACCGATCTCAAAGAGAAGACCTCGGGAGTTCAAAGGCTCGTTCACCAGCTGACAGAGACGAGGCCTCTCAAATGGTACACATGGCTCGAGGTATCTCGTCCCGACACCGGTCCGACAATAACAAAGCGATTAATCTCGCGAAAGGGAGGAAACGTCAAAAAAAAAAAAAAGCTCTCGATCGCAATTCCTCGCAAGCTTTCGATTATCTTTCTCTCGATCGCGAAGAGAGTCGCGGCTAAACTAACGAGCGGCTTTTCCAACCCCTCGTAGCGCACATGTCTGAATGCTTTTTACCGCGTGTCTCAGGCGATTGTCCCTGACGACGTCGTCCTCGCCGGTCCACCCTCTGGGGGTTTCTCCCGTTGGCGCGCGCGAAGCTGGCACACGCCGACGATGAAACGGAGAGAAAGGGATACGCGCGCGTGTCGGAGCGTACCGAACGCTTCGGCGCTCGGTATCGAACTGACTGCGAAAGCTCTCTCCGAGCAGCGGCAAAGCTCTGGCCAGCTCACTCCTACTCTAGGCGAGACGCGCGACGCCGCCGCGAAGAGAAGAGAGCGGGTCCGTCCCGGGGAAGCCGAAAGCACCAGCGCGCGCGTCAGCAGCACCAGAGGGTAGGCCAGATCATCCCTACCTACCTACCTACCTACCCCTTGCGTTTCAAGAGAGAGAGAGAGGCTCCTCATCGCCGCAGACTTTTCCCCTGGCTTCGTCGTCCTACATCCGAATTCTCTCTCTCTCTCTCTTTCTTTCTCTCCCTCTCGCTCGTTCGAGTTCTCCTCATTCACTAGAACATTTCGCGGATCGGAATTGAAACCCGACTGCGGTTTGATTGGCTGCCGTCAGCGTGTGCCTCTTCGAGACGAGACTGTCGTCGAGTGGACCCTTATGCGGGTTCAATTGTATCCTGGGAGACGGATAACAATTTTCTATGAGGTTTGGGGATACGCAGATTATTCGATTCGATACGGAGGAGTTGTATAGGAACGTCAAATATATTTGTATGCGTGTTTCTGACCTATAAAATTAGACACTTTACGGTTTGCACCCGTTTATCTCGCGATCCTTTTGCGTTCATTCCAGTGATATAAACTCGCATTATATGGACCATCACGCGACCGTACTACAAGCTTTGTATATTCCCATAAATGCTTAAAGTCGCATCTTATTATCTCGAATATTTCTATGCTATCTTTCGCGTGTTTTGTTTTAATAAAATAATAAAATAATAAAAGACTGTTATAAAAAATATTATTGTTAGTTTTATTGTATAATATAACATTATATTAATATAAATTTGTTTCCTTTAATAATTTTCTTTAAGAAATGTAATAAAAATTTTGGATGCTCAATATATAGATTTAATCTGTCTTTTAGTCGGAAAAAATTTTAAGTAAAAAGTTTGTATTATTAAAGTTTGTAATGGTAGAAAATTCCACTAATTAATTATTAAAGTGATAAATGACTTTAGATCTAGAATTTTAATGAAAAGACATATGTCGAGGATATTTTATTGCACGTGCGAAAATTGAATATACTGATGTAATTTTATTGATTTTATGTATAAGATATATAAGAACCGAGAAAAATAGGGGAAAAAGGGAGAGACATTTTTTTATTTACATTTTTATCCGCAATATATAACTTTCCGAATTTGCTGTAGATTGAAACGAAAGTTTCAAATCCAATAAATCGGTCCTCGAACATATAAAATCAATACATGTTGGAAAGTCCAGCTGTTAACGTAAGCATGAAAAATGTTGAAAGAATTGAGGTGGTTACTCTTTTCATAGTCTCAGTAACCTAGATTATACGATGAGAGTAAATTTGGCGAGGGAAGAGAGATTGTGGATTTTGTGGTAGAGTTTATCAAAGTAAAGTTATGAACAATCTTGGCCGAAAGTATGGAGTACCTTCGCTAAGCTGCACTAACTCAAAACTAGTTAATGTCCGCAAATTAAAAGGGGCAGCACATTTTTGAGCTATACTTTAGTGTTCTAGTATTTGTTATAACTCTATCGTAAACTTCATCTTCTCTGCCAAGCGCTTGTAAATTATTAATTTTTAATCGACATAGAAATTATTATTGATCTAAATAATATTAAAATAAAATTACTATGTATTAATCTTTCGTTTGACTTACATAAATGTCTTAAAGAGGGCGACTGTTTTTTTCGTCAAAGACAGCCGGAAATTGAATTAAGCTTCTCCACGTATCTACTTTTCTCTCTTTATCCTCCGTTTGCGGTTCCTTCATTTTTTATGAGAAGTATCCGGCGAATTGGAATTGAATATAACAATCTGATTAGGTGCCATCGACCGTATGAAACAAAATATGTACGGATCCCGATGATGCGTATAATATATCTCAAGAAGCGGGCTTTAAAACCTCTGCGAGTGATAACATTTAAATAAATCGCGTTGAAAGCGGTTTCCAAGATTTGAAAAATGCGTGCCTCGCTCTTTTATAAAGAATTCTTCGTTCTAGCTTATATCCAAAATTTAATATACAACTGTCAATCATATTCTGTTATTTCGAAAGTTAAAATTAATTTTTTTTGTTTTGTATGTTTGCTATATTTTTGATTTTGCGCAATAATATATATAAAGAAAATTATTTATTTTAAGAATTAAAACATTTTTTGATAGCTCTCTACGATTTTTAGATTTAAAGATTTGGATATACAGAAATATAAAATTATTATAGATTATAATTGATAATTTGTTTATTTAAAATAATTTTTTTTCATAAATCAATAATAAATCAATACTTTTATATGCATGTTTTTACTCTTTATGAATGCTTTGTCTTGGTATATTTTTAATAAAATTTTTATATGAGTTTAATTTTTTTATCACGATATCAAATTTTAGTCGACAACTCTATCAGTTGCACCTTTGTCGGTACATTATTTTTTTTCAGTATTTTTTAATTAATTTCCATAAATTCTTGTCTGTACTATTGCTCGGTCATGGCAGTATTTTAATATTTTTTATTCAGCTAAAAACTGTGCGATATAAATTTCCACTTTGTATAAAAATATTAACAAAATCTTACTATGTATAAAATAATACTTTTGATTAGTTTAAAAAATATAATATAATATAAAATAATTTATAATAAAATAACATGATTTTAAAAAAATAATTTATGAAAAAATTAAAAAAATACATTTTTTCATTCTAACGGAATAATTTTTACATCTCTGCGAGATTTCTTTTGTCTCGAATATCTCATTTTTCTATTTATTTTATTCGTTCGTTTTATATCGAATCTTGGTATTAATAAATCGTGATTCGCGCAAACCGCATTATATGAACCGCGCGTAATGTGGTTATAAACGTGATCATATATTTTAAGGTGTCAACTCTGCGACAAGCGCTATTTACGTTAAAATAGCTAACTTAATTTATTATTACTCTTTTGAAACGCTAGTGTAATACAAACTCGCTCTCGTTAAACGCGATTTTATCGACGTCGCTGTAAAATAAAATGTTGATTGCTCTCGCTGAACAAATGAAAGTACGCCTTATTAAATCATCGTTCTGCAATATAAACCCGTTGAAGTATAAATGGCAAGTTCAAAGCTTAAGTGGCATGACTGGGTAAGAATGTGACATTTTCCCGAGTGAAAAGAGTCTCGGACCTCGGACGATTTATCTTAGTTTAGCGTGACAAATTTTTCGGGTCCACGAGCATGGTATGTACAAAGATGGATTTAATACGGCTTTTCTCCTCTTCTTATCTCTCTCATCCGTTCTCTCCCCTCACTCTGGATTTCTCTCATCTATACCGAAGCATTTCGCGAATTGAAATTGAATCTGACGATCGGATTGAGTCCAAGTCGAACGTGCGAATTAGAACGTGTCCAGGAAAAGAGAACAGAGTAAAACTTTTACGAGATTTAGTTTTTCAAACAAATTATCAAACTTTCAACTGATTATCGTCTCCGTGAAATTATAAACTCGCCAACGATGTAAAATATAAAAACATTTACAGCATATAAATATTTCTTCAATAAAATGTAATTTAAAAATTCGATAATAATTTATACATTGTTTTCTCAATTAATATCGTTATTAGGTAAGAGAAAATATTGAAGGAAAGAGCAATATTTCCTTAATCCGATAAAACAATTCACAAAATTTGATATACCGTCGACGTAAAGGCGAAATGGGCAATTTCGTTTTTTCCTTTTTATCAATCTGGTGTCGCGCGAATGATTCCGCTGCTCTCATTTCCATCTTCTCGCGAGAGTAAACATGCGATTTTGAAGTTTCATCGGTTTTTGAAATACATCGATACTTCGGTGGGGCATATACATTTTCCCCACGAACGATTGCCATAGTTGCCTGTTTGCTGTATACATATACTTCAACGAGAGTTTTTTACGCGTTCACCATGTACGAAATTTCGGTCATGACCCGGGTCAAGGTCGTTACTATGCGTTCTATATCTGTGTCTATTGTGCGAGATCTCGAATTGCGTCGTCGACTAGTCGTTTTATCCCGGAGAATATATTTTAGCATGACTTTGTGTATTTTTTGCCACCGGCCATCTTAATATTTAACTCCTCTCCAGCGCGATTTACATTCGAATATCGATAAAGTCGACATCTTAATTCTTTTTCGATCGCAAAAGCAAAACGATCTATTCGCATTTTAACGATATCAATTTTGAGAGGGAGAATTTTATTTTCAAAGGATCGATTTTACATCTGACTTTCACACTTTTCACACAGAATACGCATTTATGCGCAGTCTATATATCGGATTTACAACTAATCATTATAGTGCACGCGTTTTACCTCCTTTTATCTACGATTACCACGGGCAAAAGCGTAATATCCAATAACGGTGCGTCATGCTCAGTCGTGAACATGCATATGCGCATGGTAGATTATGGTTGTATACGCGTAATGCAATTTCCCTTGCGAGGATGTCCGCGCAAGAATTTGCATACGTATATCTCAGAGCTCTAAAGAGGGATGAACGGGTATATTAGAAACTTTTACATATAATTGCGCGTTGTTTAGACGTCAAGATAAACGACATTTATGACTGTTTATTGTACGCGGAAGAATAATCGTTATTCATCTTGCCGGTAAATTTTTATTCCAATTTCATGTCAGAATTTAGATTAAGATCTGTCAAGACAAGAGCGATTAAAAGCGCAAGGAATACGTTAACTATAGCCTGTATATGAAAGTTTATGTTTCCACGTAGAAACTTGTCGGGCGAATTAAGCTCGCGAAATATGTCACAGTTACAAAGTAATCATACTCCACACAAGACATTTCGCTAATTTCTTGACTCTATACGTGCGAGTGAATTATTATATCTACGGAATTGATGTGTATCTTCCGCATATAGATTGAGTAAATTTGTTTACGTAAACATTCGTGTGTGTATGTACTATAATCTATGGAGTGGAATTTTCAAAATCATACGCCAGTAAAACAAACTAAAGTTTTTCATGTCAAGAGGTATGTAGAGAAAAGAAAAAAAAAAGAAAAAGTAAGAAAGGAAGAAAGAAAAGGAAAGTAGAATCTCTAAGAATGAAAGAACTATAAAAGAAGGAAAAAAGACGAAAAAAATGGCAGAAATGTAGAGAAAGAATAATATAAAACTCGTTATCCGTATTATTTGCGGTGACAAATCGTCGGAAATGGTTTTACGCTACGTTAAATTTTTTATGATATGCAAATGTCGTGTTGCATTACTTTTAAGCTTAGGAGGGAGATGGAAGATATAAAGCGTGAAATAATTGAGATCGACGTTGTTTTAAGTGAAGGGTAAACGAAAGAAAGTTGCAAAATGGAAAGGAAAAAAGATAGAGGAAGAAACTTTCAAGCTTCTCGATGGAAGATTCTTTAAACATTAATTGGACCACTGACATATATACATGTTTTTTGAAGCTCCAGGATGAAAAAATCCTCCCTCAATGTGTAAGTCCTTTTATCTGCGTGTCCGCTTTGAGCTGATAAAGGATTTTATGGCAATACGAGGGATAAGAAATTGCTCACCATTTCTCCGAATGGTTGTATTATCGATTCAATTTAAAGGAGTTTTAAAAGGAAGGCTTGGAAGTTATGTAAAAATCTTTATCACTTTTTTGCGGATTAAAAATTAAATTTACATTCAAAATATACATAATACAAAATTAACTAAACTAAACAAACAATATAAATAAACAATTTAATATAACATAAATTTTTCGATAGATAAACAATTAATACTTTGAATTATTTTTGCTTTTAATATATTTTAATATGTATATTTTAAAAGTTAAATATTTGCGTGTAATATAAAAGCACAAGAAATTCTCGGAAACATTTCAGAAATCCTATTTCATCTAGCCAGAACAGAATTTTATTCTTCGTAATCGATATATCAGAGACATCCGGTTTACTCCAGAAAACTATAGATGTCTTTGCTTTCCTGCCCCGTCATCGTGCTCCTTCATTTTTGCTTTTATCTCATAAACGAGCGCATTATCAGGGCCGAATGGATAACGCGGACAAAAGAAGGCTCTTTGTAGAATGGCATTGAAAATCTACTTGAAAGTTGCTACTTGTAACAATACCGATATAATCCCTTATATTATAAATCTTATCTTTTTACGAACCAAATACCAAGCTTATACTTCTCCTTTTTCGTTTAACCTTTATTATACTTCAAGGATTAAATTTAATTTTAGATTATTTGACTTTTTATTTCCCGTTAGGACGTAAAATGGGTTAGAAACGTTTTATTCACGAGGGAAGTTATTTTTTGAAGCAACGAGACGTGTGATAAAGCGTTCCAGGCTTCGTAACAAAATTCTGATAAAATAGTTCCGGTGAAATACCTGTGAAAACGAGATATTCGTAAAAGTTCCTGCAAAAAAAAAAGAAGAAACTCTTGATTAGTTTCTGCTCGTTATTAACATAAACTTACAAAAGTAGTATACTATCACAAATCGATAAGATTAAATGAAAAATTTGAGACTGACAAAATCAAACACCGGTAGAAGAATCATTATAGCCCGATAAATAATCATCTAATACGTAAATCTTATAAATTATCTTATAAATTAAATTAGAGCGATAATTAATTTTTCCAAATTTGTGGCCCAATTTATCTATCATTATGTTAGATTTTGACCGTCTCATATATTTTTCAAAATTTTTTATTATCAAACTGAGTATTATTTCATAGACGTATTCCCATATTTTTTAATTAAATAATTTTTAAACAATTATTACATCCGAAGAATTATATTTTTGAATATAAATGTGAGCTTTTCTGGTTGTATTATGACAATTCTGCTTTTTATCAAAGTTATCGTCTAGTTTTCGGCATAAATAAATATTTTATCGAAAAAAACTCGCATTTTCGAGTATTGAGATTAGCAGAACTGTCGTAATACAAACGGAAGGTCACATTTATATTTAAATATGCGAATTTATCAAATAAAATATTTGTTTAAAATTTTTCTAATTATTTTAATTATTAGAACTATTTGAAAGAAAATTATACATATCTAAAACTAAACGAGAACTGTTTTCTTTTACAAAATATAGTCCTTGCAAGTTTCTTCTTTCCTTTCTGACTGAGAAGCTGTCAAAATATGCAATGATTGCAGCTGAAAACAAGCGCAACGACAGAACCAATCGACATCGCAGAAAAGATAGGCAACAATATATACTTTGAGACTTTCGAGAGGCCTTCGATACATGCGAGTGCACTGCGATTCGAGAATCGATTTTCATGCCTTTTTTATAAGATGGATAATATTATATTTATAAAAGCATATATAGGTTGTTCTCCAGCAACGACACAGTGCGACACAGAGTATTCCATTTTATATTCTTTCAATACCAATAAACAACAAGGCTGTAATGATTCTCTGTGTCACTTTGTGTCGTTGCTGGAAAGCACCCGACCGCTCGTTCAAGACAATTTTTTGTCGAGAGATCGATATATGTACGATCGGATGAAAATTGGGCAATTTTCGGCCGTCGTTTGTCATGGCCGCGCGTCTCGGCGCAATCGTATGTCTGTCAAGAGATTGAATCCGCGAGCTGCCGACTGTTGAGCGGAAGCTGCGAAGCAGAAGAGGCGGTGGGAAGCTCGGGGATACACGTGGTGACCCAACGGGTGCACGTGGACCCCGCCACGAGGAGATGGACGTTAACAGGATGAGCTACAGGAGACCGTCCCATACTCGAGTGTCACGCGCCTCCACTTCCGGCATCAGCAAGTTCCTCAAGCAATCCAGGCGAAAGCAGTCGGCGAGGAATCAGGAAATGCATGTGTCTACCGTCCAATTACGCCCTCGTGGAATTTCCCGTCGTCTGGTCAGAGCTCAGGTCGGTCATAATCGCACGCTGCCGTAATCAAGATCATTTACCTTTCCTTCTCCTGAATCATAGCGAGGATTATTAACTTTCCCTCTCATCGGGACGATGCAAAGTTTCGAGGTCAACTCGTACAAGCTTGCGAGATGATTTCGGAAAAACCGAAATTTTATTCACTATTTTGAGCGCTTTTTTAATAAAGTAATTTATTTTATTTTTTATAGAAATATATATTTAAAAGAGATTAATTAGTTAATAAATTAGCATATATGTGTTATTGTAGGATTCTCGCCGTGCAGTTGAAATTTATGTCACTATGATTTTAAAATAAACTAATATTACATAGACTTTATCTTGTTGTTGAATAGTCAAATATAAAACATTCTATTCGTTTCCCAGTCTGGAGATTTTCTCTAAATTTTTAATTACACAAATACGTGCAACGTTCTCAGAATTGTGACGAGTATATCGGCTTCAGGGCTAACCAGCAGCTGTGTGACGGCATCATAAGATGCCCGGGGGATCAAGTATTCCCAGTTCATCGCGCCATATTATCCGCGGTGAGCCCCTACTTCAAGGCCCTCTTCACCAATAGTCTGAAAGGTGGTAAAACCGAGACCACAGAAGTCGCCATCAGTTCCGTACCCGGTGAAACTTTTAGCCTGATCCTCGATTACGCTTATACGGGCACCTGCAACATAAACGCGGATAATGTCGAGCAATTATTGCCACTCGCTGATCAGTTCGAGGTCCTCGGAATCGTTCAGCTCTGCTGTCAGTTTTTATTACAGGAGCTACGACCAGAAAATTGCTTGGGTAAGTCTTATATAAAAATAAATATAAAGTATAATAATAATATAAAAATATATACCTACATTTTTCATAATATAATATTATTATAATTTTTTAGTAAATAATAACTTTTTAATTATTTTATTAACTTAACTGACTATGCTCTTTAGATATATGACAGTATAAAAAAATAAAATTCTCCGCGTACTTCTCTGCGTTTAAATTATTTACTTGTGTTAAAGTTCGATGTTAATTTTTAAGATCCACAAACTCCTCAGATTTGTGCGCGAAGTAATTTACATATACTTGTGGTCTTGCTAAGATATTTTATGGCCGCAGGTATTTTCAAATTTGCACGCCACTACTTCTGCCGCGATCTCGAGAAGCAAGGCCGTAAGTACATACGTCACCACTTCAAGCAGATACTGCAGGAGAGTGCAGAATTCAAGGCTCTCCATTACGATGAACTGGAGGCAATATTGCGCGACGACGAGCTCAATGTTAAAAGCGAAGAGATCGTGTTTGACGCCGTCAAGACGTGGGTCGAAACTAGAGTAGAGAAGAGACGTGTTTATTTACTGAGGTTGCTGAAATGTATACGTTACGGTCTCATGAGTCATAAGTATTTCATTAATAACATCGTCAACTGGAAGCTCGTCCAGGAGGATGAGGTATACACCTTCGTCATTGTTAACCCTTAACGCATTGTTTTGCTTCGCGTCAACAAAAACAATGTTATGGGTTGATCTAAGCATTTCCTCGCAATTATTTATTTTGTCAAGAAATGTTTGTTTCCGACATTAAAATAGATTAACACATTATTTCATGGATATTTGGCTACCTTTTATAAATAAAGGAATATTAAAGTAGAAGGCACATTAAAATAAAGTTGAATATTACACATAAAATTATATACTTGAAAATAAACGGGCTATAGAAGCCGACCGCGGATATTTGTACATTAGTTATAAAGGAAATTAATTTTTCGCTCCAACTAGATAATTGTGCACAGAGCACGAATTTTGCTTGGTATATTGCCAAGACTTATTTTGAGAAATGTATCTCAATTTGAGATTACTTAATTCCCATATTCCTCTCTGATCCTCCTGTAGGAAAATAGGCGAAAAATATTGCAGTCCAAAGTCGCTGATCGGGAAAATTAAATTGCTTAAATTCTTAATATAAAATTATTATTTCTTTAAATATAAAGTCAGTAAAAATTAACTTTAAAATAAACATAAAAATAATAGTTGTCCCTCTAAAAAGGTCATATTATTGATTCTTCACTTTGTGTGCGCCTGTATGTTGTTCTAGTAGATATGTAATATATCATATTTTAGATATTAAAATTAAAATTAAAAATTTTTTTATTATGAGTAACAATTTTTCTCTATTCCATTTATTGTATCTTCGATTCAATTTTTGTTTTGTTGCATAATAGTATGTTAAATCTCTCTTTGTGTTTAAACTTTTTAAGGCATGTCAACAAATACTGCTTCCCATAAATGCCTATTTAACCGAACAAGATAAAAAGCAGAATGGCGGGGAGATTGATCTAAAAAATCCTCTTGCCAGACCTCGAATTCCATATGAAATTCTTTTTGCGATCGGTGGCTGGAGCGCTGGTTCGCCCACCAATTTTGTAGAGACTTACGATACAAGGTACGTCGACTTACAAACAAATATCACATAATTTCAGTTATGGAAATTTTCATAAAAATCAAAATTTAAAAGGGTCCAATAAAATATAACGTATATACTGACTTAGTTTTTCTTATTAGAATTTTATCTAAAAATAAATAAATATTTTATTCTCGACAAATTTTAATGTCGGTCTTCTTTCGAGAAAATTTTTAGTCTATCAAGTATATATTCAAATTTTTATTTTAATTTTAATTATCTTATAATTTTTGTATGGTATTTTAATATTTTGAAAAAGGCCTTGACGTTTTAGTAAAACAGACTGTCGTTAAAAATAAAATTGAGGGATATGTAGTGATAAGCGTGTCATAAAGAAAAAGAATAAAGAGAGCATGTAATGCTTTGACGTCACGGTAGGGACATTAATTTCGCCAAAAGGCGATGCTTTAGGACATTATATGTAAATAGATATCGATACCTTAAGAATGTTGTGTAACCTATCTAAATGTCAACTTTAGAGCTGACAGATGGTTTGTATCAGTGAATATGGATGTAACCCCGAGAACTTATCACGGACTATGCGCCCTGAACAATCTTATCTATATGATCGGTGGATTTGACGGCAAGGAGCACTTTAGTACAGTGCGATGCTTCGATCCGGTAACGAAAGAATGGCGAGAACGAGCCTGCATGTATCATGCCAGATGTTACGTCAGCGTTTGCACTCACGGTGAGTTTACCGATTTAATAAAATAACAATATTTTTTATTAATTATTTATATATTAATTATTATCAATAAAATTTATATAAAATCAAAATTTTAAATAACAAAGTTCGCAGCCAAATTATTATTAGAGCAACGGCAAAATTCTTTAACAACTTTAAGAAAATACAAAGCTATACATTAAAAACTGGAGCTAAATAAGAAGATAAATAGATGAACATATAAGAGATTTATATAGCTCCATAAAGCTATTGCTTTGCTTCTCCCGACTATTACTGCATGAATCATTCCACTTTTTGGCAAAATCTAAGATCGTTTGTCTCGGACTATTTTCACGATCGTCTTCAACTCATTGCCCACATTGTTCAGGCGGCAAGATTTACGCTCTTGGCGGATACAATGGCCGCACGAGGATGAGTTCCGGCGAGCGATACGAGCCGCAGAGGAACCAGTGGGAGATGATACCGCCGATGCACCGGCAACGATCGGATGCAAGCGCAGCCGCCCTGCACGACAAGATCTACATCGTCGGCGGCTTCAACGGCCAGGAGGTCCTCGATTCGGCCGAGGTCTTCGACGTCGAGACCAACCAGTGGACCAGCATCCACTCGATGATCAGCCCGCGATCCGGGGTCTCCCTCGTCGCCTTTCGCGACAGTCTCTACGCTCTCGGCGGGTTCAGCGGTGTCGCGAGATTGAGTTCCGGTTAGTCCCGCAACCTCCGAATTATGCGAGAACTTGTATAATTGCTCTCCCCATATCAGTAGCGACGAAAGCGCATATTATATTAGAGAGAACAATGTTTTATGCTAATAGAGGTAATTAATAATTAATAATTTGAATTTGCATAAATGACAGATATCATATATGTAAATATTTCGCCGCGATTTTGTTCGCGGATAATTTTAACGTATGAAATTTATGGATACTATTAATATATAAATGCTATGTTAATTATTAATTAGTCAAGTTCTCGTAGGTTTGTCAGGATTTAGTTTCGTATGGAAATGTTCGTGGAAGCCAACACGGTTTCGTTTCTACTGTAACTGTCGTTTACAGAACGATATCGCGTTTCTCCAAATTGCACGCCCGTTGTGTATATACGTATATGCATGATGCAGTCTTTACAGATACCTATAAATATACCTGCGCGACTGCATGTTAAATATTTTCCACGCGCGCGTTTGACATGACCGGTCTCCTACATGCGCCTGAATGTATGGCGCATTCAAGAAAAACAAATATTTATTTTTTCAGGAGAGCGTTACACCCCGAATCATTCTGACCAATGGCACGAGATCTCGGAAATGTTCAGTCCACGCAGCAATTTTGCCACGGTGATACTCGACGATATGATTTTCGTCATCGGCGGTTATAATGGTATCCTGAAAAAAAAAACACATATCTTCATAATTCTCGTCTATTATTCTCGTTCATCACGCGCGGACAAATGATGAAAGAAAAAAATACATCTCTTCTTTGAATTCGTATTTCTTGAAAAAAATTAAAATTTATTTACCATTATTTTAATTCCGCGCTCGCGAGAAACGTCATTATTACGCGATTTCATTTATATGTGAAATAATGAACAAACAATTGTATAAATTTTTAATTAAGCGATATTACAAATGGACGACGTTATTAATAAATCTAGGAACAAGTACAATCGCGTACGTCGAATGCTACGACGCGGATTATAACGAGTGGTACGACGCGTCTCCCATGAATCTGAGTCGAAGCGCTCTCAGCGCTTGTGTGATAGCCGGTCTGACCAACGCGCGAGAATACTCCTATCTCGGCAAAGCGCAGGATCTCGGTCAAGGTGAGCATCGTATCTGGACCCGCTGAGCTTTGTCGCGAACGCCTCAAAGGAGATGATTAAAGTTTCGACTGGCATCTTTATACATATTTACGATACTCTCGCGAATGTGACGAAACATTCTACGATCGACCTTTTCCGCAAATTTCTACATTTTCTATGCAAATGCGTTATTGCATTATGCACGATACTCGTAGAAGCATCATGGACAGAGAGCCACTTGCGAAGTATTTGGAGATTGTTCGCGTTACGCTCTTCGTATAAATAGAGAAAAACATCTGTTAAAATGCATGTATATATTTCGAGTGCAAGGAAACAAATCCGAGCGAAAATATGCACCGCGATGCAGCCTTCGAAATATGCAAAGAGAATCATTTATTCGGAGTTTGCTTGTTTACCGCGACTTTTCGCCATTTTTACGCGAAAGAGAGAAATCTTGATAAGTTAAATATGATGTGATTTTTTTTAGGGCAAGCAACATCGAAGAATCAGAAAAAGTCTGATCAACCTGATGAGGATTCCGTCGAAACTAATATTAATATAATCTCCGCAGAGGAAAATGAACAGATTGACGTAAGCGAGTCAGTACACTAATAACAATAATATCGGAAACTTCAACAAGGAAGAAGAGATAATGAAGAGGCGTTGTACAGAAGCCTGATTAAACATCGTTAAAAATTTAAGTGTCAGTCGGCACGAGATTGCGTCGTATTTTACAAATTTGGAAATGTAATTAAAAAACAATATTCTGCATATTTAATGGATCAAACAATTTCTACAGTATAATCAGTATTAGACAATTAATAATAAATCATTACAATCATGGAAAATGTTACATTTAAAATAATGATTTCGCATTAAAATATATTTTGACGAAAGTTCAAAAATAAATATTTTTAACATCACTAACCGTAAAAAAACATTATTTATCCAACTAAATATGCAGAATATTATTTCTCAATATATAACATTTGCGACTTTGAAAACAAATAGTAGGGGAAAAAATATTTCAAGAGGGACGAATTCCTTCCTCGGACAAAAAAAAACGAGCGTTTTAATTGCTACATCGTTCGAGAATTAGGCTAAATGAGCTTCTTAAATTGTACAACAAAATTCAATTTACCGGAGGCAGGACGCAAACAAACTAAGGGTTTAGTTTAAAGGACGAAAAGTAAAAGGGAGGCTCGTGAGATCGAATCGCGTTAACGAATTTTTGTAAATCGTTTTTTTAAACTCCTCTCTATCTCTCCCTCGCGATGAAGCGTAATACAGAAATTATGTGATAATTGACGCGAATTATATAACGCGTATCCTCGCGTGCAAGAGGCTTCGAGAGGTTTTACGTGTTCTCGAATTTTAACTATAATTTTTTTGTAAGCGAAATATTTTTCCCACTTTTTTTTTTTTATAAATCTACTTTCGACTAGTGCCACTCGAGTAACGAAAAATTGTGTGACGAGAATTACACTCGTGACCCGAAGCGTACGTTGTTATTTTTTATGAATACATTTTCTAGTCTTACACACACGCGTATTGCGTTTTTTTCATTCGTGATTCATGATTTATATACCTACCATAATCTCTGTTATTTTAATCGAATTAAATCAGCTTCTTTATTCAAATGCTGTCTCTTTCATTGTTACCTCCTTATCTTCTCAGCCGTGATAAATATCTCGAATTAAGTTACTCAAGCCCTCTTTCTCTCTTTATAAAGAATATCGATTGTGCAGGTAAGGTAAACAGGCTCTCAAGTGTCGACGAATAATAATGATGCGATGGCTTGAGATTTTTTATTAATCTATCTCTTAATTATATGCATATGTAGATTTATTCATTCTTTTTATACGTATTTATATATTACGTATAGTGTATACATTTTGTCACTTCTTTATTTTGGTGTTTCTCCTTTAATGACGATCATATATCCTCTGTTTAACTCCCACGTTACACACACACACACACACACACACACACACACACTCTCTCTCTCTCTCTCCCACTTTTTTCTTTCGCAATTTATTTGATGAATGATTACGTGGTGGTGTGGCTATTTAGTCTTAACTCAGCTGTACGATACGCTCGATAATCGCGACACGAGCGGAATACGGTAGCGAGTTCTCCTTTCCGAGTATCGATGAATACTTCGACGCACGTTCCAAGCGAAAAGAGAGAATCGCTGTCGGACTGGCACTTTCTCAGGCCCTCGGCGTTCAACTTTCAAGACTCGTTTCGAAACCCCCGGCCATTCCCAGTTAACATCTCTTTAATTTCTTCTTTTATTACGGATATAATGTAGAGATTTTTTATGCGAGTTTAATTCACTTGAGGAAAATTTAAGGTGGTTTTTTAAAATATAAATATTCGTATAAATTTAAATTAAATGTCGCGAAATAATTGTTGAAAAACATATAAGACATTCTTGACATTCTGACCTCTTCTGTTCTATACAGTTTCATACTTTCATCTATTTACTTTCAACCTATATATGTATACGTCTACGTCTTCGTTTCTAAGAAAGGCTTTGTGAAGATTCGATGAGAGCTCGGGCCAATTCAATATAAGTGGAATTTTTAAGATTGCGTTCCTCAATCATTTATTAATTGTCTTAAAGGTGACCGTTGTATAATTTATTGGAAAACTCGCTATATGTGTATTCGTGCGTATATGTATGTGTACCAGCCAAGATGACGTCACGGGATGGAGAAAAGGAATGAATACACCAATCGTAAATTACACAAGGACACATCCACGACACACACTTGCGATAGCGATTTCACGTCCCTGAAATAGTCCGATCCGAAGAGAAGGTTTCTCTCTCTTTAAAACGTATATATCCAGAAACGGAACGCGGAAAATGATCGGTCCGATCGATTCTTCCCGATAAAATACTCCTAGAAAATTGTCCCTTAAGTGGTAAGTTAAAAACTTAAATTTACACGACGAGATTACAAAGTTAACGACCCGCGCGACTTTGAGGGTGGAGAGAAACGCGCGTCGTCGAGTCAATTAGAATGCAAAATGACGAATATATTGAGTTGAGCGAACAATAGGACAGCAATGAAAATTCCCTCTTTGATCGATGTTTCTGGCGAGAGGGCATTTAAATCGGAAAAGCTTCTCGCGATTCTCCAAATCACTCATTCCTCCCTGCTTTTTCTCCGCTTTTCTGCGTCATTTGCAATCCCCTCTTTGTGCACGATTTCCGACGATTTTCACCGACAGAAGGAACAAAGAGAACAACAAGACCTCGGGCTCTCGCGATTGATCCGCGATGCGTCATCGGCAGAGATTTATTCGCGCAGTCGAGAGAACGAGGCGGCGATGGCTATTTACCTGATAAACGTGTCGTTGCGGAGTAAAAGTTTGATTACGAACATATATATATATATATATATATATATATAGCCGGAAACATAAGTTTTTCATTCACATGCATATTCGTCTGACGTTTATCGACAGCACACACGAATATCATAAATTTCTGACAGAAACCAGCTGACGTAGACGAACGCTGCTCCAACTTTGAATTGTGATTAATGTTGCACGGTTATTTAATCATATTTTCAGATCTCGTACAAATAAATTTTATATGATAGAGGGTGATAGCTTTTTTTATATAACATCTAGAAAAAAGAAAACGAGAAAGAGACAAGTTGGGATAGGAGGGAGAGGAAGTGTCATCGATCAGTGTCGGAAACTGATTCGACAATGCTTGACAAATTATTAAACGCTACAATCGTCTTATTGAAAAAATCAACATATTTATCAGATAAACAGCCTACTTCGAGATAGTCCTATTAAAATCTCAGCGACGTAGACACAAATAAAACGATAGAGAAATGTTTCAATACGCAGATTTTTGTGCTTCGATCCCGATTTCTTATAGACGACTATCAAATAGACTCTCAGAATTCGGAGGAATTATTGAAGACAATTATTGGCGGCGGGCTCGATAAAATAGTACTCACGATGGCGACACATTATAAGAATTTGCATCAACAAGTACAGTTTTGCATTGCATTAGAAAAGAATTGCGATGTAAGTATTAAGAAAAAATATTTCGAATTTTTTGCTCAAATTATTTGAGAAGCAATATAACAAATTGCCGTCATTTTATCTTACAACTGTAAATATCTTCGAAAATATTTGTGAAATAAGAAAATATTCTACATTCTCAAAACTTATCTATTTTATCGCGATATTAAAGAGATAAGAATTTCAGGGGAAATAATGCAGTTTAATTTCTACGTAGACAGAATTGTTTTGTAATTATTTTCCTACGCATTTTTTTTTCTTTTTTTTTTTTACGAACAGTTTTCAGTCTAATGCAAAACTGCACTCGCTCATGCAATTTTTCACCATCTCACGATTATCAAGCTCGCATTTGTAATAATATTTATATATACGATCGCAATATACACGTTAACGGTGGTCGTAGGTAATCGTTTTATGACGATACATATGTAGACGTACATACATACTTTTTTTTTACGCATGTAAAAGATGGATTATATTGATACGGATTTTTATACGTACGATATTACAATATTATTCATATATCTTGAGAACCGACATATGATCCGTGTGATCCGTTTTAACGCATGCGTTACGACAGTGGAATCGCTGTAAAAATCATTATTTTCTACGCGCACGTTTGCGCTTGGGACAGTGTGTATGTTTACATAGAGATTTGTAGCGCGAGAGAGATTGCGGAGTGGAAAATTATGAAGGGCTATCTGTCATGTGCACGCGTTTTATCAGTAAAGCATATGTTATAAAGTAAATTTACTTTATAATGTATATTATGAAGTAAAAATGGAAAGTACACCTAGATTTTTGGAAATGACGAAAAGAGAGAGAGAGGGAGAGAGAGAGAGAGAGATAATTCACAATTTAATCAGTTCACGAAAAATCTCAAATCCTTTTAATCTTGGAACCGATAGCTCTCATGATTTTTCATTCCGCAATTGTTAATACTCGAAATAAAATAGACGCCTCGTACTTCAACTCTAAGTTTATAACAATTGTAATCTATTGTGGATATATGTACATTTGCGATTAATGGGATTTATTTATTTTATTTATATCGTCTTACATCGTTCACAAATAGGGACATACAGTCGACATATCGTGTTAAAAGTGTTAAACGCACACATTCACATACACAATACAAACATCTAACATATATCCCTCTGTTTGATTTTGGGAATTTCAGTTCTTCCAAAAAACAAAAATGTTTTCGTGACTGTCAAAGTACGAGACGTCATTTTTCTGTCAATTGAATTGCTACGGTCGTGTAGCTTGATACACAGAGTGCATCAGAAACTGTCACTTGAAGTTTAACGATAAAATCTTTGGCGAATTTATAAAGTTCTGATATTTTTAAAAGTATCAATTTTTATCGTTTCTACTGCAATTTAATATAAAACATTAAATATCTGGAAATAATAAAAAATAAATTTTTTGAAAAAGGCAATATAATCTTTTTTAAGAATAAAACCAAAAGGATGATGTGTTATTCAATTTCATTATAGATGTTCTCCAATCAAATCTTCATGTTGAGTTGCTAATAAATAAAAAAATTATCAACGTTTTTTTCCATACATTTGAGAAGATGTTTATGTCAATTTGGTCCAAGAATTTATCGTTAAAAATTTTAAGATCCTGACAACACTGTGTAGAGACTTTAAAGTGATCGACAAAAGCCGAATCTCTTCACTCGTGTTACTCGACGACGATCTCGACGGTTATAGCGCGACGACTTCGCGTTTCTCGTCGCTCGATTAATATATGCGATTACTATATTTTCTCTTTTCACTTTTTTTCTTTCTCGCGATTTTTTTTTTCATCGATAGATATTGTTCTGAGCAATTGAGATCTAGTATTGGAGGGATTTAATATACCTGAAACGTTAGTCACTCCCGTCGCATCATCGTCGTGTCCGCGCCCTGGATACTCTTATCTTCAGGGCGCGATTTCATTGCACTCGAGAGACCCGTCGTCGACGAGAGGAGACTCTCGAGTTCTCCTGTTGACGTTAATAACTCTGATAAACGTCCTCCGCGCGATCGTGCGCTCTTCTTGGCGTTCCTTCATCCTCAGCTGGCTTGCTTTGTATCCTTATCTTCTCGCTTAATCATTCTCTCTCTCTCTCTCTCTCTCTCTCTCTCTCTCTCTCTCTTTCTCTCTCTCTTTCAGCATCGTACTTGGTTCTCATCCATCCGCTCTCCGCACTCAATGCACTCAGCACTCACACTTATCTGAGGATAACAATTGACATACGTTTCGTAACTTTCCTATGCGACTAGACAATGTGTCGTTGCATTGTCTTACTTTTATTATTATTTTTTTAGTATTATATTATTATTATTATTATTTTCTCCTTATCGCGTAGAACTCTACGTCGTAGAGCTCACGCTGGTTGAAGACCAGAGAGTCTTATAGTTTTTTTTTTTTCAAGTACGATACTTCGAATTCTCGACTGTCGCAATTGTACGAATAATTCCTTCCTTTCGCGATCTATTTCTCAGAATGATGTTGACGAAGCCGATGTGATCGTACTGTGTTGCTCCGGTTTACTAGGCCGTCAAACGCGCTCCATCGCAATTCTCGTTCCGATCTCTTCGAGATTGGTGGAGATTTCGATCATTCGACTAGTGACGCGTTAGAGTTTCCCATACATATACTTAATTTTCATTAGCATCTTTTCTACATCTTTTTCTTTGATCTCCTCTTCCCTCTTGGTCGAAGAGCTACTATCTATTATCTAATACCATCGTCACTACCACACTGCAGAATAGGTCCGTTTCACGGCGAGCTACGAGTACCTTCGATTCTTCGAACTCTCGATGAACTCTTCCCATTGCGAGAAGAATCTGAATTCGACTGTTTATCCGCGATATCTGTGATCGATATCAAGATGAGAACCTAATACGGCGATTGATACTAAAATTCGACAACGACGCGGGTCGCGTTTCGTGTAAAAAAAGATTGCCTCGCTCCGAAATCGTTTCCGCGGAAGAGCGCTTGAACGATGAAGGAAGAAACGAGGCAACACTCTCTATTCCGGATGTCTATAAGTTACACTAATTACGGGATCGTCGAAGACGTCGCGGAGAACGGACGAATACCGCGTGTCCAAGCGTACCTTTTTTCGATATAAGCCTACAGTTTAATTAATTTTTTTCCCTTCGTGCGCTAAACAGTCCTTTCCTTATCTGAAGTACTTCAGTCCCGCCACCAGCATGAACTTTTCGATAAAAAGCTCGGAATCGAGGACGGCGATATGCGCGGCACGGCCAATCAGGGCGTTCGCTGTCGGTGGCAAAGCATGATGCACGTCGTATCTAACGAGACTGACACCGGGCGCTGACATGATGGGGTACAGGATGTTGTGCACCATCTCGCGATACGCGGCACCTGGAAAAATCGGATTGTAATGTTTATTATATTATTACTATCAATTTTAATATAAATATTTAATAAAGAAAATTTGTAGCTTGATTGATAAAATAATGCTCAAAATTCTGTCGAATTATAATATATATTATATTATTACTATAATTTTTAATACAAATATTTAATATAATATATAATATTTAATAAAGAAATATATATATGTGATTTCCAATTGAGATATTTGTAGCTTGAATGATAAAATAATGCTCAATTCTGTGAAATTATAATATAGATATATTATATTCTTACTATAATTTTTAATAAAAATATTTAATATAATATATAATATTTAATAAAGAAATATATTTGATTTCCAATTGATAATTTTGTAGCTTAAATGATAAAATAATGCTCAATTCTGACGAATAAACGAACAGCATAAATATGTATATAACAATGAAAACACAAAAGATGTTCAAGTATGATACCTTGATCCGTTGGATCTCGAACTGCAGCCTTGCAGAGCTCGATTCGAGCGGAATGCAGGGGCACGTATCGATCCTGGGCGCTGCCGCACAGCAAAACATGTTTGAACTTTTGTAGATTGCTCTTCTGGCTCAGACGGAACATGAAGGAGCGCCTCACGTCCGGCGAATCCTTCATGGCCAGTTGCAGCAGCGATCCGGATTTCTTCCACTTTTGCATGAACCACATGCCTGAGCGAAAGAATGACGAATTGTACAGAATGTTCTCTACATCGAGAAATGGCTCGAATTATTTATTATTAAACTCACCCGCGTTCACCAAACCGCTCGTGTTGTACAGAGTGCCTAGATGGGGTCCGCTCAAGCTGAGGAAAGTATGCAAACGAGGCAGAAGCGGCCGCAGCTGCGGTCGCGTCAGGGCGCTACGGATGATTATGGTCCCAAGGGAGTGCCCGATGAAGCTCACCTTCGTCGGATTCAGACCCGACGATTCAATGTGATAGAGGATTTCGGCCACCAAGCGGTCGGTCATCGTCTCGAAATCGGAGAAGGTGTCGCCCTTTCGTACACAAACGATATACATGATAATTCGATAATTTTATCGAAAACATTAAGATCTTAAATAAGGCTCTAAAAAATTTATATATTTATTTATTCACTTATTGATCAGACTAATCCTTTAATAAATAAAAATCCAGAGAGAGATTCAAAGAATTTCAAAAGTATCAAACATTTTTATGAAATAAATAATATAAAATATTTATAACATTAAATAAACGTAAAAAGGAATAAAAAACAATTAATATTTCAATAAGAAAAAATATTTCACAAGCGTTCTAAAAATATATCTGATTTAGATTTCGAAGAAAGACTATTACTTGTAATTTACCTGATTTCTTTCGGACATGAGGAAGTCCAAGTGTGCCCCGGGCAGACCCAATTCCAAATACGTCTTGACGAGACGAAGATCGGCAGCGTTTCCATCGAGGCCGTGGACGCATATGATGAGATGCGCACCCTCCGGCGAGAATAGCCGATACTCGTCAGCTGATGTGGAAGTACGGCAGGGTCGAGGCCAGGGTCGGATAATCACTAAGAGGCACATTCGATCTTAATGATTGAACCGACGGCGAGGAGTTGAGGAAGTCACCGTATCCGAGGGATTGGGCTCGTTTATGCAAATGCAACTGTGCTTCCTCGCGCTCTCTAGAGGATGGTAAGGTAGACAGAGAAGAGAACTTAACTATAAACGGAGAGATACAGACGAAACGACGCGAAAGCGAAAGCAAAACTGCACCTAGCGAAATCCTGACGATCATCGTCACTTGTACCGCGCATTGCAAAATAATTCGGCGAAAAACAAGAAAAAGAAGAAACACCACTAAAGCATAAATATAATTTTCATAAAGCAAATTTTGATATTCACAAGGCGTAATTTGTTTGTGAAATTGCTTTTAAAGATAAATTAATTATAATAAGATCTTCAGAATAAATTTAAGCATCCTTTTCCAAGCTTGCCTCTAATTTAATTAAATTAATCGAAAATAACAATATCAAATCAGGTCAAATAACTTAAACTTCATGGATTATTCAAAAGGGCGCCTTTTTCCTTGAAACTAGAAATTAAAATAAAAGTGAAACAAAGTTTCCTAAATACTAGGCTTATAAAAGGAAGCAGTTCTAATCGGGAGAGACGGCTGGGAAACCCGACGCACCTGTAGATCTTCCCCGAGAAGCTCATCTGTCGCTTGAACTCCTCCTTGCACTTCTTAAAGTTGATGAAGTCGTCCTGCGTGGACTGCAGCAGCTCTTTGCCCTCCTGATAACAGTCTAGGCAGATGTCCCTGGCGCCGTAGACGCTGTCCCGGTTCCGTTGCGGGCTGCAGGGTGCCGTCTTGTTCTGCTTCGGACTCCTGGTCTGCTTCACCGTCTCGTACACGTGGTAGAGAGGATTGTCGATCGGCGCCGGAGGATCCCGAAACTCCTCGGGTGGCGGCGGCTCGTCCTGAAACATCTTGGGCGGTGGCAGCCGCACTTCCTCGTACGAGTGCTCCTCCACGCTGTCCTTCGCGGTGATGGTAGGACGATCCTTGCGTGGCACGATCTTGGACAGCTTCTGCCGCAACTGCTCGCTCGTCAGCTTGGCCTGATTGCGACGCTGCTCCGAGCTGGAGGTGTCGCCGCTGCTGACCCAGCCCGAACACTCGGACGTGAGGTTGCTGGAGCTCGAGCTGGGCGTGGGACTGCTGGGTCTGGTGGACGGCGGACTCAGGAGATTGGGAATGACCGGCAGATTGTTGCTCAGGCTGTCCTTGCTGTCCCGTATCGGCATGCAGGGTAGAGAGACCGCGCTGCGTGGCACCACCACCTTGTTTTGAGCCACCGGCACGCTGGCGCATCGCAGCCTCTTCGCGTTTGGCGCTGGAACTCCGACACTCGTCGACGTGTCCGACGGTGTCGTGCCGTTCGTCGTCGGCGCCTCCATGGGCGATTTTATGGGTTCCATCTAAGACAAATTATTCAAATATATCAATTAAATTGTATAATATGTATGTTTCTTATTGTGTGTTACATTTTTGAAAATCCTACCTTCAGGATAATTTTATTGTTGTTCTCTACCTCGAGGACACTCGTCGCAGGTGCCGAAGGAGGATGACGGTACTTGGGCAACGGGGCGACAGCGGGATCCTGATACGCCGGTGGTGGCGGTGCCGGCTTTCTGTTTTTGTGACTGCACTTCTTCTCATTTTTCCGACCGCTCTCTTCCGGGTGATCCGTATCGAGGACGGGCGCCGAGTGCGGTCGCCTGCCGTGCTTGTCTCTCCTTCTCTCGACGCGAGACTCTCTCTTCGGTTCCGGTTTCGTGGCTATCACTTCGTAGATTGGCTCCTGAGAGGTCTCCGTGCCCTTCTTCTCGCGTCGTTGCTTCTCCTCGCTGTAATTCTGGCCTACGCCATTGCGAGACGACTTGGCCGATCGATCGGCTCTTCTACGGGTCGGTCGATCCCTCCGGAAGTCGCAGCATTCGTTGCGCTCCACGTCATCGATCAGCCGTTCCGTGCTCTTCGGCCTCTTCGGCTTCTCGTCGCGCGCTCTTCCGCTGGTGCTGCCATTTGTACGATAGAAGAACGAGTCTGTGGTCGCGTAAAAATTCGATCGTTTGTTCGGCGGATCCGCGAGGTGCGAATAGCTGCTGGTCAGCATGTTGCCATTCATGGACTCCGGGATCTCCGGGCGATTCCTGTGCGTCATCGACGTCTTGCCAAGGGTGTGATACCTGCGGCTCTCGATACCGTTCGTTTGACTATACTTGCCGCCTGTTTGATGCCCAGTCTTTCTCGAGTTTCCTCGATAAGTGACCCTGTCCAACGTCGCTGTATGCAATGGTTGGGCCTCCTGCAAGAAGCTGTCGCCGTTGACGTTCGCCTTGGATAGAAAGCTACTTTGGTCGTTTGTGGTCGTTGGCAACGGTTGGCGCGTTCCCAGGCGATGACTTCGCGGCTCCAGTCGTATTCTTCTGGTATCGAGGGAATGATAATCTACAGGAAGCACAAACAGATCCATTATATTTTTTATTTGTTTTTCTATCAACATTACTCCAGCAAACACCGATATATAATTGTTACATTGCTATAATAAAACGGAATATAACAGGTAATATAACGTGTACGTTACATGTAACATCCATGTTAGTTGTAATTTCCCACTCATAGATGTAACATTTTAATATAACATATATTACATTGTAGTTATATTGTAATTATATACCAAATAGCACATTGATGTATTAATAAGTCAGTGCTATCTTGGGATATAATAACAATATAACTACAATGTAATATATGTAATATTAAAAATGTTACATCTATGAGTGGGAAATTACAACTAACATATATGTTACATATAACATGCTTGAGTATATAACATTTATATACTGTGTTTGCTGGGACATTTCAATCGACACTATTTCAAAAGATACTACCTTCAACCATATTCGACGATTTATTTTCCAAGCGATCGGGCAACTGACTGAGGTCCAGGGCGCCCAGGCAGGTCGGCACCGCGAGATTCTGCTCGCAGGATTTGGACGACGGTCGATAACCGGGCAGGTGTCCGCCGGGCGGCAACTCGGGAAACATCGCCGCGAGCAACGAGGTGATGGAAGTGGAATGATGATCGGACTGCTGGTGTTGCTGCACCAGCATCTGCGTGGACTTGGCGCGAGGGAGAGGGATCACTGGCGTGGAACCGAGGGATGGATTCGGCGCGGAACAGGCTTGCTGACCCGAGGGCGGGAAGAGGGTGCTACTGGACGGCACTGTCGATCTGGGCCTCCCTCTTGAGGGCACCGTCGCGGGCGGCGTGACGTTGCGACCGCCGCCACGTTGCCCACGTGGAAATAGTTGGGTCGACACGGACCTGGGGAGAGTCTTGGGCGACGTTCTCGGCTGTAGGGGAGTCACCAGCTCGGGACCCAGCTGATCGAGGGACTTGCTGTGCCTCGCCGGAAGCGTGGAAGGCGTCAGCATCAGGCGGGCCTGGATCGATCCGATGTCCTGCGCCGCGCCTTCGCTCCTGGGCGACCAGATGCCTATGGAGCGCGACTCCAGGATCGCCGCTATTCCGCAACTGCAGTCGTCCATGCTAGGAACTGAGGAGAAGATATATATAGTTTTTGATGTGATGAATTATTGATTATTATTATTATTATTATTATATATTTATTGCGATAAACTTACCGCTGTTTCTGTGCCTCTGCTGCATGTCGGCGTACTGATCCTCGAAGATCAAAGGCAACGAGTGAAGATCGCCGTCCAGCTCCGGACAATGGACAGGTAACGGTGGCAGAGATGCGAGATAACGCGATCTCCGAGCAGCCTCGCTCACCGCTTGATAAGACTGATAATTCGCGTCGTAACAGCCCGCTGCCGACGTTCTCGGATTTTCTAATACGAAGAAACCCTCCGCGAATCGCTTTACCTGAAAATTGATAATCATTTGTGGATAAAAAAATGTTATAAAAAATATAGATAATTTTAAAGTGTAAGACAGGCAATAAGAGCCAAATCGCGGATGACAGTGCGTTATCCCAACGAAACTAAATTTTTTTGTTAGAATTAAATACCTGTGCACCTGCGATTTGGCTCTTTATTGCCTGTCTTACACTTTAAATTTATATTTATATTACAGAGCCTTGTTAAACTCTTAATAGATAATTTTGTTTAGATAAAAATGAAGTCTCGCTTTACTCTCAATTGATGATGAACTCGTGCTAAATGCTGATGAACCGCTTCTCGGCCGGAGAACGCTTCCAGAAAATGCTGCCAAAGGACGATATTTTGTGCGCAGAGTTGGGCTATGTCGGCCTCCTCGGTGTCCATCAACTGCGAAAGACCATAGTTTTGAGGAACGTGTCGACAAACGGAAAGCTTGAAGAAGAGACGAACCTTCGTGATCTCCTTGTGCGTGTTCTGCGCGAGCTCGAGCGCCCTTTGTTGCCAGGAAGGGAGGAGTCGCGCTAAATCAGACAAGTCGTTGAGCAAAGATTCCCTCGCGGCCAGAAGCAGCCTCGTGACCTCTTGCTGGACCAGTCTCGCGTGTTGTATCCTCGTTCCCGACCCGACGCACCTCGTGGTGGTCTCCTGGAAGGAGACTTGGATCGATTACACAATGTCTCTTTGATATATCCGATGAATCTCGAATAACAGACTCACAATATTTCCAAACGTGGTCGAGTTGTTGTCACCGTTCGCTGCGGGTTGCTTAAACTGCAGCCAGGGTTTTCCGCCTCGCGGTGCGCTGCAATTGCAATTGAATAAATTACAGGACACGCAATTAATTTTTATGACGATACCTATATTATAATCGCAATCGCGCTTATTAAACATTTGTTTATTTCTATTTATTGCAAGGGGTAACCATTTTATTTGCTCAAGTATTTTTCATGCGAAAAAAAAGTACGTCGTGTATTATACATCGTTTACTAATTAACGTGATTTTTAAAGTCGTACAGGAGTCAATGCGAACATGTAATCACTGTAAATGTTAGATTTAAATTGAAAATCAAGTCGGTTCCGAAATCCAAGAGTCGAGGTAAGGGTATAATAAATTGTGCGTCTACTTGTGCGAAAAGTTTAGCCGGTTTTCTGAGCTTGTTTAAAGTATCAAGAACTCACCAGCTCTGCACTACGTGCAGTATGCTCTTCCTACTTTCGTCGGGGTGAAAGGGCACGACCATAAAACAGAAAGAGGGGACTCTCGTGAGGGACAACGTCGATTATATACATACACATCGAGCGGATTGCTTATTGGAGAATTACGAAATGCGAGGGCGATACTGACTTGATGTACGGCTGATGGAGTGCCACGAGACAGGCGTGGATCGTGATAGACACCGCGGCTAGGTGAAAGTAATCGAAGAGCACCGGCAGATGGTAGTGAAGACCCTTCGTAGGTGTGAAGTTCAGTTGCAGTGCCCTGAAAAAGAATCGATCAGTCCCGACGCGATTTCGACACAATTCACGAACAAATATCCAACAGAGATATCTGATAGACGTTTAAAGGGTGTTTGGAAAAGATATCTTTCTAGACGTCTCTGCGACGAGTGTTGCGAATTGAGTGTTGCCTGGAGTAATTTTCTTCAACGTCGTTACCCAATCTGCTTTATCGAGTCTACCCGAAGAAAATTAACTTTGAAACTTGACGGAAGAGAGTCACTTAGGAACGCGATTATGATATTCGCGAGGAGATACGCTGTAATTGCAATTTGTATACTCGCGATATTCGTGGATCGCTCGTGTCGTGTCTATGAAACTAAGAAATGGCATGCAACTGTCTGCACACAATGATATCTTTCATAAATAATTTCAAGTTAAATCAATAAAGCGAATATTTTAAAAATATTCTAAAAAATAATTTTAGACGGATATGATTATACATGATCATCTACAATCTAGCGTTAGAAGAGAAATAATAAAAATAGAAGCAGTCTAATTTATTCCATCTTCTTTAATTTGAAATTTGTCGCATTATTTATTATTTTCTTAATAATTCGCGGATTCAGGAGAGATCGTAAACAAGAGATAAAAATTGCGCGGTCGGCTGATTGCTCAGATTGTTCGTGGTCCACCCTTTGCATGTCTCTGCTATATATCAGAGAAGGAGCTGGGTGGAAAAGGGGGAAGGATAATTTACGCCAACGCCCGTATTAAACGGCAAGACGCTCACCTCGAGGACACGCAAGCCATGTTGCCCGGCTGCGTCGGCTCGCTGAACCATAGCTCGACACCTAGATTGAAGTGGGTTCGGGACAGAGCTTCCTCGATCTTGTGACTGTGTACGAGCACATGCGCTCGGAACAGGACGGAAGTGCCGAGTGTCACCTCCTCGTTCCTGTACAGGATCTGAAAACGCTTACTCGTGCCCGGCGCCTCGAGGGAATCTGCAACACGAATTTCGCTTCGTCGAGCTTGCTCGTTCGAGTTTCTCCCATCCCGAGATTGCGATCGAGATTGCACGAATCGATCGAAATAAAGCGAATCCGACAAGTACTTTTGCGTGATACGACTGAGAACTTTGAGCGATGCGAGGCTCTCTCACGCGATGCTCTCTCGCGTAAGAAATTGAAATATCAAAACTTGAAATATCCGAGAAAAATTGCTCCTGATATCTCAAATTTCTCTCTCTCTCTCTCTCTCTTTTCTCTTTTAATAATATATGAAAAATATAAAAAAGTAATATGTAATACAGAGAAAATGTTCGTCGTAAAAGGAATGCTTTTGCATTCGATATACATAATAATAATAATAATAAAGTAAAATAATAATAAAAGAAATAATATACATGCAAAATGAGATATTCATGTCGCGAGGATTTGTTGAATCTTGAAGTATACTTACGATTTCGCGGTTGGTTGACTTCCACCTTGACCGGCAGCTTCGGCGATACTCGGAGAGCAGTTCGGATCTGATAGTACCTGGAAAGCAAACAGTTTCAATCGGACAATCGCGAAATGTTAGCGAACGCGCCGTCAGACACGAGCCGGATTGATCTTACCCGCGTTGGAAGAGGTCAACATTGTAGAATTTGCAGAGCTCGAGAGAGAACTCGAGGGTGGCCTGTAGATCGCTCATTTCGATCCTCGCGATGGAAAGAACCACCCCCGTCCCGCGCTACCCCTGATACAGCCACTAATCGCACGAAGACCAGCAATCTCGCTCAACACGACGGTGACTTGCGAGCAGAAAATCTTTAGGGCCTTGCCGAATCTCTAGACTCGTTCCTGCCATCCTGAGGAGGGATTTCAGCGCCAGAAGTCCTCTGAAATAATGTACGATAAACAATTCGATTTATAATACAAAAATCTGCAAAGAGCAAAAATTTTAAGATAGGAACGATATATTTAATTCGACCCAAACTAGCCAAGAAATTTTTATTTTATTTCCACAACGTTTCGACCATCTGTTTTTGGTCCTTTTCAAGTGAAAAATTCCTTGATAAAAGCGCAGTTAGTTGACACTGTTGTCATGATTATTAAACAATATGCGATTATCGGAATTTTTTAAAAACATTTGAAATAACTTTTAAAAAAAAGTAACCGCATCTTATGGTTATGATGGATCGTCAAAAAACTCTTATCAAGGAATTTTTTACTTGAAAAGGACCAAAAACAGATGGTCGAAACGTTGTGGAAATAAAATAAAAATTTCTTGGCTAGTTTCGGTCGAGAATTAAATATATCGTTCCTATTTTAAATACCACTAGCGACGTTTAAATATTCAATTTGATAATTTTAAGAGTTGTCTGAGATTATAAAAAAATAAAATGACACATGTATCTACGTAAAGAGACGCTGTCGCATTAATGCGATCGAAATAGTTTGAAATAAAGTCATGATTTCAAGTTGTATTAATATTCCACATTCTACCGGCGTTTTAATATTAAATATGAACGTGCAGCAGTCGCGAAATATTTGATGGTTCCTCATTGTCGAGGACAATACAAAAGGCGCTTTTCATATTTCAAAATCTATGTATGCACAGGGAACAGCGAAGGCCATAACCGTCTCGTTAAAGTTGCATCGTTACACTTATATGATATTCGTCGTTTCGCGACGATAAAAACAGAATTTGCGCGCTGCAAATAAATCGGCGCGTAATATCCAACTTGTTAGAGCCGCGCGGCCAAATTTAGTTCGGGGACAAACTTAGCCGCGGCTAATTACAATTTCTAAACAAGATATGGATATTTAATTATATCGGGCGAGTCTGTTTATATAACGGGATGAATTACTTATAAAGGAACAACAACCCGCAATATGTGTAAACGTACGTATACACGATGCTGGATGATGCATCAGGCGCGGTAAGGATTTAAATAAACGCCTCTTTTTGTACATGTACGAATCGATATACCGAAGGCCGGTGTGTGTAGTCTACTGCTTTGACGTGATGTCCGTAGTCGTGGAAAGTATTTCACGGCGATCTGCGTTTCACTGTCAAGGACGGTCAGAAGCGAGCACGCGAGGCGCAATTATCCTCTCTGCTTCGTCTGCGAAGGATCAATGGCCTATTCGCGATGTAATCTTAATTTTTCTAAGACGCCCGTTTAAGAGAGAGAGAGAGAGAGAGAGAGGGAGGGAGGCAAAAATTTAATAAAACATTCATCAATTGCGAAAATATTCAAATATTGAAAGCTAAAGGCGGATTAAGTTTTATATATAATAATTAAACGCGTGTATCTTTTTTTCCTCTCGATTGATTCCACAAAGCTGCTTTTTAATAGATATTTCCTGTTTTTTAACAGTTTTTTATTTCCGCTTGTCAAAACGGTTTATATCGAAAATTGATATTTTATTGAAAATAGCATTCTGAGTGCGCGGTCTATAACATTTTTTTGCTAAAATGTCAACTTTAAATTCGCCAAAGCTTTGGCCATTAAACAAAAAATTTGTAAAATGTCTCACGTCATTTTCGTATATATAACAACACTATGTTTGTTCTATATATTTATCGCTCTATCATAAACTACGCTTGTCCGCCTTTATTGAACGAGCATTTTTATTATTTTGTTTCTCGCTGCATATAAAAATACGCTGCAGTTTAATGCCTTTATACTGTGAGCATGATAAGAAAAAATGCGTATCAAAAAACTGACATAATAATAGCTAGATATGCGTATGATTCGCATAAAAATCATTTATAATATAATCACACGTCAATATTAATCTCTCTCTCTCTATGTATCAATCTAAGTCACTCAATTACTCACTTATATTATTCAAGAAAAATACTAATGGCTACATTATTTTTGCGCGAGATCTCCATAAATAAACGAAGACACGCTATCGACAGAATAATCCCTCATCGAGATAAACTCGCTCGACTCTAGACAGAGATTCGTATAATCAGAGTGTTCCATTATTAATGTCACATATACTTTATTCGTATTACACTTTATCGATATGGATTATACACGAGCGATTGTTTCAACGCGACAATCTCCGACGCGGGAAGCCATTCTGGACTACGCTTAGGGGAAAACTTTCTTAATTTACGCTCGTCGATACTGTCAAGGACGATATATTTTCTCGACGGTGGACGACGGTGCTCACGATGCCGGAAAACGCTTCTTGGCGAACGCACTTCACTGCCAAGGCTGTTCAAAGGCTGCGTAAGCTCGACCGCTTCTTTCTGTCGCATTTAAAACAAGAAGATGGAAGACAGACACCCTCTTGCGTCATATCGACTCTTTTTGCACAACCCTCTTTTACACGAGGGAAAAAAGACTGGCATTTAGATCCGCGTTTGTTTGCATATAAATAAATATTTTAAAAAAAAGAAAATTTTTTTTTTAGAAATTTCCGAACAAGCAATTATGCGTAAAAATGTGCAAATAATGAAATTTGTAAAGAAAAATAGGATTGCTTAATTAATCTCGTTCGGGAATTTGAAATAATTTTCATCGAAATTACGCTATCGCGCGCCTGCGTCAACGTGATCGCACGGGTATATTCTCAGACTCTCGTGCAGCCGTTTTAACGAGAGCGATTAATATCACGATCTCTCTCATCGTCACTGTCAAGGCCGCACGAAGGCCAGCATAGCCCGGAAGCCGGCTTTTCCAGCGCGTTTATCCACCTGGTGCATAGATCAACGACCTGGTTTCGAGTTAAAAGGTAATTCCCGCGCTGTATAACGATGGTTCATTATCCATCATCCGAGTATTCGAATCAACGTATGTATGGCATACAGATGGGAGTTGTACTTTACTGTCAGGAAATAAATTTTCGGGTTTTTGGGTCAATTTTGCTAAAAATAAATTCTAATCAAAATTGTGAGATCTCTCTACCGGTTAGAATAATTAACCCGTAACCGAGAGGAAGAAAAAAATGTAGTCCGAGAGAGAAACTATCATCCGTCACGCTGAAATGCGGAAAAGTTCGTTATTCTTTTTCCTATAAACCGCAGAAGTCCGCAAGTTATTCCCGGTAGTTGAAGCAAAGTCCGTGCAATAATTTAAACGGCCGGATTTTCCTCCAACTCGGACGACACGAGGGTGAAGGAAGAAGGAAGAAATGAACGCGCGCCGGCTGCGCTGCTAGAAGGCAGCTGTGCTCTGCCACTTTTAACTTGGTCTTCCGTAATCCGGTTACGTGTACATGTGTGTAACCGGTGAGAAATAAGCGGACGACATTGGGCATTCCGCGGATGTTTCTGAATTCTTTCTATTCTCAGCGACGTCTATCTTATTTCAACAATGTCGCGAAAGAGCAATGTTGTGCGATTCAAGTTGACAATATATTTTATAAAATGCTCTGTTTCTTTCAACATTTTTAGACAAATTATATTTTATAAATTATATTTATATGTATACATCTCCTTCACGTTTTATTCATCATTATCATATTATTTGTTAGTTTTAAAATAAAATATAATGTTATAACATTATGTATAATTTCTTTCGTCTTGTTTTATATTTTTAATAAAACGTAATTAAATATTTTGAATTTATTATATTGTATTTCCACAACAAAGTTTTCGCAAATTTTTACATTATACTAAAAAATAACTGCGAAATGCAATTTTAGAATCAAAATTATCATATACCATATTCCGTGTCATTAACGTCATATACTTTGCTTCTCGCATTACTAACGAGCAACATCTCATTCTCTATACAAATGTGAGTTTCAAGTACGAGTGTCTGTTGTCGCTTTGATGGGTTTTATAAGTCATATGCATTTTACTTGATTTATACACGTACCATCGTAATTCTTTAAGCGACATTCTGCACGCAGATGTGAATCTATACATATAATATTAAAAATAATATCAGCAATTTTTGTTAAACGTCGAAAAGTGCAAAAAATATATGAGACTCCTGATAAGATATTAATGGACAGGTTAAAATAATTAATGCAATACAATTTGAATAAATCGTTGTAATCGAATATTAAATAAAATAAAATAAAATCCGCAAGAAGCTGCATTAAAATAATTGGAAAATAAGAGCAAATTTGTATTCATTAATATAGGTAAGTTTTTAATTAAATCGAAGATGTTCGATCGAATCATTTCATGCACTTGATAATTTCTCGATAATATATAACTTATGACGAAGAGCATTTCGCATGAGGATTACTCTTGCACGCGCTCTCCTCTCGCGACGTGTGTACCGCTGGTGATATTTCTAGCCCTGAGGCCGACGCACCGTGGCCCAGTTTAACGCCTCTAGGCGACGCCGGCCTACATCGACCGATGCGTATTTACGTACAGACGGGCGAAGATACGATGCACGCGAAAATATACGAGAGGGAGAATGAGCGAGATAAGAGGCTTGCATGAACAGAGCGCGTGAACGAAAATCCCCGAGGCTTAGCATATTTTCTGGTACTTTCGCGAATGGGGTTCAAATGGGGTGCAATTTCATTATCATTTCGGTTGTTGTTTACTTCGAAGCGGCTTCTTTGCGCGCGGCATCTTCGTTGAGAGAATGTTGCTGTTATTTTAAATCTTTATAATTAAATTTGTTGTGTGCCATATCCCCTATATATAGTTACGAGAGAAAGGAAAGAATTTTTCTTGTTATTTTATTCGAAGAGAATCTTATCGAGGAATCCGTTGCGAATGTATCTGAAGTAATAATGTGTATCTTACATTTCTCATAGACTCTTGTAACAATATAAAATTTTCTCTTTTTATTAAATTAATTTACTTGGAAGAATCAGGAAAAAATTGCAAATATTTGTACATATGTATACTTGATGCTTCGCCAGTGAGAGCTTAAACTACTGAGAGCTTAATTTTCTTCTTCATACGTACACAACTTTGCTCTCGCAAATTTGCAGAGCGCAACTTATAATTTAATTTAGTCGCGAGTCCTGAATTCTTTTCGCAAAGTTACTTATTTTTTGAATGACAGCACGAAACTATGCTATGAAAATAGAGACGTACATAATATCCACAACGGAATAAACCTGTAGGTCGCGTGTTAACACCGATTATTGTGTAACATTTTGCCGGAGCAATCTTCTTCCTATAAAATTGATTTTCTTTCCGATAAACTTTGTAGGTTAAATTAAATATACGGAACTATAAATATATCGAGAGCATTATTTCTTGTATATCAAAGGTTCGTTCTATAATCGTCTAAGGAACGTGGAACTTGTGAAACATTTTTTTCTCTTCGCAGGAAAGAGAGAAAAAGATATAATGTCTACAAATAAAAGGTAAAAAATATTTTGCATTTCGTACGAGTTGGAAGATCATCATCTTCAAAGCGCGTGTTCTAAAACAGTAATTTAAAAAAATTGCTGTATCGTGAGAAGCACGCACATAGCGTAGAAGTCCATCTTTTAGAACCGTATTTCTTTCATTCCTATTCATTTTTAGAATTCCGCAGATAACTGCAAATTCGCTTCGTCAACAACTCTTCATTAGATGAGTATCAAAGCAGTTTTTTTTCTGCAATATGTATAATCATCGTGACGCCATCGCGGCCTCGTAGAGAAGATGTGAATAGCGACGCATAATTAAGCAGTTTATTTTAAAACAGACATCAAATAAAATTTGAGATACAAAATGTAGTCACAGCTACATTTACTTGTATTTATTTTTTAATAGAATATAATATTTTGTACAAACATCGATATACCCACACACATAGATATAATGCATTATAATTACAACAAAATTATAATAATATGTCTTTAAAAAATCTTTTCAATTTGATGAAAGCATAAATAATTTGTCTCTAAATATATTCCTGTAATTTAATTCAGCATTTCGATACACCGAGTCTTATTACATTATAATTTCCAGCGAAATGCTTTCTCGAAGATTCGCAATCGTCTGTAAAGTAATTGCTCTTTGAACTCGGCGAAATGGTTAAAGAAAATCAAATTTAATAATCCCAGCTTTTGAATGATAAAGCGAATCTTGAAGCGTCATCAGGGATTTATTTAACCGATTATCGTTCGATCATAAAATCGCGTGAGCGATTGTCGAGCGAAAAAGATCGGAAATGTGATTAATTCGTCGCCCTTCTGAATAACGAGACAGAGGAAACGGGCTCTAACGAGGAAGATTGAAATTTCGTATCGATTAGCGCATCGTCATTCGCGAATTTCCATGTCGCGCGGACCCTTCCCGGGTCGTCTACCTATCGGTCGACCGCCGCCCCTTTTGGTCAGACTCGCACACGCGTTTACTACTTCGCGGTATCGCGACTTCATGCATATTCCGTTCCTTTATAACGCACACCTTCATTTGTGTGTGGAAATTACATGCCCACGTGTCAAATATATTTTCTAATAATAAAAGAAGAGATTTCATTATTTTCAAAATTATATCTTTAACGATTCACATTTTTCCTCAAATCAGCCCACTTTAGTAAAAATCTATAATTGTGCAATATATATTTTTTTAAATTTAAAAAAATATATATTGCACAATTATAGATTTTTACTAACACAAAGTGGGCTGATTTGTGGGCTGATTTGTGGGCTGATTTGTGGGCTGATTTTAAAAAAGATATATATATATATCTTCTTATTTTAAATTTAAAAAAATATATATTGCACAATTATAGATTTTTACTAACACAAAGTGGGCTGATTTGAGGAAAAATGTACCATAAATCGTTGAAGATATAATTTTGAAAATAATGAAATCTCTTTTTATATATATATAACGCACACCCTTATTTGTGTGTGGAAATTACATGCCTACGTGTCAAATATATTTTCTAATAATAAAAGAAGAGATTTAATTATTTTCAAAATTATATCTTTAACGATTTACATTTTTCCTCAAATTAGCCCACTTTAGTAAAAATCTATAATTGTGCAATATAATATATTTTTTTAAATTTAAAATAAAAAGATATATATATATATATATAATGTAATATATATGCAAAAGTTGATTGCATCTCTGTTTTTATTCCAAAATTCCTGCGAACACTTTTCTGCGCCGCAATCTCGCCTCGCTCTGCATGCGATCGATCGCCTCCGTTACGAGACGCATGGGACTCGATCGTAAAAACGAAACCGGAAGATTCACCGAGTTTCGTGACTTCGCAGAAAATGGGAAATTAATCATTTTGTCGCGGGAGGAGAGGGAGATCGAACGCGAGAATCTCGATCGTGGCTCGCTTTGCGTGCCACCCCTTCGCTTCTCAATCTCCCATCTCTCCCACGTCTTTGACCCTTTCCCTCGGTCGTTTCCCTCGGAGCGCTTAACCCCCGACCTTTTTCGGTTCGGTCGCTCGTATTTAGTCGGCCCGTATACACGGCCTTGTATTATTAAATTCCGTTTCCCGATAAGTTCATGCTTTCCGGGAAAGCGAATTCGAACCCGAGCTTCGAAAGTTCAAAGCGAAAGTCGAATGAGTAATTTCAAGTTTCCGACGGCTCTTATTGGACGAAATTGGAATTTAGAGTCCTATACGATGCACTTATGCTTTTCCACGCCGCTTCTCTATCCTCGAGATTGCATTCTTGACGCGAGAGCAATCTTGTGTGAATAATATACTCGTGCCATTTATGTGTAAATTATTTTTCAACTAATTGTTTTTATTTCTTTTTCACTCTTATCATTAAATCAATAATTATTCGTGTAATTCACTGCATATGCACAAAGTGAAAAATTTTATTTAAATAGTTTAAATATTATTTTCAATATTCTTGAAATCATTATCAAGTAAATTTTATATATCAAATAATTCAAGTTTATACATTTTCTCTCAAATATACATATACATATATAGAGACGGACTTATTATTTAAACAAAATTATTGTTTAACCCTGATTCGTAAACGCGACGTATTTTGATCCGGGAATGTCGATATATTTATACCCTCCGGACTGAAGTAACTTCGAAGAACAGTTCTACAAAGACGAAAGCGCGAAAGTGCGCTTATACTTGTATGGATGAATTTTTTATTATCTCCTCGCAAGCTGATCTTAAAATAGTGCAGCTATCGCTATCGCTAGATTTGTGCCCCCATGCGGCCGCTTTTAAGATATTAAATTGTAATCTGTCGCTCTTCTCTCAACAAATCCGCGTGACCTTAGATAGTAGTAGTAGGCTTTTCGTATAAATGGAAATTTCTTCTCGCGAAGGATATTCACGTTTTCCCTTTGACCCTCGTCTCTTTTCGACGGAGAGAACCTGGATATTTGATGGAGCTTCTTGTCCATGGCGTATTAAGCGTTGCAAATTTAAAGGTCGACTCGGATTGCATCGATAAGATAAATAAATAAGCGCAAGAAAATATGCGACGGATATCTTTGAGTTTTCATTGTTCTTTTCCGTCGATATTTTTCTCATATCGCATTTCATATTCATTAAATTATCATGATGACTCCTGAAAGGCACGGAATTAATATAAAAATGTAATATAAAGCTATCATGATCAATAAAAAATCTCATACAATATTCATTTGTCGTTACTAAGAAAAGAAGAGAGTAATTTATTAAATAATTCATTTTTTACGCAAACAAGCGAGTGTGTAAAGTATTATAAGCATAACAAGTCATTCTCTTAAAAGATTTCAACTTTAAAAATTGCTGTTTGTGCAAGAATTGCTTGAAAATTTAATTGTATAAAAATTCAAATATTTTATCCGAAAAGAAATTTAAGTTCACTCTGAATCAGTGGTTCTTAACCTTTTTGAAGTTACGGAACACTTTTGATTATAAGAAAAATTTGCGAAACCAAAATCATTAAGATTATAAAGACAATAACAAAAATATGCATGAACATATTTTTTATTAAAAATTATACAGTACAAATTATGTAACAGTAAAAAATTTTAATTTAAATTTAAAAAACAATATTCACAAAATTAAAAAAAAATATAGTAGTTTTTTCAATGTAGGTACGCCGTGCTTTCATAATTTCGCGGAACACTGATTAAAAACCACTGCTCTAAATACTAGGACTTTTATGAAATTTATGCTGCAGAAGTGTAAACAGTTTTACAGCAATAAAAAAAAAATCGCGCGGTGACAAACAGGGGAAGTTAACCGTCGGAAAAGGCGATCTTTTCCGAATCCTCCCTCAATGAGCCACGTCCTCGCTCGCAGGAGTCGCGTGCGTATTTGGGCAGACGTCTAGACGGTTTCAATCCGACGAGGCCGATCGGTGCCTCTCTCCGCGTGTAATCGAAAGTATTTCTTATCTTTAAGATACATGGTTCTCGCAACACCGCAGATCGAATCTTTCCCGAGGTAAGCTCGAGATCCGTCGCTCAGCTTCCTACGTTCGAACAGCATCGGCTTATTACGGCAATAAATCCTCGCACGAGGAGCCCGTAGTTCGGCGAACGAAGGAAGAGCTGAAATGAGGCTAACCACCGATCGCCGACGATTTACTCGACACTCATGGATTCAATTCGCCGGTTTTTTACGGACTTCTTTTTCGCGCGCCAAAGATTACACTATGAATATATACTAGACACTTTATTACGTCATGTTTCGATAATAATTATTAATTTTATTATAAATATATTATATTATTAAATTTCTGAATTTGCTTTCATCGCGTAAAATAAAATTATTTAATATATAAAATTATCTTCTTAATTATATACATATATAAACAACTGTCGAAATAACATGCTTATCACTGGTAGATACTCGAGCTTATTTTGAAATTAAATGATAAAGCAATACAATTTATAACTAAAATAAAAATGTGACGATGAACATTGTATCTTTATTCGTTTTTTATACAAAAGATGACATTAATAACTCGATGAAAATTTTTTCAGTCCAATATATCAGACCACATAAATTAACGAAATATTAATCGTTGCGAAAAAACGATAATAATAACACGATACGTGAGATGATAAGAGAGGAAGCATATGTAAAATCAGCATCGAGTTTTCAATACAAAGCATCTTGTTCGATTCCTATCGCAAAAACATTGTTATCCAGTGTAATGTAAATTGAAGATGCAAATTGCTGGCGGCTGGTTCGTTCATGGAACATCGACGTCGTTTCGTATTCGTAGTACAGTAATGCAAAAACCCTCTCATTTGCATCTCGGGTTTACATTAGTGTTTGCTGTAAATGTGATTCTAGCATCTACTTATATAACAAAATAAAGACGCGACCTCCGCAAAAAGAAACTTGGTAACAATCGCGTCGTCTCTGCCTGTTCGGTGCAAAAATGTGAACTCTTGTCGTGTTAGCGCGTTAAAACGTTAAATCCATTTATCTAGTAGCGCGCTGGAGAAGAAATTTTATCATCGCGTATTTCTCCGATGAAATACAGCTTTGGTCAAAAATCTGGAGCGCTTTAATAAATGGCAGGCTAAGCTAATTACAGAGTTCATAAATTAACCTAATAAATTTTTATTTCGTATTATATATAATTATTATAATATAATATATGTATAATTTTATTTTAATTTGCAAGGGTATTGTCGAGAATATTTGATTTATCAATCAATCATAAATATCAAGAAAATATAAATTCAATAAATAGATTCAATAATAGATATAAAATAGATACAATTAATAATTTCTATTTTATGGATAATTAATATTGTGTATAAATATAAAATAAATGGTATCTAAAAATCTTTAGTAAACGAAAAGAGTGTACCTTGTCAATCAACTATAGTTCAAAGAATTCCTTTTTTACTCATTTTGTTCGAGTTGCTCGAAGAATGCTCTTTTAACGCTTTTTTTCTCCGAACGAGAATTCTCGTCTCTCTAGCGAAAACTAAATGCGTACAAATTGGCGGAAATCTACGGTGACATCGTTATAAAGGTGATCACCTATTATAAGTATAATCCATAAAATGTTCTATGACATTCTGTCTACTTTTAATACAATGTATTTCAATCATTCAGCGTCTGTTTTAAGCGCGAAAGAAGAGATTTAAAATTCATTTTAAATAATTGTGAAATATGTCCAAAGCAACGTCAATGATAATTGATTGATTTCGATGTTAAGAAGAATAATTTTTGATATAAATAAAAATATCGTAACTTTCTGTCTATAAAAAAAATGTCTGAGATACCAGCGTCAATTAGTTTAAGATCTATCGAAACACCTCGCATATAAATGCGCCTTCATACATACGATCGTATATCTCCGCACGTGTTTCCTTCTTGAACCGATAAACCGCTGGTTCAACAACCACGCGAGCATGCTCGAGAAGTTTCAACCCCTGAGACGATAAAGCAGCCTTTATTGCCGCGACCAGCTACAAGCACACGTGCGTGCACGTAATCCTTTTCTTTCTGCGGTTCTGCGACCAGATCGCGTATCGAGAGCCTCCGATAACGATCAGGTTACGTTCCATGCACGCACGTCACATTTTTTTTTTTTTTTTTCATATATGGTATTCTTGCGAAACCGGCGAGACGATAAAGGGCGGCGATAACTTTCCCGCGGCCTTCCGGCGTCCGATGACTAATCACGCAAATTTGTTTTAACAATCAAGGCCATAATTTCTAAATTTATATCGCGCGCCAGGCTCGTAAATTATCAGACTAGACGTTGTACAGCGTGTCTCAGACGACGCTTTTCCCAAATTCTCCTAATTATAATCTAAAATTGAATTATACCTACTCATTTAAATTCAAGGAGATTAAATTTTACTCAGACACACATTTAATTTGCGAAATATACTATCGAGGAATATATTTTTAATTAATTTAATATCGAAAAGAACACAAATAAAATAGTCCAGGAAAATCGATATTAAATACGTTTTCTTGGGTTAAAATTGAAAATTGAAATTTAAGATGAAAATGTTGAAACATCATGTACAAATACGACAGATGCTGCAAGAGGGAAGTGCAAGCACAAATTGACGTATCAAATAGATAGTCGAGACGATTCTTCTCTCGTTCTTCTTTCCGTTGTCTCGAGGCCCGATCTCGTCTTGAGACGAAATTGTTCTGCCCGAGCCAAACTCTCGTGCAATTCGTTCGCTAATTACCGCGATGGATCGAGCCAAGAATCAACACCGTAACCTGGATAATTCTTAACCGCATTGCCACTAATAATTTTCCGGAATACTTCTTCGAAACGAGTCACGGATTACCTCAATTTGCCGCGAAACATCACGATATTATCGAAAATATATTAATAATAAAAGACGTAATTATAGTTTTTCGATCTATTTATTTCCACGACTATAATAAACGTAAATCAATGAAAAGTAAAGGAAGAAGAGAAAGAGAAGAAAAATAAATTACCCCAGCTATGACAATTATATTTAATAGAGAGGAGTCCCATCTATTATTCATCAGGAACATTAAGATTCGATTCTTGAACTCATTACGCCAAGTATTTCGATCGATTACAATTGAGATGTTACTTATGCAATAAAATGATTCACCGTTTATTACTTAATAATACAAACACAAACAATCGATTATGAAATTCTTGAAGCTCTGACGTAACGTGTATAAAAGTATATTGGGACAGTCTCCAATTACTGTTTTGCCAGTTTTCAATATAACAATGCTCTATATATATATATTCATGCTTGCTCTGATATTCTTTTGAGAGAGGGCGTATATATACGTCGGTTCAATGACCACCCTGATGAAAAGATTGAAAATGATACAACCACACAGTCTTTTTCTCGTCGAGATAAGGTTTTAGGTGGGATATAAAGCACTCTGACTGATTATTGTTAAGACCGGAAATAGGGCGAGACAACAAGAGGCTCACACAGGAACGTTATAATTCACGGAAGCGAGGAAAGAAAATGGCGAGGGTAGCGACCGAGAAATATGTTTTTGGCGATAATACGAGAGCACGTTGGCACCAGTACCTGTCGAGAAAAATAGGATGGCTCGCGCTTGGAGAGAGAAAAATTCGTTTTTAAGATAAAGCACCAAGAATGATATATATCCGATGCGATGAAATCTTTGATTTTAATTTTAATTGCGATTTAGTAGAGTAATTTTAAAAAGTAATTTCTTAACTGTAACATTTAAATGTAGTTTCCACGTTAAAAGTGATTAAAAGTTTTCAAAAGGGTTTTAACTGAAATAAATATCTTTAAAAATTCTAAAAGTTATAATTAACATAAGACATTTAAAATATGAAATATTATATACAATTTATAATAAATAATATTCTCTCTCTTGAAAATTCGAAAATTATTAAGTCAAAATATTTATCGGAGTATAATTAAAATCATAGGCTCTCCAGAATAACTCGGTTGACGTAAGTTGCAAAGAGCCAAGTTTAAAATAAAGCAGATTGATCAGAGATTCACTCGCGAAATTCGCGTATAATTTTCTCTCAAATATACGACGATTTTTCATGCGAATTTTTCATTTCCCATTGCGAGGTCTCACGGGAGCTACTCTTTCATGCTCGATTCTTCAGGCACGGTCACCATTATCGGCATCCTGTTTAGGTACTCCACCGTATGCATATTTTTTTGCCAGGGAAATTTGGAACGATAGGATGGGCAAAAGGGAAGAGAGAGAGAGAGACTGTTCCCAACGGGAATGCGATCCCTCGAATGCTGCTCCATATATTGGTTGACCTTTTCTGAAAACGGTCACGTCTGAGAAATGTCAGAGTACTACTACCACTACTACTCCTGGCTGTTATGTGTGTGTGTGTGTGAAGTTTAGGCCACACATCTGTTACATTATTGAAGTCATCGCACTGCTCGGTTCGGCAGTCACGTTTGTTGAAGGAGGACGGAGAAGACGAGAGAGATGGAATTTTCCTACGAAAGGACTGAATCCGCTTCCGTGCCCTTTATCTCGCCCGCGCTTCCACTAATCGAATACGATTCCGCTAGTCGGACAGTAGTATAATCGATAATGGAACGGTACACCGGTACATACCCTCCCGGAATATCGCGGTTGGAGACGTGAAGTAAAAGCGCGCTTTGGGCGGAGCGCAATTTAATAATAGCCAATTGATTTTAGATTCCATTCATCTCCGCGAAAATTGACTTTCCGAGTAGTCGAGGTTTATTAAATTATCAATGGCTACGTTATTATGAACAGCGGGATGAATTGAACATGAGTCAACTCCCTTCAACTTTCTCCGGTTCTCGTTTCGTGAAATATTTGCTCTACGCCGCGTGTTCTGTGTCGTTGCACTGTTTTAGTTCAATTTAATTACATATCACAATTCAAGAAAGATTCAGAAAGAAAGAAATTAAGCAAGGAGAGTCGTAATTAAATTATGACGTATACGCATATCGAATGTGTTATGCTGTCGCACGTGTCGTGACAAATTTGCTGATATTACGGAGGTCGAACTTCCGATCCTGATAAAGTTAACGCTACATTAACGCGTTGTATGATCCATGTTGTTGCGTAAGTAAACATATCCCCCACGCGCGTATTTCGGAATAACATTAAATATATATGAAGATTAAATTCCATTGGTCAGGTTACAGCATAAATTCTTTTGACCGATCACCTTCGTAATGATTTTATAATATATAATAAAATTATTCTTTTTTCTTATATCAAATAATGGAAAATATTGTTTTGTCGAACTTTGAAAATGGGCAATATTTCAAATAATTTTATAATAAATGAGATTTTAATTATTATTAATATAAGATGAAAAAATCATTAAAATAATTTGGAAGAAATCCTAAATATATTGTGATTCGAATTTGAAGATAAACAAAAATAAAACACATCGGCAAATCCGATTTGGATACAATCTTTCGATTGGAATAAAAAGTTTCTGAAAGCTATAACATTCGGCTTACGTGGCAGTATCGTAATTCCACATGCGCGACGTTTAAAAACTTTTGCTCGTAGGCACAAGTGTATATACGCTAGTTATTACTTCGCAGATACTCGGAATAGCGCGACTGTAATCCTCTCGAGTGTGATAGTGACACGCACGCGACAAGGGGATTGACGGTCGCAAAGTATAATATTCGAGATCATCTTATACCTCGTGTGTCGCGGCTGCATCGCAGAATCGCATGATCGATCACTTCTTACAGAGTTTACCGCGACGATGGTTATCGGCGTTGGGCAGGCAACCTCGCTAAATTATGTATTGAACACCGTAGTTCATGGGCGGTTCCGTGGACAGGATATATACATTTCCGGCTCATATAAGATCGACCAGAAATCGCATCTAGATTCGTCCAATCGAATTGTGACATTTATGCCAACGTGTGTTTTCATTTCCGTTTGTCGTTTTAATAAATTTCAATCACAAGTTGTACACTTTCAGTTATTATTATTTTTTTATATAATTAATTTTATTTTCATAATTATGAAATGCATATATGGAAATTTACTAATTATAATTAAAGTATCATTTATTATAGAATTATAATAAGGAGACTGGTAGTTATATATTAAAAAGAAACAAAGAGGATGAGAAAATTCCTTCAACTTTAGCCAACGTGTGTTTCATTTCCGTTTGTCATTTTAACAAATTTCAATCACAAGTTGTACACTTTCAGTTATTATTATTTTTTTATATAATTAATATTATTTGCATAATTATGAAATGCATATATAGAAATTTACTAATTATAATTAAAGTATCATTTATTATAGAATTATAATAAGAAGACTGGTAGTTATATATTAAAAAGAAACAAAGAGGATGAGAAAATTTCTTCAACTTTAGTACAATCGATATAAAAAAAAAAAAAAAAAAGATTTGAGGAATATATGGTACATTATCAGTACAATTCAGATTCGCACATAATCATTTTCATCCGTTCAAAGATTAGAGAGCAATAAAAGAAGATATCGGATTTGTATAGCACGAATGAAACCTTATTCACTTGAGAGCAATGATACGAGCTGAACGTAATACCGTTGAAAATTAAGGTTGCGTTAGAAAAGTTCATTGAATCGCTTCTCCGGATTTAAATAAATTGAGATTTACCGATGCATATATGTAGGTGCATACAGGAAGCTAGATAGTAGCCAGTCCCCCTATATAACAGGAGAGAATAAACGTTGACTCACGAGAGGGATATCAAAAGCCGTGACTCACTGGAGCACGATGACGAAGTTAGCGTGTGCGACCTCTCTTTGTCGCGCTTCTGAAAGTTGGGTGGAAAAGGGGATGGAAGAAAAAGAAAAAGAGATCCGGTAACACTTCTCTTAAGCGACTAATCGAGGCCAGTGTGCATATAGTATATCGAGAGGAGGAAAATGATAGGGAGAAGAGTAGTAGATGGGAGATTCTCGAGCGGTCGACGAGCCTCGAGTACTATTCCTGGTATTCGCTTATGGTACTCGTGATCGTACAACGATGATGAAAGGGGTGAAGGAGAACGCGAAGAGAGCAAAGGGCGCGTGCATACGTCGCGCACAGTACTCTCCATTCTTCATTGTTAGCCCGAGGAAGGAACCTCGCGCGCATGGGTGATTCCGGTTTACCAAAGTTAAAGCAAGGAGGGAGAAAAAAATATTAAAAAAAAAAAAAAAAAAAAAAACAGAGAGAAAAAGAAGAAGGAGGAATGGAATTGCGGATGGTTGGCAGGGGAGCGGGAGAAAAATCGCGACGATAACCGTACATTATATATAGAGAGATCCTCCTCTCTTTTTATCCTCTTCCCACTCCCCAGATAGCACCGAGGGTGCTCATCGAAGCAGCGTTCCCTCGTCCCAATTACCGTACCCATCCACACGCTCGTGCAATTTGCATTCGACCTCTATTTCCTCGCGATGCGAGACTGCGTGCGTTCCTCGTCACCTGGACCGCGTATCGTCGTTCGTCCGAAAAGTGTAAACAATGCTGGAATAATATCCCAGCCCTAAATAGCACACCATTAACAAATCCTCAGGATGTTCTCCGAACGTCTTCGGAAAGACCTCCTAAACATTCCTAATATTCAACCTTTATTCTTCTACAAGCAGAATCTGAAAGGAGCGTCTGTTTCCTCGAAGTAAACGGGATGAAAAAAATATGGATAGAATCTAGAATATTGTGGATGCCCAATAATGAATACTCACGATAGACGAGAAACTCGGCAGCTAGAGGCCGACGTCGACGACCGACGAGCATCATCCTCCCTTTCCGTCCTTCCACCTTCTTACTCGAAGCACTCCGGACTTCCGGCGACGTTCCGCAAAACCCGGGCGATCCTGCCGCCGCTCCGGCAACACCCACTTTCTCCCCTGGCCTCGTAACCTCGAGGACCACTTTCCTTCCCTCTCGCCGCCGAACAGAGCGCAGGGGCGCAACGTAACTCCAAACAGCAGCAGCAGCAGCGTTCTCCTCGTCTTCGTCGTCACCACCACAACCACTTCCACCATCAACCCCCGGCGCCACCACCCCTGTCGCCGTCACCGCCGTCGCTGCCACAGTCACAACAAGCAACTACGGCAGTAGTAGCAGACGCTCGATGTACTACTGTCAGACAGTTCGCACCCCCGACGTGTCACGTGAGAGCTCTCCCTCTCTCTCTCTCGGGGCGGGAGCTATCGACTCACCCTCGTTAACAATTAATCGCCGAGCTCGGCGCACCGGAACTCGCGACACTTCGCTCGGGCGGGCTTCCTCGCATCCTCGCGAGCGAAGCGGGATGAGAAAACGGGATGCGGAACGGAACACGGAACGAACGCGTTCGTTCCGCCGCGGCCGTCGCAGTGGCCGGTGTGGCTGCGCGCGGCACGGAAACCCTCCGAAAGCAGCAGCCTCCCTCCACACTACCGTCGCTCCCTACTCGTCCACCCCGCCTTCTTCTCCCTCTGCCGACTGGTCGCTGACTGTCCTAGGGAGAGAGCGTACGCGTGACCGTTGCATGCGCGTGTCCCGGCATGCGCCCTCGACACACGCGCCCGCGAACGGGATGCTGGGCATCCTTGGCGTCATCTGGGGTTGCACGTGTACAACTCGAAGGGTGCTTGTTCCATTTCTTTTTTTTTTTTTTTTTTTTTTTATTTCCATTCCTACGCAAATCCAAGCTTTTTTCCAAAAACGCCGATCGACGAGAGCTTTTGTTGGCGGATTCGTTATTCTGTTCGACATAGTCGAAGGAAATATCGATTATTTCTTTCACGATTTTATAACAGTTTTCTTTTTTTTTTTTTTTTATTTGTTTTAAACGACACCTGAAATTCTTTATTTCGCGCTTCTCAAGTTTTGCCTTATTGTATTGTAATTAAAATTATATTAATATTAATATTTGCAAGTTTGTTCGCTATATAAATATATCTTGGAGAATTATGGATTTTATTTTGAAACATCGATAATGCAGTTGCCTACTATGTAAAGAAATATTAAGAAGAATGCAGCTTTTACATCTCTCCATGCTATGATTATAATTATCTAACAGTACATAATACGTTTTTACTATCATAAGAAATAAATCGTTTGAAAGCATGACAAACGATACATACAATAATAATATCAAATGTTTCAACATTTACTAGATTAATGATAATACAACATCTTTATTTTATACTTTACCAGCGAGAAGACAATAATATTTGATACGTCAAGAGTACCTCTCGATCGCTTCGCGCCATCTCGAATAATCGAACGACTTCGATAGCGTGTCACGTGACACGATCGATACTTTGACATTTGATCAGCCGGTTAGGTAGAACGGTGTCATGGCGCGACAAGTGACGCAGAGTGTGTTACTTGTCGAGGAATCTAGCACGAAAGCCAGTATGTGGGCTGCATTTCGCTGTAACAAGACTTTCCTGATACTGTGCCTGATAAATGTGATCATAATCCAAAGTGTAGTGTGTGAGTGCTCGTCTAATTAGCTTACGTCACTCTCGCTTTCGCCTCGCCGCGTGTGTCTCCAGGGATCACCCAGCTCGATGCCGTGCACGCGCGTAGATATAACATACTTGTCACGGAATCGAGCTGGCGAGTATCGAGATTATTTCCCCGCGAGATTCGAGGGCTCGATTATCGCGAGTTGCGTTCTCTTCGTTTCAATTTTTCATACGGAAACGCGCGCATACGGCGTAAATTAATTATTTTTTAATTTGTGGAAATTATGTAGGAAAACTTTTAGATGAGCGCTGAAATTATATATATATAATTTAGTAATTTCATGTATAATATAATATGATAGGTACAATCGCGAGTTGCATATCGTTCTCTTTATTTCGTTTTAATAATACGCAAACGCGCGCATACAGTGCATGTAAACTAAAATTAAGCTTCGTAGAATCCATATAAAAAGTGTTTTACATAATAGAGGAGAAATTATATATACATAATTTATTAATTTTATATATAACATATATACATATATCAAATGTTAATAATAATATATATCAATTATTATACTATATTACTATATAATTAATTTAATAAGAATTAGTTGTCTTAATTAATATTATTAATAATTATTATTTATAATGTTTTAAATATTTGTTTATAAATTCATGGATTTACGTCTTACTAAATAATATTATCAGAATAAATTATTATAAAGCACTATATATATAATTTAAGACAAGATATTTCATGTAACAAAAGTAGCAAAGATATTATATAGATTTTGATATTCTTCCAATATTAAAATTTTTAGTGCACTGTAGCGTGTTCGAAAAATAATTATAACTTTAATTTTCTTTTAAATAAAGTTTCTATTTGAAAAGGAAAAAGAAAGTATAGCCAAGTAATTTCTATGCAAATTACGCAACATCTATATAGATTGCGCAAACAAGTAGCTTATATAGCGTGTACTCGTAGTTTATTATACTGTTTACGCTGTTTGAAGAAGAGACTTGGCTATTTACATCATACGCTTCATCTTATGGCTATCATTCTCTTTCTCTCTACGCATATAATTTGCGATATTGTCAAATATCTTAATCGCGAATTAAAATGTGGCTCGGTTGATTATAAATATAAGAGAATTATTCACATTCGATTCTAATATCGATTAATTTCTCGGATATTAATTCTAGGATGAATGTTACAGATTATCAAGAATGCAAGAAATGGGACGAACTAAGGTCCCAGTTGGAACTGGTAATAGCAGATCAGCAGGCTAATTCTAGGATAAATTTTACAGATTATCAAGAATGCAAGAAATGGGATGAACTAAGGTCCCAGTTGGAGCCAGTGATAGGAGATCTGCAGGCTATGCAGGGTCTGACGTACAGCTTGCTGAAGATATTAGAGGCTCACGATCTCTTTGTCGAGAACGCCCGCGGACGAGGGGATAATAATCGGTCTGTGATCTACGCGATCACGCCCACGTTCGCCAGACCCGTGCAGAAGGCCGAGCTCACCAGACTAGCGCAGACATTCCTCCACGTGCCGAACTTCCATTGGATCCTCGTGGAAGACGCTCCGCAGAAAACCGCTCTGGTCAGCCGGTTTCTGGAGACCAGTGGTTTAATTTACACCCATCTTTCGGCGGCGACTCCCCCAAACTATAAGCTAGGCAGGAACGATCCAAATTGGAAAAAGCCGCGTGGAGTCGAGCAGCGAAACGCAGCTCTAAAATGGCTCAGGGAAAATCTCAAGCCATCCGACAGAGGTGTCGTCTACTTTGCCGATGATGACAATACTTACTCCGTCAAGCTATTTCGCGAGGTAAAGATCAGCTCCGGAAACTGACAGTTTCCTCGAATAGGGTCAGTCATTATGAGTCGCTATAACTTTCCTTTTTTGTAATCTAAGAAATTCAATTCCCATTATCTTCAGCTATTTTTAATTTTCTAATTGCGATAGAGAACCATTTTGAATTATTATATTTTCTTAAATATCTAAAGAGCAAACATGAAATTTATAATCAATGCATTAATTTTAGAAATTTATAATCACAATGCAAAATTATAATTTAGCATTACGTATCAATTTTTTACAACAATTAATTTATATATAAATTATTATTTTCAGATGGAAAAAATACAAAGAGTCGGCGTGTGGCCGGTCGGTTTAGTCGGCGGTTTAATGGTAGAAAAGCCTATTTGTGATAACACTACTAAACAGGTACTCGGTTTTAACGCGGCGTGGAAACCAGACCGACCATTTCCACTTGACATGGCGGGTTTTGCCATCAATCTCGAACTATTACTCAAGCACGAAGACGCGTGGTTCTCGTACGACGTGGAAGGTGGATATCAAGAGAGTGAAATACTCAGACAAATAGTCACCAAGGATCAATTGGAGCCATTAGCGGACTTGTGTACAAAAGTATTGACCGATCTAATATCTTTTTAACAATTTTTCGAAATATCGTGCGAATTTTTACATTTTTTGCATATTTCAGGTGTACGTGTGGCATACGCGAACGGAACCACCACAATTAAACGTCGAACAGATGTTGATTAAAAAAGGCAAACGTTCTAACGTCGGTATCGAGGTATGAAAAAGTTGATCATTTTATGAAGTTATCACCAGGCTGTCTTAACTTCATAAAAACCGATGATGATATTAAAACAATAATAGATATTATGACTATTATGATTAAATTCGAGTACATCGATCTTAAGCATAGGAAAGATAGGCTAAACAAATACTTTCGTAAACACTCTTTTATTGTGGGCCCACTGTATGCCCTATGTGGGCATATTATGAATATATATATATATATATATATATATATATATATATATATATATTCACACGTAGAATAATACAGTGCCATACTGTATAACCGCTTGTAACTGTGCGAACATAGTATAGAAGATAAGTGAATATATCGGACGTCTTAATCGAATCTCGAAGAGTCATGTGATATTGCAGTATGCTTTCTTGGCTGCCAATTTGTACGTCGTTGGCACGGTATTATCGTTGGATAGATCAATGACATTTAGTCATTGCTCTACGATTGCCCAATATAAGTATTCTTGTTATAAAGCATTTTATAAAAGCGATTATTGTAAATAAAATTTCTGAGGAAAACGAGAGAGGCGCGGGTTTTCATATACATTTATCCATCTCTTTTTGAAAACTTTTTTTTTCACTCTTTATTCGAGAGCACGTGATTTCTCGTCGCGCGTACAGAAAAAGCATACATAAAAAATACGCCTTACAATCTACGAAACTTTAATATAATACTCATAATAATCTCCAAATTGGAAGATGCGCAGTAATACTTTTTGTGGGAAGCTATTTGTTAAGGATTATGACTTTTGGCAACGGATACAAAATAGCTGGATGTGCTAGAAACGGTGACGCGTCTCGCTCGCCGATGCAAAGTGCCGCACAAATGTGCTGCGACTCTCCATTTCTTTTTCCATATACATATATATCATTCTCATGTATAATATATATATATTTATATATTGTATTCATTGACTCTTACATGCTAATAAGTACTATAGTATTTGGCAAATTCTGTCTTATGTAAAAAAAGCTACCTGCACGGAAAGCATGTTCGCGTATGTACACGAGGCAATGTGTCATTCTAGATGTACTATATTAATAAAATGCAATATAGTATCTGATAGAAATGTACTCTTTGTTGTTTTATATTGGATTCTATATGGAAATGTAATTATTATTATTTTAAACGATTAATATAATTTAAATTTAATTTCAATTATATTTAATTTTAAAAGACAAAGAGTATATTAAAACTATCTATCAATTGATAAAATCTTCCATTAGAATCCACATAGTGGTGTAACAGAGTGGAAAAATGTCGAGAAACTCAGTAAAGTACATTGCACTTGATTGTACAGCAATCTGATGGAGCGATCGGATTATTCTTCCTCGGATAAATCCGTTCACATCAGCGACTTTTCGCGAGAGAACACGCGTTCCGTGTCCGCGCACATATTCTCAAAACCTACCAAAACTCTGTCTTAAGATTTATATTTCTTACAGTTAAGGGAAAACGTTTACAAGCATTTACAAAAACTTATCACATTTTTAACTGCGTTTCTTTCTGCAAAAAGCCATCTTAGACATTACGATAAGAGAGTGGTATAATTTTTTTTGTTTCTTTACTCGCTATTCGGATATAATTAATTATATATGGCAGCTTTTCCGATACTTATTCTCGCATTCGGATGACTCGAAATCCGATTGGCAAGCCTCGTGCACATCTCGATACTTGTCACAATAAATGCCACCTGCATTCTGATTAAACTATACATACATATTCAGAGAGACTTTTTTTTTATGTCAAGGTAATACATCGAGATCTCCACGTCAGAAGTCTACTATAATTTGCGTATCGATTGTTTTTCCTTAAATGCTGCTCGCGAACGTTTCGGCGTCCTATCACGTATTATGAACTCGAACAATCGCAACTGATAATCATATTGACTTCTGCAATGCAATGTCGCAAGAATTGCTCAGATCTTCATCTTACTTATTTCACATCGTGTTAAACTTTAATATAATAAATTTTTTCATCCTTATAAAAGAATAAAGTTTTTAAATAAAAATTAAAAATAAAATTCATCCTTATAAATGCATCCTTACAAAAGAATAAATTCTAAAAATAAAATTTGTAAATAAAAATTAAAAATAAAATTTTCTAAATATTTAGAAAGAGTAAAAAAAAGACATTTAAGAGTGAAAATTGGGCACTCTCACGCACATTGCATTGACGAGGTAACTATAATAATGTTATAAAACATATTTTAAATTATCACGATTAAAAAAAAGGATGAATATCGAGAACTCTTATTCGAGATAAGATAAATGTAGTCGCGATTAAATGTATAATAAACGCTTGTGTAGGGATATGCGAGATTTTAAGTAGAAATTCACTCATGACTATAGCAGACACATATACGATCGTAAGACTTAACAAGAACACGTGCGCATAACGAATGGAAGTAAAAATAGGGGAAAATTTGATATTTATCTTGAGTGACTGTTTGAACGACAATCGATTACGTCTCCAATCGATTTGGTATATAAAAGAATCAGTCTTTGGATTAAAAAGAAAAAAAATAACGCGGAAGATTTACGATCGCGGAGTCAGAGATATCAGGGAATAAAAGTGCGCAGCCAAAAAGATATATCGCACATGTGAAAGCTATCTACCGTTTACGTGTCTCGACTGTTCCTAATCGAAAAGACACGGAATGAGGTAAGAGAGCGAGAGAAGAGAGATAATAGATTGTTCAAGTGGCTTATGTACAGTTCGAAGGTCGCTGCAAAATCGAGCAAAACCTTCGTTTGAAAAGGGAAAGAAAATGTATGTGTTTCCTCTGTTGGCGCTTGTGGGATATACAAGAGCAACGCTCATATTCTCTTCAACGTCATTCTCGTCTGAAAATGGGGAGTGATGTGACCCTATTACAGTCACAGATTTCATGTCAAAGAGCCTGCCTTTTTCAAATTCTTCGACGTCAGAAAATTGCTCAAAATAATTGTAATAAAAAAAAAAAAAACATTCGAAAAGTATTTTTCGTCTTAATTGATAACTCTAAATCTAACTCACCATTTTCTTGTTACAAGGATAATTTCGATTCTTTCAACGCTATCGAGACATTATGTTCCGTTAAATGTTTCACACGGAACAAACTTCTGATATATTTGTAACTTCTAATTAAATAAACAATAATATAAAAAAAATATTTTCGATAGCGATGAGATAATCGAAGCTGCCTGTGACATATCGCAGAACGCGAACGTTGCATATGTTTTCTACTCCTTAAATGCAATATTTGCTCTCAGAAAAGAGCGTGTCCTTGCCATTTTTAAGCGCAACAGGATACGACTTTCCACGCGACTTTCCTCATAAAGTCGCGCGCGCGTATGCGCGACAAAGGGATGCAATACTACCCAGCGTACTAGATGTGATAATCTAAAAGATGCCTCGAAGCGTTCATCACTAAATCGACCTCTATCAATTCACGATTTTTTTTTGTACATTCCTCTTACCGTCTCCTTCTTCTTATTCTCGCGCAAACGATCTACCTACTCCACGTTTCCTTGCAAGACGCGCTAAGTTACAATTATTATTTATAGCTTCCTCCTAAGAACAATCACTACCAAAGTATATCTTGTGTTCACTTTGCACTTCTCGTTTTCGTAAGCTATCGATTATCTGTGCTCCTTCGGTTATGCTTCGGCGAGTATACTGACGGGATAAAAGAGCTTCAGACTGCTTTTACATTCACAAGAGAGGCAAGCCTTTTAAATACCTGACGTGTGATCATCAACGAAGAATATTTTACGGTGAAAAAATTCTTTTGTTCATTTTTAACAATATTATCAGTCGAGACTTTTGCGTTACGAGTAAATTGTTAAAAAATTTTCAGATATAATTATTTTCTTCACATCTAAAAAGAATCTTGTTGATTGACTCGAAATAGATAGGTGTCATCAGATTTTTAAAGGTTTGCGCCTCTCTCCCTCTCTTTTCTTTAGCTTGCTTTCGAAATTAGAGGCGCAGTGAGAACTTCGCAACAAAGTAGTCGACGAAGCACAAGTTCGCCAATAATACGGGAAGCGCTTCCGAAAGGGATCGACAAGGAAATGTAGGAGAACAGGCGGTGTATCGCGGTGTAACACGTTACGTAAGAGGCGTCGAAAGGGAGAAGGAGAGGCGGGTCGGGCTGCGACCGTGAAATCGCGCGCGTTTGCGAGGACAAAACGAAAAGCAGAGCGAGCTGAACGGCGAGAAAGCAACCAGAGGGAGAGGCTCCGTCCGGGCGAAATTCCGGGCGTAGCGACTCGCTAAAACCTCCGTCTCGTCTTTCCACGAGCGGGCTCGCGAACGACCGACGATCCCGCTCTGCACGTTTTTTTTTCTTCTCTTATTTGCTTTCTTTCTGGTTTGGATTTTTTTCCTTGGTTTTTTTTTCGAGAACACTTTAGCCGGAAACCGCGCTGCGCTTTCCGAAACGGATTTACAATCTAGTACGCCGGAAGAATATCTAGACGGCTGAGTCCTTGCCGACAAAGCCGGTCTTGGAGATGGACCTCTTGCCGTCGAAGGTGATGGAGGTCTCCCGACGTAATCCGGAGTCGATGATCGGCGTGATCTTCTTCTCCTCCTTCAGCGGCTCCTTCTCGTCTCTGAAAAAAACAATGCGATAACATTCGTCGAACGAGACTGGCGACTTCGCGTTTGGACGTCGGATTAACTTCTAATGTCGGGCGATAAAAAAAAAAAAGAAAAGAAGAGAAAAGAGAGCATGTCCATATGCGGCGCGTGGTGCGACATCGAATATACACGTCAGGCATGCTTGTCACTCGCAAAGTATAAGAGAAACGTCGCAGTGAGAGGAGTTTCGGAGAGAAAAACAGATGCGCGGTCTCTCTCTCTCTCTTTCTCTCTCTATCCGCGGAATGTCATCCTTTTTCGATAAATCCCCGGGAAATCCGCGCTTATTACGGTACGATGAGAGTTTTGCATTTGCAAGTAGACGCGTTCAACTTTTGCGCGCAAACATGCACAAAGTAGCGCGAGAGATGGAAAAGAAAGACACGAGAGAAGAAAAGAGAATTTTCTCTCCAATTTTTTAAAATCTATAATATTTAATTCTAATTATATTTTAAATCTTTTTTCCAATTTTTCCTTTTATTTTTATTAATTAATTTTCTTCTCACAACTCGTGCTTTGTACATCTCTTTGAAATGCCCGCATTTTCGAGGATATGAAATTTCAATCACGATTGTGTGAATGTATAAAATTCCTGAGAAATTTTTTCTTTCTCCGAAATGATTTAAAATACGAGCCGATGGGAACGAAACAGTGGTATATATATTTCTTTCATTTTCTTCGGGAGGAATCGGGACGATCTCTTTTGCCGTCTTATCTTCTTTTCTACGCATCAACAAATATGTAAAGACAAATTCTTCCTTCCCTCTGTGTCAATTTATACCACTATTTCGCTCAAAAGGTACATCAAGTCATTGTTATATAGTGACTCGAGTGTTTACTCGCACCGCCATTCGCGCTTCGTAAAGTACGGAAGTACTGGCAAGAAAGGAGGAAGATTCGCGTGCTTGCCATGAGGATTGAAGGATGAAAGGTGAGCATTATTTCAAGTGTGTCGTGCATGCGGCATGGCCAAAGCTCAGGCGAGTATCGGCGATTTCTACGCGCAAAATTTAACAAAATCATAAGGTTGCGTGTCAGCTCGAAGGCTAAAAAATAATCCAGCATAATACTTAAATCATATATCGAAAATCATGTGCGAAATTTGACATCTACGTTATTTCCGAACGAAACAAATATACGAACGAATATAAATTAAAATGAAACATCCTTTCTCAATTTGAAAAATTGATGTAAGGATTTTCGATCTTGTTTCGATTGAAAAGTTTTCATCTTCAATATACTGCAAGTAAAATAAATAATCTGCAGCTGATTTTTAAAAATTTCATTTCTTATATAAACTTATTTTTCTCTATCTTCTATAGTTATTCTTATGCGCTTTTATCTCGCCCGAAAGAGAAAACAAATAAACATGTAGTCCATTAGACTAGTTGATAACTCGTCCAAGTTATTCGCAACTTGTCTCACATAGAAATTTCAAGAAAAATAGAAAAAAACTCCATTGCTTATGTAGCCACGAGCAAACACGAGCAGCCCGGCCCAAAACGCAGGACTGTAAAAAAAAAAAAAAAAAAAAAGAAAAAAAAAAGAAAAAAAAAGAACAAAAAATCAATGTATTGCAGTACACGAAGAGTGGTTGGCGGCACAGTGAATGCGTCGGACTCGAACGTATTTTCTCTCATGCTCGTCGAATTCCCTTTGATGCGTATCGGGACTTCCCTTACGAGACGGTTCATCCCCGAACGCCGTTGGGCGAATTCGGGGATGAGCGACCATCGTCGCTGCGAGAAGTCAGAAAGAGAGAGAAATAGAGAGAGAGAGAAAGGTAACAGAAAAAAAGGAAAAAAAAACTTCATGCAAAGTGGAAAGCCGTGTCGGAGGAACCCCTTCGTGAGGAGCCATGCTTCTTACTGATTTTCGCTTATAGATCGTTTTCTCTCTTACATGGCAGTGTGTCTGACCAATCTAATGGTATTTTTTCCACTACCCGAGTCTGGGATGGCCGTGACCCCGGCGACATTGGCCATTTTTTGGTCGCAATACGGCAATGGAAACCGCCAACCGTAAAGACTACCGATAAAAAAAGAAAAAGAGAGAAATACGAGAGGAGTTAAAAGTTGTTGTCACTCTGCGTCTAGCGGCGGGCTACTCTCTTTTATTAACGTCCGATATCGCGGCTCTACCACCGTCATCGCATCCGTTTACCATCCCTTTCTTCTACTTCTCGCGTGTCGTGCCTTCTTCTCGACGCGCGAGGACAAATCGACAAAAGTAAACGCACATACATATATATGTAAACCAAGCCCAGAATTCGTGCAACAATCCCGAGAACGCGCGAGATAATCGGCAAACTGGAAACTGAACTAAACTTCGGGCGAACTAAAATCGAATCGAATTATCGGAACGGAACGAGAAGTAAATGCCCCAACTCCGACGAGTGGCGTAAAAGAAAAGAAACGCTCCGTAAATGTGTGAACGAAAGTTCGACGACGGGTGCAAAGTTTCGATAACGCGATAAAGTAGCGCTAGACTTGCCAAAGCACATTGTAGAGTACATATGTAACAGTATGAACGAGATGCGGTGTATAAATTGTGTATATATATAGAAATATATTCACAAAAAAGTATCTCGTAAAATACATTTATAAATATCAAATACTGTGTATTTGAGACACGTGAACTCACCTGCCCAACTTTGTATCCTCCTCGTCGACTGGTTTCCGTCGAGATCGTTCGCATATGATGTAAATGATCCCTGTAATGCACAAAAAGAACATAGATGCGAATATATATTATACTAAATTAATATATATTATCAACCTAAAACACAAAGCATCAAGTATGTCATAAGATTTCTGGAACTCCTTGACTGGGATGCTGTTCAGGGAGGCCGTCGAAGTAGCTTGTACGTTGTCAACCGACTCGAGCTGTTGTCCTTTGAGCTCCCTTTTCAGCCGAGGAAATAAAAAAAAGTCCGCCGGGGCCAAGTCGGGACTGTAGGGCGGCTGCGGCACCGTTGCCACACCGATCCGGGTCAGGTAGGCCGTAATAACAAAGGCGGTGTGAGCCGGCGCGTTGTCGTGATGGAGTTTCCATGAAGCGCGGATCTCCTTTCGGACGCGGGCGATCCTGTGATTCAGTCTCTGAAGCACTTCCTTGTAAAATTGAGCGTTGACAGTCTGGCCGGGGGGTACGAATTCATGGTGCACTATCCCCTTTGCATCAAAAAAAACAATGAGCATTGACTTCACCCGGGACTTGCTCATGCGAGCCTTCTTCTGGCGCGGCGACGACGTCGTGTGCCATTCCGCACTCTGCCTCTTTGACTCCGGATCGTACTGAAAGACCCATGACTCATCCCCAGTGATACGTTGTTCAGGAAATTGGGATTATCTGCACAGAGTTGCTTGAGTTCTTCACGCAAAACTTTATCGCATAGCGTTGCTCTATCGTTCTCTCCATCACAAGTTCGACGCGACCACTAAGCAGAGGTTCACAGAATAAGCCGTCCTAACCCTCCAAGCGCATGGAATATTTTTTCGAACATTCTCTCTTAATTTTCTACATCTCTTTATTTAGTATATTTTTTTCATATTAATTATTTTTATTCGATTAAAAAATCGCGTAATCAATTTTAATAAATTTTTAAATTTATATCATATATTTCAGTTTTAGTTTTCAGTTTATTTTCATATGATGTAAATAATCCCTATAATGCACAAAAATTGCATAAATGCAAATATATGTATATTATACTAAAATATATTATTAATCAAAACACGAAGCACGTCAAGTATAATAATTTTCGATCATTCTCTCGATTTTTACATCTCTTTCACTTAGTATATTTTTCATATTTATTCATTATTTTTATATTCGCTAATAAAATGTTTGGACAAAATATTATTGTACGCTTCTGTAAGATTCTCTACAAATTCTCGAAAATAAATTTGGAATCGATAGTTTTCACTCCGCTAACATTATTTTCATTAGCCCCAAATGCAATTTCAATTGACATCAAAAGTGATTTCAATAATAATGACGAATATCAAGCTTGATAATGGCGACATGACGCGCGATCAGCAAATAATTGACGATGAAAATAATGGCCTTAATTGATACGATCATAACTCTGACAATCGAACGTACATATATGTACGTCACCTCTATTATGTGTATACATGATGCGAGAGAGAGAATTTATCAATGATCTATTCTCGGAGAACACATTACGGGGATGATTCAATGCCGGCTTACCTGTCTTGCGCATGCAGCAGAAGATGGCATCGATGATGATGAAGATGATGAATAACATTGCGACGACAATGCCGATTACGGCTCCGCTCGTCAGCAACGGACCCTGATGCTGCAGCACGCTGGCATCTGTACCTTGAAAGACGATAAAACCATATCGTTCAAACGTATCCGTATATCTCATTGCACTCTTGTATATTTATATAGATATATGTATATGTATATATATCGCAGTCCGTTAGTGCAAAAGCGATACCGAACCGTGTTTGGTGATGATTGATCATTATGTCGAAGAGAGGATGGACGGAAATCGGTGTCTCTCATCTCGTAGAAGCGGCTGTGAGAGATAAGATATGTTTGAGAAAACGTACTGGTATGTTTTTCCAAAGCACAATTAAGATTTACTCTGTGCTGCTCGTAAAGATAATTGTTATCGATTTTTGCCGCTAAATATTTTTGGTCTCTTCGAAAGGATCCGTTGAAATAAAGTTCGAGTTCCAGCCGAAATGTAATGATTAATATAGAAAATAATCAGCATCATCGTATATTATTATTAATCAAATTGAATACTTAAAACGTCGCTAGTGGTATTTAAAATAGGAACGATATATTTAATTCGACCCAAACCCAGCCAAGAAAAACAATTATAAACAAAATATTAAACAATATGATTATAATAATCATGACAACAGTGTCAACTATCTACGCTTTTATCAAGGAATTTTTCACTTGAAAAGAACCAAAAACAGATGGTCGAAACGTTGTGGAAATAAAATAAAAATTTTCTTGGCTAGTTTGGGTCGAATTAAATATATCGTTCCTATTATTATTATTAATATTATTAATTATAATAACATGATGCTGATTTGTTGAGGTCATACAAGTATAATTAAAATATTACTTGGAAAGAGTCTATTACGTTGATTTAGTAATTAAGACAACTGATTCTCGAAAGTGACAAGATATCATTCGCGGGTGTCGCATCACCAAACACGTTCTACGAACAAATGATATTTTAGTCTCCTGAAAAGAAACACGATCTCTCGCAAGGTTGTGTGTGAGGAGAGGGTTGGGTGGGAAGAAGATGCGGCAAAAATCCGTCTTTATCAAAGGAGGAAACCAAAAACCAGAAGGCGACAAAACGGCAAAGACATACAAGTGATTGTCAGTTAAGGAGCTAGACACAGAGAGTGTATGAATAGTGCTGTGATGATGAATGTGTGTTTGTTTTATATACAACATATACATGTATGTAATGTGCGTGTGTGTGTGTGTGTGTTGCACGCCGGTTAATGGATCGCAATAATTAGCGCACTGCAGAAGCGACAGAAGAGTTCTCGCCTCGCAACACCACAACACGAGCCGTGCTAAAAAGCTCAGGGAAGGGAGAAAGTAGGGTAGGGGGAGAAAAAGCTCATTCACTACCTCCCACAACCCGATGTTAGTCTCTACGCGCCACTAATCTAAAAGTGCTACCTCCACACAAAAAGCCCCCTCCTGCTGTGAGTGCCTCGCATTTAGCTCTGTGTTTCACACACACTCACTCTCTGTCACTCGGGCTCCTTTTCCTCTCTCTTTTCTTCCTTCTCTCGTTCTTACTGCCAATTTTCCATAGAGCTCTCAACTACGTCAGTTAGCGGCCAGTCCTTGCACTTGCTCTCGTACTTTAAGGGATATTTACCGGTCTCTTTTTTTTCTCGCCGGCGCGTCGCTTAATTGCTTTATTTTAATGATTATTAAGTGTAAAGTAAAGAGAGGCGGTGTATATGTAAACGAAAAAAATCAACAAGACCGCCGAAAAAGAAACCATCTCAAATTGCGAGCGCGCGATTTCTCGCTTGGAAAAAGATTTCTCGCTTAATTATAGATTCTCGTCTCATTTATGGTCTCTTTCCTCCTCCGTTTCTTTATACGAAGAGATCCTGGTCAATTTATCAGTTCGGAAGTGTCTCCGAAGAATTTTGAACACAATTTGAAGGTGGCTTCTCCGCTGGCTCGGATTCATTCCGTATCTCTTTTTTTTCTCCTTAAACACTCATATATATTTTTACGTCGTTTCGTTTATATTTACAATGTTGAATGTTTCGCACAGGGAAAGAACGAGTTATACGAGCTTTATCTTCCTCATAAATACGAACATAGTAGGCACTAGGCTAGTACATATTCTTAACGTATGTAAATGTTTTTATCTATCTATCTATATATATTCTTTATATATATATACGTTTGTACATATACATGTTGTGTATATTGTATAATAAGTGTATTTTAATGTGTGTGTGTGTGTGTTTGTATTTATGTAGTGTTTAACAAACATACCCTTCGGAAGCTACGGGCGGAGAGTCGGCGATATCGTAATAAAAAATAAAAAAAAAAAGGGAAAGAACGATGGGACTCGCAACCATTAAATGTCTCGTGAAAGCAAGCGGGAAACGAAGCCACGGTCGCGTTGAAATTCGATTTCGCATTCCCAGGTTTATTTTCAGTCCGCGCCTAATTTCGAGCCGCGCGATCATTGTTTAATTCTGTCGTGAACACAATCTCTGTGTATCTTCGATAGCCTGAAATTACCTCCCATAGCGATGTATATTTTTTCTGCGCTTTGTCGATCGAATAAAAAAAAATGTACGCGCAAATTATCACTTCTCCGAGGAAAATTTATTTTTGTTCAATGCGCTGGAAAAATTGTTTTAAATCTGTCATATCAAACAAAGTAGAAAAAAATATAAAAGAGTTAAGCTGCAAAAGAAATCGAATTAATGTGCATAATGCATCGGTGGAAGACTTTTTTTTATTGTTTATTAGCTGAGTAACATCGAGTGCGCGAGTCCCCGAATATAAATCTCTGATGTCTTTCTTTCGTTCCATTATTCCAATGTTAAATTCCTCTCTTTCTGCGTCCGAGGATAATGAAATGACTTCACATTTGCCGATTGAAAAATTTAATTTCAAAGAGAAAATGAAAGAACGTTCACGTTCGTAGCATCCATTATCGAATAATATCTACGAGGCGTCATTATTACACGGAAACTATCGCGAGAATGTAATTTGCCGGAAATTAGAGAACGATATAGAGAAAGAAATGGCGAGAAAATGAATTCGACAATTTAAAAAGAGTTAAAAAACAGGGATTTGGCAAATCGCGCGAAAAACCATACGCGCCCAGAGCATCCATCGGAAATAGATCACCCGCTTATGTGTTTCTCCTCTCTCTCTCTCTTCAATTCTTCCCTCGATCCTCTCGGTTCATCCTCTCCCGACTAAAGCCCGGGCTATTTATAAGCGGCAACGAGGCGCCGGTTCCACGAGAGGATTTCCACGAACGGATTCGCGGGCGAACCTATTCGGCGCGTTCTCCTCTCTGTGTTTCCTTGTTTCCATCTCCCCATCTCGCCAAAGTCTCGCGCAGGGTACTCGAGGATGGACCCGGCGCATCAGCCAGCGCAAACACAGGGGCCTCTCCTCTAGAGCGATCCATTTGCACGCGCGCGCACAGAGAGATTATCTCCGTAACGAGAAACACTCCAGCTGTTGCTGTGCCGCGCTGAGCTGCTGCTGCTTCTGCTGCTGCTGGGAAATTTCTTGCTCGAACATAGACACGTCGAGATTATGTGTGTATACCCGGCGTATTATTTCGGCATCTCTCGAGGGAGAGAGAAACACGGTTCTCTACCCCTTGACGCGTTCGAAGTAACGAATGACGAAAATATTTTTTCAGAAATTTTTTAGTTCTTATCCGCGATCTAATCATTCGAAGACGATTGACAGGAATTGATTTGATCAAGGAATAATCGTAATTACCTCGAGATCCAATCTCGATACGAGGTTGTATATATATATTTCGCCTCTCTCGGGACAAAATCCCGAGATGATCGTGCAAGCACTCGACGAAAGCGAATCGGTCGGAATAATCCCGCGTTCCCCACTAATTGATTTTGCCCATAGCGGAATCGCGTCCTCGAGATGATGACGCCGGGGTCCTCGAAGCGTTCACCGGGTGAAAGCAAACGTTCGCGCGGAACAATGAGTCGTCGTCGTCGTCGTCGTCTCGTCGGCGAATGGAGCATTTATACGCTCGCAATTTATCCGGGATGCGCGCAGTTTACGCGCGAGGGATCGATCCTTCGAGTGCGAAACAAAGCGATAGGCAGAGAGACAATCTCCGGTTCGTTTGTTCGCGAGAGAATCGAGAGGATCGTCTTCGATCGCTCTCCGTAGATACAGAGGATTAAATAATTAGTATTCTCGCGCGAGAATCGTCAAACACATATTGTGTCGAACAATATAGAAAATGGCCCATTTATTTCGCGATTAATACCGCGCCTTTGGCGTTAAATGCTGAATTTTGATCGGCGAAGAATATCCTGATATTCATGATAAATGGTGAATTGAATGAAAAAAAAAAAATCGGGAAAAAAGTGACAGCGAGAATTGACAGCGTCACAAATTCGTTCCGAAGGTAATTCGCATTTTCGGGGAAATGCGCGATAAAGGACTTTACATCTCTCTCGATTTCGGGGAAACGAGAAAAATAGATTAGACTCGGGGGCCGAATTGTGCGCGATTCCGATTCCGGCAAAGCGAAATGACGGAAGAGAGGCCCGGGAGTCTTTGTCGGAGCGACGCGCTAAATCGATACGATAGTTTACTTCGCTATTGCAATTCCACTTGGATCCTTTTAGCGAGACAAAGTGCGAATCTCTCTCTCTCTCTCCTCGCGGCGGGCTATTTTCGCCGGAACAGAGAGAGAGAGAGGAAAGCTCGAGGGAGGAGAATATTCCACGACGGAACACCATTTCGGCAACTCTAGCCCGTTCCTCCCTCACGCGAAGAACATCTTCCTTCTCTCACGGCTCTGCTTCCCGCTCATTGTCGACATTGTCTTAACGGTTTTAAAGCCTTCTGCCGCCCGCGGCTCGTCTTTCATCCGTTTCTCGCGGAATTTCCGAAGTTGGGAGATTATTGTCACGGGAGGGTTAAAACATCGCGTTTCGCGCGTGAAAATTGTCAGCGGAGTTGTCGTCTTCCCGTCGACTGGAGTTTCTAATCTATTCTAGTCGAGTTCTTTTTTTCTCACGGTTTCTCAACGTCGTTCCGTTGTGTGATCGTCCATCTATCACGTGGTATCTAATCACAATGTCTCGTCGTGGCTTGGAGTCTCTCGGTATATTGTGTATGTATATATATATATGTCGGCTTTCGCGTTATCGATATACGACGGCGTACATGTCGATACCCCGAAGCCAGATTGATCAATAGCAGTTTATACTACTATGCGGGAAGATAAGCGAAAGAAGTCGAACAAGAAGAAGAGATTCAACTACCGACGTGATAGGTTCACTTTTCTGCGTTGGACATCTTTCTTCTTTCGAAGCAAAATGTTATTGATTAGTCTGGCCTCGAAATATCGAGAATGTAGTTTGCGAGAAACTTTTCTAGATCCGAAATCCGCACAAATATCCGCAATAATACGGACACGTGCGCTTTCAATCTCGAGAAAAGTTTGACGCGTTAAAAAGTCAATTGGTATCTCGGCTCACTATAATATTCCCGATCGGTGATGTTACTCGATATAATTAATCAATGATTAATATATAGATCGGATTATTCTTATTGCTATATTCGCCTATGTATATGGTCCATTTCATTTTCATCGTTTTCACACGACAGAATTTTTTCCGAGCAAATATGCGAAATCGATTATTCATTAGCGTAAATTTATAATTTTCAAATATTTTTGATATTTTAATATGTTCTCATTGAGAGAACTTTCTCATAATTTCTTCTTGAGAGATTATTTAATTCAAGATGTGAATAATCCTTTTGCTCGAAATATAAAATTCTTGTTAAAAATAGATTTCACTTAAAATAAGTAAAGTGGGTCGATGATAAATTTTCTAATATTAAGAAATTTTTAATTTAAATTTAATGCAATTTCGAGAATTAAATATCACTTGATATAAATTTTCTCGAAATAGCATAAAGTAGGTCTCTCGGAAATAAATTTCCTTCGATTTTCAAGTATTTTGAGAGACAAAACGTTCGAATCTTCGATCTCGCGATTGCGCAATCTTTGAAAATTCTCGTTACGAGAAAAATCGATCTCGGAGATGTACTGGGCAAAAATTCGTCGTGAAAAAAATCCGACACGTTCGTCGTCGAGGAACTCGCGAACTCGAGTTCTCCGCGTTCCACGTCGAAACGGGGTCTCGTCGTCGTGTGCGGAATGGGAACATCGCCGAATGTGGAACTCGACGCATCGCTAAGTTAAAGAAAAAAAAAAGAGGATGGAAGAGGAGAGGAAAGGGGGGTAGTAACGATAACAAAGCGCATGCCATGCGTTGTGGGCTAATATCTAGGAACCCAGGCATTTGCGAACAGACAAGTTAAAAGGGAACGTAAAAAGATACGGGTCGAAGACCTCGTCACATCGAGATCGATCGTCGGTGTTTTCGCGCGCGAGCCTCAAGGAGGCGGTCAATATGCGTACATGTATATGTGTATATGTCTATGTGTATGTACGTATGTGTGTGTGTGTGTGTATTGTTGCACGTGTGTGGCTACAGGCACTTGAGGTAAAAGACCGCCCTGTTCCGGATACGACAAGGCCTTCGAGATCGAACCGCGCTCCTTTTGTAGTCTCTTATCCAGGGATCGAAAACTGTATAATTCCGTCGAGTTCAATTCTCCACATAAAAGGATATGGAAAAAGTGTACTTTAACTTTAAGATACGTTCCCGCGACTGGAATAATTGTGCGGTTGCATATAGATTAACGAACGAATAAATAAATGTGGAAGAAATTCAATAAAATGATTTTTGATCCTGTAATTATTATTCATTATGCGAAAAATTTTGCATAATCAAATCTATATTACAGAACACTTAATATTTTAAATTAGCAATATTCATCTAACTTTGCTCTCCCCTTCTGCCTAGTTACTTTACGCTTGGAATTGACATTTGTGTTTCTCTTGCATCGAAATTTGAACTCGTTGAAATTAGATCGCTCTCGATTCCTGTTTTTATTTCGCCCGAGAGATTAGTGATTAATCACGACAGTGGTTTCTAGTGATAATTAGGCGGCGATAAAATGGCGGCTACTATCGGTAGCGGCGGTTTGTATTAGATTCGTAAGAGAGGAGAAACTACGGCATAATAATAATAATAAATTGATAATTATATTGTAAATGTAATAAGAAAATCGTATAATCGTAATGATATTCGCAACATACAGATCATGCGCACACTAAACACGTATCTCAAAAACTAGTCAAGCGAAACTAATGACTATATATGAGCTTTCCCAGAAAGTAAAAATTACAAAATTAAACGAAATCAAAGACAAGAGAGGAGAGAAAAAAATCATATGCAATCACATTAAAAAAATCAACTGAAAAAAATTAATTGCCAGTCTGCCAGTCGTATGTGAGTCGTACGTACGGACTCTCTCGTAAATTTTGTCTCGCGAATTAATCCTAGAACTCGACCGTGGAGTCGAAACATCGGTTCTACTCCGAGAGATTACTGTTTTAATGAGATTACCACTCCGTACACACGTATAAATATTAAAGAAATATTCTTTATAAGGAGAGAGAATATAACGTCGAATAATTTCTCTACATGTCAAACAGTTTAAATATACGCTAATCAGTTATCTTTATTATCATAAAATAAAATTAAAAAAATTTTTTTAATTAAAAAAATTGTCTAAATCTCTATTTATTAGCGCAATTTCGTGAAGATATGCAAACGAACTTTAAGCTTGCAAAATACATCGGTCAAAGATTTCACGGTTCTACTTTTCCACGTAGTGAAGTCTACGTTCGCGCTGTTGAACACAGAGTCGGGTTCTAGAATTAAAGTTCCCGGATCTTCCTCTTTGCGTGCGTGACGCGAGGAGTTCCGTTCTCGTCCGTGTGAAATTCTTTGGCTCGCGAAAGAATGCCGCACGGATGCGAGTCGCGGACAAACACGAGGAGTAACGTCGACTCAAGTCAGGTATACGAAAGCAGGAAAAATGTCCCGCCTTACTTCTTCGATAAAAACGGATTTTTATATATATTTTATATATTTTTCTTCTTTTTTACATCGCAAAAACCTACCAACAAGGACTGTAATTTTTATCGCGTTTCTTAAGCATTATATAACACGATTAATCTTTTTTTCCCGACAGCCCCATGATGGATCGGCGAATTTTTTAAGTATATGCTCGAGTTTTCTTAATCGTTCCTCTCTCTGTCGCGTTCTCTCCTTAAAACGTTTATTATTATCAACTTCCTCTCGAAGAAAAAATCAGATCGCAAAAAAAAAAAAAAAAAAAAAAAAAAAAAAACACGTGGAAAAAAGTTTGGTCTAAAATCGCCCGGCATATATTAAGACGTTAATTAATTAATGCAAACTCCGTAAGCGATTCCTGGTGCTCCGATTTCAGGCATTCAACAAGGTACGAGTATTCGTTACATTTGTATTCGCGCGCATGATTTACGAGTCCCCGCGATTCTAATCGCGGCCGCTCGCTCTTAATATCGACTTTCCTCTTTGTCACCGAAGCTTTGCGCGGGTGAATAGTTGGCAATTCAGGGCAGTAGCACTCTTATATACGGTATCTCGCTACCTTATAGTCTCTCACGCTCGTATATAGCCATAGACATTTCTATTCGATAAATTCGTTCGAACCAACGTACGTATATATATGGATATAGATAGGGAAGCACATTCTTTTTTTTTTCTCTCTTTGATTATCGCTATAATATATGTATATATACCACATACAAAAGTTCGTAAACTGCGAAAATCGATGATGATCTGCAACACGATGATGATCGTCATAGTGAACACTTATATAAATATGTTACCTTAAACTCTCCGGTTTAAAAATGTAGAGATAGATCTGACTTTAATTAACAGAATAAAATTATAACGCGCTTCTGTAAGATAGAAATATATGTAACTGATACAATGTCGTTTTTTTTGGTCACGTGAGTTTTCTCGCACCACGACGAATAAATGCGTGCGTGCTCTTTGTTCCTGCGCGCACCCGCTATACTTATTACAAAAGTCACCAAAGTACAGCCTTAGCACAATGCGGGAAAGGAAAAAAATAAACAAAAAAAAAAAAAAAAAGAAGAAGAAGAAACGTACCAGTACGTTTACACTAATACACTGTGAGCGCATTTAACAATTAATAAGCATAAATATAACACTTCGCTTCGCGGGTCTCCTCTTTCTCTCACGCGCTTTTCTCTCTTCTTATAAAAAACCCTACTTAAACGCTATCTTTCTCGTGTTATCTCGGAATGTATGTCGATGAGTCGATTTTTTTCCCCCTCGGCTCTTCGTTGTCGTCGATCCTTTATTACTAACAGATGGGTATATAAATGAACGACACAATTGCGCGTGTGTATACGTGTAATGTATAAATGTTGCGCGATTAACTTTCGTCGTCGTGTCTCGCGCGAATACCCTTCAAAAATTTCAAGTATATTCCGAGAGTATATTTCTTCGCGAGTATATTATTCGATCAGATTCGAACGAAACACGAGATTGCAAAGGAAATCACGAATGATGGTGTGTTTATATTAATAGAACGTGTGTTTTTTCTCTCTCTCTTTCTTTCTCATCCATCGTGGTGTCTCTCGCTTGTACTGTCGGCGAAATTCGCCTCGCGTTTATGACGTTTCACGAGGATTAGCGCGCGAGGAGCAAATATTCCTTACGACGACTCTAAATGGCTAGAGATAGGAGCATTACTGCTGCTGTAAGGGCGGCCACGGCGATCTTGCGAGTATCACCAGCAGCAGATATTACTGTGTAGTCCACAGTGATGCCCGCAGATTCTGAATGGATAAAAAGGCTCTGTGTAAAAAAAATCTTCCCCGTACCAGTAGAGAGAGAGTTTTTCGTCATCGCGTAAAAAAAAATAATTAAAAAAAAAAAATTCTAACGTCTCTACAAACCCGCCGACGGAGTCATCGGGTAGCTTTAGCTAATTGTCTTGCGTAAGGGTCAAGGGATTTGAGGATTTCTTCAAATCCTGTAAACCTTGATTAACGCCAGAAAAGCCGTCGGCTTACTACTCTCTCGCAGAAATATAACATTCCATTTTACGTATAAAAGGTGAAGATTGTAACGTGCAAAAGTATAATATACTATTCTATCGAAATTGATATCTCGAGTATTAATGTAAAAAAATGGGTTTATTTCTATAAAACGTGCGCTTTATACGAAAAAATAAAAATAATTATTTTAACTTTCGAATGAATTTCAGTGGAAAATAATAATACATATTTTTGGGGAAATAAAACAAGAGCGAGCAAACAAAATCATTAATCAGGCCTTTCTGGCGATAACAAGATAGTTTCACCATCGAACAAAGAACCAATTAGAATTACTAGAGAAAAATAAAAAGTAGTTTAACTGAATGAAAACATCTTAGGCGAGGAAAGGAGAGACCTCAAATTACCCTTTCCCCTCTTTCTCGAACAAATAAAAATAGGGACGACAAACTGACAAACGATTTAGAAAAAGATCGCGAAGAAAAAAAATATCATTCGGTGCAGTAGCTTCGTGCACATATATATATATATCTCAAAAGGAATTATATATATCTCGAGTGGAAATCATTAAGAGAAATATAGATACGTCATGGCATTAATAATTATGTTGGATCGAGAAACACCGAGAATTCAATTGGCGAAGGTGGCAACTTACCTCTGTTCGTCCTGAACTTGGCGTATCCGGGTTTGCTGTATCCCATTATGTTGTGAGCCGACAGCTCGACACTGTAAAAGCTATCGGACCTCAAGCCCTTCAGATACTGCCTCGTCCTAATCGGGGACCTGATTGTTTCACAGGTGTTGTCCAACACTTCCCATGCGCCCGTGACCCGTTTTATCTGACAGTACTTGATCAAATACTCATCGATGGGCTCGCCGTTGTCGAATGGCGCTTTCCAACTGAGCTCGTACTGGTTACTAAACGCCGACTGCTCGTACTCGGAGCCGGCCGTAGTTAAGATTTGCGGCTGGGTCGGCACCGTTTTCCCGGGTGTCATTTGATACAAATTGGCACCCCAAGTACCCAGACCGACGTCGTTCATCGCCGCAAAGCGGAACTCGTAAGGTGTCTGCGGTACCAAGCCCTCGAGAACGTATACAGAACCTGAAACATTATGTTACATATATATTTATAATAGGTTTATTAAAAAAAATACTTTTAATTCAAAAAAATTATTTAAAACGTATAAACTGCTCGACATCTATTAATTTTAAATATTGTTCACTCTTATTTTTCTCAAATATATACTTTAAGCTGTCCTCATGAGTAAAATTAAGCTTCTATGTTTCTTATTCACTTATCTACATATTTAAAAGCAAAGAGATCGCAACAAAGTGTCTGTGTTAACTAACTCATTAATTCAGATAAGATTAATTACGTAAAATCGTTAACGTGAACATATCTAAAGAGAATAAAATAAAAATACTGAATCTCCGATTTTTTCTTTTAATCTAGTAACCAATAATAAGAGTTAAGAAAGATATATCTTACATCCCTTTCCTCCAAAAGAGACTTACCGACAGACCATGTCCTGTTCTTTGCGTTGTACCAGGTCTGATCATTCATCTTGTATTGCACACTGATAGTTGTGACGGGTGGTTCCTGCTCCGTCGGTGGTATTATATCGAATCTTATTGTCGTAGCGGTAAGTTCAACCATATTAGCCTTCAAGATCTCGCTGGGCTTCGTTCCCTCCTTAAGGTCGATCAATATTTCTCGCGTTCCGTGGGGATTCGCGGCGATGCACTTGTAAGTGGTGTAGAATCTGTGATCAACCGGCCGTACCTCGAGAATGGAAATGGGTCCGTTGCCGAGAACTTGAAACGAGACTTGGTCGTCGACTCTCTGGTCGCCACGCCAGGTCCAGCGTATCGTCGCGTTCGGTATGCTCTCGGCGATACAGGTGAGGTTCACCGGTCGCTGCTCCCACGACAGGAACGTCTTGTTGGACATGCTGCGGAAGGTGGGCGGAAACTCGACCGTCACGTGGCCGTTCTTGTAGGCGACACCGCCGCGGTTCTTCGCCACGCACTCGTACAAACCATCGTCGCTGGTGAGGGCGTTATTGATTGACAGGGTGCCCACCGTCTCGCCGGACACGTCCTCCGCCTTGTTCGTCATGATGATTCGATCGTCTTGACGTTGAACGCCCAGCACGTACACGCTGTCGGACGTGAACTTCCTGAAGGCTATCTCGGGCGGCGGTCGGCCGAAGGCCTTGCACATGATCTCGGTGTTCGAGCCCTCCACCACAGTCTTGTTCACGAACTCCATGATCTTGGGCTTGACGATTACGTTCACCTGGATGTTGGCGGTCGTCGTGCCGGCAGCGTTTGTCGCGGTGCACTGATACTCGCCTGCATCCTCGCGGTTCACGTTGGTGATGGTGAGCACACCCGTGATCGGATCGACGCCGAAGCGATCAGCGATAGAAAGATTCTGCTGAGTGAGGGACTTGATCCATGTGAAGGTTGGTGGCGGCTTGCCGGTGGCTTTGCACTCGATATTTGCGTTCTCGCCTTCAATAATATCTACCGGACTCGAAATCTCCTCGATCGACGGTCGTATGTGTACCTACGTGAGAATTAATAAACAAAATTGTTGGGCGGAGGTTTAGCAGAATCCACTTAGAGATCAATACCTTTATTTAGATTTACTTTTGCGCATTTTATTTTTAAATTCTATAAAAATTATACTAAAGTTGTATTAGTGTACTTTAGATCAAATTGTCAACAATACATTGAAGAAATATGTATTAGCAAGCTGACAACATAAAAGAAGTAACACTATTGTAATCATTGTAATAAAATAATGTAAAGATAATAATGATTGGATCAGTTGTCGTTTGTAATTTTTTTCTTAGATTTGATATGTGTGTGTGCGCACGTTAATAGTTAAAATATTAATCATAGTACCTCAACGCGGATAGGTCGCTCTTGCAATTCTCCTGTGGTCTGCACCGAGGCACGACAAGTGTATATGCCGTCATCGGATTCTTGCACATTCTTGATCTTCAAGGCGTAAGTGTTTATGATATAACGTTCGTTTGTTTTTATCAACTCCCCATTGTAAAGCCAATCGACCGAGGGCGAAGGCCTAGCGCGTACATGACACTGAATAGCAAAGTCCTCCCCGAGAATGGGATATTGATTTGGCGGCGCATTCTCCCACGTGATTGCAACTGTTTTAATGACAAATTAAATTTTTAAAATTTTTTAGGAAAAAAAAAACCTATCGCATTACACATCACAGCCCCGTCTTTTTCCGAAAAAAATATATAGCGTTTAATTAAATTGAAATTTCTTTCTCTAACAAGAAAAAGGACCAACTTTTATCGGCTGTTAAAAATAATGAAAATTAAATATCTATCAGCTGATACTTTATCTTTTTTCAATTGCCCGCCTTATTATATAAGGGAAGTTACACATAGCTTCCGATAAAATTTTACCTAAAAAATTCTGTTATCGTTTCCTATAGATTTTTATGTACTCTACGTTACGCGCCTTTCACGAAGGTAGACCTTCGTAAAAAATTAATTAAGCACTGTTCGATATCACACACCGGGGGTAATGTGTCGTATGTATACATACATATATCGGAATATAATTTCTCGCGAAAATTAAAATTCTAACGCGCCCTTATAATTCCATATACTTACTAATAGTATCGATTATCACGGACTTGTTCAACTGCTCGTTACGCGCATAAGACCCCTTGCAGGTGTATTTGCCGGCCTGCTCCTCCTGGAGAGAATTAAAGAACAGGGAGAGACTACGATCCTGGTGCAGCTCGGTGTACATGGCAGGCTTGGAGTGACCCCGCGTGTACGGACTGTGAAGAATAACGTCATAGTTTGCGGAGAAAGAATTTGCATATCGGTCCTAAGCAACGTATAAAGGGATATCGATGTATAACGATCACTGAGTGCTACGATATCGCGATGATACCCTGCGTGACGTGAGGATGACGTGTGAACGAGACGCATTCACGTGGATCTCGTATTATTCAATGTTGCATTGTATGACGGTGCAACGTATCGGCGGATGATGCGAGGACAGGTGAGATGTGATGTATTCAAGCAATTTCCATATAGTATGCCGAGAGATGAGGTGCCGGATGTAATATCGACGATGAAGGTTATACGAATATGGATATTGCCGATTATGGTGACTCGAGGTGACGGAGACGCGGCTGTTTTGCGACACACTTTCATTCTTCTAGAGCGGAAAATTATTACAGCGATTAAAATATGGTGAATAAAAAATGTGAAAAGCACTGAACAATGGTGCCTGAAAATAAGTAGATACTTATTTATGGCAAAGCAGCCGCAGTGCATCGTGCGACGATGACGATTATATGATGCGTGAAAAGAGAAAGATTGAACAAAAATTCGCGAGTCTTGATTATACATATACACAGATGTTTTTTTAGAATTTACCCGGAAAATGGGACAATATGATATTGGAAACATTTGATAAAAGTTTCTCTGATTAAATATTTATTACAATAAAAAAATATTAATATCTACCACAATGAGATATAAAATATGTTCGATTAATTTTACTATGTATGTACATATTAATATCTTTTGGAATTTATAAATTCTAAGATAAAATTCTCCTCGTGTCGCGAGTCAAAAGTCCCGACAGAAAATTCTTATCTCGATTATTCGCGCGTATATACGTCGGTTTAATGAATTGCACGCAAATTCGCTCCAGCTTTAATCTCCGCTTTCTCGATATAAATATCGATTTTCGCTAAATAAACTCGTATTCACGTAACCGATGTTATCGAGAGCGTAATTGAGTGGCGTAATTGGCCGAAACGGGACGATTTTGTCCGGAAATGTCACGCGCGATACTCTTGACGACGAATGTACTTAATTATGCAAATCGAGGTTCGAGTAATCGTGCAAACACGCGACACGATGAATCAGTTACCGGGGTTAACGTTCGTTAGATTATTTGATCGCTGGATTAAATACTTGCAGCGGGAGAGAGCAACGCGCGGTACATACATTAGCTGCTGGCGATATCGCGGACAGACTTTGCACGAACGTATATATACGAATGTTGCAAATGTTACGTTGAAATGGACCTTTTGCAGAAACTGCGCCATTGCGGAGCTGCTTAATTGCCGGTTACACGCTGTGTTCCAGAAAGTTCATATTTCATTTTTAATTCCTCGTGCTCGAGCGATTTAATCAAAAAGCTCGTTAACATAAAAAAAAAAAAAAAAAGGAATTAAAACGGTCGAAAAAAAAATTTCTGCAAAATGCAAATAGATAGCGAAAAACATCTCTTTTTATCGAATCAGATAAATCTTACTTTTTAATGATGGAATTGTAAAAGAAGATTGTGTAAAAAAAAGAAAAAAAGAAAAAAAGAATTAAAACGTGCGACAAATAACATTTTACAAGATGCAAATAAAAACGGGAGAAAATATTTTTCTCTTTAGAAATGATAATTTCAGCAAAATTTTACTTTTCGATGCGATGCAAAAATTATAAAATGCCCAGAGATTATAAAAGGATTGAAAACATTATAAAAAGAATTTTATATATTCGCGATAAAGTTGGCAAGGTTTTTCAGCGGATCCCGCGATTGTTCCACAGATCACTCGGTTATACACGAACGAAAATTTCATTTGCCGGCCGGTGAGTTTTTTTTCTCTCGGCCAACGAGTTTTTCCGCTTCGAGCATGTGTGCGCGGACGTTCGATAAGTCAGGTTCGAACCATTCGGAACTTTTCCGAACGGCTTAACGAGCGATAGCCAGTTCGCGAACTGCGCTCCGGCAATTAAGAGCTCCGGAACACGCAGGCTGCGGGAAACATCGTGGCTGCATCGTGGGAAAAATGATGGTGTCTGTCGGTGAATTCGAGGCGAAATGAGTGTATCGCAAATAAGAGAGATGGGAAAATAGAAGGCGAAAAGAACGCGGCACTATACTACTATATATGATTGCGCGTTTAAGTTCTCTCTAATGGAGTTTTATATACTCGCCTTTCAAGTGGCAAGACGACTAGTCTGTGTTTGCGTTAAAGAAATGACAGAAATTTGTCGAATTAGTGTTCAAGGATTCACATCGATCGTAATTATAAATCAATAAAGTTATGAAAAATTTGCACACATTTTAATCGCGCGATTAAAAAATATTTCAACTCGACGTAAATATGCAATTCAAGTATATAAATATAATCCTTTAATGCCAAAGCAAAATTTATACACAAATTGATAAGAAAAACAATAAAATTCGCTAATCTTTTAATTACTCGTAAAGATTCTAAAGAACAATTGCAGAATATCGTTGCAGCTAAAATCCTTATTCCGGAGAAAATTCCTGATTACAATATAGATAGAAAAACGACGTTTCTGCGTCGTTTGAGAAATGTCATTTATAAGCAGAAGGCAGTGCAATCGACTTACTTGAGGGATTCGATCACGCGATTCTGCGGGTCGAGCCATTGCATGTCGTCCACGAGCATCGGATTGTCCACCTTCGGTTTACACGTGAGAAGAATGCTGGATCCGATCGGCTTCGTCTGCAACTCGCCGCTCGGCAGGATCTCCAGATGAGGATCTATCGCGTTCGCGTAAGCTGCGAAAGCAGAAAACCACAAAACGGTCATTATCCTGACAGGAGAGACATGTATGCGTTCGCGTGTTTAATAGGCGTAACCGATGTTAAAGACGCCGAGGAAAAATCGTCGGTCTCGATGAACGACTAGAGTGATTGCTCATAATCCCCGTCGATAATGATACGATTACGAGGCATTCCGCACTCTTGTTTTTCTATGGGCCGACGCGACGTCGCCAACGCATGGATAATAACGTCTTTTAACGCGACGCGATGTATGGAAACGGTGTGAGAACGAGAGATGAGAGGAATATGCTTATACGCTCTCGCGTCTCCTCATTTTCAACGATGTTTATCTTAAGTGCCCCGTCTGACTGTGTAATTTCGCGTTTGCAATTAAATTGCCGTTTTAAATTTTTCTCTGTGAGAGATCTTCGTAATTCATGTTTACACATGTACACATCTTAATTTATTATTACAATAAATTAATTTGTAATTACTAATATATAAATTATTAATTATTTCGTTCATTAATTTAATATGTAAATTAATTTATTATTATTATACTGTAATTTAATTTAATTATACGCCTCGCCATAAGAATATAGGTATTATTATTGGCACTTTTCGTCATATCGAGTCGTACGTTTAAATTCATTTTTTAATTTTTCACTTTTTAATTCAAGAATATTCCACTTGATTTTAAAAAATCCGTAATTTTCGTAACAAAACAATTTCCCAACACATTTCTCCAAAATCTTCTCGCGTAAAAAAATCTCATTTTATCGCAATAATTTAATTAATCAAATAAATACACAGAGAGAATTTTCTCTTAGAATTTATCCTGAAAATCATGATAATCGTGGGACAATATAATCAAACTAGAATTTTTATATAAAACGTTCTCTGATATTAATCAGAGAAATTCGTAGAAAATTCTGAATAAGAAAATCAATTTTTGTAATCACAATCCTTAAGAGACAAGGAGATTAATCCGCGCAATTACGGCCTTACTAAGAGTAGGAAGAGGACGACGTCGTGGCTGACGTAGTCGAGGGTGGCGGCGGCGCCGTCATCACGTAAATGCACAACAACGAGAGGCAGAGCGACGTCGTCTCGGCGCCCATGTCGGGGGCTTTCGAGGTGCGTGCGTGCGTCAACTATGACAACGGAATGCGAGCGTCGTCGGAATGCGCGCGCTGGGCGCCCGACGATACACAGCGTGCATAACAGGAAACGGGAATTGAGCTAATTAATTGCGGCGAGCGAGAAAGTGCGGAATTGCCCTAACTGGGAAACGTTCCTCTCCCTCGTTCCGTCCGTCATCATCCGGACGCGAGAGCAAAGCTGCATCGGAGCAGCGTCGTAATGCAGAATAGATGTGCACACGCTTCGCATTCGCGGCTCTTCTCTCTCTTCTGTGTGCCAACTCGGCACACTCGAGCTCATTAGCTCGTTAACTCTCGGCGTACGTAAAGCCCCGGACACGGTTACCTGACGAATGGAAATAACGGCGCAACGTGGGGAATCATTATCGAATTTACGGACGAGCCAGCTGCGACGGGCAACTACTCGTTAAGTAGCGGGAGTTTCTCCAGAGGGCACACGTCGATTTACGATTGAACGCGGTTAATTACGCGACTTTAAAGCGCGATAAATATCCATCTGTCGCGAGAGAGACCGCCTAACGGTCCAATTTTTCCTTTCATCCTGATTAAACAGAGCGATAACGGAATTGTGTTTCAGGTATAGTCGGTCGATCGCGGACAAACGATCGTTCGAATTCTGACACCGCGAGTCGTTTTCGACAATACCGCGCGCTCCGGAAAATCGAGAACTGTCAGTCAAACAGAAACAAAAAAAAATCTCCGATTCGAGCGTACAATGCGATGAGCGAGCCGTGTAATCGAAACACGCGCGCGGGCCAGTTCTCGCCTAAATAATTCTTTTTTTTTTCCACTCGCCCCACTGTGTAACAGTTGATCTCGCAAATACTGAAACCGCGGTGGATACTGCGAGAATAATTGAATACGGATTAAAAAAGCCGGGACTCTCTCTCGCGAGAGTACCAAAGCGGACTGGTTTGCTGACGCCGGAGTTGCCCTGGTGTGAGCAACTAGCGTGTGACGAGCGGGTCACGTAATCGACAATGGCACGAAAATTGAAACCGCCGTAATTTGCCGGCCGGAAAAAGTCGATCTCTCTCTGTCTCTCGTTCTCTCTCCGGAGGGTTCCTCTGTACGCTATTGACGAACATTACATCAAACAGGCGAAAGTGTTGGGATATTCCTGTCAAATTTTTTGGTTCAGATTTATCAGAATTTATGCAAAGATTTATCATAATTTTCAATTTTAATTTAGTCATTCTAAAACGTCATCAGAGAATTTTATTTTTCACTTGCGCTACTTTGTTAAATTCATTTTCGACAATCATTCGGAAATATCTTATACATTCTTATACTTTTTTCCACAAACATAATCATTATTTCGAAAAAAGGCCTGTGTCAATGAAATGTAATAAAGTATTATTAAGTTTGTGTTTAATAAAATAAATTGCTATTCATTTTAATTAATTTCGATGCGTTGTTAACTCGTTGAAATCTATCTAAAATGATTATTTCATCGCGTATAATGCAAAACATATCTTGAGAAACCGAGAGCCGTTAATTCCTGTAACAGCTCGGGCGCAAGGACGCGGAAAGGTTACAAACCTTCCTAACGGACAAACTTCCTTAATTGGCCTAAGACTCATTGGGATGATGAGTTCTTGCATGCGGTCAATTAAAGGATTTCGCTTGTGCGCGCTCCATGAATCTTGAGGGAGTTTTAAGCCGCTTTTGCGACATCTTTAAGTCAAATAGCTTTATTGAATATCACTATGCAATGAACATGACAATTCTCTTAATTGATATATCGAACGTCCGTAATTTTAAATCCATAATTCTACAATTAGTATTATCTACTCGATTTTTCTTTTTAAAACAACTTTATTTATTGGCTAGTTTATATTTCATCAGTTAAATCTTCAATATCACTTTTAATAAAGTGTGGAATTTCAGTGTCCAGCAGTCTCGATAAAAAAAATTGCTTGACTTTTTCAGATTTTCCAAGACCAGAAATTAATTTTTTCCCTGACTGTTTAGTATTATTTTTTCCAAATATATAATTTGCATATATCTATATGAGAAATCAATGAAATGTTAAATCACGAAATCCTTGAGATATTTTTGTCAACAATAAAAAGGTTCGGAAGTTGAAACAAAAATTTAAATCAATTATACAATCTGCATTGTGTACGATAATCGAAACAAACATGTCACTATAAACTATTTTAATAACCACTTTTTTATTTATATTCTATCAAATTTTTAAATTTTCTTTCTATCAAACACATTAAAATAAAATAAAACGACGATAAAAATATAAATTAACAAATACGCTGTAGATGAATCGATTTTTAACAACCCAGAAAATCAGCGTGCTGGGAGTCGAGGAAAAGTTTATATTTATTTAATAAAAAATTTTGAATTATTGAGACAAATGTAGAATGTAAAAAAATCTGGATAAATTCCCAGTAAAATTTCGCGACTTTTTTCCCTGACAATTCCAGATTTATAAAATTCCCTGACAATGCCCGATTTTCCAGATTTCCCTGACCGCTATAGACACCCTAAATTTTTATCTCGCTAAATTAATTTGAATTAAGATTAAAAATAAATAAACATATATGCATGTATAATAAATAATTTTTATTTAAGTTTGACCTGATTTTTTAAAGATTATACTTGGTAATAAATATTAAAGCGTTGTACGATTGCGCGTGCTGTGGCAAGAAATTAACATTCGTATCACGACATTAGTATGCGCAGTAGAGGGCAAAATCTTTTCTCTCAATTTTCTTGAAAACTCGCGGGTTAAGAGGTCGAGTTTACAAATTGCGATAAGTTTCACGAAACGTTCGAGAACTGAAGCTGCGTATCGAGAAAGAGGTAAAGGAAGGAAAGGGCATCGTGATAAGACACTGCAACGCTCGCTTAAAGCCGCCGGCATTTGCATCGTGGAGTTTGCTTAAACTTCGAACCGGAGAACGGCGAGAATGTGTTTAAATTCTCCCTCGCAATCCTTGCTAATTGTCTCCCGACTGTGCAATAGTCGCAATCAAGAATCGCGATCGTTTGATTAATGGTTCTATACTCCAGTTCGGGAAGGAACAACATCCTTTCGGTTCCGCTATCGACCCCTCGGATCAAACGCGAGAGCCTGCTGTCCCGAGATACATAAATTCCTATATAGAAGACTATAATTTTGACCAGCTGTCCGTTTATGAAAGCTTTACACAAAGCGCACAACGACGGATCCCCGGTAGATCTAATTTCGCTCTCGCGACTCTCCCGTCATTCCCGATAAGAGATTTCATAATCATAAGAAAAAGAGGGTGGGAACCGCCCAAGGATTACGTCCCCGGGAGCGTTCGTGGTCCTTTCGTCCGTTAAGGACAGCTTATTTATTTGCCGACCCCCCGTGCTGTCAAGAAACGGCGTCGTTTTCGTCCTCGCGATAAGACTCGCAAATTCATCATTTCCGGCTCGCTTAGACGAAGAGGGCGGGCTAGGGTGAATTAAAGATTTTCCTATAGTCATTCGGGAGTTCTGAAATGTGCCTCCTCGACGGGGGCTAGAAGAACGAGCAGACGGTCCCCCTCGAACAATGGCACAAACATAAATCGCAATTATGTTTCCGGCGGACTGAACTTATACGATGTTATCTATCGCTGCCGAGTTAGCTCGTAATGAGATGAAAGCATGCGATCGAATCACGGGTTACATGATGTTTGAGGATATATTTTTTCACAGCAATATTACATCCCATTATATTAATAGCGGTTAATTTTAATTGCCAAAATAAAGCCTTAATAAAATCGTAAATTATAATTTGAGTAATAAACAGGGCTATGATTAAAAAAAAAACTTATTAGATACAATTTGCTACAGTGATCTACAAAAAATAGATATATATGGACAACTCGTGATGTTTGAGGATATATTTTTTCACAGCAATATTACATTCCATTATATTAATAGCGATTAATTTTAATTGTCAAACTAAAGCCTTAATAATATCGTAAATTATAATTTGAGTAATAAACAGGGCTATGATTAAAAAAAAAACTTATTAGATACAATTTGCTACAGTGATCTACAAAAAATAGATATATATGAACAACTCGTGATGTTTGAGGATATATTTTTTTTCACAGCAATATTACATTCCATTATATTAATAGCGATTAATTTTAATTGTCAAAATAAAGCCTTAATAAAATCGTAAATTATAATTTGAATAATAAACAGAGCTATGATTAAAAAAAAACTTATTAGATACAATTTGCTACAGTGATCTACAAAAAATAGAGATATATGGACAACTCGTGATTCTGTAAGAAACGATCGTCGTTATACAAGAGAAAAACGCTGACATCACGATAGATGATTGTTGTCGCGGAAAGATACGCTATCATTAATGCCGTATTCAAAGTGCATCCGTCATTACGCGCGAGAGGCGAAAATTCGCCTGTTCATTGTCGCGACGCGCCATTACGTCGTCATACGAAACTCATTCGGCGTGAACCGTGCGCCGAAGAGAGCAACAATACGGAGGGGTTGCGTTCCTAGGGAACCCCAACCCCCGGCACATTTTACCACCCTCCTCCACACCCTCGAGTACGCGCGCGCGCTCGGACAGATTCTACAATCGTTTCACAAATTCGCCCGAGTCACCGCGCTTCTTCTCATCCCTCGCGTTTACAACGGTGTACCGCACCAGCCATTATCCACCCCTGAGACTCGCAAATTCATCGTTTCCGGAGCGCGTGTTCATCTAGTGGGGGACGGAAGGACTCTCTTCCCAAAGATCTTCGTGAAGAAACGCCGTAATTGACCGAGTTCATCAGGATCGACGCGCAAAATCGCTAGACTGATGTTGAAGAATAAATATACGTATTTAGAGGAAAATCGAAACGCGCGTCTTTGGATATAATTAAATTGAGAGTAAAAAACATCTGTGAATATAAATATAAAACTGTTTTTATAATCAAATATATAATGCTTCTTCGACAAAAAAATCCCAATATAATCAGGTGTAGTTTTAATATTGGAATATTAAAAATATATAAGATGCAAGTAATCGATAAATCGATATAAAAGCATGTATTTTCAACAATCTATTTTAACCATCTTTAACACCTTAAGCAAATCTATACAAGACGAAAAAATTGAAAAACTAAGTTACTTGGTCTAAGAAAAAAGTCGACTGCTTTGGCCTAGTTTCCAGACAAATCTCATTTGTATAAAATTTGCGTTTCCCAGCTCGTTCGGATGCCGCAAAAGCGTTATCAATTCGGCATCACACCCCATCTATTTCCGAGAAACTCGCAGATTCATCGTGTTTCCAGCCGTATATACGCGCGCGTCCAGCCGGAAGGAGGTCACGACACGGATCGAGTTCGAGATTCGGGAGCCGCGCGAAGAAATCTCGTGATTGCCCCGGGAGGTTAGCTCATCAGCTTTGGTCGAAAAGTCTCTACGTGTGTTCGTGGCGTGGTGCGGCAAGATAAAGGCCGAAAGGATCGAGAGGAAGACGGAAGGAGTCCGGGAGAACGAGCGAGAAGAGATCCAGAGAGAGACCCCCAAATCCAGGACATCTTATTTACGTTAGTTAGGGTTTGTTGGCGCAGTCACCCCAGGGGCTATTCAATGCCTTCGTCTCCACCGCCCATTTCAACCCTCTCTCTCTTTTCCCGCATTACGCACACGCGTAACAAAGGAGGTCTCTTCTCTCTCCTCCTTCGGTATTTTGGATCCTCGCGCCGCAAAACCACCCTCTCAACCCTCTCTCCACTCCCTGCGGGTCCTTCATCCATCCGAAAACCACGCCCGACCCGCGTATACACTCGACTCAAAGCGGTCCGTGTGTACGACTAGGTTTGCTTACGCGCGTGCCACCCGGTATATATACAATATATACAAAGGGTCGGAGTAAGTCCTCGGTAAACTACGACGACGTGTTACTCGAGTTGGAAGAATTCGATCCGGGAGGGTCGAGAGGGACCGAGGGTTATTCCGACTAGTGGAAAGAGTACCGGGGAAAAGATTCTGATCAGATTTTGATATGGAATCGAAGCTGGATCGAAGGGGACACATTGATGTCACGCGACGACAGGGTCTTCCGAAAATTCTTTTTTTTTTATGCGGCCAATTGGGAAATCTCGACAAGATAGACTCGATATATTGGCGACCCTTATTTCTCGGCTTTTCCTGCTTCGATTTCTATTTATGTTCTCCTTAAATCCAAATTATTTTTATATTGTATTTTTATTTTATTAATTAATATATACACCTGTACGATATTCTTTTCTCAAATCGTTTGCTTTCTTCTCATTTTTTATATTACTTATTTATCTACGATTTTATTAGCAATGTCGAAAAACTTTGACAGACCTACACTATTAACTTCGATTCGCGTTACCTATACGTTACATCGATTTGTTAATCAAGCTTTAATAAGCTAATTCTCGTAATTACGAGTACGCAATTATGGGAGGATTGAACGTGAGTGTATGAGCGTACAAAATGCAGCGTTTGAATTTCCAACACGCGAGGGGGAAACTGCCCGAAACTGTGAATACACACATCCTATTCTCCGTAGGCTTTGATAAGAGCTCGTTGCGAATCAAGAGCAAAGCTTTATCGAGGACTAAATGGAATGAGAAACGCACCGATTTAATTAAGGTAATACTGCAGTCATGTGTTGATAAGGTTTCTGTATCGCGCGATTTTTGGCGACTTTTTGACGAAAAATGAACACAATTGTCAAAACTTGAACTTAGACTATTAAAATTTGTTCAGCGAGCTTCTTGGACGAAACTTTGATAAAATGATTTCATACCGAATATGACATTGTTTTTCTCGAAAAATCCGCATTTACGCGGATAACATATTGACGTCATAATTCTATAGATAACAGCTGCAGCAGCAAATCCTTAACACAACTATGTCGTACCACAAGCAGATAGATGACCTATCAGTATTCATAAGGTGTGCCCTATTGTAGCTCTTTCCATAAAAAGAAAAGTCCCATAAAACGTAAAGGAGGCCATAAAATTCGAGTAGACACTTACAACGCGCGACCTTCCTTTCGCGCCGAATAAAAGCGGAGGCAAAGCGGGAAAACTGCGCAAAGTCGTTCTTTCGTCGAGGGTCGAAGCGAGCACAGCGGAAGATTGGATATCTCGACGCGCGACCGATATTTCTCGAATGCAGAACGATAAAGAAGTGGACCAAGCGCAGTTTCGACGGTGGCTTTTAGGTGCAGCCAGAAATGGCAAGCTACCGCTTTGCCGACAAACTCGCTCGATTAAGTATCCCGATATCGCGCGGCGATATGGAAGGATAATGAAGTGGTCGAAGGGTGTCGTCTCTCGACGGGGCTCGTTCGCCACACCGAAATTACATAATAACGGGGGACGAGAGCTGCGTTTCAGATCCGTTGCGTGACGACTTGCGAAACTGCCGCGATCGTTATTGACACTTTCAAGTTGGGCGGGGTCCAAAACGATATTTAATTATCCTTGATTCGAATATTGTGCATCAACCTATGCAAAAAATGTTACTATTATTTTTACGAAATATATATATATAATAAAATTAATGATTAAGACTTTAATAAATTTTAGTAAATTGAATAACAAATTAATATGCGCGTATTAATGTCAATCATTAATTTTTTAATATTTTTTTACTATCAGTAAGAAGTTAAAATTTTTTGTAACACAAAGAGCGAACCGGAGAGAGAAGAAAAAATCAAGGCTTCTCACATAATTGTTCACGCGCGCAAAATTTTTTTTACGAAGAAAACGCGATGGAAAGAGAGCATCATTAGCGGCGATAATAGGTACATCTTCGTTTACATAAAGACCGCATTAAGCGTTAATAACGATCCCGTAAAGAGATACTTTTCTCAAGCGAATCGATGCGCGGCTTTTTTGCCGTAAAGCGCGCAGCTCTCTACAAAGGAAAATCTCGTGAGAGGATAATCTTGAAACCGGCCGGTGCCGAGTCGCGTCGTTTCGCTTCGCAAAGCCCGAGAATCCCTTAAATCTAGGAATCAGAAGAGAAACGACCCTTCCCTCTCCCTCTTTCGACCGGTCAAAGGCTTTATGTACGTATATATGTATGTATGTATGTATATGGTATATATACGTGAGAGGTGTAACGACGAAACCTTATAAATCAGACGGAGGACAGAGCCTTAGGGGTGGAAAGACCCGCCGCGAAGAGAGCGATAAAAACTTCTCCCGGTGCAGCTTTTCCAAGCTGCAGATAGGCGCTCTAATTAAATGCTCAACGGGAGTCTTTCTCCCTTTCTTCTCTGTGTCTCTCTATCTTCTTCCTTTCGCGCTTTTCCCTTTCATTTACCCTTATCCTTCTCAACTTGATTAACATCAGGTTTTCCAACAACAATCTTGTTTTGTACTACGACTAGAAAATCTAAAAAAAGGAAAATTATAAACATTTTTATCTTCCTTGCTATTAATTCAGGGATTATTTATAATTCACAAAAATAACAAAGCTAGTTTTCTCTCCCGTATCTATACATTCAACCCCTCCAATTTAATTAAGGTAATGACTAATTTATTCTCGTCCAAATTTCATAATACTTCTCGATATTATATTCTCGTTTTCCCGTTTACAGTTAGCGAATTTCGCGTTTCGTGTTTGTTAACTTTCTATGAAATTAATATGCTGCAAAGGAAATGTTGCCAAAGGCTGTCAGCCTGAATTGAATTTAGTTAAAACCAACTGCTTCTCCATAACAAGTTAATTAATCGATACGTACATAAATTATTCAATACAAACGCGACTCTAGCCAGCAAATGGAATTATACATATTGATCGTTTTAATTTGCTTCAACATAAAAGTTATAGAACAAACAATACAAAGTTTTCTCCTTCCCTCTCACGTTTTCGTTACAGTCTTTTTCTTTCGTGTTTTTCCTGGACTCGCCCGAAAAATAAGTTGACTCTGTGAAAATGAGATCTTCGAACTGCGGTGCAAATAAAACGGAACCGTCGCGAAGAGGGGCAAATTTTCGCAGACTTCCCGACGCGATTTCCACCGAGACAAACAAATTCCCGAATGACGGAGGGTGGCCGTTGAGGAATGGAACGCGACATCGGGTGTTTATGAATGTCGGCGGCGGCGATGTCGTCGTCGTCGTCGGGGAATGGATCGAGAATCCCGATCTCTTTACGGGGCGCGATGAAATACGCCCAAGTATTGTACGAGCGTGCCTTTGACATATCCCGATGGTTGAAAATTTACGGTGATACCGTGCAGAGAGAGAGAGAGAAAGTTTCAAGATATATATATATATATATATATAGGTATACGGCGTGTTCGAGACGGACAAAAAAAGTTGTTGCTTCGCCGTTACAAAAATTATTACGACAGTCGAGGGAGTGTCATGCAAAGGTGAGCGACACATTGTTTGGAGCAAGTTTCGGGAAAACAGGGAGTGCAGGAAAATTCGATGAACGTTATACGTGTAAAATGCAAGCACGTGACAAATCGACGAAAGATTCCTATGCTAAACGCAATTTATACATTATTTCTAATTACGGTTCGCGGTGTGTGTTCTCCGAAAAAGATCTCGAAATGATGTCAAATAGAATGGAAAACCCTCGAGTAGTAATTTGCTCGGCATAAAATTACACGATGAATTAAATTAGTCCTTAATGCGATTTAGCCGAAGGTAGCGTGCCATGATATTAACAAGAAGCTTCAGTCGCCGCGCGGATAACGAGGTTTTCGTTATCGGATGAAATTCCGGAATGTCATTTGCGAATAGCAGCAAGATGTAACGATATATAATATCTGCCCTCTCCGCTTCGCGAAAACTATTCAATATACATTCCCGCATTCTATCCAATTAAAATTTTCCTTCTCCTCATGACAGTCAACAATTCTTAATTTAAACAAAATTCATGTGTGTATAACTTAATATATTTAAAAGAGAATTAAAATTGTAAAACTTGTAAAATGTAGCACGCGTTAAAAATGTAAATGTTACATAAATTAGCGCTATTTTAATTAATAAAGTAGGAGCGAACTAATTACATAACTAAAAATGGAGATTATAATAATCAAAATTAAATTAAGCGAGAAAGATATGTATATAATAAATTATGTTCGCTGAAAGTTGAATGAAAAGTTCGCTTTGTGTTCTATTTTGTCGAGTTACCGTGTACAGTGTACACAGAGTTCCCACAGTTTCGCACTCGATATTAGCACAATATAATATAGGCACGCAACTCCTATAACTTTAAGTTTCCCTGCAACATATTCCATTATTTAGCCGGATACATGGTATCGGCGGATGAGTTAAGTCAAATTAACGGGATTATCTCTATTCGCGCATTATTCGTACGTTCGCGTGATAAATAATTCGCGGATGCAGATCGCGAATTCCTTCAGTAACGTGTTAACGCCGTAACTTTCGTACAATAAGAACGAACAATGTGAAAATTTATTCCACATATCGCGTACTCCGTTATACGAACTTTATACGTTATAAAATTTCTTTAAAAGACTAGGCAAAGAACTTTAACGAAGAACTTTACGAGTTTGAGAGAAAAAATTCAATTTAATAACGACTTTAAAAGTCGACTTAGTGTCGTTGTTAATTTTATAATGATAGTAAATGAGATAATTGCGATTCCGGTGTCCTTGCCGCGAAGTATTAAATATGATCGCAATTTAAAGCAACTACGGAAGATACGCTTATAAAAGGTATCAGATAATCCGGAGCATGATAAAGTCGAGAAGTCGCGTCTGTAAAAGGCGGCAGCTTCAAAAGAACTCGTTAGAGGCTCGTCTCGACAAGATGCACGCGTTACAACTTACGCGCACTTACACACACGTGTCGCACACGCGTGTCAGAGCGCACGCGCGTGAGCGCCCGTCTCAGTTTTCTTTAAGTAGAGCGAAACGCTACTCGTGATGTAACAGCTCGTAAAAGTCGTCGTTTAAGCTTTAAAGACGTTAAACCGCGACTCGTCTCTCACGCGGGAACCGGCAATATATCCTGATAAAGAAGACGCGGTGGAATACTAATGAGAACCAGAGCGAGGATGCGCATTTTGCGGGCAACACAGAAGAATGCTTCGCGATTCGGAAACGATGCGAATTTTCTCTTCTTTCAAAAGAAAAAAAATATAAGAAATAAATTTCTAAGGAGGTTTTTTTTTTTTTTTACGGAAACTTATACATTTCAATTTCCCGTATTCCAATACTCGTATTTTTTCTCTCTTCGTCGGGTTATCTCACAATACCGATAAATATCGACACGAAATGCAAAATAATCTCCGATTATTCGATATGGTGAAGTTTTGTTCCGCAATGTCGTAAAATACCCGACTACTCACGCGGTCTTTATCCCGTCGGTGCATAATTGATATCGTTTGGTGGAAATCCGCGTGTGAAGAAGATCCACCAGAACCTTCTCTATAATGCAGATGAACAAGCCTCGAGAGAATATCGGAGGAACGTATCGCTCCTTCTGTTCGACATCTCGATTTTATCAGTAAAATGGAATACAGTTTAAATATATGTATATATACAAATGCAAACGTATTGTTGTGACTGAGAGAGAGAGAGAGAGAGTGGAGAAGCAAGACGATTTTCTTGGGGCATCGCAATGAAAGAAGCACCAGCTCGCGGCATATTTCCGGTTTATTCGGCGTTCAGCGGGCGCATAAAGTAGACTGCGCGCAGCCATGCACTTTCTGCATAATGTCGGGGAGATAAGCATCCGGGACGTTGACTCTTCCGGTCCTTCCACCGAGGCTTCCCTCAGTTTATATCTTATATCCTTGATATATTCGCTGCCGTGAAACGCACGTACGAGAGAAACTGAGCGGATATCGTGCTTACATAACGCGACGGAAGTTCCTTTTTTTTTTTTTATCTAATATCACGTAAAATGTAAAGGCGACAAGCCGTCTAAATCTTAAAATTGTGATATAGCTACAGTCAGGTTATATATTGTACCTCTAATACGACAAAGTTGATTTTTTACAGCGCGTTCAACCTCGGCTCGGTATTTTAAATATCGAAGCTTCAAATATTTTTCATATATAATCCTCCCCCGTTATCTGACGTTGAAAAAAAAATTACGAGACATGTATGTACCATGTATTTAGAGCGGCGTATGCATAATGCGAGCATAGATAAGCCTCGCGGAGTATTTTCGGCGTTGTATGCGTGTATTATACTTCGATGTTATCGAGTGTCATTTGGAGATTGCGGTTGCACAAGGGTGGAAAAATATATACACGAAAAATATTTTCACCGTCCTGGGTGGAAAGAGCAGGATCGCTGTTCGTGCCGGCTTTAGATATTTTCAAGAGATTTGAATAGAGAAGAATGTCTGACACACACATATAATAAATATTTCATTTCACAATAGTAGTAGTTTGCAATTGCGTGCGCGAAATGGCGCGCAAAGTAAAACGCACAACAAATATTTCAAGAACTTCAGACATGTACATATATTAAATACACGGGACGTCTTAAAAATCGCGTAAATTATTATTGAAAGCGAAATGAAAAATTGCGTTCGTAAAAAAATTATGTAGATAGTTACAAGCGATTAAAAAGTTGAATAGTTTTAGTAAATTAAGTTTCTGAAGATGATGTTTCAATTTTAACGACCTTAACAGAATTTTAATTCAAAGAGCAAAGTCTAAGAAGATAAAATAAGAGAGAGCAGAGCGCGTCTCATAAAATTTTCATAAACGAAAAAGGCGAATTCATATTTTTTATCATCTCACAAACGTCATTTTAAATGATAACCGCAGTCGTTCGCTGCAGTCCTGGCCCGTTTCCAATCCTGTTCGAACGAAAAAGATTTTTCGGAAAATACGCCACGCGATGTTTACCATCGCGTTTTCCCACGTCGGACCATTTTTTCACGAATGAAATTTTCAAAGTAATCCAATTGGACTTTGGCGCGTAAACCTTCCGGGAAACAATCCGGGAAAGAACAGGAAACGACAGATGGAGATCGAAAATGGTTTGCGTTAGATCCCGCAAAATTTGCGCCAATACACTTTGCAACATCTGCTTATCCGAGCGATAGAGAAGTCAAGACCAAAGAGAGAGAGAGAGAAGAGACTGTCGCCGATGGCTGCAGAATGGCTGAGCCCTGAAGGCCAGAATAGACGAGGGGGCTTCGGAGAGGGATTTGCCACAGCAGGAGACGATATCCGGCAATTTTGGTAAAAGGGTTCGGCTATATACCCGGTAGTCCGTAGAGTCGACGGGCGCGCACCTGGTGACGGCATGGTTGCCTCGACTAAAAGCTATCTTCCCCTAATTCACGGACTTCACAGGCAGAGCAGCAGCAGCAGCAGCTTCTCTACCCGGAATATACGCGACAACCAGTTCCACGTGCGCATACGCACACGCCGGTTTCCATCAATTTTCCGGATGTTGTCGGACCGTCTCTCTCTGGCTCTCTCTATCGTCGTCTCTATCGATACGTGGGAGGCAGATGGGGGACAGAGTCTCCCTTTTTGTGCGGACGCACATTCGCGAGAAAGAGTGATTGGTGGATACGGAGGATTGACCGCAGTGGAATGACAAAGAGTGTCGAAAATGTCCAACCACCGGCATCTTTCATTAAGCGGCTTTTTTTTTTTTTCGTCGGAACATTTTATCTGCGATTTTCCGAAATGTCGAAATGAAATTCTTCCCTCGCTCGGTTGTCGCGCCGCAGAAAGATATTCTCGATTCTTTCAACCGCGGATATTTTATTTAAGAATATATAATATCTTCAACCGCGTTTCTCCTCCTCGATTTCTCGGAATTCGAAACCGCGAGCCGATAAAATTCCACGCTCGTCGTCGTCCCCCATCGGATTCAACGAGCCGGCCACCTTGCGTTTAAACGTCAGTCCGACGAGAGGGACCGGAGAATTTCGACATTCGGAGGAATTCTGATGCCGGACGCAGGGTAAATTAGATCGAGGACAATGCGCGGATGCGAGAGAGAGCCGAGACTTTTGGGCCGCGGGCGAATTTCATTCCCCAAACTGGCGAGCAATCCTTTCCGACAAGATGAAAAGCGCACTCGCATGCGGAGGAAAGATCAGTTAACGTTAATGAGAGTAAGCATACCTCGAGCGACGCGTGTTAATTTTCGAGATAGAATATTCCCCCGGAATTACACCCCGAGAGTTTATATAGTCTTTCTCTGTCCAGCGAGAAAGTTTGCGCGCACGTGAACAATAATCTTGAGCGAAAAACCGATTTCTTTTTTTCTCTCGAAACAAATAATAATATTTCCATATTTTGCGGCGCGGAAGAAGATCCGATAAATTTCGCTCGTAAATCACCGTAAACGACCGTAAGTAATTAATAATTTCCGCGATGCTAGAATGAGAAAATTTATAATGATTCAGATTAAAGTTCCATCCCTCTCTTTCCCTGCGGGGCTTCGTGACGAGAGAGAGTTGCGAAATTTTGGAGTAAATAATGCGCTTTCAAATTACGTCGGCGGTCGCGTAATCAGGCGTCAACGCGACCACAAGTATATACATATATATATACCGAAATATGCATTTATCGCGCGGATGGAAATATATTGCGTCAAGTACAAAGGGACTGCCATAATATCCCGTCGACATCAAATCACGCTTTTCATTAAATAATACGATGCGAGAGGACAAAAGCGCGCGCCGCTCCGCTTTTGCGCTTCCGACCTGGCGATGGAAACGACGGAAACTGAAGATGAAGATGCGCGCGATTATACAGCGGCAAAAAGAGAGAAGAGAGAGAGAGAGAGAGAGAGAGAGAAGAGGTCACAAGGCGTCGTTTATGCGCTCGGTATAATAATAAGCCTTTGTCGAGGATTAAATGTACCTTCGTCGACCGCTTTCTAGCGTCAAGTGTCCGATAACACGGTGATTAATTTCCGCGTTCTAAAAAGTTCATCTGCACCTCATAATGGGATAATGAGATATAAAGGCGGATTTCCCGGCGACGGAATTCTCTCTCGAATTTACGAGCCGCGCGCGCAGGTACTTATTTATCTTATATATATATATACGAGCGTAAAGAGTGTCGTAACGAGGAAAGGCATGAAGAAAAAGGAGAGCGCGATAGACAAATCGGCGATCTCTCCGGATAAATACGAGCGCGGCGTCAGCTGATTTATGCATCCGCCGGGATCGAGCATGACGCGGACGGCGTGCATATCGAGATTGCAATTGCAGGAACGTCGATCCTTTCGTATACGTATACGCGCGTCGCGTTTTCCGGCGAGCAAATATCGGCGCGGGATGCAGTGTATATATATATATACACTCGTGCGGGAGAGCCGGCAATAAATTGGACGTCCGGTCGGCGATGCAAAAAAGTTGGACAAACGGCGCGACCCCCGCGGGGGTTGCTCCGCGCGCGTTCCGCATGAGAGGGCGGAAACGCCGCGGCGAATTAATTTCGCGTGTTCTCCGAGAGCAACGAGAGACCGCTCGTTCGCGACGCCGCGCCGCGTATACACATAGAGTGTCCAATTAAATACCACGTACACCGCGATCGAATTTAAAAACATGTAAGAATATATTTTTTATCATTTTTAATTCATTTTCAAACAAATTTTCTTTCTCTTTCTTTCATAGTTTATTTTATATATATATATAAATTTTAATTAACCCTAAAATCTTCATTTAATAATTATATTTCACCATAAATAATTAATTTTTATTCTCAACCGGGAATCTAATTGCCGGCACCTAAATTTATTATTATAATAATTAATATAATTTTCCATTATAATGTTTTATTAAAATAATTTTAAATATTAAAATTTGTATTAAAATTATTTAATTCTTATTTTATAAAAAATATAAAATAATTGACGAAGAATGTAAAGACATAATCAATTCAAATAAAAATCAATCACGTTTCTCCGATGGAAAAATGTCGGCGGGTCAAGGGAAATTCGATCGGTGCAGTTTCCCTTTTGACGCACGCGTGAGAGTTTCGCAAGAGTTGAAACGCCGCAAGTTTCTATACGTCTATATAGTGACATATTGATAGAAGCGTGTGCTCCAAGTTTCTGTACTATAACTAATTACAAGTTCTAACTTCGGACTAACGATAATGTCAAACTAAGTACGTGTAGGTTGAAAGGAAGCGCGGAGAAACTCTGCGTTGATACTGGATACATGTACGCGCGCGCCAAAAGAAATCCTTTATCCGGCGAATTCGCGAAAAAAAAGGGTTGGTCCGCGCCCACAGGGGATTAAAAGAGCTCTACGCGCCCGTCATACATCGGAATTTTGCGGAAGCTGCGTGGCCGCGCACATCGTTCTGTATTTTTCCTCCCGGTTTTTTTCGCGTGTCGCCGTTCTCTCTCTTTTTTTTTCTCCCTTTTTTTTATCCGCGTCGGAGAGTAAGTCGACGGTGTGGTGATCGTCGGTCGTGAATCGAAACTAAAGGGAGGAGAACATCGTGTGCAAACGCGCGGTAGCTTTCTCCCCAGTTTTACGCCGGTGAAGCCAATCAGATTTACGAACAGCGCAAACATTTGGGATTTGTCGCCGGCAAACTGTGTTGATTGTCGACAGTTTAAAAATTGAATTTGAAATGGATATTCTAAAATCTAAACAGTACTGAAAAAAAGAATACGAGATAAGGTAGATTATATCAATTATGTGTCATACACTCATATATATATTCTTAGATCACTATATTATATTGAATCAAATGACAAATATAATTGTAGATAATATAAAATTAACATATATTAATATATTAAGATTATACGTTAATAATTAATATAAGTTAACAATAAATGTTATATAGCACCTAAAAGGTCTAAATTTACATAAAATGACATTTTGACAGAAGGTAAGAAAATTTGATCGATCGTATAAACCCATGTTTCATCGCACTCCTACACTCGTGTTTTCTTAAATTGGCGGGCAACAACCAAGGACCGGCGCATCGTTTTTCGTTTCCAATCTCCTTCCCGGTCCTCGACGTAAATTCTCCTTTAACGAGCCCGGCCACGGCCAATTAAAAGCGTTTCGACCGTGAGAGAAGAGACCCGTTCGTTCGTCCTATACGAAAGACGAGCGCGCTCTCATCTTCAACGCTCCTCTCTCGTCGAGGGTGAAATTAAATTTCCTCGGGAGAATTGTTCCGCCGAATAAAAGGCTGGTACACGGAGAGAAGTTTCGGACGGGCCGCGACTTAAATAATTCAGTCGCTTCTTGCCGAGGCCTCTCTCCGACAACTTTCTCCCGGGCTGGCCTAGGAGAGATCTCTTAGCCGCAGCTGCCATTTCGCATTCCTCCCGTTCTCCACGTTTTCGTCCTCGTTCCCACCCGCTCCTGGCAACCTTCCTGGTGCCATCACCTTTCACCCTCCAGGCTGAAAATCGAGGGTGGAAATACGGGGGACTAGACACGGACAGATAAGAAATCCTCGTTTCGCACGCGACGCCGAGAGAAAGGGCGCGAGAACACCGTCCGATATTTTCACGCGCGCACGTGCTGCCGATGAAGGAACGAACGAAAATATCAAATTCGATTTTCTCACCCAGACCCCCAGAGTCCCTCTTCGTACCCGAGTGAAGATTTCTTCGACGAACGCGTCATTAATGCGACTGGCAGGGAGCACGAGAACGTGACTGAAATCAGACTGCGGTCTCCCGAAAAAAAGCTCGCAAAAAATACTTTGCTCTTTTACAGCCATGAATTTCTGCGGTTGTCGGTGTATAAATATCGTACGTTATTGTTTCGTACAAGAAGCTCATATTTCGTATGCGAGAATATATTTGCTCGTGTAAATACGGCGAAATAAATTTTATAGAAAATCCCAGAAACTTTCGCTGATGCGATACTATAACTTTTTGCTCGGAAGAATTTCGATGCAACATTTGTGCTGTAAAGATTTCTTTTTAATTGTAGCCCATTGTAAACATATGCACACATAGTATTTTATACATCATGTGCTGCAGATTAGACCTAATATATTATTCATCATTACATGCATATTCTGTTTTCACCACATTGTCCCAATATTAATGATTATAGCCTCGCAACCACATAATTTAGTAATGAATCGTCATAATTTATACTAAACTCTCCATTTAAACGCCAAAGCTAAACTATAGATATATACATATACGAAATTTCAAACGAGATGCGTTTGTATCGCAATATAAACACAATATGATTACGGGTGAGAGAAACAAAGCTGCCCGAGACATTCAACGATTCCGTTTTAATTGGATGCACAAAGAGTCTCCCCATTGAATATATTTATAATAATCGAGACGAAGATCAGACAGTACTTAGGCGCTATTTTTAGTACGCTTTGTTCGCGGCGCTCAAGTTAACCATCTTGTTCAAATGAATGCGTGACCATGTTGGAGACCCTCATTACAAACTTGGGTCGGTTACAATGGCGACTATGACGGTCGATATAAGCGCGATGCGCGTAACAACAATTCCGCGGGAGCGAGACGAGGCATTACGGTTGCACAATGCATCCTTTTGCGCAAGCGAGTGTGCACGTATCGCGCGCGCATACCGCGCGACCACATCGCACTATGCGCGAGCAAACACGCAGGGTAAGCGGGAATTGAAAACCGTTCTTGCCGAAATTCCTGCGATCATCGTCCGCGCGCGCTATGCATTGTGCTCTCTCATAACTAGATACGGCGCGATCATTTTCGGTCCCGCGCGCACGCAAACAAGGCTAAACATGGGATCGTTATTATATATTCGCGAATCAAAATGAAAGACACGAAACGCACCGATGATGGTGCACGCTAATGAGCGAAGTATTGTTAGGCTAATTGGCCAAGTTTGTTTCGTGCAACGGAGAGATGAAAGAACATAAAAGACGCGAGTTAGATTGATTTTCGTATAGAGTGTTTATACCATAAAACATTTTTTTTTCTTTATGACACATGTGCATATGCTGTTTCACTATTGTAAGACGATTCTCTCTTTCTGTGGGACTACTGAAGATATCGATATGAATTTTTTTAAATTTTATCGAATAAAGAGCTCTTTTATCCTATATAAACGATATTTTCCATTTATTCTAAGAAAAGTGAAAGAAGAGGGATTTATACATTTTTAAATGGAATTAAATTTTCATGTATTCTTAAAGTTCTGTTATTAACTTGGATTTCTTATTTAATAATTTTTAATAATAATAACGATAATGTACCTCGAGTTACAAAGACTTAAAGTATCATTTCATAATAAAATAATTTTATTTTAAAATGTTATAGTTGCACGTTTATGTACTCCTTACACAACGAATTTAAAATACTACATAATTAAGAACGCTCGTTTTTCGATAAAGTTTCAAAAGAAGTTTATACCAACGTTTTAAATAATTCTTTAGAAAATGGTGTATAATAACCATATAACGTAAAAAACCACCCTACGGCAAAATACAAAATAAATATATAAAAGCAAGTTTCGATCCTTTTTTAAAATAGAACAAAAAAAAAGAGAAAAAAAAATAATGAATAAAATCAACAATTCGCGATGTTAAATACAGCGAAATTTTGAAAGAGATGTACCATGTAGAAACGGAGGGAAAATAAATCAGTCCACCCGATATATAGCACACGGTCCCATCAACGCGCGAAAATTGGGTAAGAAGGCATATAGGAAACGTCGCAAATTGAGCGTCGCGGCAAACTCGATTTCGGCCGGTAATCCGGGGCTTCCGCTTTTAAGGGGTGGCTCGCAACGGGTGTTCTTACAAGCTTCAGCTCGCACATTCGCTTATACACCGTTGTCGTTGTACCGAGGGATTAAACCGTCCCGCGATGCGGCGCGCGAATAATTTCCATGCTAGCCGCCGTACGAACCGGAAGATTAATAATTCGTCGCGCAGCCGGTGGACGGAGCTTAAGTGTGACACAGTGACAAAACACGCGCCGGCATCGAGGGAGGCTCTCGCGTTTTTGTCGCGACCTGGCGCTATTGACGGCGCTTATTAAACCGCGGAGAATTTTGTTTCTTTTGTTCAGCATTATTCTCGATACCTACGCATTTGCTCTAACGACGATCGTAATTATAAACGCATAATTGCACATATTATATATAGTATTGGGGAAGAATTAATATGCAATTTAGTACAAATTAGATTTATGTTCCGGAGCTCTTTCTAATGTGAAATATACTTTATGTAAATTCTTTTTTATTTAGTTTCTTCTGGGCTATCGTTTATTTAAAGAGACATTAATATAACTTGATTATTTGATTTTAAATTATGTTAACAATAAGGTAGAGAGAATTATAAACGCATAATTTGCACATATTATACATATAGTATTGGGAAAAAATTAATATGCAATTTAGTACAAATTAGATTTATGTTCCAGAGCTTTTTCTAATGTGAAATATACTGATATGCAAATTACTTTTTATTTAATTTCTTCTGGGCTAATAAACGATAGTTTATTTAAAGAGACATTAATATAACGTTTGACTATTTCATTTTTAATTATGTTAGCAATAAGGTAAAGAGATAAGTTTATTTCGTGTCCTTCTCCGCCAACTCCAATCGTGAATGATTAAACCCGAATTTGTAGCTGACATCAGAATCACATTAGCATTTAACTTTCATCGAACGGGCGCGTTTCGCATTTACGAGAGAGCTACAACAAACGATCCTCATACGCATTCAACCTGCGTCTAAACACAAAAACGGCTTCGTTAAATATTGACGAAAGCTTCACAGGAGCAACCTCCTCGACATATATAGACCTTCGCTGCGTCTAATCCGGCATACCATGCATTCGCACGACACACAATCCACACGCATACATGCATATATATACACACGTGATCGAAGATCCCTCGAATGTCTCCTGTTCGCGATACTTGGATGGGTTCGGATTTCCAACGGAGCGGAAGGTCAATCCCGACGCTTCGAAATTTCGGACCACCCCGGCTACATGCGGCAGAGAACGAAATTAACTGTCAATCTCAATTCGCCCCCCTTTTCACTCCGCGCCGAACGAGATGGGTGCGCATCCCTTCGCGAGTAAAGAGAGAGAAGATAGGCGTTTCGCACGCGGTCCCACATCGGGGAGACGGAAACCGGGCCACCCCCTGAGAAATGTCAATTATAAAGCACTGCCGGAGAACCGTCAGGGCTCGTCACGCTCGTGTCTACTCTTTCCCTCTCCACGCACCCCATTCGGCTGTTATATTTAATGAAAAGAAGCTAATCCGCGATCAGTCATAATATGCGCTTATATACCCGGATGACGATTGCATCGCTCTCTCTCTCTCTCTGTCCTATATAGGGGAGTACAATCGCGTACATCCTCTCGATCGTGAACGTGTTAAAAGTAGCTCAGGGTGTCGAGCAGACTCGATGAAAAAAATTCCCTCACTTTTTCTGATTTTCCAAGACCAGAAATTTATTTTTGACCTGACTTTTTAGTATTATTTTTTCCAAATATATCATTTGCATATATCTAGATGATAAATCAATTAAATGTTGAATTATGAAATCCTTGAGATATTTTTGTCAACGATGAAAAGGTTCGGAGGTTGAAACACAAATTTAAATCAATTATACAATCTGCATTGTGTACGATAATCGAAACAAACATGTCAATATAAACTATTTCAATAATCACCTATTTTATTTATATTATATTCAATTTTTTAGTTTTGTCTCTATCAAACACATTGAAATAAAATAACACGACGATGAAAATATAAATTAACGAACACGTTGTAAATCGATTTTTAACAACAGAAAAAATTGCGTGCTGGGAGTCAAGTTTAAATTTATTTAATAAAAAATTTCAAATTATTGAAACAAATGTAGAATAATGTGAAAAAATCCAGATAAATAGTTCCAGTAAAATTTCTCGACTCTTTTCCCTGACAATTTCAGATTTATATAAAATTCCCTGACAATGCCCGGTTTTTCAGATTTTCCTGACCGCTAGACACCCTGTAACTGCATGAGATTCGAGAGAAAAGTGAATCTGGTTCTCGTTAATAGAGAGATCGAGGATTTTTATTTATATATAAATATTGTCGTTTAAGTACTTTCCATTTTCATTCTATATCGTCCTGACAATTCCAGATTTATATAAAATTCCCTGACAATGCCCGGTTTTTCAGATTTTCCTGACTGCTAGACACCCTGTAGCTGCATGAGATTCGAGAGAAAAGTGAATCTGATTCTCGTTAATAGAGAGGTCGAGGATTTTTATTTAAATATAAATGTTCTCGTTTAAGTACTTTCCATTTTCATTCTATATCGTTCTGGATATATATATATATATATATATATATATATATATATATATATATAGATATATATATAGATATATATATAGATATATATATAGATATATATATAGATATATATATATATATACTCGACTCTAAATAACAAGATCAAAACAGATGAAAGTTCGTATGCGGAATTTGGCTTCGATGTATGTAATTACTCAGGATTTTTGCGAAGTCCAAAAATCGATGAAAACACATCACGACAAAGTCCCATAGAAACGCTGTCGAAATGCATATCATATGATAAATGCGACAAACGTATCGCAGATTTGACGTTGGATGTCCATTAGTGAGATTGATGCATATTAGAAAATGTAATGTGCTATATTCCAGTGTGACGTATTCTAATCACGAACTGTTAAATATGTTATGTTGACGCAGTTTTTATACGGCTTTACTATCTTTTCGACAATGAACAAGATTTTAGCAGAGGACTTTAATTCTTATAACATATGTTGAATTAGAAAATAAATAAATATTTTAATATATAAAATGCAATAAAATTTATGTAATGTATCAAGATTTGATAAAATATATTATTCAAGAAATATAGAAAAAAAAAAAAATTAAAAATAATTCATCACGATAAATATTTTATTGACTAAAATTCTTGAAATATATTTTAGAACTGAACACACACGGGGCAGCTGGTTTCTTTTCCAGTTGAGAAAGAAACGCATTCGCACACATCTGCTACGAAGGTGTAACGTTAAACCGATACCATTATCTCTGTTTATTCAAAACGGATCGTTTATCTCTACGTATCAAGTACGGGAGTAGGACGCAATTGCTCAGAGTGAGAAACGTTGCTCGTTCGTGATCCAGCCTCGCTTGTGTTCAACCACGAGGAAGAAGGTTCAGCAGAATTAATCGGGATTAATGCGATTAAGCAACGCTCGCGCATCGACGATTGTTGTTGTGTCGTAACGAGGCTCCGTCGAATTATCTCGCTTTAATTAGCCCTTAATGACCGACCGGATGTAAATCTGCGCCCACGTGACGCAATTACGACAGCCTCTTCTCTCTCTCTCTCTCTCTCTCTCGATAACAATGCGCGCAGAGCTCCACGACGGTTATTAAGCCGCCGAATAATCGCCGATAATGTATGCCCAACAGACGACGGCGGCCGTTAAACTGGCCACGCTGCTTGAACTTTAAGGAGAGAAGTTTGTCTCAATTATTGTTCGGTGCAACGATCTCCCGCCCACGAGAACAACGCTCTCCCTCTTCTCTCTTTCTATATCCTTGAGCCGCCGACGACGACGACGTGGTGCACTTATCTCCGCTTCCTCGGGGCTAAAGAGAATGATGCAAATGGCACGCCATTGTCATTAAGTAGATACATCCTTTAATGGCAACTCCTCTTCATCACCCACCGCGCGCTATGCGCTTTGATTGCTCCGTCGTTCAATGACATACATCTATCTCCGTGTGACAATAGACCTCTTGTGATCTTCGACTGTCCCGCTTTCGCTCGAAACGCGTTTAATTATTTTATCGCCGCGTGTTCCCTCGAAATGTAGCGCGGGACGTTTATTTGAGCTCAATTTGCGGAAGATGTGCGAAAGCGATATATTATTATCTATCTCTCTCTTGTGGCAATTTGTTTCGCTGCTCATTGTTACGTTATTGTCGCAATATTAAATAAATAAATATAGACAATTATATATAGATATATATATATATATATATAATTGTTTACGTTGTTGAATTATAAGCTGTTACCGCACACATTGTTTTCGCGTATAGAATATCTCCAAATGAGATTCATTAATGTCATGTATTATTATTTCTCATAAAGTAAAACTTGCTAAAAGCTTCACAGAAACCTCCCGCTATTTTTCATAATTTTGCATTCGCGCATATATTTTTCAGTGGAAAATGAATAGAATATTGAAAAATTACGGTTACGTTGTTGGCGTACGGGTTAAAAAGCGAGTGTTCATTACACTTTGCATCTCGAAAAGGAATTTCATCAACAGGGCGAGAGAACTCGGTAGTGGGGGACCAACGCGGTAAATAGCTGTATCCATTACATCACAATCCGATATTTCGCTCGAGTTGCGAATAACAAAGGCTATTTAATAAAGAATACATCGCGCAATTGATAGACCGTGTATAAATAAACGCTAAAATATTTCGTTATCGACAACGCCATTGTTTTTGCACATTCGACGAATGCCCGTTTACGGCCCATTAATCAGAGGCGTGAGTTAAATGGGCCCCGGCAAATTAAATTTCGACGTGCGCGTATCCACTTTCGCTCCAAAAAATAAGTTAATAAAATCCAATAATGTATATAATTAATAGTGCGTTTACGTGTAAATTGAACATTTATAATCATATAATTGACATTAATAGATACAATTTTCGAGTAATACCACTTATTTAAAAATATCGTCCAGTCAAATATATCATTTTACTAGATTATTAATAATAAATCGCGCTATATCGCACGCGTCGCACGGACCCCTTATCGTTTTGACAAAATAAATATTTCGCGCGCGAGGATAGCACGCTGCAATTTATTTGGGCATATTGTACACTGTTGGATTCCATAGCTGATTATCGAGAGTCAGGACGTCGCGAATTAACGTTAGATCTACAATATGACAAGTTAACCTAAATTACTAAGGTCAACGTTTGCAAATTAAAATGTAGGGTCAGTACGCTTTCGGTAGAATCGGGCTAAAAATGGTCTGATAAGCCCTAGATCTTGATGATTGGTATCTTAAAAACCTGCCGAAAAAGGGCGATCACAAGTCAATTTCGTCAAGATTAAAATGCATCTCACTTGCCCTATGTCGAATACGTCGTATCGATCGATTAAAACGATACGTGTCTGTTGTTAGCTTTTATCGCCTGGTCCGATTGTAGAAATCTTCAACGAATGAATGGACTCCATAAATGTAGATTCCAATTAGGAAGTTCTATTAACCCTACGAATCATTGTCGTGATATCATAAAATGTTCAGGATCAAGATACTGAGAAAAATTAATATTTATATATCTAATTCTAGGCCTTGTCTATTTTTTATGGTTTATGCATATATTTACTGAAAGCCTCTTTAAAATTCATACGATTAATTTAGCCAATTAAATATGTTAGTTAGTATTTAGTTCTTAATACTTTATAAGAATTTAGTTATGATATTTAATCAAGTAAAAATACTGAAAAATCTGATTTTAATTCGAAATGGCTATTGACAAAAAAAGAAACTGAGACATGTTATGAAAATTGACCAGTGAAAAATTTTTGCTGCATGTTGACTTAGAATCTTTTTCGAGGTTTGTAAAGGCAATTGTTAAAAACTGCCTCATCGTCCTAAATCGTTTGAAGTCGAATGAGGGTAACGTCGTTGTCGTCGACAAATTTCCCATTCATTTGTCTGGATGATATCTGAAGGATATACGAATTGCCGTCGAAAGATTTAAGTCTGCACTTTATGGACATAGGGTGACTCGATAAAAAAGATAGTACTCTACCTGAACATGTCTTTTTTTGAAACCAATCTAAGTGTATGACGTTATTTATTATTTTAATGTTTAAATCTAGAAAATTTATGCTTCTATTAATTTCGTATTCAATCGTAAATTGTAGTCGTTGATTGTAACTATTAAACTTATTCAGTACACTATCAATTTTATTCTTTGGTGCCACCATAATAATGTCGTCTACATATCTATAATATATTCCAATACCAATGTCCAATTCATTAATTATTGATTCTTCAAGATCTTGCATAACAATATTAGCAAATTATTGGCGACAACGGGGAACCCATAGGTGTGCCATAAACTTGCTTGTATACAATGTCATTGAATGTGAAGTATGTTGACGACAATATAAATTTAACCATGGAAATGAATTCATTTTTTGGAATTAATGTATGTGTATTGATATAATTCCATCTATTGCTCACACTTTCTATTGCAAGATCTATCGGAATGTTAGTAAATAGTGAAACCACGTCTAATGATATTAGAATATCTTCCGCACCAATTTTCCTACCCTCTAACTTGCTGTAAAGTTCAAAACTATTATTTACATTACTTTTTCCCGTAGGAATACTATTTGAAATGATTTTATGTAAAAATGTGGCTATCGAGTAAAGCGTGGTATTAAAGAAAAAAAAAAAAAAAAGAAAAAAGTTTTCATCGTGCGCTGCACCGGCTGGAATGCATGTTGCATGCCACGCACGATGTCGCGCTTCGACGCGTATTCGCGTAAAATGTCAAAAACGACCGTGCCATCATTGATTTATCTCAACAATTGAATGCAATAAAGTTATTTAAAAAAGGAAAGGGAGAATAAGAAAAAAAAAACATGGTGATAAATCATGGTTTTCACGCAAAAAATAATAGTACGTGCATATACATATGTATATATATATATATATATGTATGCGCATTTACGTGTAATATTTGGACATTTATAATCTCGATATATTTAGCGTTGACTATAGCAAAAATATTTTCGAGTTATTTCCACTTATTTAAAAATATCGTCCACGTCAAAGATAGTATCTGTCGATGCATCCTAGGATAGATGTTAAATAGAATAAATCGCGCTATAAATCGGCACGCGTCGGCACGTGCTCTCCTTTCTGTCGAAAAATAAAAATATGTTCGCGCGCGAGGGATAAGCAGGCGGAATTTATTTCCGCGCGGCATATGTCACTTTGGCGATTCGACGCACAGCTGATTTATCGCGAGTCACCGACGATCGCGGGAATAAACCGTTGTGATCTGCATTAGACAGGGTATACGCTAAATTACTAAGGGTCAACGTGTGCAAAATATGAAAAATCGAAGGGGGGAGTCGGCTTTTCCGGCTAGAATCGGGGAAAAAAAGGGTCTCGATAAGCGCCTGAGATCTTGATGAATTGGTCAATCGGCGCACCCTCGCCGAACAAGCGGATACGTCATATTTCGTCAAGGATAAAACTGCAGGGTCTCACTTGGCCCCTCATTTTCCCGACTATCGTATCCCGGAATCGATATCTCGAGTAACGATAAGTGACTAGTCTGTGTAGCTTTTATCGCCGCGAGTCACGATTGAAAGAAAATCTGTAACGAATCGAATGGGAACATCCCATGAATGTGATTCCATTAGGAAGTTCCAATTTACCCTAGGAATTCATTGTCAGCTGAATCAGGGAAACGAAGTTCGAGAGCTTCACGAATAAATATAATATTTTAATAATATTTAAATCTAGGAGCACCTCTGTCTACGTTTTTTCATGAAGATGAAGATTCATGATATATATTTGATAAAATACCTCATTTAAAATTAAATATTCGATTAATCAGCCAATTAAAAATAGATGTTAAGTAATAAAATTCTAAATACTTATATAAGAGATTTAATTTTGATAATTTAAATTTCAAATAAAAAAATATGAATAAAAATTAATTCGAAAATTCGGATATATATTGAAGAAAAAGAAAGAAAGCGAGACAAGTTTTTCATGATAAATTCACGCGTTAGTTGAAAAATGTTGAAACGCCGATTCGTTCGAACGTGTAGGATATACTTGTACGAAAACGCGTTTGAAAGAGGGAATGAGGGAAGAAGAATGCGCGCATCGAAATCGCTACGAAATCGAGATTGAAGTCGCGAGAGCGAGCGGAATCGAGTCGGTTGTCGTCGACAAATTTCCCCTTCGGCGTGGAGCGGCATCCTGAACGCGTTTTCACGGAATTGCTCGGCCGGCAGCAGCTCGCGATCGATTTCCGGCCAGAAGAGCCGAGGAGCATTATGTCGAGCCGAGTCCGGTTGTGGAAGTGGATGCCGGCAGTTGCATCCCCGGTGGAGCAATATTATCGGGAAAACTGTTCCGTCCAAACGAGGTGCCGTCCCTGCCACGCACTACGTCGATATATCAAAATTACTCGCCACTACACGATCTAGAAATCTTCCCCTATCCGCTAGCACCCCGGGAATAAAACCCTCTCTCTCTCGCATTAAATCCGTGCTTGTTCGAATTAGCAGGAAAATGGCGGTAAAGTTAACACCATTCGGTCTGTGGGACAAATTTTGTCGCAGTGCGACTGACGGTGACAAGAAAGTATCTCTCGTACGTTCATGGTGACGTCAGAGTGTATTTGCTCGTTCCAAAAAATGGCTGTATCATCAAATACATCCACGCACGCACACATATGTACATTTTATTATATATATGTATATTTTTTAGAAAGAAATATATATATATATATATATATATTGTGTGCACAATATACACACAAGCGTGGGCATCGATCTGATGCTTCTGTTTGCTTCGGCGATCAAATGTCACTCCGACGAATTGTTCCCGGACTGTCCCACGTGATATGAATTTTCTCGCCACCCTATGATTGCATCTCTCCGGTTCTCTGTCTCCCTTTACTATTCTCTCGCTTCTGTCGTTCCGTTATCTATCGTCGTCTCTCCGACAATCTCTCTATCGCGTCCACGGTTATACCTCCGGGACAAGTACCGGTTATGTATACATATATATACAGGATGGTTGGGTTGACAAGTGGATATCAGCGATAGAAATGTATTTGTTATCGAGAACTTGAAATCAAATGCTTTTCTTTCTTGATGAAAATTTCTAGAGTAACTTACTTGGCAAAGTATAAACGAATAATTTTAAATATAGGAAAATAGATACGTGCTTTATAAATGTATCTAACGATAAAATGTATTATAAAGCTTACTTATATTTGTAAAATATATATAAAATATTTGATATAAAAATATTTAACAGTCAAAATTTCGTTTAGAAAAAAGATCACAGAAATTCACATTCAGGAATATTCATATCCCAACACCTAACACACAATCGACTCTCATATTTTACGAGTTATTTAATATGTATATCGCGAAAGATTGACGTCGAGTTTATCTCGTTGGTATATGACAAAGCTGAGAGTCGAAAATTCGGTCTCGATGATCGAAAATTCGCCGATGAACTTTCAACGGATTTCGTGCTCGAATAGATAGCCGATAAATGATCGACAACAGTATTGGATTTCGCAAAAGCGTGTTGTGGAAATGGCTGGTCGGTTGCGGATTTAAATGCTACGAAATGATACTCTGAGACTAAGCCGTGCCAGAATTGCGTCAACCTTGCAAACGAATCAGTGTGGCGTGAAAATCCCGGGGAAAAAAATAAAGTAAAACATTCGTCCAAGTAAAGTTAAAACTCATGCTTTTTCTTTCGTAATACTAGATGGGGATTAACCATTTTATCCTATATTGAAGTATACGTATATAAAAAATTCAATCTTATAATTAGCAAATGAGAAATTTATAGATAACGAATATTTCATCTCTCAATTTTAATTCCAAATTCTTCGAAAAATGCCTTTAAAATTAAAAAGTTTTGTGATCCTACAACACGCACGTGTCCCATTGAATTTTTAAACTTGCTACCGTACTGCGTTACAAAGTTTTCCTATTATTATCCGTACATAATTTTCAACCAACAATGTTGAAAAAATATCAATGATGAAAGGAGCCAATGATGCGACGAGAATAATGGTTGAATTATTAAGCGCTCGGTAAAATGATTGGAGCGATCACTAAATCAGTAATGTTATTATTACGGTTGAATTTCAGTTAATACGAGTTATTTTGACCCTAATAAATAATTAGCATCATAATATGTGATCAATTTTATGCTAATAAGACAGTAAACATAGCAGAAAAAGTTTGTTTTTCACATTCATTTTTATAAATAAAAAAATTGTTACAATATTAAACGACAGAAATGTGAAAAATAGCATGCTTTATAAAGTAGACAAGTGATTATAATATATTTATATATATTAATGTTAATAGAAATAATAATTAATATTAATTCCAACAAAATGATTTAATATTTCATCTAATTACAATTATTTATTATCATCAAATAGTCACGACGCAAGTTCATATTGCATCTATTCATTCATTCATTTTCAATTCTGATTACAACAACCACATGCTGGTGGTAATCGAATTCGTGAAAAGCCCCTACTATTGAAAGAAAGCTTTCATATTTTTTTGCACGAAAAATGTGTACAATATTAATAGCACTTCCATTATGATGTGAAACAAACATGAAAATATAAAAAAAGCTATTTGCAAAACATTCTGTCGCTACATATCCAGAAAGTCCCTTTATTCTTTCATAAAAATTCATCGCAGTGTAAATCCGAGCTGTAACTTGTCGTGAGTGAGTGACCCAGGAGATCGAACAAGAGAGAAATATGATCGAAATGATCACTCGCGAACGCGTTGGTTTTAGCCAAAATAATATTTGTTTTACTGGAAGTGTCGAATAAACTTTTTTCTCGATAGATTTCTTGTAAAGTTAATTATGCTGAAAAAAATATACAAAAAAATGGAAAAGTTTGTGCTTATAATATATATTTTTTCCATATTAAAACTTTTTAATAATTAATATAACAAATGTATTTATGAATTCTGCGAATATCGATTTAACTTTTATTCAATATTTTAAGAGTACAGCAGAATGCATAATTACCAGCTCACAATTTACATAAATCATCAATACAATTGACTGAAACAACGGAGATATTTCGACTCTCTTTTTCTTTCACTTTTTCTACAAAAAATATATAAAAAAAATATTCTCTCTGTCGCTTTCGAAGAAAATTAATAACGACGTCGCCGCCAGGTTTAAGTTTCGCACGAGCGGCACCACGTCGCGAAATTTCCATTGATTCTGAGGAAATTAATTTAATTTAATGAAGATAGAATTAATGATGACGTTCCGAAAATTGCAACGCTGCGTTGTGAATATAGCGTGAATAAGCGAGTAACAATAAAGACGAACAAGATCCCTCCAGGCAAGTTTAAGTTCTTGACTTATACAAAGTAAGAAGTTTATCATTTTCAAAAAATAATATGATATACACATATTAGCATTAAAAATACGTATAATAATATACATCAATAAATACAATGATATAATGTTATGTAAATTATTCAATTTTCGACGTTATAATAAAACGATAAAAAAATGAAGGATCGAATAAAAATTCTCAAAGTTCTTGAAAGACTTTAAAAAGTTGAAGTCTCTCAGGAACTTCTCCTCTGTGCGTTCTCTCTCAATGTTAAACAACTTCCCGTGGATTCTGATACACGGGCTTCAATACCGTAAACACGTACCTGCGTTAATAGTCTCCTCTGTAACAAGATAAAGCAAAACGTTTGACGAAGTTTCGAAACGCGCAAACGGGCTTCGGATTTGCTCCAGCATTTCGTCCAGTTACCCCTTAGAACCCTTCAATCGTGCGCGGTTATTCGATTAACGGTACGTGCAGTCCGGAAAATTTCTACGCGGTTGAGCACTGGTAAGATGTAGATTCATAGGGAAGGAGAGAGAGAGGGCTTGCCTCTCGTACAGAGAAATTCAACCGCGAAGTTAGTTCGAATGGGAGAGTTGCAGCCAAAGTTGCGTTCGTTAAGATACATGTTACGTGATCAGGTATTAACGCGAACCGCCCGCTTGCTTTGCATACAGCATCTTCTTCATTTCTTGCACATACATACATACATATACAATATATATACTATATACCCGCAAGCGTTTGCATAAAATTTTACGTGCCACTTCCACAGAGTCCCGCATTACGGATCCCTGTTATCCCTGAAGAGCAGCATTCCGGGTCATATTATTTGAATAAAATTATTTTTAATGCTTATCCGGATAATATTATATCTGATTCGATACTTATCGAATAAATATGTGAGTTTATTTACTTGATTTACTTGATTATTTATTTCGTTATTTGATTCTTAATTAAATAATTTCTAGCTTATGCTCGATTTTTTTTTTAATTATATTGCATTTTTCCAGAAATGTTCCAATTACCATATATTTATTTTATTTCATCAAATAAACTCTTATACGGTTTTTTTGTTTAATTTGATAAAAATAATGAAGATAAAAAAATATGTATGTCAGCATAAAATTATTTTAACATTACATCAAAATATTTTCGTTATTTTAAATGTGCCGAAGAATATTTAGACTTGTTCATGCTTTATCTCTCATTTCACGAAATCGTCTCTCATTTCACGAAATCGTGCTATCTTCAGGGACACATTTGCGACTTCTTGAAGCATTGAAGGAGAAAACGCGCCGATCGCGACGACGATAATTATCGACGCTGGAAAGGTGAAGAGGCAGAAGTCTGCTGTATCCTTTTCGTGAGAGAAAATATGCGCGCATTTCTAATAAACGTCAGTCTGCATAAAAGTTGGTTCACGATAAATTTGCATAATATTCCGTACTCCGTTTTCATAACGAGCGTCGTAAAAACATATCAAGTAGCCGCACGATTAACTTTGCGTGTTTAACTACACCGTTTTAAAGTCGCAATTTACTATTTTGTAAAGAGTATATTTATACGAAGACCCAATTATACGATAGGAAAATTTGATTTGCGAAGGTTCCCGAAGAGGTTTTATCGAATTCAAAGTATATATATATATATATATAACCGGATCCGACTAAATGATCATAATTCAATCCTCATCTTCTCGCGCGAAGTTGCTAACCGTGTAACTTCGTTTATACGGAATTATTCGATCATCCCGATACTTTGGCTTCGGTCGAGGATATCTAAAGGTAACATGGAGGTAACCCTGGAATAACTCGACTTCTCTCTCTCACGAAGTCGTAAGAAAACAGTAATACCAAGGAGAAATGAGAGGCTGAAAATCGAGATCCAAGTTTACGCCGGGATTATTATACCGAGACTAACCCGCGGGAATTTAAGGGGGTAAACCAAGTTTCAATTTAACCGAGCCGTCCAGAGATAGCGGAAGAGTCCTATTTACGGCGGCAGAATCTAGCTGCAATCGCGAGAGTTATCGCCGCGAATATTCTGTCGGGCGAATATTGTTTTCGGCTCGTGCAATTTTGATATCGTAACCAAATGCGGCATGAAATATACATAGACTATATAGGTGGCTAGAGAACGAATCACGGTAATAAAATCACAGACTGAAAACGCCGGAGAAATTTCTAAACACAGAAAAACGAATGGAATACGTGAATAACAAAAATATTAGTTTTATCAAAAAAATTGCCCATTGCTGCAGAAAAATATGTGTTTTCCGAGCGTTTCGATATAAATAAAATATAAATTGAAAAATACAGTGCGAACAAATAATATGCGAAAAATTTGAAATCTACAATTAAAAATGACAATTGCATGCAACACCTGACGCTATTCGATTCCAAATCCCAGAGTTAATCCTATTATACATATATTTAAGGTATTAAGGTAGACAATACAAAGCAGATACGATTTAAGCTAAATGCGGTCCTTTGATTCCCAGTCAACGTCGAATGCAGTAGTCGTATTATGTAAACACAGGAGTCAGTATCATATGACAATAATGACTATGTACGATGTACAACAACATCAATGTATCATGTAATGGATGTATTTATAAATTGATTGATTATATCGCAACATCGCATATTTAAGCAATTTACAACAATCAAATTTGATAAATAATTCTGTTATCGATCAGAAATACGTATGTACAATTTTGAACAGTTGTACGGTCGCGCAGAATATTTTTGTTCGTTGATTTGTACGACTCAGTCTGGTGCTGTTCGCTTACTATGATGCCAGGCACTGAAAGTCGGTATAATAAAAACGGATGCCTATATAGCTACGAATATTTGAGGATATTGATCCGAGAGAGGCAATAACACATGTTCGACAAAAAAGCACACAAGAACTGGTCAGTCAGTTCCCGTAGTTTTTCTGTGCCGAATACGATTCCAAATTGCTCCATTATGTCTCAATTTTAAGAAACTTGCAGTTAAAAAAGCAAGAAAAAAATATTTTCATATGTGTACTTTATCATATTATAAATACAGCATAAGTGTTGAAGAAATATTATTGCAATTAAAATTAAGCACATTGTGTTAGAATTTTTAATTCTTAAAAGAAAGTTGTCAAAATTGATAAATTTAAAACGACGAAATTAATATAGATATCAAAATTAAAAAATGTTTTTGAATTTTTGCAAAAATTTACATATGATATCCAAAAATTAAAATAAGAAATTGAATTCAATTTTCACATCAAATTCAGCGATGTAAAATCTTTAAACTTGAATAAGTAAAAATTTAATAAAAATCCTGATTTAATTCGCAACTTTTTTCGTACAAAAATTTCATACAATATAGCTTATAAGTAGTCAATGCACAAACAAAAATTTTGGACCCTTTAAAAAATTCCAATATATTAAATTGTGACAAAGTCCCATAAAATAGCACGACAAAAAAATATATTAAAATAGCTTTTTGTCGTAACTAAAAATTTCTCAAAATTATGACGTGATGCAATTTGAAAAACTGGAATCGTATTGCGTTCGTATATTGAAAAAAATGTTTTAAAGTACGTAATAATTAACAAAAACGTACTTTGTATAGCGATCATAAATGTCCGACCGGATGACTTGGTCCTCACGAGCGTGCCACGCTGCCCATCGTAGGTTTATTTTTTTTCTCGTCGCGTGCTCTCTCTCGCGACGATGCAGTAATAATAACGGCCGGTCAATCATCGTTACGCGCATCCTCCCACGCCGAGTGAGCTCTCACTGCTCTCGACAGAGAGAGAGACCACTCGTAGTTAGAGACTACGCCTTTAACACAACGTAAATCACGTGAAAAAAATGTAGACTCTGTCGAAAAACCTTGACGCGCAGTGATTCTATGCTTTATCCCACCATTTCGACTATTATCTTCGTTCATTTTTTATTCAAGATATGCATACTTATACATTATGTAATATGTGTTTCGAGAATGGTGTAGCATTTTAACAAGGAGAAAAACTTTTACTGCCGCGTACAACTTGATAATACAAAGTTTGGAGATGAAATGTACGTGATATTGTTATCTACAATTTCATTATAATCTTGCCCTATAATATTTTTGCAACAAGATGAGAAATATATAAAGTTGAAAGAAAAATATGGAACTTTATTAATGATTTACGGAACTTTTTTAATTTGATTTTTTTTTTTTTTTTTTTTTTGCAGAACTCCTTTTACGCGATCGTATTATATAATAACGAATTTACTTTGTTGCATGTGTCACTTTGTCGGTGCTGTTTCACGAGTATTAATTTAAAATTTTCAAAAAAATGTTAAAAATTCCTTTCCAAGCTAAAAGCCGCAGTTATATTAGCGAGAGAGAGCGTATTTTTAAAAATACACAACTCTCATATACACAGGACGCATTTTACAAAATAAATAAAAAATGTCACATGTGAAAGGAACATTACAAATACATTTTGTGCAACGTACAAACAATTTTTCCTCAGCTATTCCATATAAGTATTAAAATTTGAGAGCAGTAAACAAAGAGGGAGTGTTTATAAATATAAAAATTATATATTATTTTTTAAAATATTTATATAAGTATTATATATAAATATTTTATATTTTATAAATATCTTCCTTTTCGCGTTCCAGCAAGAAAACGTCTATTTACAGTATCAGTGCTGCATCCAGTCCAGTTCTCTCCGTGATTCTCCGACAGTAATCAGTGAAAAAAATATCGTTCCTCTGTTCAATATATTTTTTCACCGATAGTGACGAAAAATCACAAAACTGAATACGACATAGATAAGTCACGGATACGTGTAAATAGACCTGAAATCCTCCCTTCCGTATGATTCACTGTGTACCGAATTTGATTAGGTCGTCGCTGACCATTAAGCTGAATCTGCCAATCTTCAAAGCGATATAGCCCGCGGGCCTGTTTACGTATACCCCGTGTACATATTCGAACTGCGAAGGAGAGACACGCTATGCGACCTCGGATTAGTCTCGAGGAAACCACGCCCTTACAAAACAGCGTAATTGCGGGGGCGTTCGCGCGAGCGTAGCATCAGTGCGAGAGAAAGAGAAAGAGAAACAGAGGGGGTCGCTTTTATCACCATTGTGACAAAACGACTTGACTCGTCCGGGAGAAAGCAGCGAAAGAGGAAATTTCACCGACGCCTTTGTGCGTTACGTTTATATTGTGCGCGTATAGTTTTCGTCTCCCTATTCCCTCCCTTTATACAAATCCGAACGCGTGTGCGTGTGTATCATACATACCCCAACGATCTACGATTTCCTCAAGGGGGTGCGAATATGAGAACACATATACTACCCCGTGCACCCTGTCTATTGTACATGCGCGTTCGCATTATTGCTCGCGTTGCTCGTTTCGACTGCGAATTTTAACAAGTGCAAGTGGCGCGAAGCAGTGACGTTTTTCGTGATTTCTCGCTAACTAAACACGTCAAAGGGGAACATTTTTAACGTAATTAAATCATTTTGTATTACAATATTTTTATATTCGAGTTAAAAAATTCAATTCAATTCAATTCAATTTTTAAAAGGGTAGGCGGACATTAATTATACTGATGTATAAAACTTTTTTTCCTACACGTTTTATGAAAATATTATGATCATTATATATTTCAATTTGCACCGAGAAGTGCTGAAATGCACTATTATCATTTATTATACAGAGCTTATTCTCGCTACACAGCTAATATGCGCTTTATATATTATATTTAAAAAAAAAAATCAAGACTAATATATAACATCGAAAATGACGTCATCTCTATTTTTTCTACGACAAAGGCGTTCAACCATCCGCATCGCCTTTATTATTCTCTACACGGATCGCGTAATGTATATCTACTTTATCGAGAAATGTAGATAGTCGGGGCTGTCCCTATGCTGACGCAGATTCGATCGTAAGCTTTCCCTCTCATTGACGCCGAGTCCCCCTTTCGCTTGTAAATCAAAATATCATTTTCGAGCTAATTGTCATGCGTGTATGACAAGCTCGTAACTTTCTCAGGACACTTAATGAACTCACGTCGATCTTCTTCATGTTCTCGCTGCTTCCCTTACAGCGATATCTTTCCGCGAAATTATGAAATGTGCACAGCACGTGATAGGTATACCTACACAATATATGTATTGTAACCGTGGATTTTATATTGTCCGTCGGATCGAAAAGGATCCGGGAAATCGGGCCGATGTAAGTGACCGACGGCACACCTTCGGCGCGGAAAGCGGGAAATTCTCGTAAACACAAAAAAATATGTTTGGTTGGGCGCCAGGCGCGAGATTCGCGCCACTCTGAAATTTCCAAATCGATAAATGACCTTTATAATCAGCAAAGTATCCCGAAAATTTCCGCGACGGCGATAATCGACTCGCTCAGATCGTCAGGGGGTAGAGGGGGGAGTTCGGACGGGAGAGAGGACGGAATTCGAGAGAGGCTATTTGAAATCGCTCAAATATAACAAACATTAAATATATTTAGACACTGATAAACGAAGATAGACAGAAAAATAATTGTATAAAAACTTGAGTACAATGTTAGGTCCAGAAAGAAAAGTAATATTCGTTTGATATCTTACGGAGAGATCTCCGCGTTAATAACGCCGAAATACAGATAAACGAGGTCAAAATGTGATTCGAAAAATACAATACGGCGTATGTACGGCCGAGACGCGGCGCGTTGTTATTATTCCACGCCTTTGAGACGACCCGACGCGATGATATCGGACGACACGCGGGACCCGGAAGTAAATTCGCACGCCTACGTGTCGAATAATTATTAACGCACGAGACTTAATACGGTCCGTGCGGCGTAATTAATTCCGATGGTCTCAGGCAATACAAAATTTCCGTAAACTCGAGTAGGTCCCGCGCGACTTCCTTTGAGATCGCTCACGCCGGTCGTTTCTCGCAATATTTCACAAAGGATCCGAAGACGGCACGGATAAGGATATGCGCGAGAAAGAATACGCTAGGTCGGATGCGTGACTCTAACTAATTTTCTATTCTCCGATCTAGAACTCCAACAGACGAGAACGGTACAGTAATTACAAGACGATACCTTAAATTTTACATTAACGTGACAAAAATCGCGGCGACTGTCGGCGTATCCGCGGGAGAGAGAGCCTCTCTTAATATACGCGCGGGAGAGAGCACGCGGTCGGCCGGGCGCCGGGATAAATTCCACGCGGAACGAAACTCTAAATCAAACTCTCAAAATCGCGAAATTACCGGTGAATCTAATAACCGGTCGCGGCCGTGACACGCTTCTCTCCCGAATACGGTACTCACAAGGAATTTAGCGGCTTTACAATATTAAATAGGGCCGTTCGTCTCACCGGTATTGCCGGGTCCTGGTGTGCTTCGGCATCCGCGCAGGAACCTCTGCTCTCCGGAATGTCTCGCCGAACAGTGACGAGCAAGAGGCCTGCCGGGATCACGCCGATACTAAATTTGGCATTTTCCACCCGTGGCGCTCCTTATCCTGGCAGGGCCGCCGGGTACCCCGCGGGGCCCTGCGAATTTTCTTGATGTAAATTTTCCCTCGCCGTTCCTCTATGTTTCCGCTTTGGGTTCCGGTATTCCTCTTTATGGGCCGTCGGGAAGACTCCTACGAGGGCACCTCTTTGCGATTCCTCCCAAAAATCCGCCAGATCGATTGTTTGATCGATGGTGGGATTTCGGTGTATCCGGATCTGCGGGGCTCGAGGCAGGATGTCTCCCGCGCCTTTCGTTCCCGGGGCTCTCTCGCCTCTCGCGAGAGAGTGGCCATCCCCGTCTCGGGCCGGAATCTCTGCGGAAGAAGGAACATTTTACGGCGGTACCCAGGTTCTTAACGGGATGGGCAAGCCAGAATTTTGGTGCGAAAATAATATTTACCGGGCGTGATCCGGACTTGGTGGCTCCTGCTCGGTCCTCAATCGTCCTCTTCGTCCTCTCCGTCCTCTCACTCTTTCTCTCTATTGGTTTCCTCGGTTGAGACACGTACCCTATGCAAAATTGCTCGCCGAAAACGCCAAAAATCGCTCAAACAAAAATCATACAAAAAGTAATTCGCGAAACGGATGCGCGAAGCGCATCCTCCGACGCGGTAGAAAACGCAAAATGATTGTTCGGGTGCTCTCTCTCTCAAAGATTGGCGAGAGAGCAAAGGTTCCCGAATTTCCCGCCTTCCCGGCCGGGCCTTCGGCCCTTGTGACGGACAGTACAAAATGTCACGTCACAGTATATAATATTAATATTGTATATCAAATTTTATAGAGCCAGCGTAATTATTTAAAAGCTCGCTCGTCAATTTATTTAAGGCAAGATAATAATACAAATAAAAAATGTTTCATAAAAAATATATAATTGAATAAAATATATATACATATAATATCCATATAAATTAAAATCAAATATAATGACGATAGCGTGAATCTTATATGTATACTTTTATAATTTTGAAAACATCAAATGTGACAATATCCAAACAATTCGGGAGAACCGACGGAGATCGGCAATATTTGTTTATGCAAATTCCAGATAGAACCGTATGGCGGATACTCTCATTCGTACGTTCACAGCAATTACGTGCATGGAAATGGAACGAAAATAGTATCTCATGCGGTTCACGGTCTCCCTTCGAGCCAAGTATAATACGCGTGTCGGTGGAAAATTAAATAGAGAACGCGAGCCAGAGAGAGAGCACGTACGCCTACTCATAAATAACAACCACGGTTGTTCACGCGTGGAATGCCCGAGAGAGCCTATGGCACTGAAAGTGATCTACTTGCAAAAATATAACCAAAACTGAACGCAAATTTATTTACGAATAGGGTGTGCAATTTCTAACAAAAATATGGTTAATGACTCTTATCTTTTTTATCAAGAAAAAATATATATAATTATAATTTATTTTAATTTATATTAAATGTATATATATATATATATATATATATATATATTTTTTTTTAATATATTTATTAAATATATATATATTTTTTTTTAAATATATTTATTAAATATATATATATACACTGATATATACTGATATTTTTATTAAAAAAGGGCAGAGGATATTCTGGGTAAAATGAAATTCCGTTCCGTTCGTCAAGGCTTGACATCCAAGGGCTGCACAGCCCATTTAGCCGCATGGTCAAGGCAAGCCCAGGCTATCGCTTTAGATATTCCGCACGCAACCTGGAGATCCCGCTGACGTGCGTCGTTCACAATCGAGAGGCTTTCCTGCTCGGCGAAACGCGGGCTCCCCTCTTCTTTGCTCGCTCTACGAACTAAAATATCACTTTCATCTTTCCGACGGCGAACCACCTCCGAGAAGACCTAAGTGCAACCCTCCGCAACGAAGTTACGCGGTTCCCTCTTCGCGTTGAGTCGAAGCACGTCCGTTTCCCATGTTTTTCTTTTTTTTTTCTCTTTCTTTCGCGGTGGGGCACTGTAAAAATTCGCAATAAAGCGTAGCCGCACGGAAGAGGGAAGAGAGCCATGTGTAAGGTACGAGATCGTTGGTTGTTTTAGGAGTAATTTTACGAATCTACAGGTTGGTTGTAAGAGAGCGAGCTACGTACGTTCGATTAAAACCTCTCTCGGCTTCCTTTACACATACACACACATACACACAGGTCGACAGAAATATCACCCTCGACTATTCTCTAAGGATGATACTGCTTTTGCGCTTTACGTGCACTTTCTGTCTTCGTACGCCGTTCAAGTATCCTGTTTTCTTTTTTTCTCTTCTTTTTCTTTTTACGAAAAGCCTTTTATTGCACGCATCAGCTTCGATGTAAAACGGTGTTAGGTTTTTTTTTTCCAGCAACCCTCAGGCGAAATCGTGCTAATGCCGCGGGAAAAGAAGGAGAGAAAATTCGGATTTTCGAGGGAATTACAGAACTTACGAAGTTGCCTGCAAAGAGAACATTGCAATGGAAATATCTCATACCGCCTTCTACCGTCTTCATTTCTGCGTAATGCCTTTGATCAAATAAGCATTTCCGGAAACTTGGTTGTAAGATATTAGATCTCGCGGTTACTGCTACTTCGAGCTTATTAAGGGTAGAACCTCTGACCTTAGATGGTTTACGAAGCGTTAACGTTAATGACGAGGAGGAAAAGCTTTATTAACAACAATGTTAACTTTAACTGGGCTATAGATAGATGTCTCTATAGAAAGCAGAAGAGTAAAGGAAATATTAATATATTAATGAAGAGTCTGCTCTAAAAGATCATACAATCTGCGTCAATAATTATCCATTACGCGTTACTTCTCGTCTAATAGACTTCATAAAATAATTATTAATATAATTGTAAAATTTAAAAAATTTTTTTAAAAATAAAAATTACGTAATAGATTTGTTTTGAAAATCATGTAGAAAAATGTATGTATTTGCAATTTTGAGGAACAATAATTCATGTAAAATGTTATCCTATAAGCCGCACATACACTATACATTCATAAATTATATGTGAATTATCATTAATATTTATCATAAATTATAGCTTGCGTGATATAGTTCTCCTTATCCTTTTATCTCCTAGTATAATATATTGCCGGCAATAATAATTCTATATGTAATACCATTTCCCATAGTCACGTGAGTGTAATACGTGAGAGTATAAAAACGCATGTTCTTGTACATGCAAAAATTAAATTTATAATATATTATGTCACATCTTGCGAGACTCATTTTTTTAAATATTAACCTATTATGCTAATTCTTAGAAAATTATCTTGCGTACATTTTTATAATCGATAAAAAATCCATTGTATATTTATAATGAAAAAAAATAAATTATTTAAAGAAATATAATATAATTATAAAACTAAATTTTTCAGATTTGTCTAAAAAAGAATATTATATAATCGATAAAAATATTTATCGACACGAAGAACAAACACAGAAGACAGAAGGATACACTAATACGGAAAAATATTGTTTTTGATCCAGCTTTCCGAAAAGCGGACATAATTTTCGCGCGCGAAAATGCTTTCGAGATACTCTAATACGGTTACAGCGGATTCTCCCGGCATCGGGAGATTTCTGCCTATGCATCAGGATTACCAAGTCGGACGCGAGGATGAGTCGCGCGCGAGAGTCATTATTTCCGACGACGATAATCGTGATTCACGAGCATTCGGGAAAATTCGTCCATCGCGATAACCGAAAAATCGGGAATTTTGGTTGCTTCTCTCCGTCCGATTTCTAATATCCCTTTCACGCTTCACTTTGGCTGTCTGCGTGACGCGTCTCCTTTGTCCCCGAGCCACGGCAAAGTGTCGGTCCATGGTAATTAAGGAGACCTCCGGACGACGACCAGAGTCAAAGTCGATCGCTGGGGTTAACGAGGGGTTCGTCACGGTGGCGAGCTTCGGGCCGGATTCTGCAAGCCAAGGTAAACTCGACCGGCTAATTCGGATCGACTGGTCGGTATAAACGACGATGGTTACTGCGGTCACAAGGACTGGGAGGGAAGAGGTGAGAGAGGAGAGGTCCCGGTGGAAGCTTTCCTCCCATTTAAAATACCGTAGTTATCCGGCCTTCCCGATTCCACGTTATATCCGGATTAGGCAACCCAAAGTTATATTTGTAGACTATCTCTACGATCTATCGCGAGAGAGAGAGAGCCGTTTCGCCACACATTCTTAGGTAAATTCCATTTTTGCTTGCCTCGATGAAAATCGCAGAAATCGGATTATCCAAATATTTAATATTGACGCCTCAAACTTAAGCTTCCAAAAGCTTATAAGTAATATTTTGCGTATATAATATTTGCGCATTAATTCCGCGCGTGGCTCCTAATTAGCCTGTCCATTCACATTTTTTTAATATTTTATTTCGAGCAACATTTTATACTGTAATATAAAATTAATTTTGTGCCTAATTTTCAACATTTTAACGTAGAAAAATAAATTACATAATATATAATCATGTTGTTGCGATTATCAATTAATATGCAATTAAAAAAATTTAAATCCATTGACATGTTCCATTTTAAAAATTATATAATTTTCTTATGAATAATCAGACTCTGTACAGCAAAAAAAGATTGTACCTTCTCATGATAATTATTACGAAACTGACAAGATCTATGAATCATCCGCGTGCGGTCCCTTTAATTTGAAACGCGAGGCCTCGGCAGAGAGGATTAGATTGAACTTTGACCAACCACCGACCTTTAATTTCCTCTTAGACTTCTTAATTGCATCCTCGGCCGCGTAACGTGCATTTAAGCTTCAATGGAATTGAGCCATGAAAGCAGACCCGACCATGCAGCTCTAATTCGAGGGAAAAATCGCGTATGTCAAAAGCTCGAGCATGAAAAGAGTTGCATCTGCGTCCGATACTGGGGGGAAAAAATCCGAGACGACCCGCATTAGCTATTCATGAAAGTCAAACATCGTCACCGTTCAATCGTCTATGTTTAATCTACCCAATCTGTTCGCGTTAACCTCTCGCGTGGCCTTTAAAACGATCATCGTATTGGAAGAAATAAATTCAATCAAATAGCTTGTATGAAAAGGATATAATAGAGTAATTTTATAACAAAAATTCAAAGTAATTTTTAAGTTAATTTTTAGACAAAAAAACTGTCGCGATAAAAATATATTATTGTAAATAAAGTTTATAGAATTCAATTTATATCGCGAATAAAAAGTCGACAGAAAGTTTCCAAGTCTCCACAAGAGAAACACAATTTCTAAATGACAGTGACATATATATTACGAAATGCGTCACGCGTGAGAGTTGCAAAGCCAATAAAGAGTGGCAATTTCAGTAGGACGTATCAAAGAACTAAAAAAAAAATAGAAAGTATCGAGTGCCTACGGGACGGTTTGTTCACGCGTTGACACGAGTCAAGTCATTTGAAAAGCAGCAGCAGCAGCCTCTTGACGCGACGCGACGTTCCGACTAGACTTCAATTTAAAAAATTAGCCGCACACACCTTCGGGCTAGAAGAGAGACGGAGAGATTTAGGTGCAAAATCCATACGGCCGAGGGTGTTTTAATTTAAAACCGAGTGTTGTATATCCGTCTGGCCCGGCTTTGCAATGCGCGCGTGAAACAGGACGTTTTAATCCAATTCGCGCCGCCTTTAATCCTTCGACGCGTCCGCACGCGCGGCTGTCTCGTATATAACCGAGTTTTCAGATTGAATTTTCAAGGTTACCGCAAATCCCCCGTCCCGTTGCCTGGTTTCTCCCTTTCTTCCGCCGGCCAATTGGGAGATTCGCACTCTTTCGAGAGAAAACACGTAGTAGACAGAGTAAATAAATTGAAATACGTCAGCGTAAGGTATCTTGCACGTACGCGCATTCTGTACGTGGATTTGGAGAAGATATGTAAATTACGCTCCTTGTATCCAGATACGGGGGCTTGTTGAACCTCCGTAAAATCAACGCTACGGTGACTAGTTTAGAGAATGTATTTCGTATTCGCACAGTATTCGTGTAATAATTAATTAACATAGTATAATAGTAGAGAAAAATATTTAATGATTATTAAATTATATTATCATTATATATAAAGTAAGTGTAAAATAGTAATATGAATTCTATAAAAATTGAAGACTTATATTCTCTATATTTATTGCTCGAACCGCTGTTATAATTATTCAATATTAATATACGGTAAATGGACTGATTATGTCATTAATTATTTAGACTTACTGCATGCAAGGTCACTCCTTTACTCGGGTGACAGAAAAATAGGTGTGGTCTAGAAAAACGTAGGTGTTGTTTGCATGCACAAGTAATTATTAATTACGAAGATCTAATATTCCGACTCTCGTTACGCGAATTTTTCTCACAAGGAAAGCGGATTAATTCGACTCAATTCATCGTGAATTATATCCCCTCTTCTAATTCGACGAACTTGATATACTTAGCATAAATTCTAGAAGGAAAACGTTGAATTTTTAATTCTCCTCTTTCAAATTCTCTCTTCTTGAGAATTTATCCGTTATGCATCAACATAAAATTGAATTTAATCCCACTTTAGAAGATATTATTAATGTTTAAAAAAAAGTAATATTTAATTTTTTTTCTGCATAAATTTTGCTACGCGAGACAATATCTATAAAATATCTAGTCCATTTTTTACGCTTGATTCTCTTTACCTTATACAGGAGGAATAAAGATAGAGAAAATAACGCTCGGATACAAATAGTCGCATCAGTTAAATGTTTGAACGCTTGTACAATTCTGAAGATGCAGAAAGTGATAATTAATCTTGTTGCATATACTCTTTGAAATAGATAGATGCGAATATTCTCTCTATTTCTTGACATTTTAACATTCAAGTCAATTATCCCAGTTTGGATTAAATTTGTTAGTTTCGTATTTACGTAACACAATTGAATTACACTCACACTCGCGCAACGAATGCTAACGAGCGTAGTAGTACGTTGAAAACGCGTCACACCGAGGGAAACCTAGTGTGATACATACGTTTCCGCGCTTAATTTGTAACGCGATCCTGACGCGGGGCGAAACATGACTTTCGGAGAACACATTACGCGTGACTGCATAGCCGCGCTGTGAATTTCGTGCGACGTCAGACATATTCAACTCTAGTTAACTCTTTTGAAACAAAGTGTCTCGCGATATCGCGTTATATAACTTCGAGATCTGATTTCTGAAAACAATTGCAAATGAAAGTTACATTGACACATTGACACGAGACACAATTCCGAATGTAATCCGATTATGTCTTATTGTTAACCCGCATCAAGAGAAACATCGTTTCAATGAAAATTAAGTTATTTTTTTTTATTATAGCAAAAGCTATCGTAAAGGTACCATTTCATATGCAGCATACTCTCGCAGCGGTCTGTTATTGCTATTGGTGAAGAACACGCAACTAGTTGATTATTATTATTATTATATTAGTTAAATAATGGATTTTTTAAGACTAAGGTAGATTATGAGAATATAAAAGCAATTTTGAAATAATAAGAGAACAAAAAAATATGCTCTAATAAATTTTAATGACGCGACTGATTTGCCGCTGCAGCATGCTGCGTATATGAAAAGGCACTTGAAGATTTTATTCGTTTGTGTCATTTGTTTCTTTTTTGTTTCCCGAGACAGATGTTTAATCTATTACAGATACAACTTTGTTTTATTAGCAAATTTATAGGACACCCTCATTCAGGAAAAAACCTCTTTCGGAAACGCAACCGCACCGCCAGCGGGTCCGGTGGAGACACTAGAAAAATAAGAGTGGAAACGTAATATAAGCGCTTTGTGCGGTGGAGTCTACTCCAGACCGGCGCTTCCTTTGCACCCCCTTCTCTTTCTCTCTCTCTCTCTCTCGACCTTTTCTTATAACACGCTTCCTCCCTCCACATCGACCACTTTCGGCCTCACCGCCAACAATGACACTATAGAAAACCGCGGGGGATAATATGGGCAGGGATGTAGACGAAATCGATTTCACCCCCTGACCCATGCCGCAAAATGTCCCTCCCCCTTATATATCCTCCCCCTCTCTTTTCCTCTCTCGAGCCGCATCACCTTTGATTCAGCGAAATTCGAGACGTCTTTCCACGCCACTCTACCATTGTTTCACGTGGGAAGAGACGCGTATAAGGGGAATAAAGGAGGGAGTTTATCGAGAAATTCGAAACGTCCTCTTCCTTGTTCATCCTTCCCTCTTCCTCTATCGTGCCCTTATACCACACATATCTCACCCTCCTGTCGAGTTCGCTAACCGGGGATCCGCCGATATCGAATTTCGAGTCGATGTATTTGACAAAACTTTTTTATTTTTTTTCGTCGAGCAAAGCTCGTGGAAGTACCTTTTATTCGATCTCGATGTCGATGTCGAAAGAGCGCGCGATTCGATCACTCGTGTTTCTCAGATATTTCGAGATACGAAAAGATGATCTGCTCTTTTTCGACCCCGTACGCGTATTTAAAGTGTAATTAAAAATATTCAATGCTCTACTTCACGTTTACACACGATCTTGCTATCAAGCAAATCAAACACATATATCAAATTTTGACAAATCTTGATTGAGAACCAGATTTTACGATCATTTTTATACACGTCAATTATTCCGACACTGATTCGTAAAAATTAAATATCTACTCTCGAGCTGTCAAAATTAGTCAAATTAATTTTGCCGCGTTTAATCTTTATGTATCTTCCTATAATTTAAAAGTACCTTTTTCTCTGTATATCAAACGTTACAAGAAAGCACAGCTTTCGCGAGAGGGCGACTTCTAGGGGAAAAAAAAAAAAAAAAAAAAATACAGGATGAGAGGAGCCACGGAAATGGAATCAAGTGACCGCATTTAGCGGTGAATGCGGTACTCCGTGCGGAATTACGTGGCCGATCCACATGCCATGGTAAGATGTTGCACCTGGGACTCCATGTCGAATTGCAAGCACGTCGTTCTCCCTGGCGGAGGAAGGTAGTTTCGGGTGCTTTAAGTGTCGCGAGATGAATCGATCGTTTTCACTTCAAATGGATGGAACAAGCGTGCGTTGTCGCGGAGAACACCACGAGCAAAGCGATTATTTAGCCGAAAACCATATGTCGTGTAATACTATACTTGCACCCATGTATTATCTCCTATTTCGCTTTATATTCTACATTAATGCAGCCGTGTGTTACCGAATTATGGATCACATTGATTATTAGGCAAATATGTGGAACATCGAAAATGGAATATTGATGTAACGTGATATATTCAGACAGGGATATTAAAAAAGAAAATCTCTTTAATTTTCAACGCGCAAATGTGTACGGAAATATCACGATATTTGAAACTTAATTTCAAATATCAATATCAAATTTCAAGTATAAGATGAAAATATATATATACAAAGAGGGATTGAGAAGAGACAAACTTTCGCGACGGAATTATTGTGCGATAACAGATTCAGAGATACATTTTGCTGAGCTGTTTATACTGTCCCTGACATCAGTCGCGGAAATCCTTGAACGTTTGCCAACGGAAGTCCATAAAGATTTTCAGGATCAAAGCGATTTCAAACGATTTTACAATCGCGACCCTGGGGGTCTTGCCATGTATAGATACAACTCTTTCAAAAATGACGAACAATCGCGGAATATTATAATAAAAATTACTCACTTTTTTCAGCAAATCGAAAAGCCAAGTCGCATCTTTCAAGAGAAATAACAGTCTTACCTGCAACAAAAATATTAACATTATAAGATTATCCAATCTTTTAATTGCGCAATTTTTTCATATTCTTAAGAATAAAGCAAGCCGGAAGTCTTAATTTATGACGCTGTATTAATAGATTACATCATATCGATCGTGCGAAAGAATCTTGTTTACGTCTACTCGTTACGTCTTTCGCGGCAGACCACGCTCGATTAGAACTCTCGCAAACATGCTACGTGCTGGAAGGGGTTAACGTTCGCGATAAAAAGAAATTTTATGGGGAAAAACATGTAAGATGAATCGCACCGAACGGAAAGGCAGTTTCCATCGAAAGAGAACGTCGCGTCGGGACGACAAGTGGTCGATGTTACACACGCTGATAGGAAGATGTCGAGAAAGCAAAACGTTCTTAGGACCAAGGACGGTTATTTTTAACTCTGAACTATATGGGTGGGGAAAATCTAGATTTAGTGCTGACACTTTATGGATTATTTAAAAGAGCGCGTATTTAACTTTACTGCGTAGCACGATGTGTAATATAAAATTTTTTAATACGTAAACCTATTATATAATTATATAATATTTTTATATATAGATATACGTATATTTTCGAAAATATCTATTACATTTTTATTCGAACTATAAATTTATCCCATTAATTTAAAACCTGTTATTATAATTTCCCTTCTATAAAATTCGATATATATATATTACTCACAATATTTCGAATTTTGAAACTTAAAATATTTATGTTAACAATCTCGAATCTGTCATAATAGAAACTCGATTTGTACCCCTTTTCTCTCTCAACGCTACGATACAATATATCTAATATACAATACACAATCTATCTCTCTGACATAATGCGCAATTACATTAAGGCGCGACGGCCCTTCTTCGATAACACATATAAAGGGGAAACTACGAAGATCCCTTCCTAGGATGCGAAACGTAAGAGGCCTCTCTGTCGTCCTACGATATCCCTTCGTCCTTTACGACGTAGGGTGTTGTCCTACCGCGTATCCGCGGCGAGCGCAAGAAGGAAGCTCGGAAGGAAGGTAAAAAAAAAAAAAAAAAAACGATCGGGCGGCCAACCAAAAGGACACGCAGGATATCACAGTCCGGGACCGTCGTCGTCGTGTGCCTTCTTCCTGCGACGCGAGGTATTGATCCTGTTTGCCACGCGGCTTTAGTATTCGGCGCGCAAACTTTCGTGAAAACGTGTCCCGCATGCTCGCGGCGCCCCATAATTGTAGATTCAAAGGATATAATTCGAAAGAGGGGTCGAGAGGGATGGATGAGTAAAAAAAGGGGGTGGAACACGCGGGGCGAAAGAGGGAAAAACGGGCGCCCCCTGGTCCTCCGGGATTTAGTGCGCTATATTGGAGCAAAAGAAGAGGCGGCACTCGGCTGTCTAACGAAGTGAAAATTGCCTGTAATTTTTTTTTTGCCAGATATCTGATTTACTGCTATCATCCACAAATAATATTATTTTATCTATATTTTTTTATCAAAAAGTTTTATGCGCTTAATTTGATTAAAAAAAAAAAAAATTTTCTATAGTGATAAAGTTATGAAAAACGATGGCGGCTGCATTTGTGATGGAGCGCTATGGTATTTCACAATTTTCCAATATTCCATTCTAAATATATTCACCGCTAAAATAAATTTACCCGCCTCGAATTGAATGAATCATTCGAGTTATGTTGACAATAAAAATATTAGCGTAGAGATATATCCCATATTTCCCATACATTTGAGATAACTCTGTTTTTTCTGAAATACAAACGCATAAATCTAATCTCGTCCAATCTAATCCAGGATTTGTGTACGAAAAGTTTTCGACAGATTCCTGCTTTCGCTTTGAGAGAAAGACTGTACCGCCTTCGAAATCCAGGATCACGCCCTTTTACGCGATAGGTTTCCCTAATTCTTAATTTGCACTCGTCTCCAAGGATACACTTCCAAGTGAACCTGACAGGATTTCTCCCTCTCGCGTGGCTGTACCTCGGGAAAGATTATCGGGCTGTAATTAACGTCGAAGCTGCCGCGGGGGCTGTCGAGGACCTTATTGGCCAATGATCCGATAATACGCGCGGTAAACCGTAAAAGTAACGGGTCCTTTGCACTGGCGTATCAAATATCTCTCGCCCGGCGGACTTTTCTTTCCCCCTTAATTTGGAGAAAAGTGAGGAAGGCGCGAGGAAGCTTCTCAAAGAGATCAATAATATAAGATACAAGGTAACACCTAAAAGAGATATACTATATCGAATAACATATAATACACATCCAGTTTGCTAAAATTATTGTCAATATATATTATAATTGTAAAGATGTACACAATGGCTATTAAAATTATATAATTAATTATATATATAATACTAGTCCATGTAAAAATGTATAAAAATAAAATAGACCAATTATGCACGGCGCTTGAATAATTTAGAGTTAATAGAAATGCCCTCACACGTCTAACTCATTAAACAAAAGGGAGAGAAAAGGGAGGGAGACCGCTAATTTTCGCAAAAGTTTGTTCCTGTCGGAATTGTACGGATATGAACCGTCGAAAATTATCTCTCGCTGAAGTATACTATATATTCCAGGGATCTCCTATTAATTAAACTCGACGTTGCATATTCGCGGTTCACGCACAATTTGATTCGAAACAAAATGTAAAATAATTTCGGCGTTATTTAAATATTCTAATATAATACAACGTTTTCTAAGGAAACTTCTACGAACAATTCCCGCTATGATAATAATTGGTTAACAAAATTCAAAACCGATATTCAGATATTTATGTATGTCAAATATTTCTCCTCTCTCTCTCTCTCTCTGTCTGCCAGAATTTTTAAGTCACGTTTTGTAATCGGTAACGAATAAAATAAGCTCAACACTCTCTTTTTATACATTTATTTATGAAGAAATAAAAACCTTCGAATGCCGCGAGGTCAATTAAGGGACCCGACCGCGAGAAAGCGCGGAAGTCGCATTCACACAAACGTCAAACACGATTGTGCAACGTATAAGAGATGAAACGCACGTGTGTCCGCTTTTGCGTTTGTTTTTGCGTTGCCTTTAACGCGACGTGTATTTGAGCCGGAGACAGATAAGGCCGTAGCTCCTGTCTGCGGCGACGATATCTCCGGGCTTTGTGCCAGTTTCGGTCGCATCCGTGGAACCCGAAGAAGAGACGTGGGGACAAAGAGACGCGACGCGTAAAAACACGTGAGAACGAAATTTATGGCGAGGGAGAAATGCGGCAGAATTTGATAATCGAAAGTTCTCTGTTAGAAGAATGTCCTGCGAAAGTAATTCTGCACGAACCTTGAAGACGCGAAGTAGTAGTCAGCTGTGCAGAGAAATCAAGAGAGTTAAATTTATTCGAGATATAAAATATATCGCGGCTCTTTTTTTCGTGCACGTTCAACTTTTTTTTTGTCGAACCGATTATTTTCTCGAGTCGAGACGACGGTGTGAAAATCGCGCCAACGATCACAGCTTTCGGTTCAATTAGAAACGAACGATGACAAGTGGGCGTCGTGATTGGACGGGCTGATTTGATGAGAGGTCGCGGAAGGATTTATGATGTTCAGGTTATCGAGCCTGGGTACTTTGACGGATGACGCAGGGGCGAGAGGTCGGCATTTTTCACAGAGACATCTCGCTCCCGTTCTTTTTCCCCCACGAAAAGCTCGTGAAGCGCCATTCACGGTAATGACGGCATTAGCGAAATCGCACGGCAAGGATCACGTCTCGTCTCGGAAGATATCGTTCCTCTTAAGATCATAGAATAAGTTTGAACAGCCAGTCTGAGCAGCTTTGTGGAACTTGGTCTACAGAATTCTCGATTGACTTTGCCCGTTCTTTGGCCGGAAAATTCGGAGGAAGGAGGATCTCGTGTGATCTCGAGGGAACGTTTCCTTCATCCGAATCGCTAATTTTGACAGCTGTTCCTCGGCGTGAAAGTCCGAGCCACGTCACCCAAACATTGACTCTATCCGAGAACGAACACGTCTACAGGCCTCTTTTCCTCCTTTATGAAAAAAAAAGAGGAGACGCGAGCAAAACGAGTGAGGTGTGAAGATCTTAATCACCCCCAGGATCTTAATCAAGCAGAGGCTTCTCTCGCGTAAAAAATTAAATTTTATCTTTTCGGCATCCAGAGTCTGCCCGGTCCTCAAGAGAGGGTGTAATCTTCCTTCAAGATTCGCGTCAACTTTTGTTCCTCTCTTTCCTTTCGTCTTGAAGAGGAAGTTATTATAATTAGGCAAAGGTATAAAAGCACGTCGCATTTACGTTTCTCGGAAGTAAATTCTTTTAACGATCGCAATTACGAGCGTGGAATTGGTCGCGAGCAATCAGATCTTGCGGTGGATGGCAAAAAGAGAGAGAAAGAAAGAGAAAGAAAGAGATAGCAGAAACGCTCGGTTTAAGGACGGCGGTGTAGAGACGAGAGAGATCGTCTCTCGAATCCGAGACGCTCGGGAGAAGAAAAATTTAATTTTGCCATTCGCGGCGTGCTACTTCGGCATCCGGATGGCTGGTGATAATTACATGGTCGCCGGCGCGCTTTCCCGGACGATACGAATGGGAAAGGGAGGAAAGAAAACCTCAATAAATGGCGTTGTCGCCGATCGCGGGAAATTACTCGCCGTGAAAATGCGCCTCGGAGCGCATTTTCCCTCGCTCCTCTTTCTCGCGAAAAACGCAAGGAAGAAATTGCTTGCGTTCGAGGAAAATTAAGTATCGCGAAAAATGAGATTACGCCGTCTCAAAGCACGGAAAGTACAGGAAATTAAATTAATAGAGTTAGCTTCGGTGTCAGATAAAAGAAAAAGTTTGACGCGAAGCTCACCGTATGATATACAACGCTTAAAATACGTCTTCAAGTTTTTCACATTGACGTTAAACAGATGAACAGATGTTGAAGAAATTAAAGTGCAAATTAATATTCGAAAACTATAGTAATTATAAAAAATAATGTTAACTTTGGCTTCCTAAACAAAGAAGATTTTTTCAACAAAAAGTCGATACAAAAAATACTTGTGTTGCAAAATAAATATAATTTTTTTTAAGCATATAGCAAACGCATTTGTCTGTAAAAAATTAATAAATAAATTCAAATAGTTTCAATTAATTGAAAAGTTACATCTGTCGCGCGATTGTCAACAGATTGTAAGTACATGTTCATTTCCATATATAGCGACGGCCAATTACAAGCATTTCAATGAAAATTTCAAAGGCAAGCACAGACAGACAGAGCGGTTGAAACTTTAATTTGTTCAGTCAGCCACTCGGAAATCGTACGCGCGTACCGCAGTCGCTTATATACAATATATATATATGTATATATAGTATATAGTATATATGTATATACATATATATACATACACAAACGCTGCGATGTGGGAGAATAAGGAATAGAAGTAGCTCTAATCGTAACTGGTGTAGGTCGAGTCTCGACGAAGGAGCTGAGAAAGGCACTGAAGTCGCGAGATTTCCTGACTCTGCTCGAGTTACACGCGCTTTGTCTTGCTTTAAATCTAAGCAGCTAGGCGTCGTGTTATGGCAAGCCGGCGCGGGCCGATTGCGCCATTTATGCATCTTAAGTGCACGCACCGCGTCGCAGCTGCATACCTCTCGTTTTCCCTTTCTCGCCTCTCTAAAATAGATTACCATATACGAAGAAATGTTACAACTAACGATCTTCTCATGAGTACTATTTTGAGAATAATCAAAATCGACGATGGAAAAAAATAAGTCTTGAAATTTTTAAATTAAATGTAATGTCTAAATTAACAACCGCGACTGATGAATTATTTTTGCGCATATAATGACCGACAATTGTCATATAATTAAAAGAAATGATATAAAAAATTGTTTCTAAATTCATTATTATTATTAAACTTTTAGAAATATATGAAATAATTTATAATTAATTTTTATTGTTTGTAATTTGAGAGGATTGGAAATATTCAACTTATCCAAAAATGTCTAATTTTTATATAATTTCTTTTTTATTTCAAGTTTTAAAATTGTGTATATTATAAATGTAGACAATTTAATTTGAAAGAAGAATACAGTTGTATAAAATATTTTTGTTCTGAACCCGCGATATCCTGTAAAAAAGGCATGCTCATCTTGAAACCGCGCTATCTCCTGAATAATATCTATAATCCATTATTACGACCATCATTAATCGCACGACAAAATTGCGCCTGGCTGCTCTTCGGGGATTTCGATGGGTCGACCCCTGACTCGGCTCGATTTGCACGGCAATATCCGCGATACGTGCGAGCTTTCAGCTTCGATGCTTGCAAGTACAATTACGCCCCTATAAATCACACGCTAGGTCGAAATGGGGGTGATCGATAGTGTTTTTAATTGCAATGCATTTTTACTGAGATAATATACTGTACGTTCTGCGATATTAACATTACCTTTTGTCTTTGGAATATTGTTACTATGTAATCTAAAAAATATGTGACTAATCAATAAATCTGAACAATTTTATACAAATGTTTATTTTTATTCAGTTCATTTGTGGAAATAAACTTGAATTAACTGCATTTTCATTGTTACATTCCCTCTCTATGTAATTGACAACGAAATATGTGGAAATATTTTTCTTCGATTTCGATGGATTTTGTATTCATCGCGCAGCATTTGTTTATTTCCCTAAAAATATGATTTTGATGAAATCATATTATCATATTATCATGTATAAAATCTTCTTTAATTTTTGTGTTTATAAAAAATTTGAAATTTATAAAATAAGGGAGAGTTTTCTCTCTCTTAAAAATATTATTTTCGAAAAATGCATAAATATAAAAGAATTTAATAATATATAGTCAAGTTCAATTATTAAGAATCTTCCAAACAAGTTTTTAATTCTTTGTTTGTGATATTTATATACCTCAGTAGTATCGAGTTGAAATTACCTGTATCGAGTTATCTTCGAGTTATCTAATCTTTTTAAGCACATCAGAACTCTTATAAAAAATATCTTGTAAAATAAATGTTCAGTATATAAAAAAAAATTCAATTAATTTGCGCCGTAGTTATTCAATAACGACATCATTAATCCTTAAAAATTATTTCAAAGCAACAGAGATAAAAATGTTGACATAGATTTATGAAAAAAGTAACAAAACATGCGGCGTCAATTTTTAACGTATTGAGTGATAAAAATAAATGTAAATTGAATTTTACATGAATTAACAGTTAGAATTTATTTTACTGTAGCTATAGATTAACCTGTCGATTAAAATTTTATATTGAATCCAAAAAATAAATTGATGCAAATTGATATAAATAAATCCCATTTTTCATGTTCATCGGTCTCGAATAAATACATTACTCGTTTGTAAAAATTATTTGCGGTGCAAAAATTGTGAAAATGATTTTCCCAGCTTTTTCGCAATCTAATTCTCTGCGCAAGTTGTTAAATACGATTACGTATAATTTTGCAAAGTTTATTATGTGAACGCGCAAAACTACGTAATATATATACAAATAACAAATCTTGTGTTTCTTCATAAAGAATTTGTGGATATTTTCAATCTCGTGCTAAAAACCTTTCGCATAGCAAAAACATTGTTTGGATAATTTTCGAAAGAGCCAACCGAATATATATCGAAATAATTCAGTTCGCGCGGCTATGAAATAACAAGCCGAATTTCTCGTTTACGTTTTCCCCGAGTATTTTCGAACGAACGGCTCTGTAATTACATACATCGTTGTTAACGTATTCCGTCCGGAGAATGCGTCGCGTCGCGACGCGTAATTTACGCGCGATATGAAAAAATGCTTTATTCTGCCCGACGTACACCTCCGACGTGTACGATTGTAGACCGAGTGGACATTAATAATTCATAGCGTACGTGGGTTCCGTAAATATTCGCGACGGGCTGTCCCGCAATCTAAAGAAAAATAAATAAATAAAAGAATGAACGACTAGTTTGGTCTCGCAAAGAACACACGTTTTCGCGGTTTCCAAGGGCGAGAAAATTGCGGAAGTCATTTCTCTTGAAGCGCGCTTTTACATCGCGCGTTGTACGAATGGGTTGTTAAATGCGATATTGTACGGAAAATCATTGCGGTCTGTTTGTGCAATTTGCATATTAAGTATACGCGACGTCTTTATCGCGTCTCGTCATCTGTAATATTCACGCCTTCACTTCCTCCTCTTATGAAAGCCGGCCGTGATGTGTCAAGATGGGAATCATTAGGCAGAAAGACGTGAAATACGAACAGGCCATCGTACTATTGAATTACAAAGTCGGACGTTTCACGCGCATCATTTAACTCGGTTTTTACATAGATTATTATTAATCAGCATTTTAACCCATTCATCAAGTTTTACGCGCTAAAATCCCTAAAACTAATGTATCGACGAATTTAATCCGAGACCAATGAAAACGATTGTGCAAATGTCTTGCAAATAACGCGCGAATGCCGAAGACCCGTAAAAACATTGAAATCGTCCGCTTTTCCTCTCGCAATCGCGGCTTTGCTTAATGAAACGTCCTTCCCGTGGAGCGCCCTAAGTCGGACGGGAATAAACGATCCGCGGTGATGAAAAAGAGAAAGAGAGCACACGGCGCAGAATTAGCCGACAGTGTTTTTCCACGCGTCGAAGACTTACAAGGTAACGGTAAGAAGTAAGAACCCTTCGTAAGGGGAGAGGATTCAAAGCGTGCGCGAGAAGCCCCGCAAATTAATCGAGAAGGAGACACCGTCGTGAAACAACCCTTCAATCTAAATTCAATTATTTGCGCCCGTCATCCCCCTTCACCGAGTATCGCGGGGGTGTTGCTTGAAAGATCCAAGTATTCCGGGCGCGAAAGCGTAGAGACGACGAATTATGCTAGGCGGTAACTGCACCGAAACTCGCAGGCACACAAGCATTACGTGAGCGACTCGCACGTGATAGCTTAAAAGAGCTTAAAGTCGACTCTCGCGGAGGTTATAAACCACCTGCTGACGCCGAGACGAGCGCGGTTCATCCATCCGACAGCGCAATACCTCTCCGACATTCGTTAATGAATTATTTGCGCACAGTTATAACTAGCGCGCGAGCAAACAACTTAATTGGCGCAGACTCGTATTTCATGCGCGTCATACGTGCTCCCACGAAATTATTATTCCCGTCGAATGGGTAGACGGGAACATTTCAACGTCGGCTTTTTCTTGTAAACGTCTCGCAACTTGTATCTCTATTAATTCACTGTGTTTAACCATTTAGATCGCTATTTAATGAGTATTAAGTACAACGTCGCGTGATTTAATTACAATTCGAAATAACTCGTGTCTATAATATTGCGTGATATAAATATCAAAAATAATGACATAAGAAAGTATAATAAGTGTATAAATATATAATATAAGAATTGTAATTAGTCTGCTTTTTAAAACTAGAAATGAAATATCAAATTGACAAGTCTGACGGGAAAAATATTGTTTTAGCTATATCGACATCTTATCGCTTGCTAATTTCTCTGCTGTGAAATAATAATGGGGAACTTTCTTACTAGGTTTTTTTCCGAAGACGAAAATTTATCGCGCTTTACGATGACGTTCGTATAATTTACGATTGTGCCACTTACCTCAGCGGCTCCACCCTTAAAGGGGGAAACTTTCGCCATTCCTTTCACGTCCGCCAAAAAATTTGCCACCGCACAAACGACGCTCGTTAGACTTTTACGAACTTTCGGATTTTACGCATCGAAACACGTGTTCTCTACTCGCCAGCCCGCGAAAGCATAAATATACATGGATATGGTAAATAGGAGCATGTGTTGCCCTAATCTGAGCCTGTGACACCTGTGACCTTTATGTAGCGACGTTTATGTGTCGTGAACCCTTCGGAAACTTATTGACTGCCGTGTCTTAATAGTATCAAAAAGAAAGATACGAGTTGCAAAGTTGATTTTACGTATATTCGAGAGTGTTATTTATCGTATCGAATTATGATAGTAAATATTTATGCATTGAAAAGCAAAAAAGAACCATAAATAATAAAATTAGTATTTAATACGTATTTAATATCGAGTGTGACATTTGATATCCAAATAAAATAATTATTGTTGCAAATAAAGCTTTGCGATAATTACGCTTTGTTGAAATTCTAAAGAAATTTTACGCATAAAATGCAAAAATCAATAGAATTAATCCGATTCGATTGAAATACTCTCACATTCATAATATATTAATTCCCATTCAAATAATACTCTCTCCCTCTCATTAATACCCGGGTCGATGATTTACTTTTTTTGCTCGAATGTAGATTAAAAAAAGCTTTATTTTTGTGACGTATAAAAAATACAATAGGTTTATAAAATCGAGAGGCAGAACGTAAACGTTGACATTACGAAAAAGTTTTAGAGAAAAAAAAGTGATGAACAATCGCCGTCTTTTTTTCTACGCGATACGATAATAAAGTCGATTTAACGCGAACTGCACGTTGGAGAAGAGTTTAACTCGATTTAAAGTCCAAAAGTGTTTACGCGGTCAAGCGGATGAGGAAATTGCTCCTTGATCGCCGCGATAACACAAGTTCGTTAACAGCGGGAGCAACTTTAAACGTTACAAAAAGATAATTGGCTCTATCAGACGCTATATCGAGGGAAGGAAAGGCGGAAGGGAAAGAAAAAGGGTGCGAGGGAGAAAAAACACACGTGCACACACGCACACGCGGCATGCTTGAGTGCATTTCCCTGTCAAGTCGTCGGCGACGATGCATCCGCGACGGCGACCCCGCGGGATTCGTTGAAATTCTACTAGGACGACAGCAGTAATCCATCAAAATCAACCCTTAATGTCCTATATGTGGGCCTCGCTCTCCAATCTCGTTGCGGAAGACGCGCGACACAGGGTGACGCGCAAGTCCAGAATTAAGCCCTATTCAGAAGAAACGACGCTGAATTACGGTCCATTCAAACGAAATGACTCTGCCCAGCTTTATTCGGTCGTCTCGCACACTCCGCGGTTATTAATTACAATAAGCCGACCTCGTCATCCACATTTCAACAAGGAAACCCCCCTCCTTTCTATCCCTATCGAGCGTCCAGTCGTAGCCAAAGCAAATGTTTGTCCCCAAGATCAAATAGATCGTTGCCCGTCCTTTGCAACTGTGGACTATCCAAATATATTCCTTGGAATTAAGTCGCAATTGCGCAACGGCATAATTTCGTCCGCAAAAGTAAAATTATGTATGCGTGAAAATGTGTTCAAAGTCAGCTTCGGTATACATCGAATATATTGCAGATATTCATAAAACTCTAGTCTACAAAAGAAAGCTACGTTTAGAAATTTAGTTTCATGTCGACTGAAAACGCACTTGCATTTGGAAAACAAAATTGTAATTATTAATATTTTGGTAAAATTTTTAATCGTAATGAATTAAAAAAAATATATAATTTCCAATACTATAATATTACAAAAAAACACGTGTTTATTTATTGTTCTAGAAATGTGCAAAATACGGAACACGAATTGTTAAACAAGAAAAATAAATACATAAATAAAAACACGATTTACGTAAAGTCGTAAAAGAAAAATATCGTCGGGACACGAGTAAAAATTTATTCCATAGGTGGACAATAAAATAGCTATCGTAACGCAAAGTACTTCAAATAGTACCGGGTATATATATTTCAGGCAAAAAAGAGAGAAAAAATAAAACGCGTTTTCAACGTTGCGCTGAACGTCGGCTTTAACTAAAAATACGGTGAATACTCGTTTTATATCGCATTCGCCAGTTGTAGTTTCGCGCCGATTGCGCAAATACGATCGATCGTTATCGTCATTTCGGACGCACTCGTAATTTTCAGAAAGTCGAATCGATCGAAGATAATCAGAACCAATCGTCGGGGATCAGTCAATCGCTGTAACGCAAAAGAGCGAGAGAGCGAACGAGTTAGGGAGTATGAAAAGGGAAAGAGAGAGGGCTCGTGAGATTGAATCCCTTAATCATTCGAGCACGTGATGCAAACTCGCTTTCACGAGCTCATAATACGACGCACCGCGTACGCCGTTGCATTTTCGATAATTGCGATATTCGTTCGAACGGTGAAGCGACGCGCTAATTTATTAATCGCATCGATCGCGCGCATCGACGCGGAGCGAACATACACGTTTAATCAGCGCTGTTTAAGGATGCAGCATTAAAGCCGGCCACAGATACAATTAGCCGCGGGACAGAAAACCAATTACAGATAAACGTACTTGCGGATAAACGGATACATAACGCACGTATCACGAAAATGAATCTTTGCAATAATCATGTAATCGAATAATTCGCATATCTTTTTCATCCACGTACCCCTGCTGCATCGTTTACACATCCGTCAAAGCAGTATAATTATTCGGCTTTGCAATTTTTGAGCATTATCGCATCAAGTATAAGAGTATTAATTAATTGTACGACTTAACAGGATGCGTATGGTCCGAAGAAATAAAAGGTCTGCCGCGGTTTATAAATGCTGATTCTTTCTTTCCGAACTGCGAACACACGCGAAAAACGCTACGCATTATTCCAACGGACGAATGCATAAGCAACGTAATACGTTCGCGGCTTGCTGAACACGCGAGAGCGAATGTCGTGCTCGATACGCGATCGATTCGCGCGCGAAAACCCCTGTTTTATGCAAATTTCGCCGCGCACGTTGCGCGAGTAATAAATTATTCGCTTAGTCGAGTCCGTTTATGGGTGGCGCACAGAGAGGAGAGAGAGAAAGAGAGACCGCGGTCCCCTTTTACTCTTCGGTACTGTTTGTTGCTGCCGGCGCCGTAAATACGACCAAATATTTGCCGCTAATAAAGCCCACGGCGGGAGATAAATATTTATCGGACGTCACGGATCCTCCGACGAGGACTTGTTCGATATACGCTCGATTTGGTTTTTTGGAAAAATAACGAGAAGGAAAAAAAATCAGCGCGCACGTATTTCTCTGATAAAAGATATATATGCGGGCAAAACCTAACCGAGAGATATAACGAACGGTACAACATCTGTATTTATACGCGCACGATATATATTCGATGACCGTGGCTTATACCTGCAATTGCAACGATCCGCGCGGCCTGGATTGTTGCGGATCGATTTTACGCTCCTCGAAGCACGCGAGGGAGAGAAAAAAAATGAAACGCTAATTGCGCTCGTTGCTATGTCACAGCGAACGAAAGAGTTATTAACGCGAAATTGCAATGTGCAACGGCGAATGGACACATGTGGGATAGTTGCGGAAATGTCCCGCACGCGCGCGCGAGTAATCAGCGAGATTCAAGGCTGATTAATCGTTCGGTTTTGGTCACCAGACACTTTTCCGATAATTGCTCTTTAAATAACGATATAGTCGGAGTGTCAGGGATTTTAAATAGACGCCGCTTGATTCGCTTCGTAAAGGCCTTTCGAAACCGCAAAACACTGTTGCATATGGCACATATATATACGGATGCAAATGACGTCGATCATCAGATGTACGAAGCGAGAAATGTGAGAGAGGAAATGTGCGAAGAGAAGAGAAAGCTTAAATGAGACGAACGATTATGACCGCGTCATTTATGTCATTTATATATCTGACGCGCTGTTGAATTGAAACACGACGACGCCTACATCTCGTCGTCGACATTTCTCATTTCACATATTATATACGTTTCTTACGACTCCTATCATTGCTTCCGGTTATTACAGCATTAGAAATAGAAAGATATATATATATATATATGTACTGAAGATTCCACAGTTTCGCCAACAGATTGTTAAAGTAGCGCAATTGCGATCTTAAACTTTCAACAGTTGTTTAATATAGTAAATTGTAATGTTAACAGAGCAAGATTATTTTCTTGCAATTTGGAATCGATGATAAAATCCGATGATTTATGGACAAACTGATGTGTAACAGGAAATTCGAAAATAAATGTGACTTTCCGTAGCCAGCGGTGCTGATGGAATCGATTGAAATATTTGTAAAAACGTGACGCTTGACGGGACTTCCTTCCGTCTGGACGTCATATGGCTGCCCAGTTACACAGAGTGTTTGGAAAGTCCACAACAAATGTATTTCATTATTGCAAGTTTCTATAGTATTTCTAGTATTAATATCAAAATATTCTTAAAATTAATTTTCAATTAAGATAATTATTCGTTATTTTTCTTTTAACTAAAAAAATGTTTTTAAAATAAATGGCTTGTTTCAACTAAAAAGAAAAATTACGATACGTCTATGATATAGTTTAAATATTTGTTCAATGGTATAATATAATTCCTTCCAATTCTGTTAAATAGACATTGCATTATATATGAGACGGTTAATTTGTAACACGGAGAGAATTTTCTCTGAAAATTTATTCTGACAATCATGGTAATCGTGGGAAAATATTTTTACAAAAGTTCCTCCGATTAATATTTGCCACAATGAAAAGACATAATAAAATTAATCGAGCATATATCATATTGTGGTAGACATTAATACTTTTTATTATTGTTGTAAATATTAATCAGAGAAACTCTCATGAAATTCTACCTTATATTGTCCCACGATCGTCATAATTTTCAGGGTAAATTCCAAGAGAAAAAATTCTCTCTATGTACGAACTAGTTCTTACGAAGTCATCGCATACATATATTTAAAACGAGAAGGTAAACTCGATACTTGGAGATACATCCACATTCCACATGGTTGCGTCAGGTGCGCGACACGCGAGAGTACGCGAGCCTCGACGTAACCCAAACTCGACGACGCCGAGTATATATTTCACGCGACAACAAGCGGGTTTAACGACCGTGGAATATGTTGGCCCGAAACCCGAGCAACGTCGCCGTCGCCGATCTCGTCGGCGTCGTCATCGTTATCGCCACCGCACCGCCTTAACCCGCTAGTCCAATTCCCACGGATCGTTATCCCGAGATGCCAGGCCCGGCTGCTGCTTCTAATCCAGTTCACGCGAAAACGAACCTAACGGAAGCGCGGCCGAGCGGGTATAGGGAGTCACGGCCGACCTACCGCTTTAATGACGGACCTTAACTCCCATTAGGGCCGAGGATAGCAAGGTGGATAGCCCGGCACAAAGACTGGCTCTTCTTCCTCGCTTCGTGATCGTCATCACGTAATTTCTTGGAGAAAAAGGAAGAAAAAGGAATGGCCAAAGAAAAACCAGGAAACTGCAATTTATCGGGTCTTTGGAAAAAAAAAAAAAAGGAAAAAAGATTGATGACTTTGCCGGCACAACGAAAAGTCGCTGGTACTAAATCCCAATTTTCGTAAAATAAACTCTAAAGCCGTTTACTGTCGTGCGAAAGATAAGGTTTCCGCGTCGATGGGAGATTCGAGACTTTCGTTTGTGCCGAAGAACGTGATGTGGGGTCGATGGATTCTACTATAATTTTGTAAAATTCAAGAATCCGATGTTGCACGTCCGGTTTTACTGGATCGAGTCAAGAAATTAAACGAAAAAAAAATTATACGTTAATTCTGCTTCTATTGCTACAATATATTAAGCGATAATTTTATGGAATAATTCCTTGATATTTCTTTCTGTGTCTCTATCTCTCTCTCTCTCCTCTCTAAAATATTTACGCACTAATCCCCGTTTCAGTAATATTTGCTAATTTTACTAATTCCTCGAGTTCGCAGATTCCAAAATGGTTTACACTCGTTGATGCGAGTATTTCAAAGTTTGTAATGTAATCACAACTTTTGTCAACAAGCTGTAGCGAAATTTCAGATCCTTCCACTTTTCGTTTTTTTTGATATACAATTTTGAAATCATTTTCGCTCGTATAATAAAATTAGTATGTAATTTGCGAGACACCCGATGTAACGGTAGTTAGAGGCACACGACGATGCTTCAAAGGGGAGGCTCGAGGTGGTCCATCGAGACGTTGAAGAGGGGCCCTCTTTCTTTGTCCGTGCACAGGTGCACGAAGCAGGTTGCAGGCAGAACATCAAAACAGGTTTACACAAAAACGGCCGAGGCGCGGGATCCGCTTCTTTTTACCCTCTTCCTCTTCGTCACGAACGAAAATATCTCACATCGGCATTCCCTCCCCCTCCCCCTTCCCCTCACCACTCTCCTCATGTATTTCTAGTCGGGATCCCGTGTCATACGGTGAAGTAGTTCGCTGTAAAGAGTATCCCGGAAGATTTACTCGAACTACAAACTTCCGTACTTTTCTGCAGACTTCGATCAGAATTGATCTTTATACGGATGTCTCGGAGATATTAATAAGTTTGAAGAAATTGATGGAGATAAGTTCTCGCGAATTAAATTTTATAAGGGGATATACATTAGTTTAAAATTTTAAATAAATAATAAATTTAGCTTATCTTTAATGTTTGTAATAATTTAGAAATACGAGTAGTAATATTAAAAATAATACGAACTATGTCTATGAAATGAACTGTACAATTGTAAGCGAAATCAGATTTAGAAAAAATTATTTAGTTATTTATTACATAGAAACGTTATTATTGTCTGTACAAACTTTTCAATGTGCTAGAGGAAAATTCGATAATCAATTAATACGCGAATAATGTTAGAAGAATCCTGTTAAGAACAGACTATAAAGAAATTATTGAAGCAATTTGAAGCTCAACGATTGTATCATTACAATTAATTGAGCTGTATAATTGAAGAAAAGATTTGCATGGATTACAGCTTTAGCAATATTTAGTGAATGAAAGTAATATCGGCTTTTTATTTTTCGTTTCGCTTACAATTAGTGATCACAATGCTTTGCAGCGACCAAGTTCCGTCTGCTTTGACGAGTTTTTTCGAATCCGATTACGCATCTGGTCAATCGAATACGCACACATATGGCTTAAACGCGAACCAGAAGAGACGATTATTAGTTTCGGAATCCCCGAGGTAATTTGGAAACACCGTACATGCCGGAACTGTTAATTCTGATTGCCCCGATCCCAAAATCCTATGAGATATAATTTTAGAATAATTATCGAGAACAGTGTACAATTTTACCGCGTGCAATAACATATGATTCGTCCAAATTTATAACTTTTATTTAAAGAGAGATGCTAGTATTGTTATTTATTTTTCTAATAATTTTTAATTGGCGGACGACAAACGATGAGAAAGATATAGCAAAACAATGGAAAAATATTTCGTTTCGTATATAAAACTAATTTATATAGGAATTTATCGCAAAATTAAATAGCCTATATATGTGACAATAACAAAGTTTGTTTCCTAAACGGATCTATGCGCGTCGGTAATGAATGCTTTCTGAGCGGAGAGAAAAATCGATTAATAAAAGTACGCATGCGGGACAAATCGAGTTACGAGAATACCGCTAATTCGCGAAGCGTTCGCTCGTAGAAGAGCTCTTTTCCGCGAGACTCGCTCGTTTTCTTTTAATAAGCGCACGCCGGAACGGTTCGCCATCTGGGCGCTCGGGATACTTTAATTAAACCCCATTTCCACGATAAAGCTTCTCTCTCTCTCTCTATTTTTTTTTCTCCAAAACAACGTGACCGAGACTTTTATAATTCCGCAAAACGGGAAGAGTCGCGGCAAAACGGAAGGGAAGGGACGCGACGCGACGCCGATGCCTCGCGGCGCTGTAATTTGTCCCTTTTATGAACGGCCCCGATCGTAAAAGTGACCCGGGGGCTGGCTGCCCCGCTGAATTATTTCACCGAAAACGGCATATCGCGCTATTTTACGACAATGTAAAAACGAAAGTTTACCCGCGTCTAGATGAAACTTTAATCATCGATTGTAAAAACTTCCGCCGTCGAATATAGTTATGGATCGATTACTCATCGATATCGATTGCGTGTCCCGAATTAATACGAGATATCGAGACGGAAAACTTTGAGATAAAAACCTATCTTGAATTATTTCTTAATCGAGGATTTATTAAGATTTTTCTTTTAGATTTTCCGTTAAGTTGATGAGAAACTCTGATCTCCTAATCAAAATGAAAGTAAATTTATTTAAAAATTGTCTCAAGATGCCGGTGTGCCCGCACATATTTTAATTTCAAAAGAAAATATTTCTGTACAATATCATATCAATGTCTATTATTCTTATACAAACTATTGTAAGAGCGACTGCATTCTCGACGACGCAGAAGCATATATTTTTCTCTTTCAACGGACGAGAGTCTAGAGATAAGGGAGAGAGATAGATCAACGAATGAGATATAGTTTGAATAACAGCGGGTGTTATTTCAGCATACGCTGTTCCTTCGGCGAGGCGTGCGCTTAATTCACGAGTATTTAGCTAGTTAATCCTGATTACGTCACCGAATCCTTTGATTCATTAACCAGTCTCGTATGTCTCCCAATCGTGTGCACGCACATATATACCGAATACGCGATGCTGCAGAACACTTCATCACTTCATTCATCTCGACGTTGTATAGAAGCCCGAAACGAGAAGCATCCGCAAGTTCTCCATTCACGCGTCTTATTGCGCGAATGTGTTCAATTTCTACGAATAGGCGGGGTTGACGTATAATATTCACGTCGAAGAATCGGTTATTAAAATATATCTTACGAGAGATAACTCTGCTATGAAAAATACCTGCAGTGAGAGATAAGACGTATCGAGTTACATTACGTACTATACGATACATAAAAACGATATATATATAATGTATTAATCTCGAACGATAAATGCGTCACAGATGCTTAAAATATTATTTTGTTTGATTTTGTCCAGCACTATATGCAAATCTCGAGGAAACTTTTTCAGTTCGTGACTTCCAACTCATTTACTGCTGATTGCGTTGTTGCATAACACGATGCAATACTATTAAATGTTTAGTCATCGAAATAAATCGACGTTTACGTGTCACAATACAAGTGTATAGAAAAATATGTGTCAGCTGTAAGAAATCTTTATAATGCCCGGTTCCTAAAATTGAATCGTGCCAGCCGCTATTGTGATATTAGAACTGCGGGCTTTCAGAGGGAAAGAAAAATTACACGAGTCAGCGCACAGGAAGATTACTCTAGATCACTATAGTGCGAGTAATATAAGCACAAGGTGCACATAACGGGATAGAGGAAGACAGAAAAGTGAAATAGACTACGCCTCATTGTCAGTTGGCGAGATAAACTTTTGCAATCATGAGAGCAATAAATGATTGTGACGACAAAATATGGCAAACACCGTTGTGTGCGTTGCAATGATCTGTGATTACTGATTGCAATGAAGCGACGCATAGAATGCATATATATTTGCGTATATTTGCGCAGTTATATAATATTAATAACAAACAAAAGTAAACAATTTAATTAATAATTAATAGTAAATAATCATTACACATTTATCTTTATTTTATTATCTTATTATTTCTAGATACATTTATGAAAATCACACAACTTGAGATTTAATAATTATTAATTAGAGAATTAATTATAATTTTCTCTTACAGAAGACACATATTTTATATATCTTAATATAAGTCTCTTTCATATAAAGTCAATTTGCTGAATATTTTTTACTAATATTGTTTATATTATATTCAGTATACATATTTCAAGTACGTAGATATAAAAGCCATTTGCATTATTGTGCCGAGAACAATTTTCTAACTAAGTCACGCGCGACTAACTGATTCCGAAGCAATCTCCGATAACATCGCAGTTGTCGCGATGCGCCGCTATTGATAAGATATCGAAACGGATTTCCAGACTCGACGGTGCTTTAGGCAGACGACAGTTCAACGATTCTGCAGCCGCTATGCAAACGAGAACAGGTGGTACGTTATTTTCTTACGCCGCACCGATGTATGTATTTGTCTGAACGATATCAAACGTACGATCGATATAGCAGAGGTATGCTCGTCGTTATACGATAAAAAAAAAGTTATATTTATAAATGGCCGGAATATAGCAAACGTTTGCAGTGAAAACACATATTTCAATTACGTGCGATTCAATTATACGTAATATCTTTATCGCGCCGTTCTGACAATGAGCGAGAACATCACGCACTTTCCGCATGATTATTTGTAACGGTAAAACAAATAGATTTTTTAAGACCTCCATTTATATAGGGCAATTTGCGAGAATGATGTAACACTAATTTTATTAATTCCGCGTTTCATATCTCGATGCTATATATATGTATGTATATATATTTAATGTCGTCATTTTTCATTTAAATATTGAATCTACATACTAAATGTATATCGTTTCTTTTATTTGCGGAACATTCTTTAAGTCATTGGCAACGATATTGTCAATGTATAAGATAACGACACTACATATTCAGAATTTTCAGACTTTCATTATTTTTATTTTCTACGTTATTCATATTAAATTTTTTTAAATTAAATTTTTTAATTAACTTATTAATATAAAACATTTGCTGTGGTGGACTTCAAGAATTTATTTTTGGAATGTATTAAATAGTCCTCATTTCTCCGCTTGATATTACGTTTTTATAACCCTGGGCTATATAAAGCTTTATTCGCGTTCATTTATTTAATTTTAATTAATAAACGTTAATTATAATTTCATAAAAACGAATTGCATTGTTCAGAGTATGACAGTGTTCGCAAGAATGATGTATATAAAAGTACACGGTATACAATTTTAAAACATCAAAATTCTAAGCAGATCTTATCGATAAAAAAAGAAAAAGACCGTAATTACAACAGCAAATGTGTGCACTCACGCTTTACCCGAGTTTTATTACCTCATTAAACCTTGCGTCACTTATTACGATCCGTCAAGGATAACCGCTCTCGATCTGCAGGATTAATCATGAGAGTTCGATAACAATTTAATGACGTATTCGTACTTTCATAGGGTAGGTGATTTTTTCGAATCAACCACAAAACTTTATATTTATAATTATAAATATTAGAGAAATTCAATTCAATTCAATTTTTAAAATATTAGGAAATAATTAAATGTATATTAATGAAACAATAAATAGAGAAGTAGAGAAGAATCTAAAAATTTTAATTTTTTTTCAAAATTTAATGATTACTAATTGTGAGATATAAAACTAAATATTTAGTTAATTTTTTTTCCTTAACAAAATTCATAATAATCAATTATGAAAATAAGAGAGAGAATGAAAAGAAAAAATAACAAAGAAGCGACATATATATAAATATTAGGATATATTTTATATAATTTGTTGTCCCTTTCGAAAACAAGATGATGCGACACGAGAAGAATAAATTTGCATAGCCAACTCATCTAAAAACAATACTTTGTATCGCCACGAAAACATGACCGAAGAGAAAAACGAGCTTCATTGTTAATTAAACAAGTTGCTTCGTAATGGAGGAAAACTTCCTGCTGACGACTCACGATGCAACATCCATTTGCGCAAACTTATCACGAACGGTTCGATATAGCACGAAATCTGGATATTTGCAACGCGATGACCACGCGAGATAAATGAAATCGAGATGATAAGCAGTACTCTTTACAATCGAATCGATATCAAATGATGCGTATTTATGGAAGATTCGCTCGGAAATTTATGTTATACGTATTACATCGTATTCAATTACATCATGCAATTTTTTTGTTTCATTAAACGTATCGTATATCTGTTTGGATTAAAATTTTAAATAAAAACTGTAAATAATACAGAGAACATTGTAACGCGCTCTTTTTCCTTTAAAAAAAAAGATTAAAAAACAATTTTCATTTTTCTACAAAACCAATTTTTACAACGAAATTGCAAATAACAGAATCAATCTCAATAAAATGGAATAGCATTAATCGAAAGGCTATAGTAGAATGTTACGGTGGCACTGCAAACAATCTGCCGTGAGGCAAAACAAATTACCGTGCGCGCAAGAATCGTAATTAAAATACCGCGTGGCGGTCCCCGGAAGCAATAAACGAAAGCGGACGCTTTGTTGCGGGTGTCCGGCGCTTTTCACCCGCCGAAAGATCCGCATTTAAGCTCCGCCGAGCCGTCTGTTGTTGCCGCGTCGTTCTCTCTCGGCCCGTAGAATTTTCCCTCTTGGAGAGAGAATCGCTAATTATTGACGGTGGTGGAAACGCGCATTAAGGATCCCTTCTCCTTCACTTCACTGCTTTATATCTCTACGCTACAACCGGGGGTGGACTCGTTTTTACGTGCTACCGTATCCGTTAAAAAACCGTTGCGGCTCATTAACTGGCGCCGGTTCGTTCCTGTTACTGAGTTTCCGCGGAATACATTCTTTTACCTATGCGCGAACGACGCAATAACCATATAATCAACGCGTATCTCTTTCTCTTCTCGCATATAACTGCGCGATAAACTGCTACGCCTGCGTTTTCCCATCGCTTTTCTTCTCGACTTTTTTTTCCTTTATTTTTGACAACGCACGATCTGCCGTTCGCACAGGAAAATACACGATGCGCACGAGCAAAAGTTTCTTTGCACTCTACCAACGTTCGAGTTTATCGTTTACCGCGCGCTCTAATAGAGAAATAACAAAAAGAGGAGGTGGGAAGAAAACACGGACACGACCTCATCTCTCGGCAACCTAGTTGCCAAGTGTCGAAAATTGAAAGCGCTCGACTTGCGATAAACTGCAGAAAAGCGATGACTATGTGTATCCGTTGAAGAAACAACATCCTGTGTAATAAATGGATAGTGGATATCGCGTGACAGATAGTTGCTAAGGTATATTACGATAAAAAAAATATATAAGAATATAATTCCGAATGACCCTTGCTTCCGATCAGTCTGAAATTTTAAAAGTTTCGATGTCAGGAATAAAGCGTGCGTGTTTTCAACTGCAGGAAATAAAAGGAAAAAAACCAGCAAGGGTTCCGCTCCCCTGCGGAGGGATCCACTATTGAAAAATTAGGCAAGTTTGGGTTGAACCTCGCTTCACGTGACAGTTTCAAATCCACATGGAACCTCGCTTCAAATGGGTAAGGTTGTATGGACTATGGACTCCACTACCAAAAAACTAGACATAGAAACAATTTTAGTCGATAAAATTTGTTATAAAAAAACTTTTTTTTCTTTAGTTTCCCAAAGTTAGGAGCACGCAATTTATTCCTGACCATATAGACATGGTAAAAATAAAGCGTCAAATATCAAAACTAAAGCTCTGATAGAAAAAAATAGAAAGGACCGTCCCTCTTTCTCTCTCACTCTTTAGAGATTCTTATCCTTTTCCATCTTATACATTCTATCCTTTTTTATATTGAAAAAAAAAAAAATTATTTGACTTGACAAAATTTACGGTCGAATACGTGCAAATAAATATCAATGTAATAAGAACTAAATATTTTGTTTGTATTTTGTTTAAAATTATAATTTTGTAACAATTAAACAAAATATTTAGTTCTTATTACATTGACATTTATTTGCACGTATTCGACCGCATATTTTGTTAAGTCAAATAATTTTTTTTTTTTCAATATAACCAAGCTTTATTTCTTAGGAGGATACGCTCGGTTTATTCTTACTATGTCTATGTTCCTAACATTGAAAACAACTTGATTCAAATTTCAGACCGCTTGGAAGCAGAAGTCATTAAAAACTTCACTCAAATATAATTGAATCCCTTAGGTCAGAAATCTCATCGTTAATATTAATGATGGATTCTTCAGTCATTTGTCACTGCTTCTTTCAGTAATATTAAATATCAAAAGACAACTTTTTCATCTTAAATATAAAACGGACTTTATAAATACATCGAGTGCGTGAATGAGTCTGAATATACAAACGTCGAGAGTATGAATAGGTGTGAATATATTAATAAAACTTTGAGAGTGGGTTTCAGAAGAAAAAGATTATATCAACAAGCGTTCTAAGAATTCGTTACAGAAATACAGGCTTTAAATTTATAATTTATTATCGATATTACATATATTTTTTACACCTAGCTTTCCTGCTTACCAAATTTACATTTATTGAATTTTTATATTACGTAAAATTATTAAAAACAATTCATTGACTGGTTTATTTCACCTCCGACATAGGTGTAACAGCGAATTTTTAACGGTTGCGCAACAATCCGTAATATTCCTGGTATTTTTTATCACGTATATGACAATCCGCGCAAATAAAGCTGGTGTAAATTTTCAAGACACAAACATCTCAAATCTCAAGATTTAAAGCTGTTATTGTGCTCGCGCGTTGATGATATATAAGAGTCATAAGCGATTTATCATTTTTGACTGTTATCTCTGTAACAAAATCTTTCTCAGAAATTCTTGTTCATGGGATTTTTTTGCGCGTAAAACTCAGAAAATTTAATACACATCTTTCACAGTTACACCCTGTACAAAATCACTTTACACTAAATCCTAATTACTCTCGCGCATTCTTCGATGAGTTCTTAAGAATTTAACGAAGTGACTTTTTCGATCATTATATGCCGTTTTGTTGAAGAGAAGCGGAAGAAGTTCTACAGTGACGGATGACCGAAGTTTCTCGCAGACACGCTCTAGCATCCATCGCACCGAGCATGTCTCTAGGCGATGTGTACCTGGTACAAATATTTCCCAGAGGGTTTCACGACGAGCGTGCCCCGGTCGACGTGACGGAGATCCATATAATTACGCAGACGTAACCGTCAACCGCTATAATTTATACGCTCGTCGGACAGACCGCGACAATGAAGCAGCACGACAAAAAAAATTAAAAAAAAAAAAAGATGAAAGAACGATCCATCGTCGTCTTAAAGCAAGACTTGCGATCGAGAGTGACGGCGCGTCGTAATTTACGATGGAATCGGACGAGGAGATTTTCGTCGAGGCTCCTTTATCCCGTTCAAAGCATCTTCTTTCACGATGTTTTTTTTCACCCTGAACTGTCGAAGTCTTTACATGTCATTGTTAAAGGGAACGTGCAAGGTGATTGCGTCGCACAAATTCCGTTTACACGGAAATATATTCTATTGTTCGCGTCGTAATGTTGTGATCAAATCATGGCCGAGCAATTCAATACCATCACGTTTAACTTATCTATTTCAGAAAAGAAAAAAAAAGAAAATATTCGTATTATTCTTCCCTTCCCTAAATCCGATATACACAACATCTCTGACGGACATGAATTATTTTCTTTTAATGAAATATATTTTTTTCTGTGATTTTATTATACTATCGATTCTGTGATTTTATTATATACTGTCGCCTTTAAAATGTTTAAACATTTTTTTTATATTTAGTAATTGGATCTTTGAAAGAGAAAAAAGGGTAAATGTCACAAATGTATCAAAGTGATTAAGCCCGAACTTTCAGTTTCTATCACGGAAAGGGAAAGAAACATGTCTGGGAAAGAACAGCCGTGTTAAACGTTGGAAAGTGAAACGTATCAGCGAACGGTACTTTTCTAGCATCCTTCTCTCTTCTCTCTTTCTTCATACGCTTGTTTATAAATTACTGATAAGGGTACGACGATGCTTTTGCAAGGCAGAGAGACAACGCGAGAAGAGAGGAAAATGAGGTGCTTCTCGAGACGATTCCACGAAACCTCGTCGAGGCAGAACCAGATAAAAGAGAAGAGAGAGAGAGAAAGACGCGCTTTGCGAAGAGCCGGATTATAAACGGACGATCGCGAAAGAGAGAGGATACTCGAGGAGGAATGAAAAGGTCAGAGAAGGGAGAGCAGCCTCCTCCTTCGTCGGAATTTGGCACGAGATCCAGGTATCCACTAGCATAGTCCGGTCGAGGTCGAATGAGCAATTTCGAGAAAAGTGGACGAAGAAGCTACAATAGGACGGATGACTTTTATAGATTCTGTTTCCCTTCTTCCTTCCGTTGCGAAGGTTAAGTTTCGCAATGTGTTGTCAACGAACGCCCTTTTTTCCGGAAAGAAAAATCCACCTATCTCGGGTGCCCCAACAGGTACGGGACGAACGTTTGCTCAGGTGCAACGACGAAGAAGAGCCTTCCTCAAGTTCGCTCTCGAGAAAAAACCCAGACTGCGAGAAAACTTTTCAAGATTGTTCGCGTTCCCAGACGCAAAAAAATTCCGACAAAATATATATATATATAATGAGACATCTCGAAAAAAATCGTAAAGTTGGAACAAGTATTTTTTATGAAAAGAGTAGAGGAATTTATGTCTGCTATATATTTTTCAGGTTCAAGTAAACACCAAGTAAACTACAAGTTCAAGTTTTAATAAACGTTACAAAATAATTTTGAGATGGAAAATTTCTTAAAACTTTTGCGGTATAACAATTTTTTTTAGGATTATTCTTTTAAGTAATGTTTAAATATTGGTTTAGTTTTAGATTCGATTACTGCGGTCTTTTTTTATATAAAACAGTATTGAAAGGAAAAGATTTACTGTTCAAAAAATCTGCATCAGTAAACTTGATTGAAAAGACGATAATAATGCGAAATAATGCATAAAAAATTGTTTTATATTATTAATAAAAGAACGATTCCAAACATATTCCATCAAATGTGATATATGTACTCACAAGTATGCGACCTCAATTTTAAATAAAAATTTGATGAAGAAATACATAGAATATTTATTCAAAGATGTTAGTTGCTTTCTCATCAAAATTATCTTGGAAATCAAATTTCTCTGGATATGATTCACGTTTACCGCGAAGTTATTGCCAACGTAAATGATTCATCGCTGACGAATTCGCGCATATAGAGATGCAATTGCACGAGAGAGAATCGTTCGGCGGGCCGTCAGGAAACCGTGTCGACGAGCTCGCTCGCGCGCGCGCAAAAGGACGCGTATCGCCGGTATCGTCGGGAACAAAAGCAGAGAGAGGAGAGAGAAAGAGAGGTGCGCTAACCGCGGGGCAGGTAAAAGGCTGGACAGCGGTTGGCGGCCGTTTCGAATTTAAACGGACGCGCGACGCAATTCAAAGTGATATGCAATGCGACGTCGGCGGACGCGCGCGACACCAAATTCAAATTCCACGAGCGCCCGTTAATCGCGTTCATGAAACGGCGGTATCGGATTACCGAGAACGCTACGATTAACCACCTGCTGAGTGTACTCGCGTGCCCGATGTTGCGCGTCCGTTTCTCTCTTTCTGTCTCTCGCTCTTTCACATGTACGTACACATACTATCAACCTCGAGGCGCGGCGAACGGTATCACAGAAGCGGTTAGCGATGGGAAACGCAGGCGCGCACGCTCGAGAAAATTCCTCCGATGGGCGAATTCCACGGTTCGCTTTGATCGCGCGATAAAATATTCCCGCCTGCTTACCTGTTAGCTGCAGCAACAGGACGGCGATCGTGACGCAGACGGGACGGACTGCCATGGTGACGCGATCGCTGGCCTTTTTTCACTCTCTCCTTGAGAAAAAAAAAACAAGTCTCTCCTCACTTCGTCCTCCTCACACTCGGTTCGTCAATTTTTGCCGCTCTTTATTCACTGACAAACACCACACGCGATCGCGTACCGCGACTCGCGATCGACAGAGCCGGATCGATCGTTGAATGGATGGAAGAACCACTAAATGGGACAACGCATTCGGGCGGTTGACTCTTAGCGCGGGCCGACTTACTACAACACGTCACGTCGTCGCGCTGGCCGATCTCGAACTGTGGCGGGGAGAGCCGCTCGCACGCTCGGCATGGCCTTCGGCCGCGCTCGGCGCCGCTCGGCTCTCTCCGCCGACGCGGGACCTCGTCGGCACGCAGGTACAGTGTAGTGGGATATGGCGGCCGATTCACGTACGTGCCTTACGACCTTCCGCGGACAAATCTTTCCTCGATTCACACCTTTCTGTCCTTTTCTTCATCCCGCGCTTGTCTACGACGGTAAGTCGGCTTTGTATTTTCCTCATGCTGTATGTATTCTAAACCGAGGCGATTGGAAAGAGCCTCGGCGGACGAGCAAATTGGATGTGTAACTCGCGTTTCAAACGTAACCGCCGTATTGAGAAAATTCCGAAGGTCAAACGCCCTCGCTCGCGAATACATGTACGAATCGAAACTAATTTATGACATTAATATACATATTGTGAAACAATAAGTACATATTTTGTCGAATACAAGTCGGACTACGTACGCACGTACATATTCTTTAATAAATATAACGGTAAAATACATTAAAAGAGAAAGACAGAGAGAGGGAGGAGAAGGCTTTATTTTCTTTTCATTATTTTTCCATTTAGATTGATATGAAAGGCATACAAACGCGTACGTGTTATTTATAACTTAGATTAAACTATACTTGTTATAGTTGACATTCTTTTACACGCGGGGCCCAATATTGCACTTTACCTCCCATATATATCGACTCTCTTTCTCGATCGACCATTTATTTTCTCTCCTACGTCGCTGCATCGTATGCTCGTAAACACGGGCATAACACACTTTCCCAAACGAATATAAATCTCCCGACAGCAAGGGATTTTTGTTTATAGGATATATATATATATATCGTATATATCTATATATATGCAGCAATCTTGTTTTCGGAATTTGTTTCGCTCTATGCTGTACCCGTGGACATATGCAAAAATCGGCAATTTATGACAACGGCTTATGTAGTTGCCGCGTATAACGTTGGGTATCGACGCAATATGCTCTAGTGATAAAAAATGGACACTAATCAGTTTGACACAGCAGGACAGTATGAAAAAAGATTGATAGACTTTAGTTTACATGACTGTGATATGCCACTTAATTCTGATCAGTAAAATAAATTGGAAAAAAATACAAAGGGACAGCGTTTTTTATCTAAAATTTATATACAATACATATATATATATACGTATAAATGTGTATATATTATTTAGAAAAGATGTTATACCTATATAAAATTTTATATAATAAAATTAATTATTTAATTTAAATGTTACATAAAATTCTTCGTTCTTCATCTTCCTAATTTTTTTTCAATTTATTTTATTTCGAGTTGTCTATTGCAATTATTTAGATCCAAAATATATCAATCTTTCTCTCGTTGTTGTCGGGCTGATTAGATAATATTCATTATTATATACTGCGTTATCATATATTCTATTATTTAATAGAGCTAAATGATGATTAAATTTACTGCGATTAGTATTTAATTGCACTGTTGCGCGAATTCTTCTGCTCAATTAATTTCCGGAACTCATGGCGAAGGCATACGTAATATATATGTTATCTTTTGTTATTATTATATCGTTATTATCATGTGTTGGCATTTAATAAATTTCTTTGTTGTCACGAAATTTACAACATATCGCTACATTGTTAGAGTTTTTATTGTTCGCGAATGAATAGCGATAATCAGTCGTCTAAAAAGATTGATAACGTATTTTGTACTTATGTTGTAAATTCGTGTAAATATTGCCACGGTGTTGTAAGATCCATAATTACGTCTTTCGTGTACACATAATTACTCAAAAGCTTATGTACTCAAATATAGCGTGGTTTAATTCGAGTTTGCATATAAACGCTGTACTCAATGGAAATATATATATGGAGCGGGAAATATAATTTATCATTATATATCACATAGAAGAATGGACAAGTTTCTTTCACAGAAGGGGCAAACAATCTATCAAATTAAATTGTTAAAAAAAAAATAAAATAAAAATCAACTAAAATATATATTTTTTGAGTACGATTAAAACGCATTAAATTTTTCTGCAACAAGTTTAAAAATCGCAACATACTTTTTATCCTTATCATTATTGCGTTATAAAAATTTCTCATTGTCATTGTGGCACTCAATTGGCGAAGCAATTATCTCTCAATTACTTTGTTCCGTCACACGCAACATTACAATTTCGAAGTGATGCTCCGATGCAGTCACGAGAGTGTTGCCTCCCCTTTTATTTCGACAAGTATACAAAAACCCCATCAGCGGTTACGGCCTCTACGTCGTCTTTCTCTCAAGAGGGTCGTCCTTTTCCAAATAAACCTGCCGACCCTCGCGTGGTATACGGTTTAGACCCTTGGCGTCTTTCGTGACGCGAGAAAACGCGTCTTATATGATGATGATCCGAGAGACGAAGAAAGAGCGGAAAAGATGCAGACAGTCGACGCTCCGCTTGTTTATCATTTGTCAGTGGTCTGTTTACATCGAAGGCTACAATCGTGGACAAGGGATGCTCTCACGTCTTTTTTTTCCGTCGTGTGAAGTCGACTGGTGACGTTCGCTCTGTCCTTCGTAACGTCTGCGTATTGATCGATCGTCTGGCAATAAAGAGGTCCATGCTTGTTAGGGGACGATTGATGGCGATTTAAGTCGAAAATTGAGCGAGTCATTTTTATTAGATTTTTGGAAAAGAATAAGGGCTTCTCGTCATACACGTGGCTTGAATGATGATATTCGATATGTCAAAAAAAAAAAAAATAATAATAAATAAGGGGAAATCATGCATGATTTGAACGACGCTGTCCACGATTATTTTGAAATTTACATTCTCGGCATTGTTTACAATCCACTAGCGAAGCACTAAAGCATTCCGTTTCTACTACTACTAATTCATCCGAAGTAAAACGAGGCGCGTCTGTGCTAAGATGATAGATCGTAATTCTCGCGCGGCGTCTGCTTAAACACGGCGCTAAGGTTTTATCGTCTTAAAGTTGCCCTTCTTAGAGAACCCGTCACGCCATTCAGTGGTTTTCCGACGGTTTACGAAGCGCCGAAAATGGATCTCGTTTCACCCAAGTGCTCGGCGTTTTTCACAACGGTATAGATATATTTTTCGTGATAAGGGGCCGTTGTTATTTTAGTAATAGAAACGAAGTAATAACGTAATGGTTTAATTTTTAATAATTTCTGTAACACTTTATATAACATACAGTATGTTTTTACAGTAATTTTTTCCATATTTTAAAATAAATTTCAGAAGAAAGCAAATATTTTTTAATACAAGCATTAACTTCCATATACAAAGTCAAAGCATTTCAAAAGTTTACATATGGCGATACATGCATTTTTCAATTCATTAAAAACTGTTGAAATAATGAGAAAACATTGTAAAAACAGAAGGAAATTATATATTGATAATTATTTTAACTTTTTTAATATTTAGGTTTGCAATAGAATTTATAGAAAAATTCATAAAGAAACGATTTAATATAAATTCCTGTGTATTCTATATATAGAATCGATTCGTAAATTGTCCACATTTTTATCGTTCTTTAATTGTCTCGTTTAATCTTCCTGTTGTCGCAATAGAGATTAATAAATACTTATTGCTAGAATTCTTGTTGGACATGTTGGAATTATAAACGATAACAGACGGAAAATAGTAAAGTGCGGACTCGTGAAAAATATATATTAAAGACTGAATAATGTCGAGCTAAATAATGCCTCGAAACATTCGTACTTTCCATTTAGAATCAACTATTAAATACTTGAATCTTCTTAGGTGCATAAAAAAGCAGTGCCGAAAGTTCGTAGTAGGAATAAACGGTAGAAAGGAGATGCGAGACATAAATTTATGAGGGACAAATAATGCGCTGTTCTTCCTCTTCAAGAGCGCAACTGCTGTTAAATTAAATATTTATTCCACGATCTTACGCCGGAAAACTGACGCGGTAGATTCTTTTCGATAAATAAAAAAATATTTCGTCGATTTTTTGTGCATATTGAAATGTGTATATAAGAAATCGTGGTTCTCGAATTTTAATACGCAATCGATTCTTAATACGTATCGATTCTTCAGGTTGATTTAAAGTAATGGTATAGATTACGAGGCACATTTATAAAAGAACCTGAGAAAAGGCAAGATTTTCCTAAGGGAAAGGTAGAATACTACCTATGTGAATTAGATTCTCGAATCTCAGTAGATATTCAAAGATGTTCGAGGAAATGAAGCTGCCAGTTTCTGAATTGGAAGTCCGATTCGATAAGAGAATCTGTGCAGAATAAAATTCAAAAATCTGATTTATGAAATCATATCCTGTTCTATTCTAAATCAGATTTCTGACTCGCGTTCCTCTCTTTCTTCCAATATCTTTAAAAATATTCTAAAAGAAATATATCTCTCGTCTCCAACTTGAAACGTCAAATGAATAACACAATACATTAAACATAGTTAGGAATGCTTATCTGTATTTCGCACGTGATTGTGTTTATATACAATTATCGACGTACAAACAAAGTTTTCCCGTGTAAAGAGGAAAAACTTTGCTCGAAGAAAGGAAGGAAGAAGTAAGAATACGAATGAACGTAAGGGCGAAATGAATGGTCGCGATGAATCATTCTCGGTATCAATCTTCAGGAAGGCAACTAGAAAGAAAGTAGATGAAATAGTACCTCTCGCGTGGAGGGAGGGAAAAGGAGAGGGAAAGAGACACAGCTGTCTGCAATTTTATCCGGTAGAAAATTTGGATTCCCCCGGAAACAAAACGAGACGCTCTTATACATCTTGCGCGAATGAACAACGTCTCATTTAACGCGCGCGCGTCTCTTTCTCTCTCGTTGCAATTTGATCCTCGGGAATCTTGGAAGAGAAGGAAAGCCTCTGCATTATTTTTCCTCATTTTTCAGATCTAACTCGCGAGTATAGTTTGCATTAACGACGATTAATCGTTCCCGAACAAATACAAACGGCCCTTGTAATCGCCGCGGCAATTTCACGTCGATCAATCTCATCCCTCCCGGAACCGCTACGCGATTAAATTGCCAACAGGTGCGCGCTCTGCATCCGAGGCATGCTATCGTGCCGACTGTAATTCGGTCGATCATTGAAGGGATGAGATTATGGTCGGAGACAAGAGAACGAAGGAGATAGGAGGGAGAAAAGGTCGCGTCGAGCTAGAAAATGAGTGATGAACCCGATCCTCTTCTCGCTTTCGCTATTTCCACTTCTACCACCACCCACCTCCCCACGTTCATCGAGTACTGTATGCACCGGTGTGCGTAAATGTACGTGTACATGCAATTGTGTGGGAGCAGGTTCGCCGGCGCCTAAAAGGCAGGCAGCCAGGCGGGCGCCGTCGCTCGAAAGGGTTTCGCCTCGTTCCACCAACGAGAACGAGAAGAACGGTGTCTGTCGTCGGCGCTCATCCGCGAGCAGAAGCGGGACAGATAAAACGAACGGGGGCGGATAAAAGCGGGGGATACCTAGTTTACGAAGAAGTAAGAGCGAGAGAGAGAGATGAAATGAGATCCCCGATGCAACGTGCTGGGAAGAAAGAAGGAGAGGAGCCGTTGCGCCGTCATTACGCGCCTCGAATGCCGTATCGTTCCAAGGCGACATCCCGGCAACCTCGTCCTCGTCCTCGATGGAAGGCTCGGCTGACTGCTCGCAAAGAAGGAACGAAAACCGTCCGGGTGATGTTTTTTGATGCCACTCGCATAGACTGTGCGCAGGGATATGAAAAGCGCCTGGAGGCTGGGCAAGTACGTGAAACTCGTTAACGCAGCAGAGGTAAATACATGAGAGGAGAACGCGGCTGGAAATAAAGAGAGAGAGGGACGGATGCGCATTTCAAAAGGGGTCCGTTTGATGTCGGCATGTTTACCGCGAAATAATCGTGATTACCGTTCAATCGTCAAGCAAAGACCTGATACCTGATGCTTCTCCCGCCACAATTTTAGGTATAAAAACATTATTGATCGAGAGTTTCAGAATACGTAGTTATATTTAGTTTTGATTAGCCAAATGAGGATTATTATTTATATTTATATATCATTAATATTTTTCTATATTTTTTATGTTTTTATAAATAATTTTTTATCTTCTCTTAAATATCGAAAGCTTTGAAAGATATATTTCTGCTGACGAGATGAGATGGAAAAAATATTCACCTTGATTGTATAGATATGTAATGGCCGAAGAATTTTTAATCAATTTTTAATTTGCGAAATATCGAATATTTTCACTGGTGCAATCATATATAAAAGAAACTTACATACACACACTATTACTAACGACATTGTTTTCTCGTCTGCCGCGCCATAAGTTGGAAAATAAATTGTATCAGCGATCATGATAACGTTCCAATGGTTCGTGGAATCCCTTCGCCGATCGAACTTTGCGATGTAATTTTTCAATCATAGCACATTCAATACAATAATATCTCAAACGAAGCGATCGATTTATCGTTATATACTGTCAAAGTCTACAAATGTATTGTATTAATTGCGCAAAATAATGTGTTTCTACTAATCTTTCACATTGTTCATATCAATTCAGGCATACGAAATTCCTACCTAGTTGTTGGAATTTCCGAACTCGGTTCCGATTTCGTTAGATAAGGGAAGGTGCAGTGCTCGCCACGGTTTCCGAGAGAAAGGGAGCACGCGGGAGGATATCGAGACCGAGTCTCCGAGGAGAGGCCAAAGCGCGACAGGCTCCTCGTGGTAACGGAGTTACATTTATTTGGTCCCTCGAGCAAGAAGGTGATATTTTTCCAAGGGGGAAACTTTCAAACGCTGACTGCTTCTTGCTGTAAAAGGGCGGCATTGTGTCCACGCTTCTCGGCTCCTTTTTCGCGCCCACCTCGTTTCGCTTCTCTCTCTCTCGCTTCTATCGAGAGTATAAACACTTTGCGACGACCGGAAGGCAGAAGTTTGGTCGGAGGCTGGGGGAGAACGGATGGATTTATTTCTCGTCGTCTTCGCGTGCGCGATAAGACGAAGGAGACGTATGGAAGCCCGTAAAGCCCGGACGTCGACCGTAACTTACTGATTGACGAACCGTTCGTCGATCTCGAGCCAAGTTTACCGGGAGAGAACTGGGAGAGCGGACTCGCAAATTCGTTTGGCTGCTGCAAAATTTCTTCCACGACACGAAGAACCGCTCACTTATTTAACGCGACCGCGATCTTCTCGCAGTCGCGGCACGAACGCGACATCCCGCACTGTTCATGGGAATACTCGTAGATTAAAGTCGTGGTCTTACATAAAACTTAACATAACGGAACTTAATATAAACGAAAAATTGCACTGTCGGATCTGGCAAATTATGGTAATTCGCGGATAAAAGGAAATTGTGTTCAGGGAAGGAGAGAAACATGTATTCCAATGGAATATAAGGCGCCGGTTAATAAGAAACGACGTGAATAATTTAAAACGCGGGGAAGTTCGCTTTACTGCTGCAGCATCCTAAAAATGGGTTTGTCTATTTGTTTCATTTTGTAACAACCACCTACGTTTTCCAGAAAAGGCATAAACACTCCATACTGAATTTTATGCAGCACTTTGCGAGAGACTGCACTCGGGGAAACGAAACAAACGGGATGCATAACGGATTTGCACACTGAAACAAAAATGTTGTTAACTTGACTAAACCTTTCAACTTCAAATATTATTTTGTTAATTGAATATATACGAATATTTTAATTGAATATAACATATGAAATCTAACAAAACCTATATTTGACTTAAATACTAATATATGTTCAATTAACAAAATAGCAATTTAGTTGAAAAGTTTAGTCGAGTTGACACATTTTTTTTCCAATGCATGGTAGATTATTTTTTTTTTTTTCAAGTACAACCATATGTATATTGAATTTGTATACCTAATGAATTATGAAATAAGGAAATTTATATGTAATCTAGATATAATCTTGGATATTTCGTCGTATTATACAACTGCGAAAACTGATATTTTTAAATACTGTATTCTATATATTATTTTTACATATTATTTTATTCAATTTTATATCTCTTTCAGTATTTATTTAATATTGTATATATTTATTAAATATCTCGGTAATTAAACTTTGAATTAAAATCATTTTTTTAAAACAACCATTAAAATCAACTACAGCGACAAATTTTATATTACAAAAATAATCTCTAACAACTCTCGATTATTCATCTCTTATCGAATATTTTTGTATAATAAGATGAAGTATTAAAACGGCTCGACTGTTTCTCGGTATTGATAATAAAAGTTTGAAATGCTCCCTATGTATACATATACGTTACTTGATGCAGCTGTTTATCACAAATTTAATACGCCTACGATACGAGCTCGAATCTGCGATCTAAAATTCGTAAATATTATTATTGCGAATATGCTTTCGTTCGAGACACGCCAAGGGTCCGATGCTGATGTATGGTTCTGAGAAGCGTGCAGACTGCAACTGATAATTAACGGTTCATTCGGGCACGCATAATCGCTATTCGAGATGACGTTGACGGATCGTTCGTGCTCTCGTGACGCCGGAATATATTCAACGAATAACGAATTAATTTTATATAAGTTTGTGTATAATTTTCACAACGAAGAAAAAGATCCTACGTTGATTTAACATCCACCGGTTATACGCGAGTTGCACATTTGAAACATGGTGTTAATTATCGCGAACTGTATAATGCTTCATTTTAATGTTCGCAATTTTAGTTCGCTTATCGCAGATATTCGAGAGAGCGAGAGAGAGAGAGAGAGATAAACAACGATAAGTGGCAATAAATTTTCGGTTAGGAGCAAACAATTTCGTAATGCGAATACTCTCTATCCCTCTCTATTATTTGCACTCTACGCGTTCTTGTGCGAGAAATCGTAAATCAATATTTTGATGAGAACGTACATGTATTTAGAATTGAGACTAACTGCAATATCGTATTATCAGATGTGCCACATTATTTTATCAGATAATGAGATCGTTTAACACCGACAACGTCGCTTTTGTGACAAACAAGGTAATTTGCAAATTTCAAACATATTTTAGATCATGTGAGTTTAATTATATACTTTTTATTAATATTTCTCCAACGCTATAGGACGCGTTTTGCATTGTTTCTTTTCTTCCTAAACCGAAATCTGCTTCTGGTATCTCACCATCTGTTTACCTCGTCTCGAATCTCTTTCTCGTTTAATTATATTATTTTATTCCGTATCATCTCGCATTATATCTCCTCGAATTTCGATCCTCGAAAGAAGCCCTAGATCACAGCGATGCGACGATTGATAGGCCGGACATATGCGTATCGTGACGGCCGGCAGATGGAATCGACGTAGAACGTTACACATTCGCGCAGCACAGGCGCATTGTGTCGATCCTAATCCGATTACACGGCCCATTGAAGTCAGAAGTACGATCTTTTAAAAGGGGCTATCGTTACGCGCGCGCTTGTTAAACGGCGCGCCGCGCGTAGAGAGAAAGAGAACGAGAGAGCTGGAGCAATCGATATTTCCGCGTCGCGCTCGCTCCGGTTAGCGGGATAGAATAAGGATACACCACACGTTGCCAACACAATCCTCCGCGCCCTCGCCGTCGGCCAGATAATCTGGCGGGAAGCTCGTTACCCTCGTTGCCGCTCGTATCGCGGAATTACCGGAGTCCTCGAATTTGTACCCGCGCGAAGCGAGAGTCTCCCTTTCTCTCTTCCTGCTCCCGGTTGGGCCACGGATGCTACTAAAGCCGCTATCTTTACTGTCTGCGGCCGGACGAACCGTACAAAGGCATCTCGGAGCCATATCCTTGCCGCGCGCTTATCGATGGCTGCGCCGCACGAAAAACTCGCGTAAATCCCAGACGAAAGTTTTCCGCGCGTATCCCAGTTTTCTCCCCGATATACCTGTGAAACGTGCAATTTTCGATACACCGCGAAAGCCGCTCACACCCGATTTCTGCGTCCCGGCTCGCTTTTTATAGCAGCCGAAGAGATTTTTGTGCGAATTTATTTTTCCCATCTAGATTATGTAACGCATACGTATGCGCAATGCGGGAAAATCAATTCCCGAGAAAATTCTGCGGCCGCTAATATTTGTGAAAATTTAATAGGAATAAATAAATAAATATTGATTTTTTCATGAGATATATATCAAAGTAATTCTATTATACGTTAAACAATATTTTGATATGAATAATTTTACCTTTTAAAATTTTGTATAAGCTTTTAATGTTTCTATATAGTATATATGAATTTTAAAATATTATATTTAATGCTTGTTCCAAGATTTCTTTTAAGCGCATTTAATATTTTTATAACTATATTGTAATGTGTGACTTTCTTGATTTTTTCAGGATTACTCGACATATCGAGAATATGGAATCTTCGCAAGTAGATGTGACCTGAAATACTACGTCCATGCTCGAAATACTTCCACGAATGCAGTCTGACAAGGTAAGAGGATAAACTATTACGCAGACGTTGTCAAAATATAGCAAAGATGAGAAGCTGTATTTTTTGCGAGAGTTGAGTTATCTTCTAAAAATACTTTATTGTTATAATTGGATCTTCTTGGACGTTAGCCGCAAACATGTTTCCTGGTCTGCAACGAGAACCCTGCGGGCATTGTGAAACGCAGACTTTTTCATTCTTTGCTATATGATGCGAAAGACAATTGTCGATTTTTTTCTTTACTGTCGCGAACCATTTTTTTGCGACCGACAACTTCAATAGCATTAATTAATTTGTTCGGTATTGAAAGAAGAGAATGTAATATTTGATGCTCAATTTTCTGCGTGTATCTTTAACAGCAATATGTGAATTTGACAAAGTTATGGAAGGAAATTATTCATAGCTATATATATATATAATCGATATAATCTATTTCGTAAACTATTTCAAAAGAAATTGCATGCGAGACTCTCTTTGAAACAAAATCGCATTCTTCAACATAATAAAACATATAATGAAAAATGCTTGCTTGCGCCACTAGTGGTAGGAGTATCTATACCTATTTTTCATAGATTTTTTTCATTCGCCTTTTACTCAAATTAAAGGCCATTTAATCGAACTTAATAGATGTGCAAGAAAGTGCACGCGGCTGCGTTCAATTTTAATACACAAATGGAGCCAATATACTCTAAAAGGGATAATTGCATTAGGCCAACTCGATACGAACGCTCATAATTCAAGAACCCATTGCCCATCTATTTAGAACGTCCACGAGCGACGTGGCGACCCTTTATTTAAGTGTACATCGCCCCTGGCTCTACTCGCTGTGCTTTTCCATCCGCGACCGATCGAGAACCGTCGAATAAATGATCGACGAAACGGGAGAGGAAATTTATATCTCATTTGCTCGATGCGTACTTTCCCTTAAGTACAAGGCGCGCCTTTCATCGCCCTTTTACTCACGAAACATCGTCTAACGCGTACAAGTGAAGGCATAAGTGGCATTTGCGTAAGAGAACTTTATGCTGAAGATGTGCGATCAAAATTTGCACACTGAAGCAAATATAATAATTAATAGAAATATTGAAATTCTTTGTACTTATTTTTAATGGAGTCTTTGATGCGAGAAATTTGCGTTATTTATTTTTTTACATATTCCTTGACACAAATCAATATGCATTTTTTGAGACAAGTTTACATTTCGTTATGAAATTATTGTATCTCTTTGCATACATATAATTTTGTTTGTAACGCGTTAAAACGTTTTTACAAATAGATTTTATTAAAGAGAAGAGTGTGAAAAAATAGAAAATTATGTGTGTGATGAAAGAGCACGATAAACTTTTGAAAGTTTGAATTTGGATTCATAATGTGCAGTACCGTTGTTTTGAGAGACATAATTCCCATAACAAACGAAACTTTATATTCGCTTTATAAATGTTTTCCTTCCACTCTCGTAGAAATGTTTACGAATGCAAGAGAAAGGGACAAAACGTAGAACAATACGGAAAATCTCAATTCCCAACGGAAAATTTTCAAGTGCACTTTGCCACACAATAACGCGCGCCAAGTGCAATGAAATTCTCGCCACTACAGTTTAACAATTGCAGTTTGTACTCTGAGTATCACACGAGAGAACGAGGAAAACAAAAAGTGCAATTCGCCTAAAGTATGTATATTCACAAATTTGAAAAAAGTTTCCATTGTGTCGTAATAGAGTGGTTTTGGTCGATGATACATTGTTACGATACGTGCAAAAATATTCACGGTATAAACTTCAATGAAATATTTAGTTTGCAAGAGTATGAAAAATATAAAAAAATTTATTTATTTACGTCTTTAGCAATAAAGAATATAGAAGAAATGCAAGAGCAAATAGAAATCTAAAGAAACAAATACAAAAGAATATAAATAAAAAATTCTATATCAGTTTTCTTTTTACGACGTACCTACATTATTTCTCCATTACAAATAAGAGAAAAATTAATCCGCCGGATTATCCGGTAGACTAAAAGGATTAACGTAATCACGTTCAACATGATCGGTCACAGATTTGTTTCTCCCGGACTCTCTTATGTCACTTGAGTTACGAGCGGCAGTAATGTTTTATCCTTTTATACGAAGCGCGAAAACTCTCTGCGATCTCTTTTATTCGAGAGATACGGGGCTGGCCGGAATCCCGTTTCGTGTCGAACAAAAAAACACGCGTCATCCGCGTATTTTCCGCGGCGATCCTCTCACAGGCTCCGGGTATCCTGGCAACCGACGGTCGGGACCGGCTGGACCACCTCCAAGGACGACGATCTGGGTTAACGTCGCGAATTCGTGTCGCGACGCCTCCGACGCCACCATCGTCCCGATTCACGTCGTCTTGAGACTTGCCTGATGAATTGGCTTTGAAGCTTATACCGGCACGAAGCAAATCGATAACCTGTTTCTCGGCGATGTGTAGTAAAGGGATATCCCGAAGGAGATAAAGCTCGGAGAAATAAAGCGAATAGAGAAGCGCGCTGTGAGCAAATTTCACGAATTCGGGTCGATGCTGAGGACGCAGTCGTTGCCGACGAAAGTCGTCGTGGGTGGGTAAAAAGAGAGAAAGAGAGAGAGAGAGACATTATTGTGCGGTTCGCAACCCTTTCGCTACCCTCGGGACGACGTTACAAATGCCATGCAAGTCGTCTTACAAAGCTCGAGAAAATATATATACGAGATGTGCGGTTTCGCGTTTACATGTATTTCTTAAGAAGACCTCTTGGAAGGTTCTCCCTGCAGAAGGCAACATTCAAGTCGAGCTCCAAAATTAAACTCTGATCATAAAAATATCTCTTATATATATATATATATTTAAAAATTCAGAAAGACAGAGAGAGAAAAAGTAGAGTGGGGAATATTTTCGCGAATTTTACAGAGATAACGTAGAAACGGGTTTTAAATCATTATACGAGAGAATGTATTCAAATTTTCTCGCGCAAAGTGGCTACGCTTAACAATACGTTAGAGCATAAACGAAACCACTGACCTTTCGCTACGCGCACACATAACGATTATATTTTTAGACCTTTCACGTTACCCCGGGTATTTCGCACTAAGGCGAACTTTACACTTTAATGAACCATTACCGTGTCACGCTCGGCAAAATTTTAACATTTTCCATGATTGATCCCTGCATCTCCCTTCTTCGATCGATTTAGTCAAAGTACAACGACTATCGCGAGGTTCCGCATAGACCCATATCTTTCGACCCAGATACATACCTCGGGCGAGCGCATTCATGCCGATAGAATCGCTGTAAATGTAGCGCAAGCGGAAACCTCGACGCCATAAGGTCTGGCTACGTGCACTTAAGCCGATGTAACCACCCGGTATATTTATTATATTTGTTCAAGGCCGATGCCTCTGCGCCTATGCATAATAATTCGTATAATACACGGCAATATGCTCCAGTATTGTTTGGCGGGAGTGGGGTGAGAGCCTATAAAAGCATCATGGGTGGATCGCAAAGTGGAATTATGGTGCGTTCAACCTGCGAAAGGGTAAATTCGACAGATGCAACGATCGATCAGATTCGCCGCCGTGTTATGGCTACGCCGTTGTCATTAATTCGCGACCTTTTTTCTATGTTATTTTTATACGCTATCAACTGAAAAATTTACGTACGTACATGTATCGTTGTGACCGACGTTGAAATTAAGCGGGATATCGTGTATAGCTTGGAAAATAATCGGAAAACACTCGATCGCTCTTTAATATTCCGAAAGGGTCGGGTCGATCGTTCAATAATGGGATAATGACCATTGAGAGATGTCCTTCTCCTGCACGCTTGTAGCGTTTTCGGTGTTCATTCATTTTTGACAACAATCGGGCGCGTTATTGTGTGCATGTCGTGTTATTAATCGATCACAGGTCGCTGCCTTCAGACGCGTGTTTTTCAAAGTCTTTTTCACCGCATTGTTCTAGAATAAACTATGAGATATACGTCAGTGCCCGAGATATTTCGCGTATAAAATATTAAACGCGTGCAAAAGAGCAAGGAAGAGAAAATAATTATAATTTTATTGTAATATTATACCCTTTTTCGCAATAATTTTCACAGAAAATATATAAGTTTATTATTCAATAATTCGAATATTGAATCTATATTTACTATTAAATGATTAATTGTAGCATTTTCATTAGATTTTTGTAAAATAATTTTTCTAAAATTAATTTATAAAATCTCTCTGCATTCTTTCTCATTTTCTTGAAAATATGCTATATTATTAGATGGCACGAAAAGTCTGACACATTTTGTTTTATGCAGGCGAATATCCATCATACTCACGACATTGGTGTCTATGTTATCTTATTCGAATATAAAGAATACCAAAGCGCATTATGTAATGTTGCAAGAACCTGTGCGAGTATATTCTCAGGTATTCTGAATATAACGCAAAATATAAAAGGATGAAAAATTTCAATGCACAATATGATGAAAGTAGAAAATCACATGACAAATAGTAGAAAGTTTTAAAATTAAAGGCAAAAACATGTTCTCTCTCTTTCTCTCTCTCTCTCTCTCTCTCTCTCTCTCTCTCTGTCTCATCTAACAAAAAATATACTATATTTTATTTTTAGTTTGAAAAATATCAAAAGCATATGAATATATAAAACTTATGTTCCGTGAAAAATATTCGAATGCTTTATTATTATGCTATCGTAATGTTATTATATTAAAATATTTCAATCGTGAATGTTAAAATGTTTCGCAAATGCGAATGATGCATATAAAAATTGCAGTTATTATTCTTTTGAATATTGTACAGAATATTATATGTTGCGTAGTACGCATAAACTCGCGCATACAAACAGCATGTGGTGTATCACATGTATCTTTTAACACAAGCAAAACAACAGGAGGATCGTCTGTGACACGGGAATCGAATACTTGTATTTATTGTGTGTACCAGGATACATCGATCGTCAATTTCTCGTGTAACAAAAACATGATCGAGACACTCTATATCATCGAATTCTTATTTTTTATAAAGCGCCAAAATATTTCGCATATACCGAACGAGATAAATAAAATATTCTTTAGAAAAAACTTTATTTCTAATTCAGATGAAATTACTTTTGTTACAAAATTAATTCATTAAAATCTCGCATTATCACCGCGTATGAGTTAATCGGCAAATTATTGTTAATTTAAATACAATAACGGAAATAATTTTATCATATAGTTATTTGAATCTTTTATATCGTAATGGATATTACAATCGGGCGTTATTCGAATAACTATAACAAATCATCGAGGATCGGCTCTCGCTTGGACCGATTCCAAAACGCTGTAACACGCGAAGCTACACGTGTCGCACGACGCATCCATGTCCGCATATCTCACCAATTTGTTACGGACGAAAAACACAAGCGCACCTAGTCATCGCGCGTTCATATTTTACTTTTTCTTTCTGCCGCTGTGTATTTTTTCCGATATACGCGTCCGCCGCGCATGTGTCACGATCAACGCAGCTGACGGATTGGCGCACCGCATGACGATTCCGGGATGCACCACTCTCTTTCCGGAACTTAACGAGTGGGCAAGGATGCATGCGCGTTTTAATTCCAACAACCAGAGTCTGTCCAATCGTTCCTGTCACGCAGTCGCAACTATTTGTCACGATCAAATTCTTTTCGTACAATCAGCAGGATTATTCATGTTGTCGCGCACAAATTCATTACTTTGCTTATAATATAATAATATGTGTTATATATTACTAATTATATTTTAATATCCCATGCAGCATGCAGTTCCAAAAGACGTTCAGAAGATATCCTAAAAAATATGATTGCTGTATCGGATTATATATTCATTATATTATATATAATTATTGCTTATAATATATATTATAATTATTTTTATATATTTTTATATATAAAAACTGTTTAATATACACGCGAGAATAAGATGTTAGGCTAGCGCAAGAGTTTTAGAATATTTATGTTTCTAACAATAAGAAACCCTACTCCGGAGCACCCTTTTGTCGCTTCTTCGGCTCCGAAATAGCGATGCACGGCCGCGGCCGTCTCCGCAGGTTTTCCCATTCTAATTTACAGCCTGTCAAAGCTACGTGCCGGGCCATCACTCAGGCACTCATATCGCGGAAAATATGCATAATTCATAGGACTCGGCGTGGGTGCCTGCGTACAATATCCCGCGGAGGTCGGCAGACGAGAGCGGAGCGTTTGCCCGAGCTCGGCGATCGACCACTTGAAAACTCGCCGCTACTCGAATTTGTATGCTCGATGTGGAGCGCCGTGAGCCCCAGCGGATGGGGTGCATCCAGGCGCACCCGCCGGGTTCATTTGAAATATCTAAATGGATTAATTTTATCGATCGAGCCCGCGTTCGACCGGGACGCGCGCGAGACGAGACAACATTAACTCTCTCCCACCGGGAGGAGATTTGGCGAGTGTCTGATGCTGCTGAAACGCGCAACGAAATATCGCGCGCGGACCGAAAGAGCTGCAATAAACGTCAAGCTGCTCTTAAAGAATCTGTCATCTGTCGTAATAAAATGTCCTCTCTCTCTTTCAAAGGATACGTACATTATCAGATATTGTGATCTTCCCCTGGATGCAGTTTTAAGAATGTTATCGATCGTGACGTGAAAAATAAATGCAATCTATCTTTTGTTATTCTCGAGAATTATATAGCATTTTTGTCCTCTTCCGCGAGTTTTCGTCACGATCGTCGTCTCGCCGTTTGTCTTTCCGAGTCACGTATGAGAAGCGCGCGACGTCGACGGAAATAAAGAGGTACAAACAATGTCGTCCCGACGACGGCCACGGTTATTACGGTAAAGGTCGACGAATTTCCCCGGCAGGCAGTCGCGACGTTTGTCCGACGAATCCCATGGGGAAATGCGCCGGAAGAAACCGCATGCACGCACACGCGTTTATATATCTATACACAAATACACCCGCACGCACGCACGCACGCACGCACCGGTTCGATCCGCGTCCCACGGCGCGGTTCGCGTTGCGCGTAAAACACGTGTCAGCTCGGCGAATCCCGCGCTGTCACCCACATCTTCATGGAGAACAGCATGTCGCTAATACGGTCTCTTCATCGTCGATATGCTATCGACAAGTCCACCTGCTCCCGCGTGTGCTATCGACTTTAATGCGCACGAGCAGTCGCGTCATCGCGTGGAACGCGCAACATCTTCGACGAAATTTGATGAATTATTCAGTTTACGGTGTTGTAGGGAAGGAAGGATAATATTTCTTTTGCGATAGACTGAGGAAGTACGTATTTGTCATGATACGAGAACAACTAAATAATCCGAAGTATAAAAATTGTAAAGCTTTATGATATGTACTCTCCATCTCACGCATGTCCGTTTTTTATTATTTCAGATTATTTTGATTTTTTTTTATTTTTCCGTAACCACACGAGTGTTTTCATTTTTCTTTTCTAGTGCAGGGAATTTTGTGGGGCATTTTTACTTTCATATGACAGGTGTTGTATTGGAACAAATATTTTCTCCATTATTCAACATGCTGTTTTTGACGCGTAACACGCATATGATTTTTCTCTCCGCAATAAATCGACAGTTTTAAAAGCAATATGTGTACATATATACTGCATATATATTAAAATCTATCATTGGTCTTACGATTAGTAAGCTGATATATTCATTATATCTCATTTAGCTCTGTTAAATAGAAGACATATCTATCATATTAAATTATATTATATCTAACTAAGTCTAAGCTTAAAGAGAATATTATATTGTAGCAAATATTTTCTCCATTATTCTTCATGTAAAGAGACTTTGACATATAGTATGTTTTTTCGCAATAAACTGACTGTTTTAAAAATAATTGCATATTTAAAATCAATATATTTTGAGTATTAGCTTATACCTATGTATATATATATGTATATACATATAATACATATACATGCAATTAATTAGACATATCGATTATATCTGATTAGGTCTAAATGTAAATAGAGTCAATATGCCAATATATTGTATAAATATAATAGACACTATTAATTTTAATTAATTTTTTAAATATTAGATCTCAGTTTTAATTTTAGCAGAGATATCGTTATATAAGTTTTCCATGATATTTTGAATATACACTATAAATTACAGGGAGTCACATTATATTAAGTTTAATGTGTGCTTGCTAATGTTACAATTTTATTCATTTAATTTCCATTAACTTGATATCCTGCGCGAAATCATATGCAGATGTATAACATAATTAAATATTTTGCTTTAATCAAAGAGTGACCGCAAAAACAGGCCAAAAATCGCCTGTTTCTTCGCCCTCGAATTCGGACTTAATTTTGATGTTAAATGATAGTTTATCATGAGACATTAATTCTCTGAAATTTTCAAAGTGAGCATATTTTTTACTGCTGAGAAATAAGGGGTCAAAGTTGTCATTATGCACCTTGCTTCTCACGAAACGATTCACGAAACATGTATATGTGTCAATATATTCTTTCAGTTTTGCCTTTTGGGAATAATTATTGATACATTACATATATCTGGATTAGGTATATCTATTCCATTGTACTGCCATAGCCACGATACCACATAATTGTCATAAACTTTTATCGTATTCGTATATTACAATTATATTTTTTTTGTCAACTCTATATATATATATATACATATACATGTATATATACATATACATGTATATATATATATACATGTAAGTATATATCAACTCTATATATACATATAATATATATATATGTGGAGGCATTCCGCCACAAGACACGCGGCGCCTTACGACCGGACGCCCGTCTGACACGGGAGCTTATCCACGCGCGCGAGAAAAGAGAAAGCGCTCGCGAAAGCTCTCGCGCAAGCCGCAGCTTCAATCTCCCACCACGTGACGGCGACTCACGCGAAGTTGCTATCCGCAGAGATCGCGCGAATGGGAAGATATAAAGCCGCGCGCGGCGAAGATAAGCAGCTATTCTACTCTTTCGAAAATCATTTTTGAAGACTAGTTTCTAGCGAACTATTTTCAGGTTTTCTGTTTGTATTATTTCGATACTACAGCATTGAAAAAAATGCCTTTCATAATTTGCGTTGGCTGTCAATATCAGAAAAGATCAAAAAATGATAAGTTTTATCCTACTGACAGTGTTTCTTTGATTACTATTAATAATTTGAGACAAACATATAATGCAAGAAAGCGATTAAATGAAATCAACGATATCCCAGTAGCTAGTAAAATCTGTAGAACTTGCTACGATTTGATACGCAACAATTCTATCGTTTCATTGAATTTAAATAATACTCCTGATTTGACAATTTATAGAAAAGGTTTAAACGGTCATACACAGTGTACATTTGGCTGCAAAAATATAGGAAACTTAATTTCAGTTCCAAGTATAACGCGCCAATCACTACTTATGAATTATAAGTTTCTAATTCTTTCTGATTCTCGCATGTGCTCTGAACATTTAGCTATTGATAACTATTGGCCTTTTGTGAAACAAATCACACGTGAAGTGGCAGCTGAAGATCAAATAATAATTAGTGATCTTATGTTTGATTATTATCATAATTCTCGAAGAAATGAAAAGCATGCTTTTGATATAGACAATATTAATTCTATTGACGACGATGCTTTCGAAGCATGGTTCGCTTTCGATAAAAGCCAGTTTAAAAAGATCTGTGATTTTGTTAAAAATTGTAAACCTAAGCATGTAGCTGTTTTCCTTTGTAAATTGCGCACTTCTCTTTCAAATAAACAATTGGCTTTTCTATTTGGATGCAGTGAACGAACAATTAGTAATTACATGGATAATGCAAGAAAAGATTTGCTTGAGAATTTAATGCCACGATTCATCAATAATAATGATCGAACAGTTCTAGTCAATCATAATACTCCTATGGCGAAGGTATTGTTTGATATTCCTGACGAAAATGGCTCTTGCGTTTTCGATGCTACGTACCGATTGGTACAAAAGTCAAAGAATTTTGCTGGTCAAAAACAACTATGGAGCGAACAAAAGAAAATGCCGCTTGTAAAACCAATGGTAGGATGTGCTCCTGATGGCTATATACTTTTCGTTTTAGGGCCCTTTGACGCAACTCATAATGATGCAATCATACTAAAAGAATGTTTCAACAGATATAAAGAGACATTGGCAATTTTTCAACCAAATGATGTTCTTTTTGTCGACAATGGATTTCGAGATGTTCTTGAGGAACTCAAACAAAAAGAGCTGCTTGCTTACATTCCTGGCACTGGAAAACGAGATACCTTGGAAGCAAATAAGTCGAGATTTGTCACAAAGGTCCGATGGATTATCGAACAAGTATTTGGTCGACTTAAAAAAAAATTCAAATTGTTCGCTTTACCAGCCCATAATGCTACTTTATTACATGATTATGAATCTCTCTTAATTTCTTTTGCGCTTCTTAACTTATTTCATAAGCCAATTTTAAGTGATGAAACACATGAAAATATTGCACATGTAATGAAATCAAGATTGAATGTTCCAAACCGTTTAAAAGGTATTGTTGAACAATACAATCTTTTGCAAATAAAAGTTCCTTACATTGAGCTTAATTATACAGCAGTAGATAATCAGGAAAATAATCGTCTCCTCCAGTTTCCGCAACTCACAATAAATGACTTATATTATGTCAGTCTTGGACCTTATCAAATAAGCAATGCTATTTCTTATTACGCAGAGCATCAAAAAGAAGGAATCTTTCTTGTACACAAGTTTGAACCAAGCCCAAGACATAGGACTTCTGGTTTAGACTATGCCAATCACGATATTGCCATTACAGATCCGCTCCTTGTAAAAGCTTACATGAAATCTCGATATCGCAGCGGAAAAAATCACCACATTTTTGTACTAGTAGACAAGTCTAAATCTGGAAAGGACGCGATTGTAGAATATTATTGTACTTGTGAGAGTGGTTCTCGAACTGTTGGCTGTTGTAGCCATATAATGACAATTATGTGGTACCTTGGGTATGGGCAGTACAATGGAATAGATATACCTAATCCAGATATATGTAATGTGTCAATAACTATTCCTAAAAGACAAAACTAAAAGAATATATTGACACATATACATGTTTCGTGAATTCCTTCGTGAGAGGCAAGGTGCGTAATGACAACTTTGACCTCTTATTTCTCAGCAACAAAAAATATGCTCAATTTGAAAATCTCAGAGAATTAATGTCTCATGATAAGCTATCATTTAACATCAAAATTAAGTCCGAATTCGAGGGCGAAGAAACAGGCGATTTTTGCGGTCACTCTTTACTAGCAACAAATTGATTTTTATATATTCATCAAAAACGTAAAATATTATAACTTATATAATAAAATAATAAAAAGTAAAAATTAAACAATGTTAGCTTGATATCAAATTATTTCTTGAATTAATTGCCATCGAAATATCTTAGTTCCGAGTTTATTGCTCGCGAAACAAATTTAACGAATAATCGAAAATGCCTCCAACATTCATATTGTTGCAAGAATAAATTATGTTAATTAGCAAGGTTATTTGCAATTAATTGCTCTTTCAATTTTAATATTATAATGCTCTCCGAATTAATTATTTTCGATACAGAAATATCGAATTTATTGTTCATATCGTTTAATTTAAAAAACTGAACATGTGGCGGTGCTAAATAAAAAATAATTCAATTATACACGTATATCCGCAAAAATTAATTAATACACGTTGACTGATAATCTTGAATCGTTCGTTTGAAAGAAAGAAAAATTATTTGATATTTTTTGTGATTTAGTATTTGTTAGGACTTGTCGTAGATCGTTTATTTCGAAAGATAATTCAGATAAGTTTATTCATATATTATTTGTATCTAATTGTAAATTTAATTGCAACTGAAAATTATTAGACCGCGCAAATAATTATATATACCGTGATTGACAACTCATAAGCATACCGAGGTAATGGCTGTTTATCAAGGCAAATATTGTGCACGATTTATACATTTCGAGTAGACACAACCGAAATGACAGATTATATGCAGAAATTACAGGTTATTTGTTTCATTGAAATATTTACGAACAATAATTATTACTATATAAATATGCTTGAATTTTGCGCTGCAAATTTCTCGATGTATTAAATGTAATTAATCAATTGCTTTTGAATTAAGAAAGGATGATGAATCATAGCATTGAGTGATTCAAGCCACCATGGATGGTGTCATGATACATCAACCATTTCATGAATAATTAATTTGGGAAAGTTTGAAGAGCAGAATGTTTTGCATATACTTTGTATATAAAATATTTCAGTATCTTTCAAAGATTTGTATATTTTTTTAGACACTACTTACATAAAAATTATAAATTTATAAATAATAAATTTATTTTTTCATATTTTAGAAGCTTGTATCTAAAACAAATTTTTACGGAAATTTTGAGATATTTTATTAAGTATTTCTTAAAAAATTTTGAATAAAAATGTAGGCGTGCCTAATAATTATTTTTGCAAAGATTACTTTATACATTGCTTTATACAATTTGAAAATGTATTATATAGATTGTGTATTATACAAATCAACATTGTGTTGCTTGAATTGATGAGTTGAATTATTTTTTATCTTAATATCGAGATAATATGGATTTGCAAATATCACAGATATCGGAAAAATACGTAATTTTCAAAGATATCGAAAATAATTTTCAAAATATATTTAAACAGTTCGCCTATCCGTAAATTATGCGTGCAGACGTAAGATTAGTGATCTAACGTTCACTTGAGAGGTAACTTTGGTTGGTTTTCATCACTCTCGGAGATTGTGTCTAGGATATAAAAGATGATCTTCCGTGTTTTGAACGTGCCCTCTTTGTGTCGTTCGTAAATTCTGTCCCATAGAATTAACGCCAGCTCTTCTCTCATGCTACGAGACCTCAGTTTCTTCTCTGTTTACCAGCTGTCTGCTGCCATTATCAAACCTGCGTAGCCGTAGGCGTTCAATTCATTGGAAGCGATATAGAAACCGAGGATTTACAGTTCATAGAGCAAAGTTTGTGATAGGTAAATGATTGAAAAAATCTTTATACATCATGATTTTGTGCCGTGCTCTGCAATCTGTAAAAGAAGTTAGATTTAAGATTAAGTACATTTATTTATTCACAAGTATAATATTTTGCAATTATTAATATCTTATATTTTAATATATTAACTATTTGCCACTAAATGCTTTTTTCTATATTTTCGATGGCGTATATAGAAAAATATATACCTAAGTATATAAAATATTATAAAAAAATATTTAAATAATATAATAAATAATATAATTTACAGACAAAATATCAAATATTGAGCTTACTGAAATAATAACTTTTAAAGTGATGAATTGCAGGCAATCTATTTTGATCAAATTTTATGCATTAATTTTTGTGCGGATTAATGAATTTTCACGGAACAAAATCCTATCGTAGCTTAAATTTTGTCACGTCAACCCCTCGTCTGGTATTTTTTTCGCTTTTATCGAAATCACTTGAGAATAAATGTCTTCAGGGAAATGAGGGTAATGTTTGCATAGACTAGTCTTTCTTACTGAGATTTGAGGGACTCCTGTTTTGAATAATGGAAGATATGGGATGAATAAAATTTAGTGTCGCAGAGTCTCAGGTTAGAGCTCCTCTCAGCTTCAGTATGAGACATATAAAATCCATCAAATATCTGATAATGTGATTTATTCATAAACGAAAATTTAATCTTTGATTATTTGCTCGACCTACAATTGTGTGTCTTTTAAATTCAATTGCAGTAAATTTTAAAATCTTTCTATCGAACTTTATTAAATTTAAGTTTTATAAAAACTATTCAATTTATCGCAAAAACGCACTAAAGTATTGCATACATATTATAAACATTCTTTAATCGCAGCTATTCATATCGATTTTTTTTCTTATTTTTAATCTTTATACCAACCGATTAGGAACTTATATACGTTTAATGAGACGATGATTTTTTCGTCTTCGTTAAAAAGAGCTTAATAAAAATAATCCGACATTGATCGGCCGGGAAAGATACTCAACAGCCACAAAAGTGGAATAAAATTCATCGACTACTGCCGTGATCCTAAGAGTACATCAAAGCGGAGGAAGGGCAGTCGCGATGGGATCGAGGGACGTTCGGGGGATAGAACGGAGACTAAATGTAGCGTATAATTTAGACAGCAGCTGTGCCGCGCGACAAATATAATTCGACGCATCAATCTGCGGCTTCGGGGTCGAACTTCGCTTACGCGAGGCGCGAAGTAGTGTTAGACTGGTGCGCTATATAGCACATTAAGCTGCCATGCTGTATCCCATACCGAGGGGGCACTCACGTGAAATGATACACTTATATAGAATGATACCGATCTGAATTGCGAGAAAGTATTTAAGAGAAAAATAGGATGTTAATTTGAAAAAAGTTGAGAAAATACAGGATGTTGGCATTTTAATCGATACACTCGAATTGTCAAATAAAAAATATGTTTTACTTGGAACTAGGTATAATAATATAAAATTGCATTTTCGTATCTCGCACGTAGTTAAAAAAAAAAACGATTTTAATAGAACACTGTATAATTGCAGACAATTTTTATCATTGAAATAAATCACTTGCATTGATTTTTTTATCTTTATGGAATATTAAACATTGTTGTATCTGTAGATTTATTTTTAAAAAGAGAACACGCACACACTCTCTCTTTCTTTCTCTCTCTCTCTCTCTCTTTTATATATATATTAACAATTTATATAATAAAATATACAAATAAAACTAAAACGAGAATTTAAATTATGGAAGGAAAATGAATTATTTGAGCAATTCAGAATTATATAAATTGCATTGTTGTATTTGATTAAGTTTTGTCAAAACAAATATTCGCACTCATTATACAGCTGTGCTCGCATCTGATAAACGACAAAATATGTTACATAATAAAAAATCGCGGTTTCATAATAAAAAAGACATTTTTACGGATGATATGCGCTCGTTACTGGCAACCATCGTGCAGATCTAGAAAAAAACGTAGAAAGAAAAGAAGAGGAGACGAAATAGAATGAAATTTTTAATAAAGGTAGGTTTAAATGTGCGCACGGCCATTGACACGAGTATCTGCGCGCGTTTCTTATTTACCGGGGTATGTAATTTACCGGAGTCTCGCTTTGTATTCTTGAAAAAAAATGGAATAAAATGGAGAGAACGTCGTTAGGATGGAGATGCAGAGAGAAAGTGGAGGAATATGACGATAAACGAATATTAATACCGATGCACGCTGTGACGTGCAATGGCAGTTTGCGCGAATACTGATAAAGGACTTTGAGGGATCGCGCCCTTCGCCTTCGCGTCGTCGCGATTCATAAATGCAAAGGGTCGCGTCAAAAGAGAAACGATTAATCATAGCGGCGTGCAATCTATTGCCAGATATATTTATCATTTACGAAGTACGTTGATTATTTGGAAATGCATTCGCATGATGAATGCGCGGCGCGGCGGCGAGCCTCTCGCGATAGGAAGGTATTGTGCGGACAATTAAGAGGGAGAGAGAGTGGATATTAATATAAATGTTTGTAAATTTATGCCGTGAGCACGATTTGAAAACGCAGTTTGTTGGCTACAATCTGACAACTTTACATTGTCAATATGATTTACACGGATGATACTTATATTCGAAATATTTTCCGATATTCGAGTACTCTGAAGAAATAAAACTGTATTTTGTTAACACATCATGCGTTCAGAAATTACATAGAATATCTTTAAAATCGTGCATTAAAATAAATTGTTCGAAATATCAGTGAATTAAATATACAAATAAAAGACATTGATAAATTGCAATTATCAAATATGAATAGTTGCGAGGTATTATTTGAAGGTTGATGGATTTTGGCTACAATTGTATCAATATATCGACTTTACAGATGAACGAGTCGAGCTACTCGTCTCGATTATCTATAAAGTCAATATATTGATACAATTGTATACATCAATTTGTCGTTGAATTAAAATTTCGATCTTGTTAAAACACATACGTCGACAAGAAAGCTTCAATTATTTTACCTCAGTAAACACTCGAGATCGAGCTGACATACAATTCGTCTAAAAAAAGCATTGCAACAAGAAAATAGAAATATAGGATGCCATTGATTGAAAATATCACGAGAAACAGCACTGATAAAAACGGGCATATTTATACTGAAAAGTTTATTAATTCTGATGCAGTTTGAAGTTTAAATTATTCATCTATTTTTCATTGTAAATTTTCAAGTAGTATGTAAAAAAAAGAATGGATTGAAAGCTTCAAGATAATCACGTCAGATCTTGATTTAATCGGAAGTTATTGCTAAGTCATCACACTAACTGACATAATAGACATACTAGATTAAATGACATAATAGAATGTCAATCGGATGATAAAAATGTAGGGGCGAAGAGAAATTAAGTTTGCAAAACTAAATTTTCGAAGAAACGAGGACATATCCTAGATACGATAGACGTAGAAAAAAAAACCTGAAATTGTACAGGATATTTTTGAAAACAATTTCGACATTGATTGCTGTTAGTCGTACTCTGATTTTTGTCAATTTAGTGCGCAGTTTTTATTAACTTAAAAATCTCTTTTGCATTAGCATGTTTTATATTCTTATCTTTGTTATAAAATATTCTAGTAATTAAAATTTAGGACTCATAATTCGAAGGGTATATAAAGATAGATTATAGGACGCAGACCCTTTTATAAAACTTGTTCGACCAGTTCATTGACCTAATAATTCTCGCCCCGTTGAAAGAAGGGTTCGAAGTGTGTACAGAGTGTGGCAACGCGTCCAATATCGAGAACGTGACCGGCTTCGCCTTTCCGAGCCTAAACATCCAGCGGAAGGCACTTACGTGGCGCCCTGGCACCGTCGGTTGTAACAAAACGAATGACGCCATCGACCGTGTCAGAGCTAACTGCTTAACGACATTTCGATAAACCTTGCTGCGCGGCCGAAAATTTCAGGTCACCTTCGCCGCTCGGTGTTTCCTCGCACTCTGAAGCGATAAATTTCGACCGCGCGATATATAACAAACGTAACGTTACAACGACGCGGTAACGAGCAAAACGCGTTAAAATGGATCCGCTGGCGCAACAATCGTCAGAATATTTTTGTTTCCGCTACGGTAGTAAAAATGCATCTATATGACATAACAAAGCCATAAATATGCATATATCTCAGCTAGAGTACATTTCTAAAAAAATTCTTTATAAATGGAAAAAATATAACTTTTATCGTCGGGAACAAAATATAATTATTATGACAAATATAATAGGAGAGACAATTTTTGTGGAATTCCTTTTTAGGAATATGTTTTTTCCCTTACGCAATTACGATATATTTTACGCGACACATGTCATTATCAATATTTTTTTAAAATCATCTTAACATGAAACATTACCGAAAAGAGTCCGAACATTTCCCCGAATTTAGTAGGTTTTTTTTGTAAAGTTCCCATGAGACAGGGAAACTGGCAAAAGTCCGTCGCACCAATAGTAAGTACAAAATTAAGGGTCGTCCCGAGACGTTCGGTAAAAGGGATACACGCGCTGCGTGGTCTCTTGGGGCGCATCTCCTTGGAAAGGTTCTTGGTCCGCGTGTTAGGTGCGCTAACACTATCTGTGTTCATATGTGCACCCCTCGCATACCTAGGCGCTCATGTATATTCCATTCGTAGTTGCACGCACCCCATAAAGGGAAAACAACGATCTCCATCTAGTGTATGACTTTCCGTTCCGCAATAAGCAGCGTGTCCTTTATCGTTTAGCCGTACATATGGGCGGTCCTTACGTCCCAGTGCGTGTGACGAAAATTTCAATATTCGTCCGTGAAGCGTGAAACTCGTCGGGAAAGTCGAAATAAAGTATTGTGGGTTACTGCGAAGTATGGGGGGGAATCTTTGGCATTTTTATCATCGAACTTTTCGTAGAGATCTCCGCTTGCTGCGCGAATATCTTAAGTCAGTATGACACGACGTCATGCATGTGAAATGAGATTATGGAATTTTTCTTTTTTTCAAAACGTATATATAATACGAATAAACGTGTGCAAATTTATTTTATTATTTTATTAATACTAATAATTATTATATTATTATATATTATAGATTTTTTATTTTCGAATTTGAATTTTGCAAGATATTCTGTCTCTCATTTATAAAATTGAATCTCTTCTCTTATAGGGATAATTTAATTAAACGTCACTTTTATTCGCTCTTCAATCTTCGATATCTCTCAATTAAAATAAAAATTCTAATAAAGTAAAGGCCATTTGAGTAAAGTCTATTTAATAAAACAAGGAATAAGATTTTGTTAGTTATTTTATTTTAAATATCTATACAAGAGAGAGATTCCGTCGCGCTCTGTCGCATTAATTAATGTCTTAAAAGCTGTATAGTTCCGCAAACTTTTCACTGTATTAATTGGAATGTCCATTGGTGCGATTTCATCTGGTTTTACGGTATCGTGCATTTCACATTTTCTTCTAAGCGAGACCTTATAACGAGAAGCGTAATATTTCACCAGCTCGACGTTAAGTCGCGGATGCAATTGCAATAAAGAGATCTCAGCTGGTATGAAAAAAAAATACAACGCAGGAATACAACGCAGAAATCCGGAATTTCAACTCGTAGACAGGTCGTCGCGCTGTTTCATATGGTATAATAGTCGTCTGTTCATATTATACAGTTTTTGACGCAACATGTCAACGCGATTGTATATCGACATGATTTTCAATATTGCAACTGAAATTGGAAATATTGGAAAAAAACAAAATTGATCGTAGAAAGAGAGCATTTTTTTTGTTCAATCGAGCCAATTAAACAACAATTTAGCACTTCATATCTTAGACGTATTATAAAGAAATAAATTTCACAAAATAAAAATAATTACAAAATTTAATCCACGTAATTTAGCTTTAAGTGCATTGTACTTGTTATATATAAAATCACATATTTCGCGGATGACAAAGAGACTTGAAACATCCTCCCTTTTATGTAGCATTAAACTGAGACACAGTTAAGAAATTAATTCTTCCCTCTTTTCGTAGAAGCAGAAAAATATCTCAAGGTTGAACCAAGGTTGTAGTTAACTGCGAAATCGTTCGTAAAGACTTATAAATCGAGAAAGAGAGAGAGACAGAGAGACGTCGCGCCGTAGTTGCAATCGCAAGTCGCGTCGCGACACGATCGATCCTTCCGATACGAGAGAGTATCGTGCCGAGGGAATAGTCGTCGTATTTAATGAACACTCGAGTGCTCGCGTAAAATCACCGTTTTTCGTCCGCGAACTTCTTCGATATCTCCTCGCTCTCTTCGCCCCGTCGTCGATTTCGATGCTTCTGGCGTTAATAAAGCTCGGACCAATTAGCCGCGCGCTCATTAAGGAGAACTGCCACCACTGGCAGAAGGGGTGCGTAAGGGGTCAGGTCTTGCTTTGTGCGCGAATTGTGTGAGCAGGAAGAACGGGACAAGGAGAGAAATAGAGAGGGAGAGAGAAAGAAGGAGTAGGCGAACTTTGCAGCGCTCAGCAATAAGTAGCTTAATTTTCTTAATTAAGATCGGTCTACCGTCTCAACTATCGCGTAGACACTCGAGTGAGACACGTGGTCCTTTCCTCCTCGACACTGACTGTCGACATGCCGATTATAAGTTGAAAATACGCTTTTAATCGAGTCTCGCTATATCAGTCAATTCGGATGTCGATACTCGAGGTATGAGAATTTTATCGAGAATCTTGTTCAAGTGAATATAATTAATTATTATTATTGTCTTGTTCCTAAATTATAATCTGTAAAACAGTCTGCTAATATAGACGATATATTAGGGAAAAGCAATGAGGTTAACGCGGTTAAAATTGATTTATATCGACTGGCAACCAATCGATGAAATTAATTTCCATGTTTATTCACGATAAACATGGTCACGATAGTGACCTGAATATCATTATACCTAAAATACATTTTCTCGTACCTTCTATAACACTTGAAGCTTGGATTTGTTCGAAATTGTACCGCTTTCAGAATTCCTGGCTTTCAAATGGCTGCAATTATTGCACAAACAGCGCATATTCATATAATCGTGTCAGTCAGGAACGGCACTATATATATATTTCGGGGTTTAAAATGAAAGGACTCAAACAGGGAATCTCACTGAAATATATTAAAAAATGTACCTCTTCTATTTTATTTTCGATAATATACAACTTATAAAACTCGAATATGATTATAGACTGAAAAATTTATATATGATTATATATGAACAATTTTTTGTTTTATTTCACTTTAAAAAAATACAAAAATTATTCTTCCAATTATTTTAACTTATTGTTTTCCGATACATACCGACAAAAATTGTAAAGAAAGAAAAAATATATTTGAATATATTTCAGGGTGTCTAGCAGTCAGGAAAATTTGGAAAATCGGATATTGTTAGGGAATTTTATAAATCTAGAATTGTCGGGGAAAAAGTCAGGAAATTTTACTATTTATCTGGATTTTTTCACATTATTCTACATTTGTCTCAATAATTTGAAATTTTTTATTAAATAAATATAAACTTTTTCTTGACTCCCAGCACGCAATTTTCTGTGTTGTTAAAAATCGATTCATCTATACAGCGTGTTCGTTCATTTATATTTTCATCGTCGTGTTATTTTATTTCAATGCGTTTGATAGAGACAAAACTAAAAAATTTAATATAATATAAATAAAATATGTGATTATTGAAATAGTTTATAGTGACATGTTTGTTTCGATTATCGTACATAATGCAGATTATATAATTGATTTAAATTTTTGTTTCTTTAACTTCCGAGCATTTAATTGATTTATCATCTAGATATACCTATTCAAATTATATATTTGGAAAAAATAAAACTAAAAAGTCAGGGAATTTTATTCACTGAGTCTGCTGGACACCTTGATATTTCCTATATAATTTTACATATTTATATTTGATTATATATGGTTTTTTTGGATCGAGTTATACTTTGAGAAGTATAGTAAGCCATCTCTAAAAGTCGAGATCTTAAGTGCGATGCATCCGAGCCTGGCGTTCTCCGTCGATTATTTCGTTTCCGAGCCTTTTTCACAAACGATTATACGCCCGCGCGCGAGATGCGCATATTACAGAACGAGAGAGCGCGCGCGAGAGATGCAGACGGGGCGGCGATTATTACAGGGTTAATGAGAGAGCGGTAATTGGTTGCGGCGAGCCACCCACGCCGACCGTCCACCGCCGATCGTTCGCCACCACTTGCCGGCACCGATCGTCACGTTCAATTTGAGAGCGAGCCGAAGCAAGAGCGAGCGAGAGAGAGGGAGTATTTGTCTCCGCGTATACAGGGTAATTGTCGGAAAATACGATGACGTGGCGACAAACCCGGCCAGGTCAGGGACGTACGCTAGCGCCAGCCCCGATTAAGATATTATTGTCTCCAGTACGAATAATCATCGTCGTTTCAAGTAATGTTTTGGCGAGCGATTAAATTATAAACAAACAATATATGCGATCATTATTTCATTTTACACGTCTTTCGCACGCGGTTCATTTTTCTTCGAATTTATCCGTTAAATAATATAATTGCATTTGACGTAGGCACACATATAGTGATGTAATTAGCTAATTATATCATATCCTCAGAGAATTGGAAATATATAATTCGAATGGTATAAAATAATTCTATAATAGTCTCTCGTTTGTTGAACGTCATTTCCAACAATGAAAAATCGAGTGCTTTTGATTTGGAAAATATATATATATATATTTATATATATACATATATGTATATATATGTTCAATCTTCATTCATCTTTATCTCGAAAACGTGTAAAGTGTCAAGAGAATGATATAAACGCGAGTCTAACGAAAATGAATTAGCGCAATTACTCCAACAGAGTGCTTTCGTTTGTGAAACAATCTTCGCTTCGAGCAGAGATGCGAGGTAATCGCGACATCGCTCGAGCTCCAATTTCGGGGCATTGTACATCCATGGGGTTAAAGGGAGTTTCTCTCTCCGAGAGAAGGCTACTCGGACGGCTAATGAGGCGTGCGTATATAGAATATACAGACGTCGATCAATGACACGCTTGAGCCGAGCTGCACGTGTGCATAATTTCATTACAGAGGGATTCTAAGGCGATAACGGACTTTTCGTGTAATTCACAATTAATCGGATTAATGAGAGAACGGATAATTGGCTGCGGTGTGTATGTGTCTCGGTCGACGTCGCGTCGCTCTTTCTCCGAATCTCTCTCTCTCTCCCTTTATTAAAGCTTGGCGCCGCATATACAACGTCGGATGACGTCGGGTCATCAATTTCTCGCGTGACGCCAATTTTGCGAGATGCGCCGATTACTCGCGCAACGTTTCGCGCCTCGTATTATCGGATTGCGTCATCACGCGCGTCGCCGACGTTAAACATAACGTTAAGCCCGCTTAACCGGGATCGTTTGGATAATGGACATGGGATTTGCTCGCTTTCGCTTCTCGCTTCGCGAGACGCGAATTGTTGTAAACGCATGGCATATTGAATCTTCCTATTATTTCAGCCGTAATAAAAACTCGATCGATTCTCTTGCAAATGTATCTCTCGTCGTGCCATTTCAATCTGTCTCCGTACATTATAATATTTCGCTGCATTCCCGTATTTCCTTTTTTTATTTAATTATGCGGTGATAAAATTTCGCGTTTCCGATTGGCAAATAGAGTTTTGAAAGAAAATATTCGAGACCGAATGTGACACATTTTACGCGCGAGAGAAATATTTAATATGTAAAATGTAAAATGAGAGAACATCCGAAATAATCATTGGTCTGAAAATTTCAGAATCGCTCGTAACAATTCGATTCGAGAGTTGAACAATCAAACTTTCATGCATGCTCGAATATCGAAGCGAAATTATTACCGGCAAGTTTCTGCTTCGGAAATAGCAATACATTCGGCTCACACTATATTGCCAAAAATTCACGTTTTATTCTACGTATGCGAAAAGTTTGCTGCAAAATATAGAACGATCTATTAACTTGGACAACCGGATACACCTGACAGTCCACGAAAGAATAAACCACCATCTCTGACCCCTTTTCTGATAAAGGCCCCTATAGATAGCACGGTTCAAAACCACGAGTTTGAATATATATCCCTACCGATGCTGATAGTGATACGTGTCAAGATCCCGTCAGTTGCAAACCGAATAAAAGCACGTCGCGCGCACAGCACGAAGTGCGTCCGGTGCATATATATATATATATATATTGTGTATATACCGGAAGTATATATATATTGTGTATATACCGGAAGTATATATATATATATATTGTGTGTATATATATACACAATATATATATACTTCCGGTCGCATTGGGTACCTGGGTCGAAAACGAGGATTGATGCGTAACGCAACGTCGGTCCGATTTCGCTCGCGAACGTCGTGGTTTATGAGACGCGACGTTAAGACGATAATAGAATTTTCATGTAATCCTTAGTAATTCCCTTGCGGTCGTGCAGGAACCCCGGGATCGGAGGACTCCCTTGGCGCATGCCACCCCCTCCCCCCTTATTCAACCCCCTCGGGACATATAAGTGAGAATGCCCACTGTCCCCTTCTTTTCCTCGTCTTTACAGACGCTCCTTGCGCTCGCTTTTAAATCCCCCCGAGGGTTAATTGCCCGGTGTTTTGACGCGCGAGTTACCCGCAAAGGATTTTTGCGGCTGGCCACGAGTTCCTTCGCGCGAACTGTTTCGCGAAAATTAAAAATTTGGACGGAAATATTAAATTTTAGGAAGCAAGAATAATTTATAATTCTGCTCTCGACCGGGAAGAGGTCCCTTTAAATAGCGTGAAATAAATAGCACAAAATTGTATTTTGCTCATCTAAAAATATAGATTTTTCTTCCTATAATAGGAATTTAAATTTACTTTTCTTTTTTTTTTTTTTTACATTTTCCAAAATTCGAATGGAGTAGTTGTATTGTGATCTTCAAATATTCGAGTTCGATATCTCGCTACTTTTTAATATTTATAGCAGAAAATATTTTAATCCAGACTTTTCTATTAACATTCCCAGTACAATAACATCCCACACAGTATATAAGACTATTAATAATTTTATCTTCGAGAGACTCGATGAAAAAACTGGTGCAATTATCTATAACTCGAGAATGATTTGTGTCTCGATATTTGCGGCGACAAAACGGAAAAATCTCGCTCTTTGATTTGTCGAAACATGTGTAATCATAATTAGCGTTGGACGATTCTAAAACAGTGCCTGTGTACTACAGTTTACTACACGAACCGACATTGCGGTGGCATATTTCGCGAATTATTCAGTGGATTATTATTTCGCAACGCGGCGTATAAGCGGATTTATTAATACGTTTAATATGTCTACCAATTCATCAGTTTGTGATGGTAATAACGTCACCATGATACACTGCTTATATCATGCTGCAACGTGTGTGTTTACAAAAGCGGCCGGTATTTACGCAATGCGATTCTATGTTGTTTTAATTAATGCGTCTCGTCCGCTTTGACGCACTGCAGGAAGAGACTCTTTCTCTTTTTCTCTCTCTTTCTCTCTTGCGTTCAATAAAATCTGCGTAAATGTAAAGTTACTTTCGGTTGATGTACAGTGTTAAATTGGATTAATCGAGATTGAATAATGACATTTTTTTTTGCAATTTTCACATCATTCCAATGATAATAAAAATGTAATCAGTATATTAATTCAAGCTCTGCAATACCTAGAACTGTCACTCTTGATTATATTATTTAAAAGTCAAATGTTTTTTCCAACGAATAAATTTTACAAACACATTTATTTTTGCCTTTATCAGGTTTTTCATTCCATTTTCACGATTTAATACTTCATCATTTAAGAGAGCTCTCTTGCCTAATTCAGGATCAATATTTATTCAATAAAGGAATGTACGTACATGTATATGTTTTCCCGAAAATGTATTCGTTTTAAACATCTTCCTGACACGACAAGGTTAACGTGTCGAGTTAGCACGAGAGAGCGCGCTTGGAGAAACCGTACGTCAGCTTCTCGCCCGACGCGAGATAATAAACCCGAATCGATCCCCTTTGCGAAAGTCGCGGGAAAGAGGCCAAAATAGGGGCGGGAACTCGTGATTTCTGACTTCACGTGCCGCTTTTCTCACACGCCGCTCTTCTTTCCTCCAGCATCATCAGCAATCTGTAGCACCTAGCCGAGGGGTAGTTTCTCTATACGCCTTCGAAGCGAAAACGAAGCGTGCAAAGCAACGCAGAGTGCATCAGAGACAGGGATGCGAGCGGAACCGGCGAGTAACGACCTTGATGCGGCTCGTGCCGCGTTCTTATAATGTTTTTCCAGAATAAATGGGCTTTCCGCTGGGTGCGGCGCGGCGGTGGCGTCGCTTCCATGGGGTTCCCGGTAACCATGGCAACCCCGTAACGCCATTAAGCGGGCACGGGGTTTCTCTCCCCCGGCACGGAGGGTATCTCCGGGTAGGAGCGGGAGACGAGAGAAGACCATAACGTCGACCTCTCCCCTCGAGCGCGCGTTCGACTATCCGAACTCGTTCCTCTCGTCGTCCGTTCCTCGAGAATTCTTGGAGAACCACGGCAGAAGAGAGGGTGGGAAGAACCCCCATAAAAATAAATAACTCGCGAGCGAGTGGAAGTATAAAGGTGATACGCGCCTGCTGCTCTTTCCCCTTCGTTCGCTTCTTCTCTTCGTCGCCTAAAATAAGTATGCCTAACAAGTCGAGCAACGCGCTATATCTTATTCAATTTTTATTTACGTCAGGCTACGCGATGACGCTAATTAAACTAGGATAATTATACTTGAGAAATGTCATGCAGCTTCACATTTCTCCAACTGGGTTCAAACATTTATATAAACTTTTTCTTTTATACATTTTAATTTATATATGTATATACATTTTTTGTTAAATTGTCATTTACATAAAGCTATGCGATAACGCTAATTAAACTATGAATATAACTTAATAAGAAATGTGTCACGCAGCATCATATTTCTCCAACACTGCAATTCTAACTGGGTTCAACATTAATATAAACTTCTTCTTTCAGCCAACTTATAAATTTTAATTTATATATGTCTATTATATATGTACATGTATAAATTTTTTGTTAAATTGTCATTTACGTAAAGCTAATGAAACTATGAATATTACTTAACAAAATTTGAATTTATATATATATATATACATTATACGTATATAAATTTTGATATTATAAGAAAAATACACGCGCTCCCTTACTTTTGCGACCTAAAACACCAGATCCAATATCCAAGATCCATATGAGGAGGTAACACGTTGATTAAGTCTGTTGATTAAGCCTGTTTAGTATATGCACATATATTGTACATATATACGTACATATATACTATTTAGTTTCACAAACCAACCGACCCGACCGACTCGCGTCGCCGCGAGGAAACTTCGCCTCTGTGTCGCCCCCGCCGGGGCTTTAGTAATGCGATAGCGGCTTTATACGCGCAGCGGATATACATAAAACGGGAGTAACATGAAGCCGACGTGGGTATACCGTGACTTCTGCCGTTACGCGTCTATGTGCTCTTATTAAAACGACCCGTTTTCGCGCGAAATACGCCAAGATCGCCTGGAAAATTCGCGCGGTTTATTTATCCGTGATGTTATCGCACCGGGTCTTCATTGCGCTTCCAAAGCCATCCCCTGGTCAGTCCACACTACCCTATCAACGTCGAAAAGCATAAACCTCCTTACGAAATTACGATCGAAAAAAGTCTCGCGCTGGATTCCGTCAGAATGAAACAATTTGACGGTTTATAAGTCTGATCCAAAAATTTCGCTAGCGATTTATCGTATCCAAAAGTGTTACAGGTGCTTGTTTATCGCGATGAGACACGCCTAAACGTTTAATCTCCCGGCAAGCTGCGCGCGTACTACGACGGGGGCATTTATTCTCGAAAAGGAAGGGAAAAGAGGCAGACGCGCTCTCCTTGTGCGAAGGAAGGCACGGAAAACGGAAGGAAATCGATAGAACAATTACGAAAGTTTCGCCGCATCAGAGAATCACGGCTTCGAGCCTCTCCCGCGCGCTTATTAATCTCGGTTACGTTCTCTTTAATCACGCCTGGACGAAACAATTGGACTTTTTGCGGCTCTTTTTTTCGCAAAAATTAACTGACACTCGCAAACAGTTTTAGGACAGACAACAACAACGCGCGCGGCTTTTAACATTTCAAAACGTTTTACGATGATAATGGAACGGTTTTGCTTCGCGCGCGGTTCGCTCGTATTTGCATTAATAACGCGGAATTATTCGCTTCGCCAGGGTATTTTAAGGAATTAACAGTTTATTTTGCACTCGCACGTTTTTCAAAATTCATGCGTTTTCATAATTTTCGTCGAATTAACATTATATCGCGGGTTCTCTTTCCCGGGGTGCCTTTACCCTTTACCCCATAATTCGTACATAATTAGCGAAAGGGCAAACGCGCGAATCGGTGAAATTATACGGGGTTGAAATTCTGAATGCTCTTTCTGGAATTACGAACGATATGACCTGAAACTTTTGGCAATGCATCCTCCGTGAGAAAACGGGGTTACTGCGGATCGTTCGAGTAGTAGAAAACACAGTTTTTGCCGTCGAGTGCATTGACGCGTCAAAAAAAAAAAACGAAAAAACAAAAAGAGATGTGTTTACTTCAGATTTAGATGCATCAATATTTACAGTGATATTTTTATACGACATTTTTTGTGACTAACAATTCGAGAGAATCGCGGATGTGAACTAACAAAAGATATTTGTTCCAACCTCGATACCCATTGTTGAGTACACATTCCATTTATTCATTAAATTAAACGAAATATATATGAGCGCCGTTATTATTCACATTATTTATAAATTGAAAGGAAAAACACACTACAAATTCGAAATATATAAAATCCAAATGACGCGTATTAATAACCACAAACGTGCATTATATATAATGGATATCAAATTTATACAATTTGTGCGTGTCTCTTTCATATTATACAATATATCTACGCTTTTATAAAATTTTGCGAAACATGTATAAAATTGATTATACGCACCTATACATTAATAAAACGCATCTCGAAGGATACATTTGTACTTTCGCCAATTCCATCTCTCGCCGGAGAGTCTCCCAAGTCGAGACAATATATTCGATGATCGTTAAAGAGGACAACAAAGGGAGGGCAGAGACCATCTTGCCGGGAAACGCGATGGAGGAACAATTACAAAAGTTTCGTTTACTCGGGAACCCTGGAGAGTCGCATCCCCCCGCGATAGTAGTTAAGTAGGTCGATGGTGATAAATTCGATCTGTCGCCCCCGTATATGTATACGGAAACCCGGGCCACCGAAATTCCGTCGGTTATCTGGCCGCACTGCCAGTTATCCGCCGGATAATCTCACTGCGCATAAATCGCGCCTGCCCATTCTCGCTTAATGGCCGCTGTGCATTTGCGCAAGCACACCCTAGGAAACAAATTAAGTTGTCGCCGGACACGCGGCATCCGTCTTCTCCGTTCCCTCGTTCTTCCGTCATCTCGCTCTTCTTCTGCGTCACCCTGTGACGCATCCGCGAGAAACGAACCGGAACAGGCTCGTCAGCGACACGTGAGCCCCTTACTTTCCAAGTAGTGCAAGTCGGCAATCTTAAAGGGACAGAGAGAAAGAGAGAGAAAGGGAGGGAGAAGCTTTCAAAGAATATTTATATAATGAGTGTATGTCCTACTTTCTACTTGTTTTTTTTTTTTTTTTTTTTTTTTTACATATTTAGCCATTATCCTGGATCTACTGAAAAAAATAACAACTTTGAACGCAACTTTTATATCAGTTTTTCTTTAACAAACATTTTTCCTGACAACTCTATAATTTGATGAGAAAAAATATTCTATCGAAAATATAACTCTCACAAATTCAACGTCAGAGATATAAATAATTAATTTACTTTATTTAATGATTTTTCGTTATCGTCAACTCTTGATGAAATTTAGTGAAAAATTAATTTTAGCCGTGCTATTCTTATACGCAAAATCCATTTTCATTTCGATTTGACAGAGATTTCCACCGTGAGTCCATGCTTAAAATCTTAACTAAATGAAAAGTGGCCGGTAAAAGATTGACCCGCGCCACTAATCGGTTTACATAATTTGCGCTTTTCCTGTCGAGGTACTTCGACGTTGTCGCCGCAAGATTCTGAACGGCCAATCGATACTCGAGCCACCGTTCGCTATTTAAAGTTTCCTCTTGTCGAGAATCTTCGGCGGCGACACGCTTTAGAAAAATCCGAGCACGTTAAGCACGTAAAACGACGAGCCATGATGACAGAAGCCATATTTTATAGTTAGTAAATTCTATGGTAATGACGTCGCTGTACCGAGCACGGGAGCTTGAAATTTATTCATACTAAGTAGATAACAGGATTTCGCGGTACTCTGTACTGGTAAGAAGATAGCGACAAACGTCGTAAAACATTTTAGTAAGTTTGCCATTGAATCTCTATACTCGATATTGGCGTTTTTAATAAGTAGAATCTTTATAAATCCGATTTTTCAATTAGTCGTAAGTGGATCTTCAAAGAGAATCTCATTGATATCGAGATACTTGAAAAATTATCTTTCGCGAAATAGCCTCTTGTTTTTAAAATTTGTTTATACCGAATATATATGTTTTTGCATCGATTTCTCATTACTTGATTACTATATAAAAAACTAAATGTATATAAATATTTTTTCACGGACAAAATTTATGGAATTTAATTATACAAGTTTCAACAAACTTTGATAGAAGCCTCCTTTAAAATGTGTATGTTGTGCACAAACTTGTAAAGATATTAATTATATAATATAATCTTATATACACTTTCTTTGCAATAATATATACATTCAATATATGTATAGGCGCGTTATTATCTCCTCATAGAAAACAATCTCTAAAGAGTATAGAAGCGCGTCTTTCGAGCTTAGGAAGATTGTAAAGAACGCAATCTTTGTCTCGCCAACTTTCGCCGTGGAAAATGTAGTTCCTTCAGGAAGCAGCCGATATCTTCCCCGCTGCTTAACGGATTTTCTTCCAAGCGGGGACACTTATCCGTGATACTTCCTATACCTCGATATACGACTTCGATCGCGGTCATAAGTTTCCTTTAGCTCCAGGTGTACTCGAACGATCCCCGCATCCGTGGCTGTAATTTGTGAAATAAATGTACGAGCTTGAGTTTCTCTCTTCTCTCGTGAATCGGTACCTTGTGCTTTCGAGCTTTCCGACTTCCACGCACGATTTAAGTCCGATTCGATTTAATGCTCCCTCCAAGTATACACGGTGCTCGCGAAACGAGCGAACGTTCAGCGGCGTGAACTGAAAGAGGGTTAAGAGGCCTAATTATAATTTATTAGAAATAAATGTTTAAGTTAATTTTCATACATTTTTTTACATTTTTCACGCGTGTAACAAATAACTCTGCTGTTGAAACAATCGTGATTTTCAATTCGCTTTTCGCGATTCGTAGAATGTCAGACAGAATTCCGAATCACATCGTACTTATTGTATATAGAAAAAGATGAACAAGACGAAAAGAATTTTGTGTTACGCCGCTGCTCGCGAATTTAAGTGTCAACCATTGGAATTCAGCGGTTCGCGAAACTTGGCGGGACTAATCGCGCGAATACCGTTTCGTCTCTTCAATATCCTGTCGGTTCAGAGATCTTGGTCCCTTTCGCGGTGAAATCCACAGAGGAGACGAACCGGAAATTCTTCGCAGCCGCCGTTATCTTATCTTCGAGCGTTCCACAGCGTCTTTCATAAAAGGCAAACATCACGAGGTAGCACCTGCGTAGTTTCGTAACCAGTTGATGCCGCGAGGCAAACACCTTCCACTATAGCTTTACGACTTAATTACACAGAGGTAAACTTATGCGTCTTTATACTAAACGCATCTAATAACGGATGGCAACGCATTCATTATCAGCAGAGATTGCGTGTCGTTCGGTAACGTCTTTGTGCTTGATCCGCGTGTTAATTTTTTAAGAGAACTGCTCGATAAACGAGTTCATTAATGCTGATTAATTAGTAGATGTCACCTGTGTGTATTTCGAGTGTCTGGAAAATTTCTGAGAGCCAATAATAAAAAGAGTAAAAATTATGCAAACGTTAAAAGTAGCAGATATCTGTGTTGACACGTCAAACTGCCAACAGCAGAACATACATATCTTTTAATTAGTGTAATTAGTATAATGAGTAATAACTAAATTGTTTAATGACTTGATACTTTTTAATCAATTTTTCTGCCACGATAATATAATATAATGTATTTTACACATTTATTATTTATTATTAATTATAATTTCTACTAATTTATATTACGCGTGTGTGTTACGCGTAAAAAAATAAGACAATCTATGATATTTATCGGTTATATGTTTGGCTATCGAATCTATGTCAATCAATGTCAATACGTTCAATTTACTTGAGGTAAGAACGACGTTCGCTCAACGAAACATCCCTTGATCATGCGAGACCTCTTAAACGGATCGCTGTCGTCGTGAACTCCTGCCCAAGGCGAACACCTGTTTGATCGACGAGAACAAGGCGTCGCGACGCCGAGGTAAACGAGAGCTTTCGATCAGGCCCTCCTTGCTCGATAAGGTGTACAAAGTTAGCCCAGGCTCAGCTGGCTTAACGTTCCATTAGCGGGCTTGAACCCGGCGACCCGCGCGCACGTTAAACCTAGGATTAGACCAAATCTGTTGTTCTCCTTATTTCGGCTCTCTCTCTCACTCCCCATATGTCTTCTCTAATATGTATATAGACACGTAGACGTATCGATAATACGTGCTCGTATTTCAGATGTCTCAGTTACGAGACTATATATGCATCGCTTTCAAATGCATCGATTCACTTGACTTGGATTTTTCTCTCTCAATGTTGAAGAAAAATCACCGGCTCTTATAGTTCCGCTGCATTCATAGCAGTCATAAAACATCTTTTTATCGCTTAAATCGTCATAAATATACTTAGATGGTATCGCGCTTTATTCTATCTAAAACATCGGTTTGCTTTATTTATCATTTTAGAATTCGAAATCATTTTTGATCTCGTGCAAAATTAATCTCTTGTTTAAAAACAAATTTTCTATACTCTTCTAGTTTATTTCTATTTACGTTGAATCGTTGAATAATTGAAAAAAATTGGTTTTTTCTGAATAAAAACAATATCTCTCAAAACAATATATCTCTAAAAGTATGAGACAGATGTCGAATTGATGCTACGATGAAAAACGGATCGTGTAAATTTTATTTGTCCTTTATTATCATTTTAATGTCGTACTTTTTAACTGTTCGCATAAATTTTCTATCAATATTCAATGCGCAATTGTATTTTATAATGTCATCGATCAATATTCATTTAAATGAGAGAGCCGAGTAACAACTTAACAGCATTACAGAAATATTTCGAAACACAAAGAGAGGAACAACTTTTTCATCTGATTCAAGTATCACGAAAGGGAGGACTTTTACTTATTCATTCCATCAAATTAGGGGCAGGGTAATAGTCGAAGCCCGTCGAAGGACACAGAACTTTCCTGTGGCATCCGAAGCCTAACGAGGTTCCGCATACCGGGCGGTTGATTAAAACGGCATTAGTCGAACTGTCCTGGGGATCGATCGATCCTAGACACACATAGGTAGGCCAATCACCTAATTAAGCCACCCATCCCTGCCTTACGCGTTTCCTCTACAGGGTGATCTAATTATTGTCTCACGAGCGTTTCTCGCGGAGAACAATTCTTCAGAGTTGTCGCCTTTGTTCCTTTCCCCTTCGTCAAAACAATCGCGAGATTACAAGGGATTTTGAATTAGGTTAACAAGAGAAAAAGCATGAGTCTATAATTTAAAGCCTTATTATCGAAGAGCATTAATAATTATATTATATATACACTTTTACATTTTTCAAAAATTTTATTTTGTAAATAAATTTATATTTATTTGTATTTTTATCAAATATTTAAACTACACTAGATTAGATGTCTTCTAGAATCTTTGATTTTAATTTTTGAGATAGATTAGCATCAAATTTTGTTCTTTTGAAAATTGAAAAAAAAAGTTTTATGATTCGCAATATTTCAATATTCAAGTATCATCGTGACGCCTGTGACAAACGTGTACATTCGTGCAAAAAGTTTCTGCGAGTGTATTTAGAAAAGTGTGTATGTCAAAGGAGAGCACGTGTAAAAGCCCTACACGTGATTAATGAAGTGCCGTCGACAAGGTGTCGATCCTGCTTCGTACGATGTAACGCCTCTCGGGACAAATATTGCCCTCGCAAAAACCGAGTACACGGTATCTTTTATCCCTAATTGCATGATTAATCAACGTGGTGACGAATAGCGTCTGGCGATATTGAGATAACACTTTGCTTATCGCGTTTCCTTGTCCGTATTTTTTTAATATGTAAAAAGAAAAGTCTTTTCTATAAAAACAATATTTTATGATATACATAGTAAAATATTCTTTTTTCTCTCTTAATCCATGAAGCTCTCAAATGCATTATATCGAATAATCTTATTTTCATGTCTGATATTTCCTTGAATTTTTTATGCCCATTTAAAAATGCAAAGGATTGAAAGCCCCCCAAAAATATAAACAAAAAATAATAACCATAGAATTTTGGAAAATTGATTTTTGCTCCAAGAAAAGTTTAGCGACAAATCTGTCATTAAAAACAAAGTGCACTTTTATAAAATATTCTCCGAAAAATGAAAGAATAATGTGCAGAATTCGATGCGGCATTAAAATATTGAAAGTACTAATTTTCTTTGAAAAAATGGCATGCACATTGCAATATAATTTCGTACGAGAAATCTTGTCTTACTCGATAAGGGCTCGATCAGGAAATAGATCCTTTTCGATGTTTGCCGCATATCGGGTTAAAGCTCATGCCGGCAGCCATGCAATAGGATGCGCTCGGAATAATGCAATCACCGTCAGTGGGAATTCCGAGTATCGGCACCGCGACGTACGTTCTGTTTGACGAAATTCAAGACATTCCAGGGCAACAATGCTATCCGTTGTTTCTGATATCTCCCGTTTCAGGGCGAAGCCACCTAACAAACCATGAGCGACATGGTACGCTCGAGTGGGAATTAATTGGAGGTTACTGAGAACGATACAAAGCGAAGCAATGGGAGGGAAAATTTCAGAGAAGAAAATTCAAAATCTTTTGAGGGAAGAACTTAGATACTCTGTTTTTGCTGATCTTAACATCACATTATTCTCTTCTCTCTCTCTTTCTGTATACATTACATACTGAATATTACAATACTTGCTTCGATGTTGCTTTCTAATGTCGAAAGTATAACAAATTTTGAAGTTACTCGCTGCGAAACTTCGGAATGATCAGCTGAAATTTTACATTTTTAAACTCACGATTTAGCAATTTTTCATTGGTGCGGAAGAGCAGTTTTATACAGGCCACAGCCGGTGTACACATACAAGCACACACGTACACACACATACTAAGGATTAACTATTTGATACACTTTCTCGTTCGAAGTAACGCTGTATAATTTTTCTCACTTTATCTTAGGAAATTGATACTACGCTATTCTGACTTTATTTACAAAATTAGTACTTTTTCTTTTTATCTCGTTACATGTGACTAACTTATCTTGCAAGTAATTCAACTTTGAAGCATGTTGCTAAAATCAGTGTTCTAATGTATTCGTTGATTCATTAAAATTTATAATGTTTAAGACCAAGTTTATGCGCCACTTTTGAAGCTGATGTATATTATAAGCTTCTACTTTAGACGATCTATATAATTCGCTACAAAATTCAAGACGTCAAATTTATTTATAATTTTATGTGCGCTACATATCTATTCCGATGCATAATGCATATATTAATCCAATATGTCCCTTTTATTTTATCTGTATATTTTTAAAATCCTTTTTGTATCGCACGACAGTATAAAATTATAGATAGAATTTCAGTTTGAATTTTGTCACGAATTAGGTCGTCTAGCAATATTCGGGTGAATTTTGAGGAAACATAAGATGAGAGAGGAAAGAAAGTAGAGTCATCCGAGAGTTAAATACCGTGCGCGTACTTTATAAAGAGGGAAAATGCCACAGCCTATAAACGCGTGTAAAATTAACGAGGAAATGAAGCGCGAGAGACCAGGTTACTCTCCGTTACTCTTCGTAGCTTCGGACACCAGCGGTTTTGTGAGTGATTTTATGGCCAAGTCCCGGCTTACTTTACGACCTGACCCCTGATCCTGAAACATGTCGAATTACAGTCCCCCCTCTTTCTCTCTATATCTCGACCTCTCTTGCTTAGCCGCCACGAGAACATTTCATAGGAAAGAGACGAAAATTGAGAGGCTCTATCGATTTCACCTTTGGACAGGAATTCATAAAGGCCGCGAGAAGCTTAAACACACGTTTGACGATGCAAAGTGGAACCTTTGAGGTTTCGATACCACGAGCACTGCAGCTTTGCACATCTAGTCTGGATGAGAAGTTATTTAAATACGATTATCAAACACTGCAAGGATTGAGATGCTGTACAGTGCAAGTGCAAGCAAAGCGCTCAGAGCAATTTTGATATGACTTCCTTTTAATATAGGTAGAAAATAAGTATACCGAAGAAAGAACATTTTTTATATCGATATCATTCTTTATATTAATATAATCATTAAATTAGTACTTGCTTTTACAAATTATTTATAGCAAGAGATTCTATGAACATTTTGTATGGTTTACAATTATTTGACACTATTCAGAACAATCTACAATGAATTTGGTATATTATATGATTTTAATAGCAGTAACATTGCAGTACCTAAATTTTTCCACGTATTTCAAAAATTCCTTCTTATAATCTCTTTCGCTCCTCTATTCGCATCACGCATTCCTCGTTCGCTACGGAGATCCATCTTTTATAACGGTGGTGGAGAGTACGAGGACGGTATACTATATATATATATATATATATATTTGATCCATACGCTTTGTACATATCACGATTTCAAGCAAGAATAACTATGCGCAGTCGGAGAGAGCAAGCGTCACGTTGCGAAATATTTTCGGGCGGGAAATTCGGAAACGCGTTTCGGGGAGGCGAATCGATACGGTACCCCTGCAAATAAGAGGGATGAGTGGGGAGATAGGTAGAAACGAGTCGACGAGAGGACTCGAATTAGGATAGCGCGACGTGGATTGATTTTGAATGAGCCGGGGAGACACATCCCGCGTAATCCGACGACAGGTTACTTAGCGAGCGGCCGTGTAGACGGATATGTAGGCGCAACAATTTAATTACCGCCGGATATATACGCCATGCCAGACACGTTTCTCATAACGGTCTCCCTCGGCAACCGGCTGATTACCGCGAGCGGGTGCGCTAACTTTGCGTCTCGAACTTGACGGCGCGACACTTGAACGAGTCTCTCTCTCTCTCTCTCTCGCTTCCTGTCTTTCTCCCCCGTAGATGGAAAACACCTTTTGCGTATGCGTCCCGCCGTATGGCGAACATAACTTTGCATTTAAATTTGTTATAATTTTCCGTGGACGAAGTAAACGCGCGTCTTCTCGAAGGAAACTGCCAAAGTCTACCTGCTATATCACGTAAACTTTGGCTCATCCACGAAAATGTGTGTACATTATTATTTATTGACGTATAATTTGCGATGAATGTATAATGTATACGATATAAAGTGCTTCGAATTTTCTTTTCATCTATATGTATCATCTTTGAGCAATATGTATATGGAATTGATTTTTTACTAGATTAATTTACTCCAAAGTTCCTCGACGAATATGAGGAAATTCTCTAGAAATTTTTAATTATTTAATTACGTACTTTGTAATCATATAACAATATTAATGATTCTAATTTGAGAGGGAGAAACAGAGAGATAAAACAAGATGGGGTTAATTAAGAAAAAAAATTACACACGAAAATTACATCATCATAAAAATTAGGAGGAAGAGTAAAAGCACTCTCGTGCTAATGTCAAAATTGCAGAAAGAAACGAATCGACTAAAAATAAATAAAGCTGTTACGATCGAATATATAACATCCTTCTTCTCGCTTCTATTTTCGGAAACATATATGTATGCGTATCGTAACGAGAGACATCTTATTATTTTTACATCCATCTGGCGAGCATCTCAAATATTCAGCTTGTGTCGCATCCGAAACGGACAGTGCATTAGGATATTTGAAATATGATTTCGCACATATCCGCGTGGCATTTGCATTTTTTAAAGAGACGACTCGTTCGCGTCGCGCGTCTACTTCATCGAAGTTAGAAACGATATCGTTCTCTCCTGAGGCTCTAGTGTAGAAATGGAGAAAGTTTGATTGAATATCCCGAAACACACATCGACGGTCGCGAAGAAAAATTGGCTGTAATACGGCGAGATTTATAAATTGCGAAAGTAGGCTGCATTTTTTTAAACGCGATCTATAGGATAAATAATGTCGCTTTATGAGAGCGGAGAATAATAATATTCTTCTTCCTTTCTTCGAAAAACACTCTAGAATTATTTCATTTAAATTAAGCTAGATAAAGGTAAATCAATGGGAAGTTTGCAATTATGAGTGCTTTTATAAATATGAAACTTAAATTATTCCCAAGCAAAACTAAAACTGAAGAAAATATTATTCCTTCCTTTCACCGGTCTTGTAAAAGGAGCCGCTCAATGAAAACGAGTTTTTAAATTAAATTAGTTCGCAACAAGATTCATTTGCCTATATGAATATAAACGTGAGTTTAATTTCAAAGTATAGCGGAGCATTTTGGGAATATTAAATATGAGAGGAAAAAAAGAAATATAACCGCTATACAAGCGGAAGTGGCTCGTCGAAAGCAAAAATGTCGCCTTAGACAGCCGGGAGAAAGGGACGACTTTTATTCGAGCTCTCTCAGTTGTGTGATACGGTACTCATGCCTAACCGAAGGAGATGAGAATGTGTCCCGATACGGGATAAAAGAAGCTTTGCTTCGGTATTGATCCTTCTTGCGATGGGACCGCGAGCGCCGTCGCTTCGCGGGAAATTCCTGGAGGAAAACATTGTAAGTGGCAATCGTGAGGAGCGGATCGTTAAGCTCACCTCTTTTTCTCTCCCGTCAACAGTCACGTCGAGAGAAACTTCACCCTACGTCACTAAGTCATTTATCATTATCTAGAAAGATCGTTTTATCAATTTCTGCATTTCCTCGCAAATTTGCGTTTTATTCAAATTATGTTTATCGATGCTTCATTAATATATATGTCGATTCCTTCTCTCTGACGTTTTACAAAGATCAGTTCAGTTTTGTGAATATATATACGTGTTCTGAAAAATCGTTTTGTTGTAGATTAAACAATATGACGTATAAAGAATTGCAATAATGAATTTTACATCTCGTTGATTAATTTCGTTTGTATCCTCGCACCAGCGGTTACGCGAGATATATTCTTTGATTCGAGGTTGCTCGAAAGAAAAAAAAAGTCCGACCCTTTCTCGGCGGGAGAAAATTCAATGTTCGATATAACAGGATATACGATGCGAACACCGGCTTAAAATCTAATCTTCAAACGCAGGCTGGACCCTCCTGGGTTCAAAATTCAATCGGATCATCTCGCTCATAACGTTCATCCAGAACGCAACGTTTCGCTGTGTACGGACGTATTTTCGCGAATATTATAAAGCTCACGACACGCGACATAATAAATTTCAATATAGTCAGCAAAATAAAAAATGAAATATGATGATGAAAATAAAAAAGATTTTTTTATCAATTCATTTTCAGTTTCAATTTTCCCTTTGTGGATTCTAAAAGATCGATAAGGTTTAAATCTATATAAAAACTGAGCTTCTCCTTTATATTTCTCAAAGACAGTAATCGAACAGTTTTCCACTTAAAGATACAAAAGAGGAGCTTTAGGCAAAATTATAGATTGAATAGTTTTAAAAAAGAGCGATCTAACTGTGTGCTTAAAGTATCAAAGTAGACGTTAGACTGAAAATTGAGATCGATCGTAGGAGAAAAATTTCTCGACTCGCGGGAAGCTTGTTAAAAAAAAGCAAAAAATTTAGAAATAAAAAGTAATTATTATAAGTTTTATCTTCGCTTTATCTAAGCGAAACAAATAAATCTTGTAGCTAGATCAGAAAAAATAAAACTTTCGTGTGCCATGAGCTTAATCTCGTTCTTTCGAGGAAGAGAAGGAAGGCTGAGCCTCCCATCGCGCAAGAAGAACAACCTGCTCGATATCTATTCAGATCAGACAAAATCCCAGTATACGTTCAACTTTCGTGATCTGCATGCGTATATATATCCTGACGTATAATCGATAGAATCTCGCGAAATATTTGCTATCGCGATTGCGCCGAATCGTGATCATTAATCTTTTTACGAGATAGTCCCGTAGACTTTTCAAAACATTTTTTTTTTGCATTTCCCGGAGCGAGAAAAACATCGACGGCTAATAATAATGGATCGATATGAAACTCTGAAACTGCGTTGCGTTGCGTAGTAATTTGCGAAGCTTTTGCTTTCCGCTTGTGTTTCTCTGCAATGGAGCATGTTTACGTCTTGTTATACGCGACGTCGCTCTGGCATAGACTAACGAGCCCTTTCTTATAAAGCGAACCGCGCGTTTTCAATGAAAAAGTCCTACTCTTTAGGATACGCGAGATTACAAGGAAACCGTACGTACTTAATCCGCATCGTGTTTATAGGAGTATCACAAAGAAAATTGTATCTATGAATAAAAGAAGATCTGATTAATCTCTACAAACGTAAGCTGGAAAAGCAACAAAGCGGATAATCGATAGAGGCGGATAATATCACAGAAATACTCGAGAGATTTTATATATAATATTTTCGGAATTATAATTATAATATTATATACCTTCTTTTGAAAAAAAAAAAAAAAAAAAAAAAACATTAAAAAATAACTTAATCACGAGTTGATAAAAAATGCCATTAAAATAAATATTACTCCAGGAGATCCCGTGTAGAAATAAATTGTAGTTAGAAATTAACTGGAGGCTATTTTCATGCTTCTCATTTAGAATGAAAATTCACAGCTGCGGCGAGTCGCGGTTTAACAAAATCTCGCATCTCATGTATCTCCATTAGAAGGCCAATTTACCGGTTTTGCACCGAAATCCCTTTACTCCCCGACGATCTCTCTCACCGCCGGGCTTATTACTCGCGGCATCCTTCCTATATCCGCTATCGCCCGCGCCACGTCGCGTCGCATCGACGATCCCAATTCTGCGGCGCGAGCCAGAAAATCGCTGTGCGTGGACGCTCCGCTTTGGCACGTCTCTTTCTCGTCTGCGACCGTGACGCAGAAGGGATGTAGGAAGGAGAACACTGCTTACCAGCCGCGACCTCCTACGGAAAGAGGGTGCCCTCCCGATACAGGAGGAGATCAGAGGGAAGTCCCGGCCGGTCCCGTAATCTGTATCGCATCTTTCTCCTTTGCGCGAGCCCTCGTCGTTCTCTCCGTTCTCTCTTCGTCTTTCCAAAATCGATTTCGGTCGGTGCGAGGGCGCGCCCAGTGAGCTCGACACGGCGAGAATACGACTTTGAGCGAGAGAGGGTAGGAACCTCCGCGAGGGAGAGAATGACGGGATAAAAGGGGCGGATGAGAGAGAGAGAGAGAGAGAGAGACAGTTAGCCTCATTTAACCGAGAAGGATCCTGCCACGTCGTGCGTGCGATACGCCCACCCTTCGTCTCCTTGTCCTTTTCGTGTGCGGTTCCGCCCGATGCCGCAAACCGCCGCTCCAAGTTTCACCTCCTCGGGGATGCTGTAGGCTTCGCCTAGGAACGCTCAAGACCCTCGCAGGACGAAAGTTACTTCGGACGGCGAAAATCGTTTCGCGTTCTTCCACGTTCATTTCCGGACAGTTCGTAGATTTAGGAAATTCCCGGAAGAACGCTAGGATGAAAACACGAACGTTTCGTGAAATTTATATTATGCTCCGCGTTTCGAGAAAGCGCATTTTCCACTTGGCTCTTAAAAATTTAAACTTTGCGAAACTTTGCGAAAATCGTGAAATCGAATTTACGAAATTATTCGTAGAACGAGACAAACTGTACTATATATATATATATATATACGAAAGTCGCAGAGAACACCGAAGACAAAAAAAAAAAAAGAGAAAAGAAATTAATGCGCAGCTGGATATATATTCTTCCAGAAGCTATCTTGAAAATTTAACCGGAGGACCTTTGAGGAGATGTGCGCATCGTAAAAATACCTCTTATATAATCTCTCCCGCTCTTCTTCTTCTTCTTCCTTGTTCAGAAAGGACGGAGAGAGATCTACTTCGCCTATATGTATCGCGGAATCTACGACGGGGCGGAAAAAGGGAGAAAAAAGGGAATATACAGGGAGTTAAAACGAGCGACGTACGTCGCTTTCTCGTGCACGCACGTGCACAAGTCGCTGGAGTTCTCTACCTCTTTGGTTCTGACGCGACGGCTCCACCCTATTCTACCTACTTACGTGTCCGCCTGTCCTCGCACACGTAAACGGGGCACTTTTGCACAGCCAGCGACCACCGCACGTATACGCGCGTTCCAAACGCACCCGCGAATTGCAACCCCCGTACACTCGCATTTTCTCGAACCAATGGCTGTGAAATCGAGCGTTTTCTCTCCCTCGCGGTGCGTCCTTCTCCTTTCGTCGCTTCATCCGTCTCTCCTCTTCCGCGGAATTGCGGACGCACTCGAACCACGGTGGTGTTCCACCCCAAAGCCGCTTGTGGAATTTCGCTCGGGCATGTCGATCGACACGGGGCTCTCGAGCGAGGAACATCAATTCCGAGCTGCTGCAAACTGCATTTGTCTTGCAACGGCAGCTCCGACCTCCTTTTCCCTGTCGCGCCGGTAAAGGATCTCGGATTTCTTTGTCTAACCATAAATAACATTTAAGATTAAAGGAATTGAACGTCGTATCTTCTCCCCGTGTCGATCTCCATCGGTCGTGCTTTTCTCTTTTAGAAAGACGTGCTTTATTCCGGCTGCGATCCGCTTAGTTATTTAAAAGTCATAAAGCATCAAGATCGATGGCGAAGATATTGTTTTAAATTAAGATAGAATTCGCATTTAATATGTTTTGTAAAACGTTTTGCATCGCTGTTTTAATTATGTCGGTAAAATATTGCTGTAATTTCCAAAGAATTAGTAAACTTGAAGCGAACGAGTTAATCTTTTACTCGCATTTCGTAGGAAAATATACAGGACTTTTATTCGAGTTGTTCTTGCGTTGTATAAAATAGAAATGTATACCGAACACAAGGGGAATGTTTGCAATAACTTTCTCTGTGTGTAGAATTACATTTACCGGGGTGACATATACTTCGCTTTACGATACACTCTTGTCCTTTATAGTACGTCCTTTAACTTCTCGGGAACTCTGACCGATAATCAGAACTCTCCGAGAATTGTCATCGATCTGCACAAATAACTCCCACGGGTACGAAATCTCGTTGACCCGGTTTGCCCAACAGCAGTTCGTGGCAAAAAAGAAAAACGAAAAAAAAAAAAAAAAAAGAAAGGAAAAGAGAAGGGAAGAAAAAAAAAACTCACCGAATCCAGATTCGCTGCTCTTAATCTTCTTTCGAGTAACCCGGTGATTTCTATATCCAGAAAATATCGCGGCTCCTTTTTACGACCGGCGTAACTCGGCGGCTAAAGTTTAATTAAGTAATGCACTTCCGGCGTTGCACTCGCGGTGTTGGCTCGCAGCGCGAATTCTCGCGACGGAATTTTTCTTCGCGAGGGAAGACCAAGTGCCGCGCCATCGGCCATAACTTGTCGACAAAGAAGCTCCGCCGGACCCCGGTTCTTTTCAATGACAACTCGAAGAGAAGGCTGAGAAATGCGGAAATTCATCTAACGGAATATACCTCTCTTGAAAATTCGCAGCCGCTGTCTGTTACTTTATTCGTCGCCAAGTTGAATCCTTATTCCCTCCTCGCTCGATTATTCCAATTTTTTGTGCCTTTTTGCGAATGGAAGATTATTCGGCGATCCTATTGCGCGTGTGATGCAGATAATATATATATATATATAAATGAACACAAGGAAATATTGACATAAAGAAAATTGAAAATTTTCCAAATGTCTCGTATAAGCTTGTATCAAGCTTGCCTGTGGAATATAAACTTACTGAATTAGAGACACGACACGTCTTGATATCTCGGGTATATACTTTGTTTATCCCGCGCATATTTGATTTCACGACTTTAAGTATTCAAAGGTAGCAAACAATACCTCCGACGTCTAATAGATTTTGAAGTAATGATATTTAAAAATTAAAATTAAAAACTGTAACACGTTTAAAGTACATTTAAACGGATTAAAATTGAACAAGTTTATAACAGCTTAATAATTTAGCAATTTAATAAGTATTCAAAAGCAGCAAACAATAGCTCCGATGTCAAATAGATTTTGCAAAAGTACCTAATGATATTTAATAATAATAAAAAATGAAACATTGTATCACGTTTGAAGAATATTTAAACGGATTAAAGAAGCTTAACAGCTTAATAATTTAGCGAGTTCAGATTATTTACAAATCAGAGATTTCATGGGCGTAAGAGAGAGATTGCTGAAATGTTATATATTAAAAAGCAAAAAAACGCAATCAGTCTTCAAACTGACACAGACAATCTCAACTCTGTTTATGATAAGGTCATTAGAATAATTTAGCGTCTTGTAACAGTAGTTGACAGAATGTCTTAGCGACATGTTAAAGTTCACAGCGCTTAACATATCATAATTTATATCTCTATATCTTAATGTGGCTTATTAGAATTGTTTTAAGTAAGTACATTGTTGTCTCTTCTTGCACGAATTGACTTGTATTTAGTTTTAGCTTTGCGTCGCTAGCTATTGATTTTTTATAATTTTAGCACTTGAAAAGGATCTGAATTTAAGTATCGAAACGTAGTGTACTTCATATCTAATAAAGACGAAGAATAATATTAATAAGAGCCAGTATGCTCGAACTAATCGTTAATTTCCTTATTATTTTTTAAATTCTCTCTGGCGAAGAATACAAATCTATTATTTCATGGAAGTGTCTCTTCTCTCATAAACGCCAACAGAAATAATTGACTCCAGATTTCGGGAGAATTGTTGAAAGTCGAACGGCGAGGATAAATAATTAGCGTTGACAAAAGATCTATTCTGGTGCGTCTGGAACCATCTCGTGGCAGACAATTTGATTCTCCGTGTCGTTTCACGGATGCGAAATCCGCGCGAACTCGAGAAATGGGAGCATCGGGAAACTGAAAGTACGGCGCTATATCCGGGGTTATATTTTCAAGCTTGCGGCAGATCTCTCGCCGATTTCGCAATATACAGCTGCCGGGAGTTTTCCCCCGGTGAGATATAGCGCCCCGTGAAATTGTTCGCGAGCGGCTCGATGACGTATTGCGCGACGACGAACATCCCGTGGAACGTATATATGTATATATATATATATATTCGCTAAAGTTGTGCAATATGAGAATACTGCGAAAGCAACGGTATGCGAATTCGACGATACAAGGGATAACTAGTTGCTTTCCGAACCCCCTTTTCGTTCTACCGTTTAATCGCAATTGCAGAATCAAGATGTACCGATATTAGCATTTGATTTGGAATCTAAAACAAAAGCGACGTCGTTTCTTTTGTTGCATTCTACAAAGAACATTTCATGAAAAATCAGCGCTCTGCTTGTTTAGTGGCAAACTTCCCGATGGAGATTTCCTTTAGAATGAAAAATTCTCGGAAGCTTGTTGTTCATTTCTGCTGTCTCTTGTTTGCTTTGTCTTCTTTTAGAATTTTTTCATCAATCTGAAAAAAAAAGCAAAAATCAATGCCCTAGAAAAGAAATTGACGAGAGTATTGATTATTTCAGAGTTGAAAAAGTATTTCTTTTGATTCTTGAAAAAGAGGACGTTGAGCGCATCAATCAACAGAATTAAATAGCTTTAAATCGAATCAATTTTAACTTGTTCTCTCTCGAACGAAATTTAGACCCTTTCTGTGCAAATTTCTTTCTATATTTCTCGAAATCTTATGAATGTCACCAAGACACCGCGTTATTATGCACACGTGTTATGAGCCAACAATAACGCGAAATACAATTACGCGAGGTTCGCTTTAGGATGCAGTCTGAATCGCTTTTAATGCACGTTAACTAATTGGCCACAGGTGTGCACCTGAGCAAGTCCCTGAAGAGGAGAGAGCCGCAACGTTGCAAACATGCAACATAAGCATGCTCGTAAGTGCATAAGCTGGTCGACGTAGTGTTTACGAAACGGTGATCATTTTGTATAAGCGGTGAGAGTTGTTCTCGTTGATTTGTGTAATAGGTATCGTGAAGAGGGCTTTTTTCATCGAGCTTTTTAAATTACAAAATAAAGCAGTTGACACATCACAGGGGATAATTCATCACTTTAAATATATTATATAATTATATAAGAATTAAAAATAAATATCAATATTTTTAAAAATATATAATTATATAATGATTTCGCAAAAACTTGGGGAAAAAATGGCGACAATTATTTAGCGATAACTACTTGTTTATCGATTTTATTCACGACGCGGCATATGCACACAGAAGTCGGAACCCGAAGTTACGTTACGGCGTAAAGTTGCACGTGGAGGGTTGGACAGGGGGTTGAAGGGGAGGCAGCATCCTATTATAATGCTCGGACCGGCAGCGATGTTTGCACGTGGTCGTTTCTCGTCTCGCGTGTAATCCGGTCCTTTGTAGCTTGGCCCTGGCGCTCCGCGCTTCGTTTGATTATTAATTATTATTGGAAGGCAAATGTAGCGTGACCGTTGCGCGCGGCAACGATCGATAATTCATGCACGACAAACCGCGCCGGCTGCCGGCGCCCGAAGAGAGGATTGATTCGGGCCGAGGGACTCTCCTCGGACGTGGCTTTGCCTTTATCGTCGGCCCGCACTCGTCCATTTTCCCCCGGAAGCGCTTTCGAACTTCATCCCCTTCTCTCGTGTATTTATAAACTTTTCGAAGTGCTCGCCGCGCGGCGGTTAACGGAAACCTTCCCCGAAGGATATATCGACGCCTCGACGTCGACGGCACCGATGAAAACTTAGTAATTTCGGACGTGCTCCAGTTTACACGCCGACGACTTCAGCCCGCGATCGGACTCGGGGAAGACGCGCTTACGTTTACTTCGGGGAGGACTGTTACGCGCAGGGAGTGGAAAGTTTTCCCGCGGCGTGTATTAATGGCAGAAGTAACGGAAGCTTTCCGTTTCCTCGGGAGAGAACAATTTCGCGATTACTTCCGATTGTACCGTCTGTCGGATTCGAAAAGCTTTTACGATTTTAGGTAGAAATATTGCGTGCGAATTTTTAAACGAAGGCCACGGGAAAAAATGAAATTTAGTACCTAATGTATATAAATATATTAGCTTTTATATCAACTATAAAGAATTTTTATAAAATATAAATATTTAAAAATTTACTGTTAATACGACTTTTTAAACTCATATACGTTCCTTCTGTCAAAAACAGCTGTTGCGGAAACATGACATTTCGCGGAGACTCGGCGTTTAAAATTTCTCCGTGACTTTCTAGACGTGTCTTTCTTAGGATAAAAATGAAATTAAACATTCTCGCATTAAAAATTCTCGTACAATATTTTTCGCAAAATGTGAAGTTGCTATAGAGTTTATCGTGTAGAATGGACTTAATAAAAATCCACCGCCGCTCGTCGGTGCGAATTAAAGACGAGGAATATAAGGTATCGCTCGAAGGGCATCTTGCTCGGAGGTCCCCGATAAATTGCGAGTTCGATAGTTCCCGTGGCACATTTTCCCAGAGTTCTCTCTACGCCAGCGCATCCGAGGAATAAAAGAGGAGACCGAGAAGGGGATAGAGGGCTCATCCGACGCGAGTTAAAGTTATCGTTTTCATAACTCTTCGCACGCTCGAAGAGGGTGTGGACCGACCGATGAAAATATGCCGTTGTTACGGGAGGATTAGCGGGGATTTAGAGTCATCTGGGGGTTGGGCGCTCGCTAAATGTCTAATCCGGAAATATGGTTGTCTTTGCTCAGAATTTTCCCTCTTTCCTTCCTCCCTTTATGATGCAGGGTGACGCGAGCTACGGAATTCTCGGCAGCAGGCGGCGGATAATCCGCGGCTTGCACTAAATTTCAATTTGCAACGTTATCTCGTATTGCGAAAACAGATTGCGGTACAGTAGTATCTCCTTTCTCTTTTGATCTGGCAGAAAAACGATGGAAGCGCGTCATAACAACGATTCCGTTGAGCCAACGTCGTCGGTTTTACTATTATGACACTGCAATTCATTTCACGTGTATATATATATATATATATATATATATATGTATATGTACGTGTGTGTCATTTCTTGGTCGAAACTCTTTTGACAGCACATTTAAAAAGCGTTTCAAATTAATCTTCTTGACAGTTTTTAATCAACTCCAATGTACAGAATTTAATTAAATATTAACGTACCGTGAACTCATCTTTTTTTTGCGAGTTGTTATTTAATTATTGCGAGAATACAGGTAAGAGAAAGAGTAGCTATTAGTTGTTCTGTTTATTGGTACTTCGATAGTACTTGTCTTTTGTTATATGAGAGAGAGAGAGTTCACTTCTTGAAGAGCGAAACATGTAGTTGCTTTGCACATTAATGGGAAGACTCTTTGATCTAAAACCTCGCGTACATACTTGTCAAGCTAACAAAGGTCAAAGGCTAAATGCAGATTGTATGAAATTATTGTTAGTGAAATAAGGAAGAGAGAAAATAAATATACTCCAGAAGAATAATAAGTGGCGTAATTAGATATTTTCACAAGAGTTTTTATGATTGTCAAGACACAATTTGTATATACATATATATATATATAAATGAATATTTAAAGATATATGAATTTCTAAATATATGTTAAAAAGTTCCAGATTTATTTTATTATGATTTCATCATAATTATCGTGTATGATTTTTCCATTTTAAGTTATAGTCTAAAAGATTATAAAATAATCTAAAACCAAAAAATGACATAATTTTATTACTTTTTAATTTTTTATGTATATTTATTGTTCTATGTATAAATCAATGTTATCTAGATATCCTGATGTAAACGTATTTTAAATTTAATATTTGTGAAAATATAATAATATCACAAAAGATTTGAATGATTTGAAGTACCGGAATAAGCTAAACTCGAAATTTCCGTTAAGATGAGAGTGTATTATACATTGTTATCAAACTCTGATGACGCAAATGCCGTTAGAATGTTAGAAGGGCTGCGGTTCGTAATATCTGATATCCTAACGTGATATTCTCTCACAACAGCCTTTGTATGTGTGATCTCGGTATGCGGAAACACAACGAATGATATAATTCCGCTACACCGCTTCACCATTAGTTTACGATCCCTATGGGCGCGCAAGGGTTGGACGCGATGTTTATGGGGTCCTGTAACAGGGAGTTGCGTAACGCAGCATCCCCTTCAGGACGTTGGCAGAAAGTTATAATTGCTATATGTTAACCCGACGACAGAAATGGCGACCGGTTTTTACATGCACGTGTTTTTTTATCAGTCTCTTTCATCTACAATATAAGACTGTAATCAAAGGTCTTTTTCGGGTCGTATAATCTTGATTAAAAAAAAAACGATATTGAATCAGGATTGAGATTTGAAATCAAAGTCGATGACTGTGGGACACTTCTCGTAAAATAATATAAAAAGTAATATATAGAGAATAATACATAGAACTGCTAATTTTTGAAGTAAAATAAAAGAATAGTATTTTTGCTCTACTTGTTTTAAGATTTTTCGAATTTGATCGAAAAATATAATTTTTCATCAATTTTAAAATTTTTTAAAAACTTTAGAAAAATATAATTAAAAAATTGTAATTTTAAGTAATACTCTTTTTTAATGATGGCCGAAATATATATATTTATTAATCAGATAATATCGTAATACATCTCTTGATAACAGCTCGTATATTTTCATAATAATCATTATTTCAAGCGTCTGGAAAATGCGCGTGGGATTCTCATAAATCATAAATGCCGAGCCCACCGCAAAGCTTAATGAGTCGCCGTATCGACGCGGTTTTCCTCCCGCTGTTCCTCCAGGTTTCCTCGGAGAGGACTTTCCCAACTACTCCCCGAAGACTATAGATTATTGCAACTTCTGACGCGCAAGGGATAGAATTAAAAACTTCTCCTACCGGGAGTTACCTGTGGCTGACGGATAAGGATTTAATTGGCTCTGTGTGGGGAAGTTTTAATGAATATACGTGGCGTGTCGGTACATTAGCGTTTTATTGGCTACTGCTCTTGTTGTCATCGTTGCTCGTTGTTTCGACATAATATTCCTGCAGCCGGCGCAACCACGCTGTCCAGTATTGTTGCAACGTATTGTCGCACACCTCGTATATCGTCGCTGGTGAGCCGCACGTGTAAGCAATCACGAGCAATCCGTGTTTTATCTGAAGAATCAAAAGCAGATATGATCGATCTAATTATGTGACGCGTGAGAATTAATTGCGACGCTACAATATTTCTCAACGATAAATCCAATAATCGTTTTAAGAGATAAATGTTTTGTCGAATCGTACTTTTTTTAGACAATAGATTTTACGAGGTATCTGATAAATTATAGCAAAAATAATGACGATTCGAAAGTAGCGAATTAGATTTTTAGCAGTAGGATATTTACCACAAAGGGATATTGATTAGAAGCATTGATAGCTCCAATATACGCAGCGATTTGTACAGGCGCGTCATACGTTGCTTTCAAATTCAATTTCTTCTTATCCGATTTCTTCCAGTCAATTAGATAGTTTTCACCCCTACGAATTTGTATATATACGTATATTTTAATATATATTTAATATGTGGAAGGACTATTAAAGGTGTAAATGACAGAACAATTTTAAATCTTATCACTTGAAGAATCTATAGATAATCGATATAATTTAAAAATATCCTACAAAATATTACGCAACAAATCTCCACTAAAATATGAATTTAGAAAATGAAAAGAAGTGATCTGTGAATATTACAGACATAGTAAATGATTTAGTAGACATGATCTATTAAGTGATGAAAGATGATTAATAAGAAACGAATGCTATTTTTATAATATATATTTTTGAAATTATAAAATGTAGAATTTATATCAAAGAAAGAGAAAGAGAGAGAACAAGCAGCGTTCTCTGTTGCGCGTATTTTGAAACAGAATTTCCTTGGCAAAGTGCCTGTTTTACCTATAAGAAGCTATACAATCGACTACGCCTTTGTAACGCAACTTGTTGTGAACTACGTGTGTTTCAATCGCCTTTACATGATGCACATCTTTTAAAACGTGTTGGACGCTTTTAAAAACCGGTTCGATTCTCACAGGAATTTCATATTCTTTCCCTAACAAACTCTGCGCTATACACGAATGTAGAGATGCTCCATCCTCCAACAATGCTGTGTGCGTTGTAGGAAAAAAATTAATATTAATTAAACTGATCTCTTATTAAGTTTAGTAAAATTTCTCGCAGAATAATTTAATACCTTTCTGATGTATTTCGAATCCTTCTTGCCCAAGCTTTTTAATCATTTTTTCCTTCCATGCTTCTAAAGCCAATTTTGATTCTAGGGGCATAGTTTGTGTAAGAATCTTAGTTACACTGGGAAATTTTATTATTTCAGGATCATTTTGTCCAGATATAGATAATATTTCTGTTAACTGCGTGGAAGATTTTTTTTTATCGCCCATAATTGAAAAAAATGGCAAATTTTTTATAATAATGTCAGGCAATTTTTGAGAATTAGAAGATACGTCATACTTTGCAATCGTATTTTCAGTGCTAGGTAAATTTCGATTGGACAACGAGGCATTATTATGAATGTTCTTCTTTATAGATGTATTTTGATCACAGATGTATTTTGAAATATTTACTGCAAAATTATTTTCATCACTATTATTATCTGATGTAATTGTAGACAAATTACATGATGGGTTAGTAATTTTATGTTCAACTTTTTGCAAAACTAGATTAGATTTGGAATATTGAAAACTATGTTTTATGGTCTGATTGTTTGGACTTTTAATTTTGACATTGCTAAATTTTGCCTCAAATATTTTCTTATCAGAATCTACTAGTTTATTCTGTGGCTTGGTGGATGAATTAATCTTTTTCAAATTATTGCCAGAATTTTTCATAATCCATGATAATTCTGCATCTGTTGTACTTGGTTTTTGCTGTGAAATCTTTCCTTTCTTTTCTAATTTTAGCCTTTTTTTCTTTTCAGCATTTGTTTCAATTAATTCACCAAATACTGATTTATATTCTTTCATTAATTTTTTTATCCTTTCAGCCTTCATGCTACGTTTTTTAATAAATCTTTGGCATACACTTTGTACATCAGGTGTTAAAGATAGAATGTGTTTGGAAGTTGTTAACGTAATCATTTTTATGGATTGTTATGTAGTTGCCAATTATTATACAATTAGTTATTAATCAGTCCTGTTAAAAAAATAATTAAATATAACAATACAATTAATAATATTCTGTTTTTTTTTTTATTAAAATATTAATGGATACCAAAAAATATCTAATGTTGTCACTGTTATCAGAAATTAATAAATTTTGCCAGGAACAAGAAAAGTAACGCTTCAATTTTTTTTATCAGAATTATTTTACATAAATAAAATGTATAGTCGTCAAAGGAGACTTTTCAAATCAAATATAAATAAAACTCACTAAGGAAAGAGATTCCTCTTGATGTTAACAGGTTATGTATAGATCAAAATGTATACTAAATATAATTTTCATGAAAAAATCAATTATTTATAAAATGACAGTATCTATCATAGAAAACTAATAGCTATAATAGTTATTTCACTTCTTAGTTAAGACAGTTATTACATCAAATAATAATACACTTCGGACAAACATTAAGGTTATGTAGTAACAACAAGCGCAACAAGCTTAGAAAATGATTATTGCCATCTATTGATTAATTTCCGCAAAATTTTATATTACCATTACATGATATGTTGCTAATCTTCATTATCGACATTTGATATATATATGTATGTATTAAAAGATTTTTATATATTATAATATTCCAGAAATAACATATATGTTAGGCTTATATAAACAAATCTATTTAAAAAATAACGAAAAATAAATAAACGTTTGAAAATTAAGAAAGAATAAAAAATAAGAAATAAAATTTTAATTATGCTTCCTCCTGGGAAAAATCCTGCGGATACTCATAAAATTATGTTTATAAATGTTAAAAATTAATAAACATTTTTTCACTTTGTTTTATTATAGCTTTTACTTTGTTTTTTATGAATTTTGAATAATAAAAAATAAGCATTTAATTATATTTATATTATATGTTTTCAAATAAATAGCATTAAAGATAATTTATGATCTGAAAAAGAATTATTATTATTTCCCAAAAATGTTGAATAAAATATTGATAAACTGAAAGAATGTTTCATAAAAGAAAAATGTATCACATATAGATAATTATTATTGTAAACGAAATCAACGAACTAATAATAAAGATAAAAAATACAAATTTTGATTAGGTTGCCATTAATTATTAAATTTTTTAAAAAATTAAAAAAGAATTTTCAATTATACAACACTATATATATAAATACTATTAGAATATGTTACCATTGGACTTAAAAAAAATGTATTATTATTTGTTTGTTGTATATAGAACTTGTACGATTTTCCAGTAAGAACTATTTCTTTAATTATTTTTTTTATATTAAATGCAAGGCGTTTCGTCCTTATTCTTATAATCGAAAAACTGTAAATTGCTTAGGTCGAGCGCGTTAAAGTTCAAGAACAAACCCTATAAGCGCATGATATTATTTAATATTCTAGGCGTATTCTTAGAATATTAAATATTCTAAAAATATGTTTAGAATATTGCTTAAATATTAAATAATATCATGCGCTTATAGGGAAGTCAGAAAAAAATAGAAAAATGATACATATACAGGGTGTCCGGTAACTAACGGATCAACGATTACAAATGGATTCTTTGGTCAATTTGGGAACGATTTTTCCTCAGCGAAAATATCGAAAAGGGTCATCATTTTTTACAACTTTCCAATATTTGTCATTATGTATTTTTATAACTAAGCCTCAAATTAAAATTTTATTATAATAAACTCTACCTGAAATTAACTGAAGAATATAATTATGTTAGACTTTTAACTCCAAAACGTTTAGTTTTCAAAAAACCCATTTTTTTCAATTGCTTATAACTCGAAAATTATTGACTTCTCTACATTTTTGCTAAGGAAAAATCGTCTTCAAATTGGCCAGAGAATCCGCCCTTAATCATTGGTCCGTTAGTTACCGGACACCTTGTATATGACGCGGCAAAAGGTGTAGAAAACTGACTAGTATCTACATCCGGTATCTGTCAACATATCCTCTCGATTTGTGGATGTGGGGTGTGTCGGTGCAACCCTCTCATTGCGTTCGATTTGCGCAACAGCCAGTTCGCGCATGACCTTTGATGCGCGCATGATTAGCACCTTTCTCCTCTTCCCCCGCAGAAAATTAGCGATATGACATGCTTTATCGTGTGACGTGCACCGACATATCATTAAACCTATCGATCGCGTGCTGACGTAAGGCTTCATCGGCCTCAAGGGCCCTTTCGAAGGCTCGAGGGTCTACCTCGTGCCCTCTTTCCCATGATTAACGATCCTTTTGGATTTTTCTGCTAATTTAATAACAACCTGTTGTCGAATCGAGTTCATGGCTATCCATTTGTAAAACGGTGATTATTCCGTGCACGCGTCGAGCTAACATGAAGAGATAACGCGCTTACATCAGACAATGATATACAACACCGTGTTAAGCACTTGACTCTTTACTTCACCGTTTAGTTTGAAAAAAAGCATTTATTGCCTTGCATTTTAATATTTGAATTAAGATTTCATTGAAAGATTATTCTTAAATTTAGATTTTATTAAAAGTAAAAAGGCAGAGCCATATATGCGACAGTAAAAGTTTCATCCTGGATGAAATTTAAGATACGCGGAAAATGCATGTCGTTGTATCACATAAGTAGATCAGAATGGGTCTTGCATTGTCGCGTATTTAGGTCGAGAAAACTATATACTTGTAGGATACATCTTTATAAGTATATGCAGTATAGATATACTGAAGAGAAAGAGAAACATCGCGCATGATGTTGTATATTCTTCATGCATGAAGATTAAATCATTCTGAAATTCTCTCTGTCCCAAATTATAATTTTATTCATAATGTAGACAAAAAATGACTAGGCAATGAGTATTTCATGAATCCAAGACTTTTAGTTATATAGCAACGAAAAAAATGAAGTTAAATGACACAATAAAAGAGTTAATACACTCCAAGAGATTCGAAGAGGACGTAATTTTAACGTCGTCTTTAGATTATGCGTTAACTTAGATATTTTATGGAAGAACAATGACGCCGATTCTCCTTCGAGTGACTGATCGATCGACTTTTAATTCCCACCATCGACGTCGATCTCGCGGTTTAACAAAGAATTTTCGTGACGAGTATGCTGTAGAAAAATGATTTTAGAAAGGCGTATTAGCCACGCGTACCTCTACCTTCTTAACTTTACTATCGCTAACTACTATGTTTCTATCTATCTAGGTGTGCATATTCTATCTGCGTAGATATATGATATATCTACAGGCTTATAATTCGTCTCGGTAAGATGCAATGCTGCGAGAAAAGACTCCATCCAAGGTATAAAAGGGGATGCGTCTCGTCGGGTCCGTAACAGTTTCAATAGTGATCCCTGCATCGCCGTATCATTGTCATCATGAATGCTATAGTGAGTAATTTTGATATTTCTTTGAGCAACACCGGATATGGTATGTTATATTCGCGCGTAGAGTTTTGTATAGATTATATATATATATATATATATATATATATATATCTGCAAAAAAGTAATTTGTATTTTGTCACGAATAGAATCACAGACATCTCAGTTCTCGATGCAGATTATGTTATTAATTTTGATGATAAATGATTTGTAACTTGAAAAATTTTATTACGAATATTCTCTAAAATCAAGTTTTATATATCATGAATTATTATTTATATCTCATATTTAGTTTTTATTCAAAATATGATGTTGTAACTGATACGCAACAATTTAAAAAGAATTTCTTCTACATTCTTACTTTTGTATTCTACTGAATGTCTATTGGGTAAGAAAGATTAGGGAAAGGTTGTACAAATATTTAGAGTTCTGCAATAATTATGTGAGACAAATCTCTTACAGCTTCTATTAACCATTCTCGGTCTGACAATGCCTATTTTTGGCGAGGAGACACAGGTGAAGAAACGGGACAAAAGGGGCACTCTGGGTTTAAGTCAAGGCTTTGGAGGTTCTGGACTTCGTGGGAATTCTTTAGCAGCAGGTAGTGATCTTTAAATTTTTTTTCCGTGTGATGATGTAACAACTATATTTCCCTGCGGGAAAACTTGTCGTTACAATAATGAATAGTGAAATTTTGTTAATCACTTTATCACTTTGTATACTTGTTATATTTATTTTTTCTTATATTTTTTTCAAGAAACTGTATTACGTAGATTTTTGTTAAAAATAAAATAACACTCTTATATGTATAATAATTCAGAAAATATAATATAAATCATTTACAACAAAGTAATATAAATTTTTATATGTAGAATAATGTATACAAAAGGATATTATTTGATTTATTTGATTTTAATCTAATAATATGTTAATCTCACACTTTAATTTTAGGCTACGGACAGCAGAGCTATATCGGCGGCGCTTCTCTAGATCATGGTGTCTCTGCACCTGCTTATTCCCATAACTATAACGCGCCCGCATATTCGTCGCATCGTATCGATTATTCCCGCGGCTCGGGATACGGTGCCTTCGGACACGGTGGACCAGGTTACAACCAGGGAGGACTCGGTTACGCTGCAACAAGACTAGGATACGGCGCGGCTGGACTCGGGTACAATCAAGCAGGACACGGATACAATGCAGCAGGACACGGATACAATGCAGCAGGACTCGGATATAATGCAGCAGGACTCGGATATAATGCAGCAGGACTCAGATACAACACAGCAGCAGGACACGGATATAACGCGGGATACGGATATGATGCAGGATTGGGACATGCCGCTGGTCTTAATACCGGTTACCGTCACGGGTGGTGAAGATATGAGCAATGTTAATCGATGCCGATATGAATCTTTTTTCGATCTTACAACCCTTTTCCAACCATATTATTTTCTTTGCTAAGCTTTGTACATCAATGCGACTTCTCAATAAACTCTCCACTTTTTAATAACTTTTGGAATGCCTTTCTCTACGGCGTTTCTCGGGCGATGGAGACATTGTGATGTTAGTCTCATTATTATTAACGCGATAATATGCCGCTCTTTTTTTATGTATGGGCAAAATGTACCTATGTCAGAATTGATAAGTAATTATAAATATATTTTCTTTGTAACCGTAACACTGTAACGATAACGTTATAAATTTTGTTTGAAATTTTATTAGAAGAATAATTTTTGTATTATTTTTCTAGAAAATCAAGTTTAAGATTGTATTTTATAAGTATATATGTATAAAATATAGAATATATTGTATAATTTAATTGCGCAAATTTTACTTTTCATAAAAAAGTTATAAATTATTCGTAATATTTATCAATTATTTTTTTATTATTTTTCTTATAAACAAGTAAAGACTAAACAAAGCTTTCTCTATGAGGAAGCAATATATATAGGAAATAAGAAAAATATATATGAAGACATATTCTATATATAATTATAATATATATGTATATGATTACATATATATACGAGTTTTTTCCTGGATACATACTACTTTCTTTTAAATAAGGCAATTAATGTATACATTAATTAAAAATACATGACTTTTTTATGTCAAAAAATGTAGTATCAAGATTTAAAATAAGTATATGTATAAAGTATTTTCGCGCAAATAAAACAGATATAAATATTTAAAAGAGAAAAATTTTTTAAAAAGTTGCACAAAATTATTCATGTATATTTCAGTTACTTGCAGTCGGTAAATAGAATTTCTGTTTTATATATTTACGTAATAGTTCTTTTTGTCACTGCTAGACGTCTAGTTTAGCATTGATGTGAGCATGTGAGATGTAAGGTTGAGTGTTGTAAGGAAGGTGTATTAATTAAACGTTAATTATGAATATCCTGAGCAGAAGTGTAATGAACATAGCAAGAGCTTGCATAGCAAGTTCTACCCAAGGTACTGAAATCACTGCGTGGTTATAATTTAAATATACACACACTTTCTTAATTTCCTAACCTCGAATATAACCTCTAACATTTAGTAAAAAAAGACTGAAAATAATTGTCTTAATAACGAAACTTATTTATACAGTTCATTGATTTATTATTTATTAAATATTAACTTAATATATATATAAAATACGTTATCCATTGAAACGTACATGAAGAATATGTATCTAATTACATGTTTATTTGTGATGTTATCTTATCATAAAAATATAATATAATTATGTTTTATTCCAGGTAGCTCGTCGAGTTTGGCGAAATTCTACGGGAATAATTATAGTCAAGGTAATCCTGTATAATATCAATTTAATATCTAATAACGAACTGACATCTTGTCCTTGGTATTAACAGGAAACATACTAAATGCCGCGAGAACATGTGTGAACACAGCATTGCAAGGTAATAAAATGTTTAAATTTTTATATGCATACACGCGCGAATATTATATATAATAATAATAATTTTCCACATTTATAACAAAGAATTGATATTTTTCCATTCTGAATAACATTTCGAAACATCAGCATTTATATATAGATCAATATTCGTATCTGATTTGGATGCTGATGAATAATATATTATGACAGCGATTTCTCATTGGTTTGTCGCTTACATAATTTGCAAGTTTCATATTGAAAAAAATAATAAAAGTTATGACTATAAATATGGGACAAAGAAAAAATATTTTTGGAAATTAATCTTAAACAGTCTGTTACCAATTTTGTCTCATGAACACAGAACGCTTAGTTTACGCATATACTTATGTCCTTATTTATAAATATTTTGCTGCAGCTTTTTTTGAAACACATTTACATAATTTTACTTATTACTTATTATTTTTATTAAATTATTTTGAACTATTTTATATTGTTGCTTTTAATATAATCATTTGCAAAAAATCTATATAAGAAAAATCTATTAAAATTGTTTTTAATTAGGGCTATTAATAACATACAACTTTGAAATTTTGTTTATTTAATGAAAATAACATACTGTATAAAATTATACATACAAAAGTATGTAAAATTAAAGTTAAAAATCAAAGAGTAAAATAAATTCTTGAAATTCAAAAAGTGAAATACAAATCGAGACACAAAAAGCAGATCGATATTCTAATAATTCGTTTATTGAAATATGTGAAATCACAATATATTTCGTATAAAATGTCAAGAGCATTCCTCTCTCGTAACTGCGAAATGGTCCTGGAAAAGATCATCTATAGACGGTCTCGCAAGATACACATCTCTGCGATCTTCTTGGATCCGGCAAGCGCGAAAGAAGTGTTCGACATTTGGGAGGAAGTCGGCTAAATTTCCCATCGCATATTATTCTGCTGCGAAAATACGCGCAGCTTTCACTCTTTGATCCCTACAGAGATCTCAAAACGCAGAAAAGGATCCCATTCGCAAGAAAGGGCTCGGACAGCGTAAAGACGGTGCCCTGGGACCAACGAAAATCGTTGGGAATTGAGGGGGTGACGTGTCCATTTGCGGTTGACCAGTTGTCACTGGGATCAGGGGTACGCTTCTCGCGTGTTTTTCCCTTTTCCGCTTTTCTCGCGTCCCCACAAAGGGCTGGATCCCCATGACCATTCATGAGAAACACTTATGAGAACGTTTGCAAACGACGCCTTATCAAAATTGGACATTTCGTCAATTTAATAATGCAAAATAAAATAGTTTTATTTGTATTTAATTGTTATAAATATCTATGTATTTTTTATATTTTCTGTCCATTTGCCATCTGATTGATCACGAGAGATTGAGTTATTTCATATATTACATATAGATTTCTATATATTTTTCCCATCTAAAGTTTAGATTACAATGTTTTATACATATATCGGTTTATTTAAAGATTACGACTTTTTCAAATACTTAGCTGAAAAAATCTCGAGTATGAAATATAATTAATAATTTACAAAAACAAATATTACATATATATAATTTACTTTTAATTATAAATTTTCAACATATGATGTAATATTAGACAAGTATTTTGAAATTTTCCAATTGTTACGCATAACTATTTTCTCAATCGTAAGCTCGTAACAATAGAAAAGAGTCTTCTAGTCTAGAAAAGTCGTAGAAAGAAAAGAGGAAAGGGAAGGAAAGTCTTGCAACTATGCAACAAAGGCGCAACAGCGACGTCGCATATTTTCGCAATGTAATCTTACGCATTCATCTTCGGAAAAAGGGGTTTGCCTTTCCTGCATAATAGCGTTTCTAGTTTAGTTAACCCTAACTTAGGTCGGATTAGTCAATGTCCGGCTTTGGACATCTGTCGTGAGCCGACGCGATGGTCAGCCGAATCTCGAAATGAACAACAATGGTATGGTTTCTCAGGACCCCTGCGGAACATCACGTAGTTCAGTCGCATGGAGAAATTGTCATGTCATCTTCAACATTTTAATGTCAAAGAATCATCATCTCGTAACGAATGTCCTTCTGGAACGACTTTGTTCAAATAAAGTCTTCGTTTCAAATAAAATCGAGTTCCCAAATTGCGACATCTTTTTTCGCGATTTGTCAAAGTTTATTCCATCAAGTATATTAATAGTAGAAATACTGGTGTTTAAATCGATTTAATGATAAAGTTAAAGAGATATAAAATAAGTAGAATAATTTATATAAATTATAATTAAATATTAGAACCGGATCTGCTATATATGAGATTTGAGATTTTAATAAAATTTCAGAATATCCCTATTTTAAAAATTAAATAAATTTTTTGAAATAAAATCACATGGGTTAATTTATAGGTACTGTAAACTGTATTTATAATTATTTTTCTTATTCAAAATTATGAAATTTACGAATAAATTTTATTATTAAATATTTTGAAATAATATTTATTTTACGAATAAAATACTTTTGACACTTTTATCTTTTCCTATATGTATTATTTTTTCAAGAACAAAGGCAAAAATAACATATTAAAAGAAAAAGCCTTTCATAAAAGAGATTTCTTTTTGATTGCGGCTTTTCTTTAGCTCTTTAACACATTGCTTAAATAAACAGGCTTTAGCACGTAAAACAGATTCTTTTTTTCACATATGTTAAGCATTCATTTTGCACATTTGCCTATAGGATCACAACTTTTCAAACCTATTTGTGAAACATTTTCGGTTTCTTTGAAGAGTTGTTAACGAAATAATTCTTGCTTTTCTAGAAAGCTTTTCATAAATTACAAAAGAAAAATGTAATCTAGTGGTATCGGTAATATAATGACTTTGACGTTATTAAAGGAAAATGATATTTCGATAACGTTCTTAAATGAAAATTCTAAAATTGTACAAGTTATCTCTTTTATCGCGATTATAAATCAATCATAATATACATTGATAAGTATTTTTGAATAATTTTCTAATAAGTGCGACTAAACATCGTATGAAAAATTTCTTCATTAATAATCACACGAATTTAATTAGGCTTGCAAGATAATTTTATTTTTTTATCCTTTATTCAAATTATTTTTTGCGCAATTACAAAGAATAATTGCATGAATTATTTATATTGATTCAGGATTAGAACAGATCAGATTAGGGTCCACATTGAGGCAAATGATCAGAAGAAATGGGCCATATAAGAAACCTAAACCTTCGAAGAATCCTTTCGATGGCGCGCCATTTATGAAAGGTGTTGTCTTGAAAGCCATCGTCAAGAAACCGAAAAAACCTAATTCCGCAAATCGGAAATGCGTCATTGTTCGATTATCGAACGACAGGGAAATGACGGCGTATGTTCCTGGTAAGATTTAGAATTTATTGCGACAAGTGGTCCCGGCAGGGATATTTTGAAGTTTGGAGTCTCGTAATTCATTTTGTTGGAAAGTTTAGGTGAATTAAATTATTTCAGGAATCGGTCACAATCTACAAGAGCATAATATAGTACTCTGCAGGGTTGGTCGATTGCGTGATGTACCTGGTGTCAAAATAAAATGCGTTCGCGGAAAGTACGACTTGCCGCATGTAGCTAAGCGTGAAACGTAATTTATAATTCTAATTAGTTGTTATCAAATTTCATCTGTTGGTATCAAACATAATTTCTATCATCAGAAAAAACCATCAAATGTACCACATTATTATGTATACTTCTATATTAATTATGTATAATATTTACAATACGTATGTAAAAATACGTATAATATTTACAATACGTATGTAAAAATACGTATAATATTTACAATACGTATATAAAAATAATAAATGCTTCTTAAAATGTTTGAGGGAGTGGTATTCTTTATTAACTTTATAATAATTTTATAATTCAAAAATTTCTGCAATTTACACAATAATATTTCGAAACGAATACAGAGATATTTTTAATATCGATTACATCATGAAATAATCGTAACGTTTTCGATAATTCTCTCAATTTTTCCGAAGCGTTTTTTCAATAGAAAAAATCTTATTATTGAGCATTTAAAAGTCATTTTATTCTTTATAAGTTACCTAATAACTATCGTGAAATTGATTAATTTTTTTTAAAGGAACAATACGAAAAATAAATAAGTTTATACGATAAATTTAAAGAATCTGCTATATAGTTTTTTAACGAGCGTTGAAGATATTGTTGAGGTTGTTACAGTTGACGTTATTCTAATACATATATCGCATAATCGATCAAAGTTGCCTACGCGAACGCGATTGGAAAGTGATTTTTGTCACGGTCCCGAGATAGCCCTTAGCAAATTGCGGTCCTTTGACACAGTTTTGGATTTGTGCCGTCCGAATCCGCACCCTGCGTTCACCGTTACCTGAGGCCATACGGCTTAACGGACAATACACATCGAGATGTCATAGTGGGAAAAGGGTTGTGCCACAGCCTCCTCTTTCTCATTATTACGGTCGAACTTTATGCATCTGCAGCCTGCAATCTCCAGCTTCGCCCACGTAGCCACTCTCTATTGACCATATGACATGCTGACCAATATTCCGACATTTTGGGAAGTCCGGCTCTCAACCTGAATTGGAACCCTTCGGCGACAAAGAAAACCTCTTGCATAGAATCTTACATCAATTTTCTTGCATGGATATAACAGTAAGAAAGTCGTTACTCTTAATGCATTTTTTACTTACATATTACTTTATATATTTTTCTGTTTTAATCGTGCAATCAAATTTACGTGTTCGTTAAACTAAGGTGAGCATAATAATTGTTGTATTATAAATGTAGCTCTTGTCATCGAGTGCTGAGATTATTTAAAATATATATTTCCGACTTCTCTGTTTATATTTATTTTTTTATTAGCATGTTTTTGATTAAATGTGGTATGTGTGCATGTGTATGAATGAGAACCTGTTATAGAATAGGGCTCCAGTTATCCCAAGGGATAATGATACTACGAAGCGCCACGAAGCGTGCGTACGCCATAATGTTCTATTATAAATTTCCGTATAACATCTCCCTATTTTGTGAGAAATACAGCTGACGTCATCGTTAATTATTCACAAGTTGATTGAGTTTGTGGATAATAATTTTTTTGAGAAATAAGTTTATATATATTGTAAAATTATAATTTTTTTAACGTTTTTTATCTTTGTTTTTAAACTATTCTTCGAAGCAGTTTTGACACAGTAGTATTAAAAACATTAGCACTAATTATTAAAAACACAGTTTTCACGAAAATCAAGTAATAACTCAAAAAAGCTAATTGTTACGCCGGAATAAATAAAGGAATGTACGCGGTGAAAATATTTATTAATTATTTAAATATTAAACATTTTACTTTTTAATTAAGTATTTGAATTTAAATTAATTTATTATAATCAGGCAAAACACTTGAGAGAAGCCCAAGCTTTATAGAAGAATATGTATATGCGTTCTTCTTTATATAGTATAATTAGATTAATTAAATTAATTTTTATTCCATGCAAATTGATTCGTGATAATCATAATATTATTCTACTTTGTCTGATAAAATCTGTTTATGAGGAAAAATGCATTACATATACATATTCTTGAAATTTCAGGAATATGATCTAGACTTGTAATTCAAAAATCCTTTGACACTTCTAGTATCATAATATATTTAAAATATCGATTAGTGTATATCACTTTAAATGTGTTTGTTTTATATTTTATTAATTTTTTATTTTATTTTTATATTTTATTATATTTTTATTTTAACAGATAGTAAGTCTAAATTAGAATTGTCTTAATGTGGTATCGATCAAAAACTCAAACAACAATATAGAATAAAAATAGTATATATATTATAGAATATTTTAGGCAAGCGCTAACGTCATTAATTGCGTAGTCTTTCTAATCCCTAATGAGCAAGAACATTAAGAATGAAAGTCTATATAATAGATAATAGTTTTCAGCCTAAACGGTATGATAATTATGGTAATTAATGTACAAAGAATAGGAATACTCACTTTAACATTATTTTATCGAATATAATTTTATGTATTAGAAAAATATATATATTATGTATTTATTTTTATTTATATAGTCATATAACACGCAAAGATATTGTTTATAACATACAAAGATATAATTGTTTTAGTTCTCTTTTCATCGACAACTCGAGTTAATCAGTTGAACCGTTCCACGCCGTGAATTAATCGATCTGATTGATCAGATTTTAATTTAGCCTAAATCGAAAATCCTGCAAGAGTATTTTTACACATTTGGCACATGAGAAACGAAACTGGAATTTCTGTTTCAAACATTTCAAAAACAGACGCCCACAAAGTATCTTGTGACACAATTGTCGCGTCGAACTGATTCAACAATGATGCCGAAAGAAAGTTTACAGTATTTGAGTTTTCAAATGACTGGTACTCTCAAAGGTTTCTCAAATACATATTGAATAAAGGTTCAACTCTTTGCCGTTCAGCTTAGTAACCTTACACCGTGCATCTCTGCTCCTACATTTGTTCAGTTTGACGCACACTGCTACTCTTTCTACATTATGAGTATTTTATTTTATACATATGCTCAGCCACATGTCATTATTTTACATAAATTCTAATAAAATTATTCCATTCGAAAAATTATCAACACTGGCGAGTAATTTAATTTGACTCTTATATAGAAATATTTATGAAAATAGAATTAATATGATTAATATCTAACATGATATACACTTCTTTCTTCTCGGCCACAGAGCCAAACGCGATGCTATTGCGAAAATTAAGTAAGAAAATTAAGGAATCTGAAAATTTATATCCTGTGGTTGGGATCTCAAGAATTCTCCTTGTTCCTCTTTTAACTTCCCCTGTAAAGTCCCCAATCACAGGATACAAAATTTCAGATTCCTTAATTTTCTTACTTAATTTTTGCAATAACATCGCGTTTGGCTCTGTGGCCGAGAAGAAGAAAGTGTATATCGTGTTTTATATTAAAAGAGCCGGATTTAATATTCTTAATAATCTTATTGTTGATTAATATCTAATTTCATGAAAAGATTTTGATTTTTGTTATTGATTTAGTATTTAGATAAAATCAAATTTAATCTAATTTTTTAAAAATTAATTTGCAAGATAGTTATTTGATAATTATAAAAATTTTTATATTACTTTTTAAACTTTAAGAAACAAGTCTTCAACATAGATATATTCTTTATATATTTTGTGATATTTCATAAATATTACATAATATTTCCACAATTTAAATCAAGTGTAACCCTTCGATATTTACACATACATACACAATAAATATCGAAGAGATCCAGCTGAATGCAAAGAGATGTTTAGTCAAGAAATACAAAATCTATTCGCGATACAAATTAAATGCGAAATGATTTATCGAATAACATCATAAATAGGATATCTACTTAAATTTTGTAAAAAAATTTATATGTGTATAAAATTTAATGAAAATAGCTTAATTTTTCCAGATACACAAATAATCTTTGAGAATTTAATTTTTTTCCATGTTATTTTGAGGAAATAGAGTATCCTATGTAAAATGAGAGAAACTTTCTGTCAAAAATGAATATAAACATGCACAACCTTAGAAAAAATATGACGACTTTGGTGGTCAGTTTACAAGATAAATTGAAAAATAATTACCCCTGAAGAGTGTTGGGCGTGTTCTTCTTAGGGAGATTCCTACATCCCATATTACCGTCACATACGGCCATAATGTTCTTTTTCCCCCCCTTTTTTTTTTTTTTTTTTTAAGACTAACCAGTTTTGGTGTTAGATAAATTAATAAAAGATCAACTTAAATACGTCTCAAACACGTCAAGCTTCGAAGGATTAAAAAAAAGAAGACCTACTAATTTAGTAATAAATATAGTTAATATTAAAAAAAAATACAAAATATTTTCAGCCTCTATTCAACCTTGATTTTAAAAAAAAATTTCCCTAATTACAGTAGTAATAATAATTTTACATTGCATCGTCACATAAAAATCAAAAGTGTGAAAATGAAATGCATATATCAAAAAGCGAATATTAATAATAAATTTTGTAGCACATCCATTCAGAAAGAAACAATCTCTAAAATTTTGCTAATATTTTAATAAGTACGATACGTATATTTTTCTTATATAATAAAAAGGAAAAAATGTGACGAGTTCACAATTTATTTTTTTTTAGATTCTATTTTATATATTTTAAATATTTAAACACATTATAAGAAAATCACATTTTTCATATTCTTTTTTAATATAAAATAAATTTAATATAAACATCCATTTTACAGGATGTCTCAAAGCATCCCTTACAACGTTCGTAAATAGATGGGGTACAGAAACTGAACAGAAAATTGCGAATATCGCAAAATGGTATAAGACTTCCGTTCAGTTTATTTCGAGTATTCATTAAATGCCGTCAAAGAGATAGAGTTTTAAAGAAGAAAATCTGAATAGATTTGTTCAGTACATAATATACAGTAGACTACAAATAAAATTAACGATTCTTTTAGCCTTGAAGCATTAAGTTCGATTGTATCTCCGTTTATGTTTGCATTTCGTATTTTTGACTCATTGTTCTCGTTTATTTTAACCTTTTTTCGTTTATTTTCTCCTTTTATTACATCTTTTTCCATTTTCGGCTTTTCGAAAAATATTTGCCTCATTTATAACATCATGGATATTATGTACAATATTCGATAACATCTAACTATTTTGAATAGCAATAATTATTTTATATTATATATAATTCTCCAGAGATAATATTTGATATGATTTTGGAGATTAAAGCCATATGATCTAAACTGATTTAGAGAAAGATATAATTTATGACTCTAATATTTGTTATCTTGAGGTTTGTTTTAACAATTTTTCAAATAATATTTTTTTAAATAAATTGTCTTTTTGAAAATTATATCTAACTTTTTTCGAATTTCTCTAAGCATACATTTATAAGAATAATCTTTTGTTATAATAATTTTTTGTAAATATAAGTTACACAACAGATTTTATCATTAAATAAAAATAGCCATTGTCGCGTCGGTTATCTCATAATGATTTTATAATGATGGTTTATCAATCTGATATGATTAGAAATTGTATTAGAAATTTGTATTTTTAAATCCTCTAAATATAAATTGATGCGAAAGAAATGGATTCTGTTATTATATATATATAATTTTAATTGTTGAAGGAAAGTTTGGTTGCACGTAAAAATAACGTAATATTTTTATCACCGCTTAATTCAGTTTGATAATTTACGTAAATCGTCATACTAGTCATTAGACTAATTACAAAGTAAATAATGAAGCCAGAATTAAATCGATCACGATTACGTTGATCACGATTACACGGTCGAGAAATAAACAAGAAATCACGTAAACATTGCGTGATGAGAGCACGCAGCTATCTTACGACGTCTTAGAATTTGTGTGGCAACAATACGACATATTGTGTATATTATATTATACATTCTGTCTACATAAATTTACAAGCGAGAGAGCCGATCCACGTTATACGTTGATTTTTATATTTCCCAGACAACAAAACGTCTACAATCGGGACACAACACGTCTTAAAGAAGTCATCAAGATGTCTTTTCTAGCCATCATTTAAAATGTCTTTAAGACGTTAATAAGATATCTTTAAGACATCTTACATGTTTCGATTTTAGACGTTATGTTGTTTGGGTTGTTAATAATCTTTTTTCTCAAAAAAGGTTTGCGTTCCGTAATTTTGACAGTGGATGATCCAGGTTAACGGGACATCTGGCTGCTCGTGGACAATCTCGCAAATTCAGGTATTTCGGAAAAGCGTCCATCCGGTATACCGTTACGAAAGGATATCGTCACGTGCGTTTGTGTGAGTGTGCGGCAGATGCAAATAGCGAGATGCATTCATCTGTCATCGGGATCGTCGCGGGAAACTTCGGAAAATAACGGGTTACGGTCGCCGTTCGTGGACACCATAGAAAATATGGGTTATGCAGCCAAAAGAGCAGCGAAAATTTGTATACATGGGAACGGAGGCGGTACCTTGTGAATTGAGCATCGGAGTGCTTTTCTATGAATGACAAAACGCTTTAACTAGGCCTGGAGGAGATGACTAAATTTGGCGTGATCACGAGACGCCGACATAATAAGGCGTAAAGTGAATCGTGTGAATCGCAATTCAAGCGTATTCTCCTTCCGACGATTTTCATTTTTATTTTAATACAAGCCCACAAGTATTTTTACCGCGAATCAGGGATGAAACATTAATGGATAATTGAAAAAAATATGAACGATCGATTTTCACGAGATAAAATTGCGATTATTTTTTTTTCAAATGTTTTAAAATCAGATACATTTTTAGGGATATAAGTAAAGCGCATTTCAATCTTTTATTTTTTACGGAATTAGAATTTGCATATATAAGGAGCACAGAACTGTTATATCATTAATCATTGTTTCTATGCCGTTCTATATTACCGATTCTTGAAAAGAAATAGAAAGAAGACAGACTTTTCAAAAGAAAAGTCACATAATTTAAGGGCAAAGAGTTTAAACCATTCTATAGATTATTTACGTCAATCATGTTATTTGGTTCTAAATTATAGAACATGCAATATAATAAAAGTTATTAAAATTAATGAAAGTAATTTTTATACACAAGGTAAACTCTTTATTTTAATATTACTAAAGTAATGGCAAGGCTAAAGAAATTTAATGGATAAATTGTCGAACGACTTTCAACTGAGTGACATTTGCATTTTTTGAGTGACATTTTGCATAAAGAAGCTTTGTATTTACAAATTTATGAGCATGGTTGTAAATAATATATAGAATGACTTAAACTCTTTGCCTTTAAGTTATGTGACTTTCCACCCTTTCTCTTGAAATTTGTCGTTCTTCTAGTTCTCATGCGGACTCTTTGTAAGAATCGCGGCATGAGACATACAATGATGAACGATAATGGTTCTGCTTCTATGCAAATTCTAAGAAAATAAATCCTTTGACAGTACTTCCGTCAGTTAATTAAGAAATTTTTCGATCTTTTCAATCTTATTTATTCAATCTTGATCCTTTAAACTATTAAATAATTTTCTTTTAAAACTACTGATTTATAGTTTCATCTAAATGCCTTTTTTTGAAGAGCCTCTATATAAAAACCTGTTTATTTAGTACTCATTCAATTCCTAAATACATTAAACATATCAATATGCTTTCAAATCTATAAACCAATTAATTCATAAAACAATGTGATTGAAAATAGAAGGAAAGTTTCGATACGGATGTGCTACAATATTTTTTTCTCTTATCTGTGTAAATACTCTATTTAAATTTATTCCAATATGCGAATAAAATCCCTTTATTCTGAAATCATCGAAGTTGAATTTCTCCGCTATTTTAAAGTCATTCTTTAATTCGCACTCAGTTTTATACAGAATAAAAATGCCATTGCTTCTCGTTTTCTCACTCTACACATAATCACATAACAAGTGTAGTATAGCATTTCTCAATAATTCCAAGTCGTTAAAAAAATCTAATCCACAATAATGAAAAATCGAAAAAGAAAAGACATAATATAAAAAAGGTATATCGATATCAGCTTAAAATATTCGTGACAATTCTTACGAGAGGTAATGTTAAATTTGAAAGACAAACATTTCTCGTTCAAATTTTTAATTACCGAAAGAAATGTGGAAATATATTTGTGTTTCTATAAATAGATTTCTAGAAGTGCTACAGAAAAATTAATTAATTTTCTATATAATTTTTAATTTCCACGGATAGCTCAATAATGACATTAAGTTATCCAAAATGAAAATATCGTTATTTATAGTCGCAATGCTGTTTATAATAGGGAAAGAGATTTAAATCATCTTAATCATTAGTCAATAATATTTATGTATTAAACATTACCGTATTAATGTTTTAAATTTCTCTTTAATACTCATATACTGAAAAAACCAGTCTAGATTTATATATATTATATATGAATAAAGAAATAAGAATTTATAATTCGTAAGAATCCAGAGAGATATTACATCGTATTTAATGTGGATATCACGAATCATGGATTTTTGTTTCATTCTTTTTTTCTTGATTCTTAATCAGTAACGTGTCTTAATTGTCACTTTAATCAATTTTGATAAACTAATTGCATCAGAGAATCTCTCCTCGATTACAAAATATAACATCGATAATTCTCAGTCTATTATTGATCATTATTTCATTGTATATACGTCGATACGACACATAGTATTATAGCTATTGTGTCTCCGACGAAAGGAGAAGATAAATACACGACGTATATTCCAGCCATTTAACATTTCAAAATAGAAATATTTATTATATTTCGTAGTATATATTTAGTAAAAAAAATAATAATAATAAAAATGTAATTTGAGTCAGCGAAGTTGTACAAAAAGTAGGAGACTTTTGGACGTGGTTTGGGGCGTGGTTCCTAGTTTGTGACACTTTAAAAATATCGACGACAGACACGTGCCGATTTCGGGACTGTAGCCAACAGGTAGCACAGTTTCCCCACCATGCCCTATCCTAAGGGTTCTTATGTGGGGCCTTAAGGGTACTATATATAAGCTGACCGCTTCATCCCTAAGATTAGACGAATACGGAGTGTCGCGTAGTGAACACGATACGGATGTCAAAAAGGCACAATACTTTTATTCCTACACGTATTTTCATCCGCGATCGCGATTTAAGGATAAAATAATAGGAAAATATCGAGTCGTCGATAGTGTTGTGTTATCAGTTCGTGTAACCTTGGAGTAAGATTGAATTATTAGGTAAGCAGATTGATGCTTATTTATATATAAACGAATTGCGATGGAAAGGAATTCCATTGGATATTAAATATTATGTTTGCGCTTTATTCTTACGATGAGTCTTCCTTTGGATCGTAGATTAATATAAATAACTATAAATATTGATTAATTATTATAAAATGTCTATTTTTGTTGGAAATTTAAGGCAAATGCAGATATCTACGTGTATTTATTTTACAGAATCGGAAGAAAATTTCGGTATATTTTATTAATTCATACTGTCGAATGCGAATTGTGATATATGATAAAATTAATTTATTTCGAGATATTTGGCAAGAAAAGAATTTTTGCGAGTCGCTTCTTCATAATAAATATGATTGTAGTTAGAGAAGTTTAAACAATTTTTTAGTAAATAATTTTTAAGTTTAAATAATTTTCCGCGTAGAATTTGCCATATACATATGTACAAAACTCGGTTAAAGAAATTGAAAATAATCTTATATTTCGCACACAATTTATAATTGTTTGTCAATAATTTATCTTATTATAGATTATTTTATCATAACTAAAATGTGTTATATTTTGTATTAAGCTGATAGAAGGATTAAATTCATTCATGTACAAGATATTATTTTATTTAATTTTGAATTTATAAAATTCAGCGCATTGCATTTAAATTTAATCATCATAAAAATTATCTAATATATGAATTTATTTAACATACACACACCCATATACATTTATTCTTATTTTTAATACTTTATTCGTGAGATGTAAGAATATATCTACTTTCCACTTACTTTATCTTTTTGTCGATAGTCGTAGTACATAAAATATTTAGATATGATGCATTTTCTTAGAAAACGTTATTTAATGAGTGTTAAAGCATTCGTATTTAAGAATTCGTATCTAAGGTATGCGCATTAATAACTTTCGTTACATATTTTTATCGATAAAATATTGTCAGGAAACTTTCAATTACTGATCAGTCGCTTGAAAAAGTATTAAAAGATAATTTGTAAAATGCATACAAAAGCACTCACTATTATCGTTATTAATGCATGTATATATCAATTCCTTGAATAAGCATCAATTTCGAGTAATCGGATATTGCATAAATTATTACATATAAACATTACATTGTAGATCTCACATTGTGTATCGAGGTTTTCTCGTAGTGCAAAGTTATTTTTTTTCATTAGAAATCAGATATGAATAATTAATGATAGAACTGTTTTATATTAATTATTACACAGATGTTACATAACATTAACTTTATATTACCTTTATATAAAAAGAAAAAAGTAATTTTATTATAAAATATTCTTGAATCTGAATTGTAGAAAAGTTCATGTTGTGAATGTGCGTGTGTGTATGTTATATGATAATCAGGATTTATAAAATATTTTCAAATTAATTAAAATTTCGTCGAAAAGAATTTGATATAAGCTTTACAATTAAACTCATAATTCAGAATGTTGTAACTGACAGTATAATATATCTTAAGGATTTTTTGCATACAACTCTTAAATTTTCAACATTTTTCTCATTTGTAAAATATTAATAATCAATTATAATTAATTAATAAATTTTTAATAGTTAAATATTAATTAATGAATTATATTTTATTGCAGATAACAATACAAAACACCATAAACGATGGAGCAAAAGAACACGAACGATTCTCAGACTTGGGATTTATCTTATCGTACGAAGGCCAATTTAGATTCAGAAAGAGAATCTGAATTTCTGAATTATCCTAAGGTTCTAGACTTGTCATGCAAAAACCCCGTGTCACCTGTAACAACTAGCACGAATACAACAGCCTGTTTATCTCAAAGCTCGCCTGCAGATACGAACAAGCAACATCAACATTCAAGTTTATCAGATGTGGAAAAACAGAGTTCTTTTGCGAACAGCATGCTGTTGTCATCCTCTGAGCTGAAATCATTGATGCAAATGACCGAGAAGTGCGAATCATACAACAGCATTGGCGGTAAAATTAACGAAAGTTTACAACAACTTGTTCCATCTTCGACCGTAACAATGGAGGTTCCAACTTTGTCTCCGCCGCATTTATCTATGCATCTAAACAACCAGACCATAACGATTCCAACAACGACATCAACAATCACATCGACATCTACATCATACGTGAGCACATCTTTGCAGACAAATGATGAAACCTCCAAAAATCTGCTAAACTTTATGCCTGAGCCGTCGGCTCAAATCGCAATGTTCCCAGCAGCGTTTGATGCGATAAAGAAGACAGCAAGACCTTTCAAAGCATATGCGAACGATACTTTACTTATAAATAGATCGAGAGAAATAGTCGACCCTATGCTTAATCATGAGTCGAAAAAGAATTACTTGCAATTCCGGGCGAAGATGCTCGAGTCTGTTAAAAAAATTAACTTACCAAATCCTAAAATGCGTCGAACAATCAGAAGTCCGGGAGAACCTACTAGCACTGCTGATGAAAAGACCGCCGCTTATTATGAGAGAAGAAGGAAAAATAACGAAGCAGCGAAGCGTTCTAGAGATGCTCGAAGGGCCAAAGAAGACGAGCTTGCTATCTGGGCAACCTTTCTCCAAGAAGAGAACGCAATGCTGAAGAGTCAGTTAACAAGATCATATTATCTGTTACAACAAGAAGGTTATAATATAAATCATTTGATGACATATAATCTTATTTGAAAGTAATATTTCGAATGTGTTTGTATATGATAATAAGCAATGATCTGATCTGGTCTGACATCCGATATCGACCGATTATTCGGAACATTAGTATATATGTAGAGCATATATATAGTTAATGCATCTAGTATGTTATATTGTATGTATTTGTGTATGTTTATATATATATATATATATATATATATATATATATATAATTTATACATATATGTATATAAAAGTATATGTACAATCATAAATATACAATCTGCACGAAAACGTATATATATGCACTACATGTATACTACATATTATTTATTACTGCATGTTATATATTATATACTATACAATGAATATGTAACATATACATGCATATAATATGTATATGTATATATGAATATATATATATATATACATATACATATATATTGTGTATAATGTAAATATATACATATAAATATATAAAATTATTGTTAAGTATGTTTGAAAAAATATATATGTATGATATATATATATATACTTATTATATGATATATACTCTTTTTCTGTCAACTTTTCATGTATAGAATACCATTTATTTATCTCAATAAAATTTATACATTCCTAGAAAAGGATAAGTCTCTTAAAATGTTTTGTCAATGAAATTAAACAGATTTTGTACACAAAATGTCAATCAGGTAATGAATCTGCAAGTTCTGTCATAACTTCTGACTCAAGAACATTTTTTTCTCTATTTTGATTATTTGTAAGTACTTTTGAAAACGATTTTTGTACTTGCCTAGGAATAAAAACTAATGGTGTTGTTATTTTAGTTTTGATATTAGTATTTGGAATTGTTTGTAAACTAACATTATTTCCGCAGACTACATTGGTAGTACCTTTTGGAAACATTTTGCTTTTCTGATTTTTTAAGAATATTTTACTAGGTTTTTTCTTAATTTTATCATCAACATCATCAATTTCCATTCTTTTTGATTCGTCTTCCTTGGTATAGTGTTGCATGTTGTCAAACCGATATTTCTTTGGAAACTTATGTATTTTTATGCAATGTTCCCTTCTTTCCACTGGATCATTAAACTTTATGTTGCATTCAGAATCATAACATTGATACTAAACAAAAATATTTACATTAAAAATACATTTATAACAAAACTATTACAAAAAATTTAAATTGAAAGATAAATATACATACCATGGCTTGCTTTTCAGACAAAATCTTAAAGAAGGCATCGTGTGTCTCTTGAATATGAATTTCCAACAATCTTGGACTTGGTCTAGATACTTTACACTCTGTACAAGTATATCGATGAGAACTATTATAATGTATTTCATAATCAAATAAAGTTTGGAAAGTAGCCTGGCATCCTGGGACATAACATGGAAACTCTCTGACACTGAAATAAGATATTGACATTATTATTTTATTCTAAATAAAATATACATATATAAACATACGTACTCTACTACTATTTAAAAAAAATTAAATTCAAATAATTTTGATATTCTATGAAAATCTTGATTACTTTATAGTATTCTTTAAAGAGAGGAGTATATAATTTTAAGCCTAATAAGTTTTAAAATATTTACAATATTTGTAGGAAAAAATAAATGATGTTTATTATATTTTGTAGGAAAATATACTCACACTTCATGACACAATTCCTCCTCATCGTCAATTGTGATACCTTTCCTTTGAAATACTTTACAAACTTTATAGGAATCATCGAAGAAGGGATCATTTACAGATCGAATCCCAATTCCCAATTGTTGAAGAACTTCTTCCATAATTAGCAAATTACAAAATACTAGGTAGATAAAATTACGTCTTCACAAAAATTCAATGTAATTCTATTTTTTACATGTCAATAAATCAGTATATATGTATCATCCAGCAATACAATGTTGTCTTAGACTGTAATACGTTTTTATCCAACTTAATTCAAAAGTTGATATTGAGTGATATTTATTATATTTATTAAACTTGAGAAAGACACAAGTGTGTTTTTGATGTTTTGCAGGCAACACTAACCTCTTACTTAGCAATATCATTTTACCGACAGTCGGTAAATAATTTGGACTGTTGTAATTCTGGCCTTCTAATACAGATGGCGACATTAGGCAACAAGAAGACTTTCGCGCCAAACTTTGCCGCCATATTGTGGAAACATAGTGCGCGCATAGAGTTGCTGCTCGTGTTATCTTTGCGGAAAAAACGCGCGGAAGAAATGTGCGGAAGTGTTCGCAATCGAAAACCGGTAACGTATAACTCATTAACGCAAATAGTATAGTTTGTTGTACGCTAGACATTATAAACCTTCTTAAAATTGTATGTATTTCGTTTTACTTGCAACTGTTGCATATGATTGCATCGATCCGCGACAATAATAATCGAAAATCATCAAATATTTCGTAAATCTGAGATCGCGTGCGGTTTTAAATGACTTACGCATGTTTATTTGAATTGCGATGCGTTTTGTATGCTAAATTTCGATATGTTTGTATCTCTCTCAAAAGTGAGAGAGAGAGGGAGGAGGGAAAGGGTGAGGGAGAGAGAGAGTGAGTTCAGCTCATCTAGAGTCAAAAAGGTAGGATTATACTATATCAAAACTTTATGTAATGTGTGTGTGATTAACTCAATATAAAGAAACATAGTAAGAGACAAAAATTTTGTCATTGTATATATATATATATATATTCGCCAAACTTAATTTTTGACTATTTATATCCGGAAAAGGATGTGTCGAGCGTCATGCATATATATGAACCTAACTAAATATACTTAAATTTATTCTAGTAAGAAAAACTGATTTAATAGTATAAGTTGACATTAATAAAATGTATAATTTTATTTTCTTACGATATAGAATATAATAACAATTAACGTAAATGATATATCATCGACATAAGGCATATAAGTCATATAATAATAAGTGAAGATATACATAAATATTGATACACATTTGAAAATTGCCTTATTCAACTAACAATCGTGTTTTTAAATTTTCCAGTATTTCGGTCATCTTATTTTCTAATTCGTTTCTTCTTTGTATTTCTTCTCTTTTTTCCTGAAACATATGTATGAGTGCTAAAAGATATTTAAATGATATAAGACAATGTAAACAATTTTTAATTTATAAAACAATTTTATTTAGAATAACATATATATTTATTGATAAAGATTTATTTGAAATTATTTCCATTAAAATATATAATTAATTATTTAATTTTAAAAATAATTTAATTATGAATTAAATTTCTAAACAGAAATTTCTAAAAATTAACAAAAGAATTATATTATTCTATCTGCTTTAATTAAATATTATTAGAACATTACTGAATTTGTGATTTATGATATTATATAAATTAATAATTTGCCCTTTAACATATAAAATTCTAAAATTATTGAACCGTATAGAAAGTTATTTGCATTTTTTAATATATATTTCTCCTGTCACAGGTTTGTACAAATTTTATTTTATATGAAATGTATATTATCTATCTGTATGTAAATTATTTGTCTTGATGTATATATATTATTTATCATGTGTATATTGTCCTTTAATATATTGTGTATATATATATATATATATATATATTAGAAAACAAAAGGAGAAAGGGAGAGAATACTATAATATATTATAGCATATAAATTTATAGATGCTTATATTATATGCTGTTAATATTTTCATTAACAATTAATTATTTTCTTTAACAATTAATAACATTCTAATAACAAATTTTATTCAAATCTGAAATTACATACAATTTGAAAATTTCGTGCCAGCAACAGATGCTGATATTAAACATGTGATAAATCTTCTACGTCACAAAATAAGTTTCATTAATATAATATACAAATTATGTAACAACCACGTCGCATATTTTACTAGAATTCTTTCTACCGGAAATACCGAAGTTAAATATTGCGTATAAAGTCTACGTAATGGATCGGTCCGTTCGGTTTTAATTGCCTCTGCTCCGATATCTTCAAGGTCGCTACTTTATTCCTGTACTCTGTGACTGTAGCTTTCTCCGTATCATTTTCCGGTTCATCGGCGTGTTGCACGACACTTTCATGATGATAAACGACCGGTTCGACAGGCACGTCCGATTCTTTCACAATTTTACCATTCTCTTCAGCAACTTTCAATGCGTCGCTGCTTTCGCCCGCGAAACTATAATCGTCCTTGTTGAAGCCGAAGAAGTCGTGCGCGCTCTGAGGATCGTCGAAGGGTTTACTTGTCGGGATCGGTTGCGGAATCCTTGCCTTATTATTTTTGCGTTGGTCCTTTGGTTGCGAATTCTTTTGTCTCGTTAATGGCCGCGAATAACGCGAATTTAAAGGTCTACTTTGTACGTTCTGATTTGAAGTTGCCACATTCTGATTCTGCAGTTGCACGAAGACCGGAGAAGGTTGTTCGGCTTGCGATTGATATATTTTGTTCGACCAATTTTCTATATTAGGAGTTTGAGTTCTTACGTTAATATTAACTGATTCTTTGCCTTCAGGATTACTTTCTCCAAAAATATATCTATAACGATCGAGAACATTGATTGGTTCTTCAGGTGGTTGATGATAGCGGTCTCTCTTGGTCTCGTTCAGATTATATTTGGTAAGATTAGAGTTCGTTCGGATGAATTGTTGATTAGTATTTTGTTGAGGAACGTGGATTTGATTTCGCTGATACGTGCCTTCGGTATTGAGATGATAATCTGAATTTTGCGGATTTATGTTTTCGTTTGGGAAATAATAAACATAAGGATTTCGATAGGGATTTGCTGAGTTACCAACGACCACCAGATAACCGGAAGGTTGTTCCGAAGAGTTGTCGTTCGCGTCATTTGCCGCGATATTTTTTACATGTTGGTAATAATTTAAAGGATAATTCTGCGAATTCGGCGAAATTATAGTGTTCACCGGTTGCGTATTGTCGAAGGCGTAATCAAAAGGCGGTGGCCATACTTGCAGTTCCTTGTGCTCGCCTTCGTGCAATTTTCGCGGTCGTTCCGGTAAACCGATCTGCGGAGTCAGCTTCTCTTTGGCGAGGGTTCGCGTGGAACCGACGTTGTTTCCGGAAAATCGGCCGTTCGGCAATTTATTCGTGTCTTCGTAGATCAGCTGTCGCGTCGTCGCCTGCTGCGTCTTCTCATTCGCATCGATGTAACGTATAGGCACGATCAGAGGCACGTGTTTCCCGAAATCGATTTCTTCCTTTGTGGTCTCGAATTTCGCGGCATCGTCGTGCAGAATATTTTGCCTTGGCGGTCCAGTTTTCGCGCGATTATCCTCGACACGAACACGTCCTGTTTTAGGACCTCGCGCCGATGTAAGATTCTGAAGTTTTTCGTGATCTCTGTCATCTCTTTGCGCTTCACCCTCATCATTCAAGTCGTACTCTTCATATTTATTCTTCGGCAAGGCGTATTCTTCTCTGAGTTTCTGTAATCTAGTCAAGTGTTCCTCGTAAGCGTCTGCGGTAGATGGCCTTCTTTCATCTTCCTCAGATGCGTCTTCAGGATTGCGAACACTCTGCGAATCGTATACGTACGGATGCTTGAACATGCTAAGGTAACCGGCGATTCTGTCGTCCTCTAATTTTTTATTGTTCAATATTTCACCGTAGCTGTCGCGGATCATTTCAGGGTGACCTTCGTGATAATAGTCGCCGAGAGGTAATTGCTGATTATAGCCGATTATATACTTATCGAAGTTCTCAGGTTGCTTGTATCCGCGAAACGGTTTGTCGGAATCGTCGTCTTCAACCTCCTCTTCGCTTTCATCCTTCTTTAGATGCTGCTTCGAAGACTTATTTTCTTGATTACGTTCTTCGTATCTTTCGGCTGAATCTTTTTCATCATCATCATTTTCTTCATCGTCATATGCTGGTTTTTTCTTCCCTGTTGGTTTGTAATTGGAAGCGTGCTCTGGATTTCGATTAGCGATTTCCTCTTCTCGGTTTCTATCTCTCTCGATTATCTCGTCTTCTTTATGATGTGTATTCCTGTCGCAGTTTGTCCGTACCTTCTGATCCTTCAGCTGTTCAACGCGCTCTTCCTGTTGCTGTTTATCATTCTGCTGCGAGCTCGGCTCGTCGATGTGTAATTGATGATTATATATGTTCACCGGTTTCATCACGTCCTTCTCATCGTAGATATTCTTTTTCTCCACCGTGTATAGTTCTTTATTCTCATTATTTTTATATATCACTTCCTGCTCTTTCCGAACCGGCGTTTCCGCGGTCTTGTTTGCTTCGTTCGCGATTGAAACATCCGGGGTGAGATTCAACTTGATATTCTCAATCGGCATGAGTGGTATAAGATCAGGCGAGATTGGCAACGGAATCTTCACGAAAAATGGCGCCAGCAAAGGTGGTCTGGTCACCGAGTTCATTCCCGGATCCGGAATTGTCGGGAGAGACATCGGCATCGATATGGGTCGCGGGATTGTATTTGTCATGTTATTTTGACGACCGTGAAAGATCTGCTCGTAGCGCTGAAGGTGCCCCACAATGTCTGAATTATTGCCGAAGTTTAACACCCCGGTGAATCTGATAGTTTCCTGTTCTTTCCGAACCGGCGCCGTGACGTTCATTGACGTCGGTCGAGAAGACGCAACTTGTTGTCCCACGATGTTACCTATCGTAGGCGTGTTCGACATTGCGACAGGTCTTGTGATGTTCGACGGATTCGGTAGCGAGGCGATTTGTATCGGAGTCACCGTGTAGCCAAAGATCTGCGCCAAACCCGATAGTAGAAGACCGAGAGCTCTTTTATCGCGTAATTTATATGCGTATTGTCTATCAAGTCCATCAGTTTCCTGTATAGGTGTATCTACTCTCGGATCTTCGACGTCTCCCGCTCTCGAAACTCTCGCTCCGAACTCGAGTTCTTCTGATAATACTTCAGAAACACAAGCGACGTATAATAAGCAGAGAACTAATATTCGTGTACGCGATTCCATTCTGGAAGACACTTAATTAATTGACGATCGAAAATAATCGCGTACCACACATTGAACTCAGATTACACGTTGAGTCACTTTCAATTATGCAAATTAAGACACATTATTTTTGCGATGAAACAATCAACGTTTTTTTTGTTATTTTTTATTTATTTTATTTGCGGAGGATTCACACATGTCATTTATATTTTAAACGATTTGTTTTACGTAACACGTTGCGTTATTATTGTGTAATTATTTTGATTAAAGTATGATAATTTATGGATAAATAATTATAATTGTAAGAAAAATATATTCAACAGTAAAGCGCTAAAGAGCTTCAGATTGCACGAAAGTTTCCTGTCTCAGAATTCCAAGATGACTGTCGGTCAATTGCAACGGCGTAAGTTTCGCTAAACAATGACTTAACTGGCGGGGATAAATTTTTGCATAATATCGGAAAGAAATGTCGAGTTTCACTTGAATTGTACGGGCTGACTCGTTGATTTGTGACAACTGAAGCGATACGAAACAAGACGGGCGCAGGAAGAGGTGCAGTACGGAACCGTGTTCGCGATTGAATTATTATCATTAACCAAAAGAATATAAAAAGAACTAGACGTGCAATTTTGGTTGACTACACTCTTAGTTTAATTGTACGTGTAAAAATGATACGCTTATCGCAATATTTGGCAATGTTTCATAATTTTCAAAAGAAACATAAAATTAAGTTAGATTTTCCTTGTCACTTTCTATTATCAGCGGTTCACATTTTTGAAATAAAAAATTATTAGATTGTAGAACAATGATTTATTATTTTAAGGACATAACTGAAAAAATTTTTTAAATTAGTCTAATTAGTTAAAAAAATTAATAAAGTAATCAAGAAAATTATATATATTACAATATTAATATCGAATGTTTAATTTTTAATTTTTTATTATTATTAATATTAAATATTTAATTGTTACTTAATTAATTTTTTTAATAAGAAATGCAATTTTTTGTATAATTAATTTTCTCAATCAGGATATTAATTTTTATAAGAAACTTATTAGTTACAATTAGAGTTATTACTACCTGTAGATTTTAGATAAATATTTTATTTGATGTAGAATTCGGATGTTTTGTTAAATCTTTTAATTAAAAAATTTGAAGAAAACCAAATCAACTGTTAAAATTATGAAATACTTTATCTTTCGTGAACGTTTGCATTTGTGCATTTTTCTTATAACTTCCTAAGCGAGTGAAAGGAGATTTACCGATGCATGTAGGCGTAAAATTAATTAATACTTAATGCCAAAACCTGATTTCTTTCTCTTTCTCTCTTCTTACTTTCGGAGTCTTATGCGAGCTTGTCTAATGAGTACAAAAAATCTTTATTCCATCGATAACTGCCAATATAAAAAAAATTGTTTTTATGACAAACTTTCTTATAATACATATGAATTAACAATCTTATAATTATATATGAGTTGTTTATTTAAAAAAATGCAAATTTTGAAATAATTAAGTGTGAATAAAATAATTTATAAAATAATTTAGAATTATTTTATTCATATAATATAATTTAAAAAATTTATAAAGCTTATTTTCAAAAAATTACATAAAATTTGCAATTTATATTAATTTCGGTTTTTTAAAAATATTATTCACATTTTAATTAACACACTGCGCTTATGTTTGAAAATTTTTATATATTTTATAATAATTTATTTAATGATCTCTATAATAAGCAATTTATTTAAGCATAACTTTCTACATTTCTTTATTTATCTGTCTTTAACGTCAAATATATCGGTGTTATATAAAATATACATGCTCATTGATGCGAACGATTTCATAAAAACAATTACGGTGCACGTGACTATAATCAGCTGTGACAATAGAAGAAAGACAGGAATTTATGACGGTATTGCGAAAGGCTGATGACAGAGTAAATGACGATTCAAAGTATCGTTTGTCGTGTCCGATCGATGTCGTTGGCGCGGCTGGCAACGGACGACGACACATTGCGTTAGTTCGGATATTTCCTAGTTGAGACTTTCGCAAGTAGACAGAATAAGTATACGACCTGTTCTGTATGAGAAAGTCGCTGTTTCCTAGTTTAGCGATGACAAAAACCTCTTAAAACGACGATTCGCGAGGGAAAGATAAAAGAAAAACTTGCTGCGCGTTTATAAGGAAGGGCTCAGTGATTGCATAATCGTCAACATTCCTAGCACACTTGACGTTACATTAGACTGATTGGATTAAAAATACCTTATCCTTATATGAAAGATGACTGGCTAATTTAATTTGAACAATAATGCGAACGGCGCGGTTTCTTTATTTCATTAATATTTTATTTTTAAATACACGAGTGTGAACTGTTAAATAAGGATTTAAGAGTGTATATATATAAAGTTGACATCTCTGATTTCGTTAAAACTCATAAATAATTAAAAATTCTAGCTATATTCTCAATAGTTCTTGATAGTTTAAACAAATAGGCCACTTGGGGCAAACTGAGATGCCAACTTCATGCATATTTATACCATGTATGTTATAATGCAAAAAATAATAAGATATTGTTCTAATATATGTATGTATTTTATTTGTTACAGGTAAATATACACAGTGCAATTTACGCGTAGTGTCGGAAGTGCCGTGTAAAGTGTCGCGCGTCGGGAGTGCCGTGTAAAATTTCGCGTATCGGGAGTGCCGTGTAAAGTGTCGGGCGTAATTATTCGTATTTTCGTGAGTGTCGTAAGTGCTACCAAGAGAGGAGGAGGAGGCCCGGGGAGGCATCGGGTGACAGCGAGGCAACTGCGAGGTATGCAAAATGAAAACATTGTTTTCTAAACTGCATTGTTTTGAGATGACACACATGTATATACATAATTGGAATATTTTATTTTCAGATCAATATGCTGTGTACTACAACTCCGTTTTGCACGTATCGGTGAGTGAGAAATGGTTTATAATATTTCTATAGCGTTAGTAGAGGAGTGTATGAAGCTGATGTCTTATTTCGTAACTCATAAATAATTAAAAGTTTTTGCTTTATTTTCAATACTTTTAGAGTTCTTAATAGTTTAATGAAGAAATGAGACGCCAATTTTACATACACGAATTAGAAATGCTTTTAAATTAGGTTCTAAACATTATTATGTTATGGAATGTGACAAATATATAATTAATGACAAAGCGGCTGTTACTGAACGAAATTGATCATTGCGATCAGAAACAATTTTATGAAATCAATTGCTGCAAAGTAAAGCTTTCATGACATTATATAATCTTATTACACGGAGGAGTTTTTATTCAATTGAATTTTAATTCAATTAATATCAATAAGTATGTAATAGATGCTTTCATTGATTTTTAATAATGAACCGAATTTTTACTTGTGTGATTTTTGTCAAAATATATTTTAATTTATATAACATAAATTTCAATTTATATATTTTAATTTATAAAATCAATATTTATATATAAAATAAAGAAATACATATTAATATTTATACATATATATGAAAAATAAAATATTATTTCTATGATAAACATATCAGAGTTTGAAATTTAATTTAATAATAATAATATAAAAAAAATTTGTGAAGATCTTTGCGGTATATTTTTAAGAATTGTTTGATAAAAATGATAAATGATTACATCGATAGTTTGTCAATGTTTTTGCTTAGTTCTTGTTGTTACATGAAAATAGAGCATTTTTAATCTTGTCCAACAGGTAAGATATTTTCTTCCTTTTAATTTTATTTTCTTTTACGTTTAATGTAATTAATAAAATTTTGTCTCATAATTCTAATGTGTTATTATATACATACACATTAGATTTGATCTTTTTATAATATAATATTTTTTACATGCTGAGAAATAAGCGTCAAAATGAAAATACTTAAATTTTTTATCTATCTTGTATCGCACATTTTATGGATTGCAATATTAGATCGCGATACCCATTATGTCATTTGACGATTCTTTACATGGGAGTGGTCTTGCGGAGTTGTCAGTCGGGATGTTAGTTAGATTACGTGTAATGGATCTAGAACTCACTATAAATTCAGCTAACGACTTACTCGGTATAAAAAGAAGTATCAATCTTCAAACAGCATCAGTTCGTGTGTGTCACGCTTAATATGAAGCTACTGGTAAACAATTAAATTCGTATACACTAATTCACTTAAAATATAAAACTCATACATTTTGTTTAGTAATTTGATTGCACGCGAAATATTGTTCGATGTCATCAGTGTGAATTACGATTTCTAGACTAATTTTCAGATGTGTCTTTAATACGTATGTGTGTTATTTTTAAAAAATGTGTTTGAGATTCAATATTTCGGAGCATACATTTACACATGCAAACATGTATAAATATACGATAAAAGTTATTGTGATATTAAACAAAATTTATTTTAATTAATTTTGAAATTGTATATTTTAAATAATTTTGCAATTGATAATCCGCTTAGCATATAACATTATTTCAATCAAATATAGATTAGTTTAAGAAACAATTAAATAATTTTTTTTAATGTTTATTCTATATTATTATCTTCATTATATCACTTTTTGAGATACATTTTTGTTAACGAAACAATCACAAAACACTTTGAAATACCTCGTGTAATCGTTCGCTGATTTATATTGACGCATCGATAATTGTTTTAGCTTTTGCTATCGTTGATTATTCTGGCTTGGGGAGACAGAGCTCTCGTCGCCGAAAAAACGGCCGAGAACAATGACATATCCTTACAAGCAAGCACGGTTCTTCAAGCTCAGCCGAGCATCCAGGAAATCTTAGAGGGAAAGAAACTAGGAAAGAGAAGCTTGCTTCCCCTGGATTATGTAGGCACTTACGCTCCCGTGTTGCCGTGGTAAATAGTACAGATAAATATCTTGTCAGCGACGTGAATGTAAAAATCTCGAACAGCGGTTTGGCGCTGACGTTGATATGTACGTTCGATTTCTCAGGTATCGATTAGGCGGATTGAGTAGTTACAAATTGCGCGGTTGGTATCCGGGCTGGTCGTTGCACGGTGGTTGGCAAAGTGGTTGGTACAAAGGATGGTAAATTTCACAAAGAAATAAATATGCACTATATCATCAGAAATTTATACGCATCTCACACCGATTTTTTGACATTTTTTAAATATAATTTTTTAATATAATCAATAAATGTCATATAGTTTTACATTATCATGAGTCATTGCATTATATTTTATGAATTTATTTGAGCAAGCGTTTTTTATTAGCGCATTTGTAACAAAGCATATTTATATTTGTATGAAATTTATATGGTAGAAATTCCATCATTTATAAATTTTAAGGAAAATTCTTTATGGTGTTCATATTATTATATTGTCGATTACTCTTGATATCGTTGTATTTCGATAAGATATATATATATATATATATATATATTATTCATGATGATTATTCACACAATAAAGGATGAAAATAATCGAAACTAAATAAATAATATATAGAATAATATTTTGCGCATACCTTCAATCGTTTTTTGACATAAGTCGTCAATATTTCCTCGCATATGGTAAGATTCTTGTCCGTGTCCTGTACAATAAATCGAATGGAATTTTAGTATCGTCGAAATTCACTCTTCGATAAAAGTACAAAAAAAAAATAAATGTATGTATATAAGAGAGAGAGAGAGAGAAAAATTTCATTATTTATAACTTTCTAAAAAATGAACCTTTAAGATGCTTGTCAGTTCTTTGATTTTCTGCAATTTGGCTTGTTCTCTCTCGGTGCTTTGTGAAACGTTGCACATTTGTGGTGGATTCGGTTCGTACATTTCAAGATGTGAGGCGACAGGTGCTAAGGCAGTCCGATGTTGTCACTTTAGAAGTCCATACTTGTCGTTTGTCGCAATACGTCTCCATATGAGCTTACGTACGTGTAAGACGGGGGTTGCTTAGGAACGAAAGAGGGCAAACAAATATTTTATCGGTTTGGCAGCTAAAATATCAAACGTTTACCGCATTTTGTTGTATATTAATGAATAATCGTTTTATCGTATTTTGCATTCAAGAGTTATAATTTTTTTATTTATTTTGACTCGAGTTTTCGGCTTAATAAAGATATCATCGACTGATTTAAAAACTTGTGTATCACCTACAGTTAACATTGAAATTTTCTTAACCCGGTAGATAAATTGTCTTTCGCGCTCGTTATCTTATTCGAATATACATAGATATATTTCTATGATAAAATAATCGGTACATTTATAAGATAAATAAAAACAATTATATAATATTGCTTAATAAATAATATTTTTTATGTGTTCAAAACTTATCTAATAGTGCAATAATAGTTTCCTGCGTTATCCACTCTGCTACCCTTTGGTTTCCTACCCTTTTCCTGCCCTGTTAGAGGGCAACTAGGGTAAAATCAATTTTAGGCGCGACAATGAGCTTAAGCGTACGAACGTCGCAAAAAATTATATTAATACAAAATAAATATTTAAATGTTACGTTATTAAAAATTCTTATTGATAATTAATCTAATTTAATTACAAATAAAATCATAATTCTTTGAAATATGTATGAAAAAAGTGAAGTCTTACGTAACACAACAATTATATCTATCGAATTTTCATCAAAATACTCAATTAATTTTCACTCCTTTTAAAAGAGGGTTGCACTTATTTAAAACATCAATTCGTGCTTTCAAAATATTACGAAGTCGACGAAGGGGATCGTAGTCAACCCTCTTCGCGCCAAAAGTCAAAGGCCAACTGGATGCATATTTTGCGGTGGTGCGTTTATTAGCCCCGATGGACAGTGATAGAAGGACAGAGAGACGAGGCAGCATCTCTCCCTCCGGATGGACCAGTTTTTTTTGTCGGCTGAAACTGACCGGGAGAATCTCAAAATGAGAGTCAAAGGCTAACCGAACGCGTTTTGTGGCCCGGTGTTTGTATACGTTCGAATGGACAGTGGCCATTGTTCCGGAACAGCATCCGGATGGACCAGTTTTCTCGGTGGCACGCGCCCGCGAGGATGAATTCGACGGGATAACTCGTAGCAGGAGAACCGCCACGCGAACGAACAGGTTTCGATCGAACTGGGGGAACCGCGAAACAGAGTAGTCTCTGTCAGAGAAAACGGATCGTGATCTATATCAGGTGGAAACTGGTCCATAGCTCGGTCCCCTAGTTCAACAGCTCGGTGTCATCCACGTGCGATCTGGCCGTACCGAGATCAGAGATCAGACTCTCAAGAAAAGCAACGAGCTCCAAATACGAGAGTGGGAACAGGTTCTGCTGAATAAACGGGATCACGATCTTCAACCGCGCATCGGAAATGTAGAGCAGGTGGAATGTTTAGATCCGCGAGAGCGTGGTGTGGGCGAAGTTTCTTGTTTACAGAGCATTTACGTAATGGGGACTGGAAGAAAATATAATCGATTCGCTCGTGCGCAACTTTACTGTTCATTGACATATAAAATCTCAATCTCCAATGACATATAAAATCGTGCAGCGTACAATCGATAAAATGCACCCGAATATTTATCAAATGACGCGAATTAAATTCGAAAGATTTAATTAAAATTCTTTCTAATAAAGCATTAACTGTAAATTATTAAAATTTAATAATTTTTTATTTATAATGAATGTACTATTTAAATTATTTACATTCATCGCTTCTACAAAACAAATCATATTTGACATAAATAAAATTACATTTTCACAATGTGAATAAAAACATATTAAATTTTAATAATTAACAATTATAATTTTGAAAGGGGCTGCTAACAAAACAATTTTGCTCTATATTAACGTTATGCTTTATATATAAGACTTGATTTTTTATATATTGTATTTCAAAAAATTATGATTTTATTGTAACCAAATTAAAATTATCAATAAGAATTTTTAATAACGTAACACTTAAATATTTATTTTGTACTAATATAATACTATTGCAAAAATAGAATTTTTTCTATTATATTGTTCGGAGAAAGCACTGTCGTCGGACGTTAAATTAAAAAAATACGATAGAAGGGATTGTACTGCAGGATCTATACAGGGACAAAGAACACGCGGCACTCAATCAAAAGGACGCGAAAACAAAAGCTGCTAACATACGTGTCACATGAGACGTCGAAACCAGCCCACATTGGCCACTTCTTTCACCTGTCCATCACCCTTCCCGGCCTCTAAAGAGGACGCCTCTGAAAGAGGACATTTGCGTTTCCGCGCTCGTACCAGCCATTGTGCGCCTTTATCGCCCGTTTCATGTTCCTCTCTGCTGGCGTGTTCGTTCCACTGGCGACTGTGCGTTTAGTAAGGAATGCACATCTCTGACGTAGGAGATGAAATAATTGCGCGTTATATATATATATATATTTTAGTTGTAAACAGTTTTCTAATATTAATCTATGCTTTATTGGAATTTTTATCTGTGGAAATATTAAAAGACAGGCATAATTACATAAAAAACAAGTCAAAAAATTAATTTATTATATATTTTGAAGCGAAAATTTCTCCGATTACATATACATAAATTTTTAAATTAATTAATAACACATTGTGTGTTTTCTGCATAATTGGTTTATTAGGTAATAATGTTATCTGTTTTACGTTTATTTAAACTGATAGTGTTCTGTTAAACTGTACTTATATATTTTATTGAATTGGCATTTATTTTAAATAAGAGCCTTTACCGTGAAAAATTATTTGTTGGTGTAAGTGTAAGAATTTGAAAAATGAGAACGTTTGACAAGTTGATTTAATGAAGCAAGCGTGAAAGATCGTAAATATAAACGTAAAAAGAATAACGAAGGAAACTTCTGTTGTCGAGTTAATTTCAGCTTCGGTCGTGAAAACCTGTCTTCCGCAGGGGGTTATGAAAGGGTCTCACCACCTATATAGCGCATTACCTCCATTCGTATCGGTAACGAGGTCGACTTCGCTCTGCAGCACTCTTCCTCTAAACGGGGTGGGACGCATAGACGCAGTATTATCGGGACACCCCGTATATATATATATAGGAAGGGCGTATTTGTTTTACTGCCTGGCTGCCGGCATTGGTTGAGAACGTGCTCCGCATTCTTGAAATCGTGCCATCCTTGTTACCAGTACAGACTCTACTGTCGTTCCTTTCGTCCCTCCGCCTCCTCGTCAAACCTAGGCTCTTTTCCTCGTCGCCGCAACCATCATGAGAAGGATCGTCGTCGCGATCCCCTTTCCTACGTCCTCCCTCGTGCGATCGTAAAAAATTCTTAACTCCTGTAGTAGTCATGGAATACGCATATAAGTGTTCTGTATGTACAACAAACTCTGCAAGATGTTTCTGAAACCTAGACACATTCGTCCGTTTATCCAACCATCTATAGGAGTTCGTTCAACGTGCCGCACTAAAATACTATATATATCATTCTCTATTATTTTGAAAAAGTAGAGTTATAGACATTGAAATCGTGAATTATTCATTTCTTATCACGTTAAGGTAAAACGTAATGATGATAAAAAATGATATTTCAAAAAACCTAGAGTACATTTGAAGAGATACGTTTTCAGCTTGACGATGTAACCGTTAATAAGAACGTGAAAATCGTTGAAAATCCGCATCATTAATCTTACAACGTTTGCCGCTGTCAGGATCAGAGCGAAAACCGAGAAGATTGTCTTCGTTTCTTTCTATTCGATGAGACTATAGAAATTTTTAGCTCCTGCCATGAACATAAAATGCTTTTGTAAAGATTGAGAAATGTTTTCCTTATTACTATTCTCTCTTCTCTATATTTTTATTAGAATTTATTTATGAGCCCGACTCATACTCGTCGTTATGCTAAACTTAGGCATTCTTTACATTATTTCAACAACAAATTATTTCGTACACTAAAGAACATGATTGCTCTTGAAAAGACGTATAGCCCTTTTTTCGAACAAAAACGTACGATTTCGTATATTTTGATTAGATTCTTTGACAGCTGTACAGACACGTAGCTTTTCGGCTCGTAAAATTGTTATCTTCTTTAATGGTCGGTCGGCTCTTCTCACGTCATCTCGGTATCTGATTTTTCGATAACGGAGCGTTGTCGTGCAGACACGGTCGTCACATTGCGGACTTTAGACTACCACCTCGGCAAGATGAGAAGGAGAACGAGAAAGAGAGAAATCGCAAAGGAAGAGTCCGGCGTTCTGCCGATCCTAATTTACGGCCGGGATTTCAGGCGTTTATGTCTTTCCGATAAGGTCGTTCAGATCGCAGATGCCAAGCCTGCATCGATGGATCTTCTTCATCCCGCGCGCTCCCACTTCTTCTTATTCCGCCCCTCGTCGACTCTCTCGCATATCGATAGGACGCGACGAAACGTCAGAGTGGAATTCGTCTTGCGTCGTTTGTCGTTAACGAGAGCAAAGTAGGATCGAGGTGTCGATTCGACAACAACGGCGCGATTACGTCGCACTCGCGAAATTGCCAGCGATTCTTCCACGGTTTTCTGCCAGAAATGATATTGATCGACGCTTCGTAAAAGTCACGTGGATGTAAGATTTAACCACTTCTGCATAATAGAGCGTGATTCTTTATTTCTCGAGAAGACAGCGCGAGATCCCACAATCTCTAGGTGCACAAATAAAAATCTCTCTCGTTATTCATTAAACGCCAGAGTATTGACTTGTACTTGCTTAAAAGAGAAAATTTTTATAATATGAATGTTTTCGTGATATTAAGTTTAAATACACGGTTGTGTATATAGGTTAAAGAGATGCAAAACGAATTGTTTCGAACTTCCAACCGATTTCAGTTAGGATCCGGAATAATATTTGTTTAAAGGACAAGCGACCGGAGATTCGATCAAATTGGAAATTTCGCCTTTTTCATGGGAGGGTGTTAAATTCCCTGTGAGATTCGATTGGTCGGTGGGCACAGATTTCCTGTCCGGAAGAATCGACAAGATGGGTTTGTTTACGATTTTCTATCGAAACGGCACGTTCGTCTCCAATTTTTCATGCTTTGTCAATTTTTAGACCGATTTATTTTCCCGCCGAGCCGAGAAGTAATTGTGAGCAAAATTCATATTTGTCATTAGTAAATATTAATTAAATTAAAGAACAGTTTTATAAATCAAATAAATTAATATCAATTTATTACGCGGAAAAAATGTTAAGGAAGATTTAAACTTTTTATAGACTTTACATTTTTACTTTAAAGATTGGATTTTTTATGCTAAATCTTCATTATCAGATATGGCTCGATGATCAATTTGATTTTAAGACAGACAGAGACAAGATAGTGTGTCATCTATTTGCGTCTAATTGTCGGATTTTTGAATATGTGAAATATGGTTTTTGACTCGATAATCGCGTAAGACTTGTTAATACTATTACTGGATGGTCTCATAGACCAGAGATCAAATCAGAGAATCAAAACTGAAATATACTCGTAGATTAAACTCGTTATCGAATAGTCACGGCGAAATACAAAAATAAGTATCTCGTACAAAATTATTTCGTGCTCTGAGAGACACACTGTATATTTAAATGTATGACAGATTGATTTGCAAAAGATATATAATTGCTTTATAGAGTTTGACATCTATTCTTACATTTTGTCGTCTTAATTTTCAAAATTATTAGTAAACTACTATATTATTATTAAAATATCTTATTGTTTTATTAAATGCTCTTTTTTGATTTTTGGTAACTTTGTTCATTACTATTGTTTTCATATTTTTAATTTAAGTTTAACATTCTAGTTTAAACTGGAATTAACGAAACTAACATTTCAATAAATTGTTTGAATTTGCTATTTATTTTTATCTCTAAAATTTAATTGCTCAAAAACACAAAATTTTGAATGATTTATAATTAAAATAATTGATAGCTTTCTCTCTCTCTCTTTTTTCTTAAATGAAAAATGAGGAATTTGGACATAATTATTTATACACTTTTATAATAAACAAATCAAATTTTTTATACTTTTATTTTTTTTTTTTTATTTTAATAGATTCGAATAATTTAAATTTTAACGCGAGTAATCCGTTCTTCGCAATTGGGTCAGAATGAATTGGCCGAATGAATGATTAATCGGGAGCAATTAATTAGATTTTGATTCAACGCGCGCGAACGCCAAGAACGACAAGAACGTCGTTTCTTGTTCCTATCGTGGAAGAACGGGGAATTGTAAACGAGGCTATCGGCAGATCCACACTTCTTACTTTTGCCCACTATCCCGCTATGTCGACAAGAGGGTGTTCGCCGAGGGTAGAGGAGGGGGAGGGTCGAGATGGCCAGAATTTATAGCGTCTTTGCGATGGGACCGGGAAGAGAAGGAGAGGAGGATGGGATGAGGCAGAGCCACCCCTCAGACTCAATGTTTTCTGCAGGGAAAGTCGGAAGTCGAGCCGAACCCTGGCCAGGACTAGCCGTCTACCATACGTCTTGCTAACCGGCCGTAGAGGTTTAGTCGTCGAAACTGAGATGAGAAAAAATCCTATAAAATTGCCTCGTTCACCTGGCCTTTATTTTCGCGCGATGTATTTTCGATTAAATCGTCCCGAATCATCGTCGCGAGTTTCGTGTCTTAAATCGATGCGATACGAACGGGATGAATTTTCGAAGCGTTCCTCGCGCGGACAATTGGTATCCGTTATCGGGTAGATTTAGTTGGACGAGCGGGTCCCTCCATTTTCCGAATGGACTTCTGACCCCACCATCCCATGGCGCACGGGGATGCTTTTTATTAGACTCCGTCAGGATACTCCGTATACCCGGTATACTCTCGCGTACATATGTGTGTGTTCGTGCGTATTCGCGCTTGTGTCTCTCTGTATAAGCGTACGCTTGTGTTACACGTAGGAAGACGTCGTATATGCGAAGGCAGTGGCCATGTTCAGGGTGGAGGGACAGCCCCATTCGCCAAATTAACTGCGTTAGACCGGGGCCCCGGAATTCTTTACGCTTTCCTCGACCTACGACCGGCCATTTTACGCTGGATCTCGCGACGGAAACGATCGTCGTCCCTCACCCTCGATTTTTTTTTTTTTTTTTTTTTTCATCGCATTTTCCTCCACTTACCACGTGTAATTCCCCCCATAGGAGACGTGCGTCGGGCAGATTTACGACGGTATTACATTCGAAGCGGCGAATTGTGCGCCGTCGCGCTTTAACGTTTTATTCTAAACTCATTGTCACACTGATTATATAATTTTTTGAAAATTCGATAATATAATGGTGTTAATAATACGATTGAAAAATCAATATATATTATATTTATGATAAAATTTTAATCATTATTATTGTTAATGCAAATATATCTAATTAAAGAACACATGTGTGTTATTTATGACAATTATACTAGTGCTATGCGAATCCCAGGACAGGGTATGTAATTTCTTTGCGAACTTTTCGAAAAGAGGCGAAAGTGCATAACGCGGGAAACTTAAGTAACGATTTCTCTAAGAAAGTTTCGCGCGGCGAGACTTTAAAGCCGAGCGCTCGAGACTTCTTAATCGAATCACTAATGCTTGTAAAATCTTTGTTCGAGACTCCTTAAAGAGAAGGAGATGAAGCACCACGCGACCGAGAGTAAAAGCGTTTACTGCGAGTTGACGAAGTATCGGAATGAAAAAGTGGAACTACTTTTACTGACTAGGAAGAGTTTTATAGTGTATCTTTCAGACTATTATAATATAAAGATCAATTATATATTATTTGATATAATTTATTTTATCGATTAACATAATTACATCTCTGTTTTCTACTACATTTTTATGCTAATGCACAAGTTTTAACATCTTTCGCAAGAACATTTAAGCAGAGCTTAAATAAAAACAGAATATTTTATTTTACTTCGTCTGTTGAGATATTATTCATATTAATAAAAAGTGTATTTATATTCTTTATTTTTAGCGCTCGCATCCTACTACCTTAAATATATCGTTAAATAGAATTTCTATATCTGCGTATTTAAATTAAATATATCTATTCTTTAAGATCTCGGTTTCTCTCTTCAAAATTCTTTCGAAAAATGAGATAAACGATGCTTCTTCCAAAATCTAAAGAACAATTTCGTTTACATCCAATCGAAGATTCCACTCTGAGAAATTAACGTCAAGATCTTATTGTTGCTTAACGGAAGCGGGTTCTATTAGCGATCAAAAGTGGACATTTTCCTCACTCGCTGTCACCGTTAAATTCGCTAGCCTGTCCATCCGGGCCGGGATATATCCGCGTACGATCGCGGACAACTTTCTGAATAGGTGATCACGTAAAACTGATTTAGCAATTCGCCCATTCCCGGGCGGCGCGATCTTAGTTCAAATTGAGTATAGTCCAAGTCTTACTCGGGTGAACCACTACTAATCCAATTCCGGAGATCTCGAGACGTTCCGAGGTGAGTCGGAGGGCGAGTGTGCGAGGGTGTACACGGGGTGGCTGGGTAGGAAGGACGGGGAGGAAAGACGGTGGTCGAGAGAAAGAGCCGTCGGGACTATCTGCGGATAGGGACGAGGGAGAAAGAGAGTGGCACGAAGTGAGGGTGGGTCGAAGGTATAATATCGCCTATGCAAATAGCCTTTGGACTTAGACTGACTGAATATACTTTGGAGCTGGCGCGGCACGAATTTAGACGTATTTTCCGAGGCAAGGGACGCTTCCGTTTCTACACTTGCTCTTCAAAAATTCCATCATCGAGAACCGCAGCTCGTTACGTCGCCCACAGAGTCTTTGGCGCACCCCTTTCCAAAGTGTTTAAGCGAAACGCGTTTAGCGAGTTACGCGAGGATAGATACGTTCTCGAGCTGTTATGATTAAATTTACTGACTGCGGCGGACGAATTTTTATCCCGATAACAAATAGGATTAAATTTTATTGGTATAAAAGAAAGTAATCTTTTTATTTTATATTCTTGTAATCCGGAAAAAATATATCACGATGCCTAGATAGTGTGTGTTCAATTTTTCCAATATTTTATCTATAATAGTAATTATTATGGATGAATTCAGATTTTCAATCATGCTTCGACAATGAAAGGAGTAGAAAAGTTTTGTTAATAAAATATTCAACTTACGGATAATAATATAATTATATTATACATATCTGACATTTATAAAAGACTTTTTCGTCTACAAAAATAATTCTGTTACGATGTAGAAAAACTTATGAGATGCGTACAAATAAACTATACAATTACAATGCACGTATATATACTTAAAGAAAAAAAAATGGAAACGAATAAAATGAACGAGAAAGAGAAACATGAAGAGCGTTCGCAATTCTTGCGCACGCGCGCGTATAAAATTCGTACGTCTAATCATTAAATTATCACTCAGCAATTTCACAATTAGTATTTAATTATTCGACTATTACTTAACACTTACATTTCCATACATTACGCGACTCGTACGTGCTGGAAGCAGCCGAAGGAAAGTTGCGCGAGTAAAATAAGGGACCGCGGTAATAAGGGGAAAATGCACTTGAGTGGTAAACGTAGCCGATGGGGCGAGCAGAGGGTAGCAGGAGGTGGAGGAGAGAGAGGGGGATGCAAAACCAAAAGCGGAGTAAAGGGAACGACATTAGGCTGGGTTACCAGACGAGACGAGGGTAGGACGTTTGAGGTCAGTTCGGGGCGGTTTTTTCAACCCTCGGAGCGACTCGCTCAATACCAGGCCGCCCCTCGACTGACCAATGGTCGGCCTCCGGCCCCCACCATTCGCCCTGGCTGACCAGCCAGCCGATTGGACGAAAACCTCCCGAGGGATACTCTATCCGACGAGGATACTCTCTCGCTCTCGGTCCCGGATCTCTCCTCAAGATCCGCTAACTAACCGGAGAGGAGAGTGAGAGAGAGAGAGATTACGTACCGGGTGTACCCTCGATATCGGAGATTCTGCGGAGATATTTCCTGCCCTCGGCATTCGCCAGTCTTATCCGGCAAAGGAATTTCTGATGAGGGATTAGAACGAATTTACTGTTTCGGATACTGCACCGGTTATTCTCGCACTACCCAGAATAGCGTGGAAAATTGAAATCTCGTGGCAATTGATTCTCGTCAAGTAGTATTTATACTACTCGGTCGTTTTAACTTGTCGATTTGCAAAATACAATAGCAATATTCTTGTCTCTTGAAACATTGAATCCTTTATCTTCTTTCTTCATAATTTTGTATCAGCATTTAATGTCGAATTTAAGTAGTAAAAATATATTGGTCGCGATATACGTTAGGAAGGAAAAAGATGTATTAAAAGCATCCATATACCGATAAGTGAAGGGCGCATACGCGTAAATGTCCATAAACGTCCGGAGTAATATCTTTACTCGACTCGATGCACTTTATCGGCCAACGAAAAAGGCTTCCAAGGCCTTCTCCAAGGCGAGGATCGCGATACGTCGCTCTCTTTTTCGAAAAACGTTCGACATTTCCTCCCGTGTCACCCGCTAGACGTGTCGGGATAGAAATCGTCATGCTTCTCGGACCGCACCGTCGTCGACGCGAATATACGTCGGGGTGTTTACCAATGTTATCAACGTAATAATGGGACACCCCGTATCCGTCCAGCAGAGCGTCCTACCGCTACTTTGCTTGAGATGACATCGGTCGTTCTACCGTGCTTTTCGTTAGATTTCGCCTTTACTAAAGCAGATGGGACTTGAGACTGCGCCAAGACTCGGATCAAGATTTAAAGACACCTTAAAGTTCGCGCGATCACGACGTCGTCGACGAGAGAGAGAGAGGAAACGCCGGAAATTTCGGACCGCCATTGACGGCCGATGGAAATGAAATCGCGAGTTAACTCGGATCGATTCCTAACTTTGCTATTACGCTCTCCTCGGTCGCGTCTTCCCGACATTCGTGCAAAGGAAACTGTTATTTAATCTTAATAGAGTTATTTTATGAAGATTTTTCTTCAAATATCGCAACATCGTGTAATAATCTTAAATCCAGCACACAAAAGATACGACGTAAATTTATTATTTCAATATTGCGACGATAAACTATTGGTTCGTGTGACGTCAATCAACAGACACCCCGTATACGTATTTACATGACGGTGTATAGTGATCGATAAACTCTCCGTGTGATGAAAGGATAGCGAAATACGTTCGCTCGCAATCAAGACATTTTTTATGATGTTCTTCTTTTTGTGAAATGAGAATCACAATTCATCCGGCAGCAGGAAAGCTATGATTTTTTCTCTTTTAGTACGACAGGTATTTCGTGTCGGTTATTTTTTTTTTCTCCTCCCCGTGGTCCTCACTCGTTCTCTGGCGCAGACAGGGTCAGGAGGAGGGTGGTTGAGCCCACGGGAACGGGATCAAAGGAAGAATTATCAGGGTTCCAAGCGCGGCCCGGGATTTGGTCCCGTAGGAGACTTACCACATGTAAATAAGGACAGAGCTTCTGTAGCTTGGTGCTGTCCTGCGTAAATAACATTTTTCCGATAGCGCTGGAATAAACCCTCCGCGCCAGTCCGGTACGGAATCCTTGGCACATCGTCGGGCTCCTTTGTTACCTCTTTTCTCGGCTGCATAATTTTGAATCTTCGCTGCATTTTATCCCGTCAGATATCGTAGCGCGGGCAAATTATGTATCTAAATTCGATTGGTTTTTTTTTTTAGAGAGAGAGAGAGAGAGTGAAAAGAATATTATGTTGAACATTTTTATATTGAAAATTTATGTCGATTATTATACGCAGAATAATAATTATAATAGACAGATTCTTCGGTTTTATTTATAAACTTACTAAGTAATTTTTGTAACTTTTGTACGATGCTCAAGTTTTCACATTTATTACTACACACTATATATATATGTGCATGATAAAGAAATCGTATAACAATAAAAGCTTATCTTATTTCAATGTTTCGACGAACAACACAATTCTCTGTCTATGAAAATTTAGCATATTTCGAGTAAGATGATCGACGCAGACGAACCCTCGGTGACACAAAATTACGTTTCGAGAACTCAAAGGGCAAAGGGATTTTAATACACAGTACATTTCGACATTCCGAGCGTCTCTTGATTTCTCGCGTTTCTCGTTTACCCATCCGTTTTTTCCTGTTTCTACCCTTCTTCGGAGCAAAAATGAGAGAAGACTGGTAATTTTTTTTTTTTTTGCCGGGCCAGCATATTCGGCGCGGTGGCGGTTCTACGTTTCAAAATGTATGCAAAAGACCGAAGCACCCCGCGCATCCTAACACGGTACACCCCGTGGAGAAAAGCTAGAGCCTCCCTCCGTCCTGGCGTTTTTCTCTCCAGAGTATTTCTTTCGAGATTGACGTCACCGGCTGTCACCAGGGATAACCGAGGGTGTCTTCGAGAAATCGTCGGAACCGATGGAACGCCTCCGCCGGACGAGTTATCTCGCGTTATAGCTCACGTTAACGCAAACCCGCGAGACGGTGCTGCGTTTTTGCCGGACTGTACCGGGGTCCAGCCGGCGTAGTTACCATCGATTCGTGGTCGCAACTGTTTCGTCGTTTAAAAAAGGAACGCCTCGAGTCCCGGGGTTGGAAAGACATCTTTTCCCGACACATATTTCTGTTTGTCCAAGGGGCCGGGCACCAACCGCCGAACAATATAGGGTCATTTTACGTGTTTCCTTACAAGGAAGCAGGTTGCCGTTCTTCCCTTTACGCCCTTATCCCTATTTCCCGCACTTTCGTCGCTTCGATTGAACATTCACTTGGGAAAATTCTTGAGTTTACTTCTTTAATGCTGCTCATAATACGAAATACCTCGCCAGAGTAGTTAATGATATCGCTGTAGGTTTTAACGGTAAAAATAATTATTGAACATTAAGTACTACTATAAAGCTTATTTCGAAATTTAGTGTTGTATATATTATCGTATATATCATCGAATTTATATTAAAAACATTAATTTTTTAAAATATAGTCTTAAAATTGTAGTGTTAAATAAATTCCGAAACGATATATATTTGTTAAAATGACGTCCGAAATATTCCATAATATTTCCTACGAAACATTTGACAAGCAATGGAATTTTGCGGGCAACTGTACCCAGAGTTGAACGGCTACTTTGCTTCGTGAAGGCGACACGGATCCCTCCGCATATTGATTCGCGATAATTTCATTATTTTTCCCAGCTTCCTGCTGACCGATTAATGTCGCTTCCGGGCAAACTGTCTGCCAATTGAAATGCAAACGAGAGGTTCATACCGCGCCCTCTCGATACTTAATAATAATCTATCCATTCCCTACAATTTGCGTGTGGTTTCGCGAATTTCGATGCTGGTTTTCTCCTTCGCGCTGCGATAAGGAAACATGTAAATACGAAGACGTACACCCGCGAGAGCTCGCGCGGCAGAAACGGATAAAGCTGCCGGCTGACGGAGCGCGAGGAAGTAAAAGGGCGGCGAAGGGAATAAGAACGAGCCAAGAGGGAGAGAAGAGAGAATTTTATTGGCTCTGACTTGGCGCCCCTAACGTCTGCTCGTTTGCCTCGCAGATTTTCATATGTTTTCATCCACTCGGAAAATTAGGACGTTATGCAGGAATCGGACTCGCGAGTCTCTCCAGGAGGAGTCTTTGTGTTTTCGCCATACGCACGGTTTTCTCTACATCCAAGTTATTGGTTCTCGCTGGTGCGACGTATACATACAACCGGTTTTTTTATATAGAAACGTAGACAGAAACTTTTTTTCTAAATTCGTTATTTAGTATACGAATGTATGAAAGAAAAGAGAGAGATCGCGTGATTGTTTCTTCGAAAGGACAAAAAAAAATCCGCATTCTACGTGCAAAGTGAAAAATTTAATTAACGTTATTTTACGCGAATCACACTCCGTCTTCTCTCCGTATGCAGAGGGAATTCATCAAGTATTCATAAAGAGGGTAAACGACAGCTCTCGCACGCGGATCTTTTGTTGCGGCGCAAGCAGGACCATTATGTGGAAACGAATGCTTCTCGCCAGCCGGCGTCATCCCGAACTAAGAAATTCAGCATCGGCTCGAGGGTGGTATTCGCCGTGTCGAGACGCGGATATATCCACCGCAGGAGAGCGGCGCATAAAAAACATATTTCGAGGTCCTGCCGGGGCTGCGGCAGGGTGGACCTTCGTAGTAATATATCAAGCCAGATCGATACTATTCCGCAGACTTCGGTTGTTCGGAAACCTTCCAGGGCGCCCGTCCACCCCCTACCTCCTATTCTCTCTTCCCCTCTTTCTCCCTCCCTCTTCGGCGGCTACACTCTCAAATATCCTCAAAGTTGGAACACCCGCAAGACGTGGATAAGCCAGTCATAGACGTTGGAAATTCGACGAATCCTCGCGCCGCACTTGCCACACGATGATTTGATCAACAATGCACATACCGTAGAGCTGCTTGCAGCATCAAAAAATGTGATCATTATATAACGATATATATATATATATATATCATGAAAGGAATTTGTATAAAAATACATTTTTTTTTTTTTCGTTAACAAGAAAGTCACAAGTATCATAATTAAGGCGACAAGTGACTTAAAAAACAAATACCGTTTTTTCAATTCGTCGTTCGACATATATATGCACGTATAATTGAAGAAAATATCCGCGAGTACACTCCGTGTATACGATGTCGGAAATATCGCGGAAGAAACGCGTCTTTAGAGACGCGGAGAAGGCGAATGACGTGCTTGAAAGGCAGTAACGAGGGAAAGTGCCGCCGAATCTGTATCGATCGGTCGGTGAAGTGCCGGAGAGAGCAACGAAATCAGATTACACAAAGGCCTCTTACCTGATGCGCCGCGTGCGAAGTCTGGCCCAAAACTGGCACCCCATCGTCGGGAGACGAAAGGGGTAAGAGCCTTTTCCGCGGTCGCAAGTTAGGACGCTCGTTCCGCGCGTGTATACGTGTATATGTATGTGTGTGTGTGTGTGTGTGTAAACGCACACACCGGGTATGTGCAACCGGGTCTCGCCCTTTCCCTTCTCGCTTTTCCGCCCTTCTCGCCCTTCTTGCTCTCTGTTGGCGTTACAACAGTCGTAGCCCGGCGACAATCTTGTAATGCAGCTGCGTGTGAGTTTAAGATAAATCTTGATATCGCTTTTCGATCGATCAGGTTGCGCGCGAGGCCCAGCAGCGTAATGTTTCAGCTCCGCTGAATATAATTTTTATAATTTACGTCATCGAATACAGAAACACTTTATTAGAGCTACAGTTGATTAATTCTCACCTTAGATATTTTCCTAGATGATGTATAGTTTTACCGCGTTTATGGCTCATCTTTGTTTGTCACCGACAATTTTATATCTTCGTACTTCTCGCCAGATCGCCGGAAATCCGCGTGCACTTCGAACGCGAAATTCCCCGTTTCCGGCGTCGCTCTGGTGATTCGACGTGATCGGGATGAGAAAAAAATGGGGAGAGAGGTGGGGTTTGTGGAAAACCCGAACGATGAAATCTGGGATTCGGTAGAAGAGGATTCGCTAGGTCGAGAAGAGAAGATAGCCATGCGCGATAGCGCGAGAATTCGCGCGGGCCATTGAGCATAGGTCAGGCAGAAGCCAATCCGACGAAACTCTCAGATATATGATAAAAATTGACTGGAGGCTTCTCCCTTCGATCTCCTCTGCCCATTTTCCCCGCCGCGTCGCATCGCCGTAGGAAGGAGCACGGATTCTCTCGTCCGTCCCTTTAAATCCCTCGGATAACACCGTGCGAGAGGAAGCATCGTCCATCCCCTTTGCTGCCTCGACGATAACACGCGCGATGAGTTTGGACGAAGCAACGAAGTGGAGAGAGGGTGAGCTGGCGAGTCATCGGCGACCGATCAAGAAATGATCCGGCGGCTAAAAAGCGCGAGATAGGATTTTCTCGCGGATCGCTCATTTTTTTTTTTTTTTTTTTTTTTTAATAGGGTTCGAGATGAATCAGATAAGCGTTTATAATGATTGCTCTCAATATAATGAATATTCGTGCTGAGATAGATTTTAGGTAAATAAATTTATTATCGAACATTTTAATCGACTAAAAAGAGAAAGAAGAAGAAAGAGAGTATTTTTTTTTTTTCTATACATTGGTTGCACCTTGAAATACGAAGGAAAGAGACGCCTTGTATAATTCTATATTACCGAAAACTATTCCGTGACGCGCGACTTCGCGAGATAATTACCATACGGAAGCGTTATGATTCGCGGAGCCGAGTACCGGTGAATATCTATTGCGAAGGGAATTTAATATCGGAGGAATCCATTTTCAGAGCGATGTCGCCCGGTATTATGATTCATCGCGAACGAATATGTCCGCGCGTTCTATTCTACGAGAAGCGCGCGCCCGACGCGAAAAAAATATGCGCCCGGCATCATCCTCCCCTTTCTCTGCTTCTCTTATCCTAACAACTATGACGCCGGCGGTGCGGGAACTTACCTGGACGCGGAAATTTCCTTTGCAACGTACGGGAAATATTTTCCAAAGACCCGCAAAGCCTCTCCAAATCCACGCCGTGTATGATATCACTGCGAGCGGCGAAAGTTTTGTCGTTCGCCTCGCTTTACGTCGGTTTACTCATGCAGAGGAACAATACAATTTGTGTGATACATTTATTTCGAAATTCCGATATGACTTATCAATCTTTGTTATCGATAATTATCGAATATACTATTTAAGAGTCCAATTTCCACATTTATTAATTATTACAAAATCGTACAAATTTTTCTTTGCAAAATAGTAGGACGTGGCACGATTTTTCTCATCGTATCTGTCAAAATTGTTATAGACGTTAGATAATGGTGACTTTTCAAAGTACACGGTATACGCGAGATGCGGCACCGCTTCTTTTGTTACCCGCCGTGAAACGCCGGAAAATGGGGCAATACATGTCCGGGTCAGACCCGGCCATTTTTGTATTTGTTTGAAATTTTAATGTGGTCGCGGCCGGGACTTGACGGCGCGGCCGAGCATGGTCGAGGACCAGGAGGGTGGAGAAAACACCATCGGGCGTAAACCGGCGGCCATTACCTTCGATTTCGAAATAAATTGCGCGCCATAAACAGGGCGGTCCGTAAGAATACATACGACCGGCTTACCATGAAGGTACCCAATGTTCTGAAAAATGTAGCCGCCGCCGTTGCCGATATCGATCCCTTCGTCGCCCTCTCGCGCGTTCTACCGTCTTTTCTCTTCGCTCGCCCTTTTTTTTTCCCTTCTCCCTCGCGGACGAAAGGAAGTTGGTCGCTCGGGTTGGCTTAATTTTACCCCGAATTCGGTCCTTTCCGGAGACAGAAAGAGAGAGAGAGTATCTTGGCGACCTTTGACTTCCGAGTTCCTTCTTTTCGCTTTTGGCATCCACTCGTGGCACGTCAAAGGGCGATCTTGAATTTTTCAGCCGGTTGAAAACAGATGTAGATACTGACATACGTTAAGTTTGTTCGTCGAAAAAATGGTTTCGAGCAGTGCTGGAAATTGGCTTGATTTTGTTGCGCGATGTACGCGAAAACCCGTAACATTTCTAGATTGATTTTCAAATCGATATGCGAGTGTAAAAATAAATAAATTTAATGTAAATTATGCTGCTGAGATTATTGTATATAGAAAGTTATATTATGTCATTCCGCGTATTCCGATTATTCTACTGAAATATTTATGCGACATAAATACGAATTCCGGGAACATGCTTTTAATTCTTTTTTTTTTTCTAGCGCGATTGCCTAACGTATTAAATTCCGACATACTTCCGAACAGCGGAAATTTTAACGTTGAGAAGAGGAAATAAAAATTGTGCGCGCAAACAGGTCGGAGAGGCGCGAGGGATCTATAAAGACTGTAGCTTTTTCCATTTCCTCAACTTGTGATCCCCTCGTTTCGTATTAGGTCGGTCGATTGTGCGACTTCACATTGTGCCGAGGGGGCGGGAAAGCCAACCGCTTTTGAAAATGGCCGCTGCCGCGAGCTGATAAGGAACACGCACCGCGCGTTGTCCGAGGGGCTTTTCGACAAATGGCCCGTCACGATTCTCGTAAATCAAGGCTCAGAATCAAGAAGGACCAAAGGGCGTCAGTGGTTTTGACTCTTCGCTTCGCCGCAAAACGAATAATCCGCTTAACTGTCCCGCATTTCTCGAGAAGATCGAACGGTTGAATCGGTGTCTTTTCATTTTTCAACCAAAACCCAAAGAAACAATTTAATTAAAATTGATTAAAAACGGAATCTTTTTATATTCGCGACTATTATTTCTCCCCAAAACGTGACATTTTTCATATTTTTTATGATGACCATTTAGAGAGAAAGGTAGAGAGGAAAATATTAATTCCCTATTAACAAAATAAAATTTTTCCATTTAATATCAATTGATTGTCATGTTTTTTACAATGATTACATAAGATTAAATATCGGATGATTTTCGGAATCGGTAGAACGTATCAGAAAAATCTAGATATTGCGGCAAGAATTCAGAAAAAGTGTCCGTACAATTGAAAATGTGGCTGCTACAACCCACTGAATCGCAGTTGTGCACAGCAGCGAAAAGTGTAATATGCTGGTGACGAATATCGCTAGCGTATAACATTGCATGCCATCTTGTCGAGCATATATAGGAAATCATTTCGTATCACACTAACGTTATATATAATTATTTTTATCTAATTTATATATATTAAATTCGATCACAAAATTGAATGCTACTATTTTTATTTGTTATATTTTCCACTAACATTAAATTATATGCGACATTCTATATAACGTCAGACATCTTTAATTATTTTCCATTTATATACTTTGACGAAACATCAAAGTTCTGTTCAACTTCTGCGGTCTCCTTTCCTCGAAGTCTAACCGCGTCAATTATCGTTTCGAGGCTGGATTACAAGAGTGCGAGGTCGCACACACACATATATCCCTCTTTGAAAGAACCCCGTTTTTTTTCACTCGCTAACTCGTCTGGCTCACCATGATGGACCGAATCCCGCGGGTAGCTTCTCTCGTCCACGAGAGAAAAAGAGCTCGCTCGTTAGCCGCCTCCCGGTTATTCTCACTCGCGACGAGTGCTCCGGTACCGTAATGCCAACCCTTTGAGACTACCGTCGTCGTCGAGTGCTGTCAGCGCGAGCGGATCTTCGGGGGTCGCGCTACTATTTCATCGACATCCGCTAGAGTTACTAGTCCCAGGTATACGGGACGAGAGAGGTTCTAATGGGATGGATGACGGGGGGGCAAAACGGGACGGAAGCCGTTATACGCGAAAAATCAGTGGGAGAGAAATTTTAAATATTTGAATTAACCCCTTCCGAGGGACTCGGGGGTCTAACCGAGAACCGTATACCTGGGGCCGCCATTATTTTATTCGGTCGTCCTCCTTTGCATCTGGCGTATCCGTCGATATAATGTTTCCCTCGTGCCCAAGGTATAAAGCTATCCGCGCGTCGTTCTCTTTCTATCAGTCTCTCTCTTTCTCATTCTATCGCACACTCCATGTAAAATTATGTTAATGGATTATCCTTAAGGGGTGGCACGGTTTTCCAGGTAGATTGCGCGCCAGAAGGACACCCTATGCCAGGATCCTTTTTTTTTCTTTCTCTGCCCTTCTCTCTTTCTCTCCGCAGCTTGTCAATCCTTTGCCTCGCGAAAATAGGTCGAATTGCCGCGAACGGTTCGCACGGAACGCTCTCCGTAGGGATGCGCTCGAAAGAACGACAGATGGGGTTAAAAAATCGGTGAAGAGGATTAGGGATGCGCCGAACTACATTATCGATTTTGCGTCGAACACGCGAGCGAGCGCCGATAGGTTCTGGATTTTCATTTCGGTTAAAGCCGACGACCTCGCGCCCTTCTTCCACTCTCCAAGTCTCATTTTCTCCCTTTCTCTTCTTTCGCATTTGCGTTGGAGAAATCGCAACCAGATCGATAAATCGAAAGACTTTGGACAAGAATCGTTCTTCTGTTTCTCATTGACGATTCTATCTTTGATGCAAGAAAAACATGGTATTTGAAAATTAATAGATACTCGTAATTTTTGAGTCCTTTGAATTTTAATTAATATGTTAAGATAAAAAATATTGAACGTTAAATTTTTATTATTATATCTAATAATCTTTTGTGATTTATGAAAAAAATTTACGACAAGTGGAATAATAATAATGTATAATTATAATTTGCTCTAATTCAATATTATCAAATATTCTGTGATATAATTGAAGATCACTCTTCAATATGTCCACAAAATGACACTCGAGGTAATTTCGCTGTCCCTCTTGAAATGTATTAACCCAAAAGAAACCCATCGATTTTTTGCTTACAATGAAGATTGCGATCGGTTACAAGGATACTTCTTCGTGAATACTTACTTACGCATCGCGTAGAAGATTTCGGATAATTTCTGAACGCGTCCAAGCGGGCTCGAGGGTTCTAGAGATGCCCGAGATAAGATATTCAAAGCGTTTCGAGCATTTAAGGGTGCGTGTTATCCTTCGCGTGCATGTGCGAACGTGCGAATGTGAAATGTACAAAGTGTGAAATCTCACGCAGAGATTTATTAGAAATATTATAAGAATTTTTTTTCAATAAGATAATTATCTCATATTAGTTTTTTCATATTCTTCTTAAATAAAACAATATTCTCTCGTGATGTCATTCTTTGATCTGTTAACCATATAATGTTGATTTTTCTTTCAAAATATTTAAACTATAATTATCACATTAAGTATAATTATCACGTTTCGCATGAAAGAGATTTCTTCCGCAAGAAAATTCTTTCTCCGCTAGATTAGCACTTGACAAATGCACAACCTGCATTCAGATGCGTTTGAAGGATCGCTCGATTAAAATCGGATCGAACCTGACGTTTCGAAAAAAAAAAAAGATTCGACGTGTCTGGGGTGGATCTCGAATCAGATATCTCTACTTTAGCGGTATTATTTGCGCTCTTTGTCGTCAATTTTTCTCGCTCCCCGCCCTGTTTTGGGTGTCGGTTTTCACGTTTTTTCACCCAAAACTACCCTTGGGCATTGTACATCTGACACTTTCTCTCTCTTTCGCTTTCCTTTTTCCTTTTTTTTCAAAAGCGCGTAATCCGGCACGAGGGGACAGGCACTTCGACTTTAGCGTTGTTGTTATAGGGCAGGTTGGTTACTGCAGGTACATGAGCGGTCCCACAAATAAAGAATAAATCTCCTTTAATACGGTAAACTCTTGAAAATATCGAGTGCGGCGCTCGCTTAAATTTAAAAAACAAAAATTGAAACATAAATATAATATTACACGCATGTTTGCCTTTATTTTACAAATAGAAATTTTGATTACGGTTTCTCTGCTCGACAAGTTCTCGTTATGCTTTGCATAATTGCAGATGTAATTTTTATCTCACGAGTTTTAATGTTTATTAGTGGATTACGAGACTTATCTCTCTTCCCATCTACTTATCTATTATTCTCTGTGGAGTCGCGTAATAACGAAAACTAATAAGCCTGCTCAAAGGATTAAGGGTAAGAGTTGAATAACATAAACACTTTTTCTTGAATTCTGCCCGTTTTGTTCCGATCATTTATTTCTCGCCTGCTGCAGATTGTTCATAAAAAAAAAAAGGAAAAAACATACCAGGTGACGAAACGACGTGGCTCAATTTCGCTTTTCATTCAGGAAATTGGAAAAAGCGTCATCTGGTGCCCTTAGAGAGCCGGCTCGCAACCCTTTACTCGGCTCGTTCGAGTAAATAGCGTCAACGACGCGTTCGTAAACCCTCGCAGCGGGGGAGGTGAAAATAAATTAAATTATTTTTTTTAAAGCAAAGGACCAATCTGCTCTCATATTATTAAGCATTGAACGTTATTAAAAATTTTTAATATCTTATCTCTTTATAATATTTGTATATGTGCCTAATTCATATATACAACTTCTATATACTATTAATGTATAAAATACAAGAGAACATGAACAAATGTCTATACTTTAATAAATGTGTTATATAACACATGCGCGCAATCTAAGTCGTTCACTCGACTACAACGTATCACAAAAAGGACAATGTTGCATCGCAAAATGAAAGCACACAATTCTCAGATTCAGGTAGCTCTCCGATTCCCCCGTCGCGCACGAACCTTCGACATATTTGCATTTCCAGGTAGTCGCGCATACGCACGTAATAATCTCCAGCAGCCACGTGCGGTAAGTCTCGCTGACATTTGCATCCCAGGTAGTCACGCACACACACTCGCGCGTCTCTGAGATCCGTGAATGAATTTGTACGTGAGGGAAAAGGAGGAAAAAAATGCTGTTGCATAATAGAGCGTTCTACCGCACGAAACCCTTTTACTACCCTTTTTCCCCTCCCCGAACGGATGGAGGCTCTTGCCTCAGGTAAGATTTTTCGGGTCCTATCACACCTCTTGCGAGACGCGCGACTCTCCTCGACGGGCCCAGTCATGTTTCGAGCTCACGTACGAAGAGATCGCGTGTGATCCGTGGGAAAGATCTTCCTCGATCGACAGTCTGTCGATAAGGCTTTATCGCGCGATTTTTCATTTTGTTGGATTTTTGGTTGAGTGATTTATTTTGAAAATTGCGATAGATCAATGACCGAAATTAGTCTATTTTCATTGAAATTTATATTTATGGTCGTGATTCAACTGATATTCTCTCTCTTATTGTTAAAAATTTTATTTTCGTAATAATTCTCTTTCTTCTAGATCAGAGACATTTCGGTAAAAATTCATGCATAATTTTGTTATGTAAATATAATTTTTTTATATTAATAATATTCAAAGTTTTTAATTTTTAATCTTCGTATTTAACGTCGAGGATCGATTCTTCGGATCACACGACGATATATTTTATATATAGTGCAATCTGCAATGAATCATTCATGGTGGTATCTCTTCAGATACTTATTATCTATTCTCTCTTAAACGTAAGCAGCGCTTATAGTGAAGTCATCATCTAATACTTCAGTTGAGAGAATGCGGTAAGTGCTACATCATCGATAGCTATTTCGCGGCGGTTTACGAAGCATAACTTGAACGTAAGTGCGATAACGGCAACGATTATATTATCGTCTCTTATAATCCTCGTAATAGTGTCGTGCGATGTAGAGACTTGTGCGGCAAAATGGTGTATAGAAATTAATGACAGCCAACTGTGCAGCGGAGCAAATGGTATAAGCTGGTTAGGAAAACAATTATATTATTTACAGACATATTCCGATCTCTCCTTCTCCCTCTTTTTCTCTCTTCTTCTCTCTCTCTCTCGCGGCAATTATAATTATCTTCGCAGCAGCAATGCGCATTTGGATAATTAGGTCATTATTTCATTTGGTGCGCGCCGTACACGGTATATGTACGAGTAAATAGTAAAATGACGAAATAATTAAGAGGGCATATTTTCCGGTGGCTGCGAATTTAGTTCATCGCGAATGGAGCCGGCGCCGTTCGTCGGAAATGAAATTGCGGCGAAACGTTTGATCGAACGGAAATCAACACAACCTCGTGACTCGCGCGAACACGCGATCAAACATATTGATGCAACGGTTGACGAGAATCTAATTAACAACCACCTCTTCCCGGCGTAGCTTTCGGTTCGACTAATTGACCGTTTGCTTCCATTGCGACATGTCGTCCACGCTGATCAATATTCAGCGAGCGCCGAATAAGCGGTACTGAGAAACTGAGGGAGAGAGAGAGAGAGAGAGGGAGGAAGAGAGAAAGAGAACGTGAGGAGGAGAGAAAAAATATCGAGGGTGTGCTCGTTTAGGGATACCAAATTCAGATACGTACGTGCACACGTATACACACACGTAGAGGGCGATTCTAGTGGGTGCTTGTGCTTGGTCAGCACTCAAGGGGTGAGGTCACCCTATGATCCAAGCGAGCCAATGGCGAGGCCGAGTCTTTTTTTATCGATACGACAATAGTTGGGGGAGATTGGGCTAAAAGGGGATGAAATAAAATGGTGGACAAAGCAAACGCGACGGCTGTTTTTCGAGCATAAAAAGCGCTATTTCAGAGCAATGGTGATAAAATTGAACAATAAGCTCGAGCTTCCTTCAAAGTCGTATTTCGCGAAATATCTTCTTACGTATCTCACTGTCTTCCTCGTAGCTCTTTTTATAAAATATAATATATAGAATCAGAATAGAAATTCTATGTTTATAAACTAGCTACATATAACGTTACAAATTTTGTCCGTGATTTTTTTTTTTTTCGTAAAGTCGTTTAGCTACTCTTCGATTGCCGTTGAAAAATGTATAGAGGGGTTCCATAAAATTTCTAAATAACAACATCGTAGAATGACAAAACATGTCGCGGATCGGAATTTTTCCCAGCTCGAGTAAATTTCACATGACTATCCGCCAACCCCTGGGGGGTAGCACGAAAATAAAGCACCGGGACCAAAAGATCCATCCTCGGGACGATGAGATGGCGAGATTCTTCGATCGACCTATCCGCGATCGGCTGCCGAAGGTATTCTTGAAGAGATAGATAAAGATAGAAATTGTTAGGCTAAGAGGTAACCTTCCGGTGTTGAGGTAACCTTAAGGTGATTTGATTCCGCAGATAGCGGGACACTCCACATTATCTGCCATCGTTATTTCCGGTCGGAGTCTTCGATTCACGCTTGAGAACGCGTGGATCGACCGACCCTCTCGTAAAATGAGAGTCCAATAACGAAAGTAACCTCTGAAAATCGCGCGCGGATTATCGCTTCTCTTCCGAGTTCGTGGTTGGCATTCGAATGGAACTTTGTTTTAAAAAAAAGAATCGAATCGTCGTTAAGCGTAGATAGCCGTTCCGAGAAAATTCGTTCGTTAGCCGATGTAACGACGGCTTTGAAGAGATCAAGAGAGAGAGATTCAAGCGAATCGGTCTCAAAGGTATTCTAATCTGCCTTTATTCGACGATTTACTATAAGAGAATCTTTATATGTCGAAAATAAAAATTGCTTGATAAACTTTTTTCTTTAATTAATTATTCTAATAAGCAGAAAAAAATCATCTTTACATATATATTTTTTACGTACGTATAATTATTTAGATTATAAATACTTTTATATATTACGTTGATGATTACATTTACAATATGATATTCATTTTGATACACACAGAATCTCTTTCTCTGTACACACAATTTTATGAATATATTTATTACTTGATTATGTGTTTACTCGAGATGATTTTTCGTGATTTCGGTTTTACGATTAGAAAAGAATTGCATTGTAACATTTATGTAGTAACACGTGCCTTCAGTCACGCGTGTTTCCTCCACAGCAATGGCGTGTGCCATCCGGTTTTTGACCCGGAAGCGAAGCGTAAAGGCAACACTGACCTCCGCTAGACCCCTAAGAGCCCCTTAGACGTGCCTTAAAAGCGGCAAAGAAACAAGTTTTGACGTTTCTTGACCACGTGCCAACGCCTTTCGATGTGCCGACTTATCCTGCTTCGAGCGTGCATCGGAAATCTAGGAAATTCAGCACTCTCCTTCCTCTTATTTTATAGATTTCTATGCATTGTTTAATGTTAATTATCGAAAATTAACAAAACATATTGTACAAAAAATTCTAAATGTAATTGATAAAATTTATGAGTAGAGAAACTACTAAAAAAATCTCTGCTTTAATATTAAGATTAATAGTAAATCGGGCGATATTTCGATTGTAATTTTCTTCACATATATTTCGATGATTTAATATTTTGACACGGAAACGTTAAATAGGGAACCACACTTTTCTCTCCAATAAAATAACACAATTTCTCGCTAAAGAAATAACGAGAGGATATCCTCGAAGGGTATCCTGGCGAAGACGCGGCCAAAGGAACCGGCGAATCGTTATAGTAGCACCTTTGCGTGGATCTCTCGAATTTTTTTTTCTTTTTTTTATCTGTCTCTCTCTCTCTCTCTCTCTCTCTCTTTCTATCTCTTTCTTTTGTCGCCGCACTCTGGCCGTCCGAGGAACGGTCCCGGTATAAAGGACGATTCAAATAGTGCGGCACAAAACATCACTTAGAGGAGCCCGTCTCCCGTAGCGCAAACACGCTAATGGAGCTTCCACTGACGCGTGGCACCGCGTCTATACATCTACATACGACCTTCTTTTCGCACCTACATCAGGGCTCGCAGATACATCGATACGCGAGCGTATCTCCTCCTTCTTCTTATCCATCTTTTACCGTTGCGGGTAACCGCGTAGGAACTCCTTTGAAAATGTATATTTGATCCACATCTTGACACACACACACACACACACACATATACGCGCGCGCGAACATTTTAGAAGGGACACTTTCCTTCCTCCTTCCGAAGATAATAATATCGATCTCGGTGAATTTTAAATTCATCACTTCTCATCGTTATCAATTATTCGTTTTCTTAATTTTCAAGAACGTATAAACAGCCTTATAAATGTAAAATAATACTTATACATTTTTAAAATTGTTCCTGATGCAAAGGAATGTTTAGAAGTGATTGCAAAGAATTTGTTACATTATGAAGAATCGATACGTGTAGATTATTGTTTTTATAAAAAAATTTATTGTTACATGGTCGCAAAAATTGGTAATACATGTATAATATTCCAGAAGAAGTCCGGATATGTTGCGAAATGCAGATGTATTTTACAAAGAAAATTAAAAAAGAAGAATTGTCTTAGTTTTTCTTGGTACTTTGGCATTATATTAAAATTATTCAAAGGACGAAAGTATTCATTCTGTAATAGAGAATCGCGTTATTGACGTTCGTATCTCCTATAAACGTACTTTACAGTATTGCTGTTTGTACGACTATATGTGTGCAAGCGACGATTATAAAATTAAATTTGCATTAAAAAATTTTTGAGCAAGCAATAAAAATTCTCGTATTATCTTAAAAAATATTTTTCAAACGTTATCATTCATTTATCAGTGTACATGGTAGATACATTAATTTTGCTTTCAGCCAAAAGAATCATACACATTTAACTTAAATATTTATCGGATTAAATATTATGGATTGAAATTTTTCTATATTAGTTCAATATTAGTATTTTATATCAAAGTTTTCAACTTTGTGTTTGATTTTAATATAATATATTAGGCGGAAAACTTTAGGTTTAAAGTGTATTATTTAAGATTTAAATAAAAGCTTGAGTGAATGAATAATAGCTTAACATCTAATTGCATATAAAACAGAGATATGCACAATTATCAAAAAAATACCTCAATTTTCTCTCTCTTTCTCTCTCTCTCGTTCTGTTTGATGGAATAATATGAGAATTTCATATCAACGGCAGAAACGGGGGCGGATACATAACTATCCTCTTCCCATGGTTATCTATATACGCGCAAATACGTGTGTGTCGGTGTTTGTCCGCTCGCGAAGCTCGCTTTAGATGGAAACGATGTACCAATTTCACGAGGGGTAGATGAAGGAGAACGCGAGAGATGAGAAAAAAAGGAAAAGCGAATGTTGTACGTGTATTCGAATTTAAATTTCGACTTTCGACGTGACGCCCCAACTTTCGGGAAACCCTCCAGGGGACGGCCCTGGTCAGCCGTCGGATGCAGTTTTCGGTCTCGCCGTTCTTCAATTTTTGAACAGGATCGGTCGGAGACGTATCCCGCGAGACGTCGACGCGAAGACTTTCCCCGTGGCGCGTGTACATATATATATATATATGTATATATACATATATGTATATGTATGTATTCAGGGGTAACAGCGACTCCATTTCTGAACTGTAAACTCCGAATAACTCCCCCGTAAAGGTACATCGCCAGGTCGCCATTTTCGAGTTATTTACGGGAGAGGCGCGGGTATACTCTATCTCTATCGACGACGATCGGTGTGAAATAATCATGATGGAGATAAGTCGGGCATCTCTCGAGTTAAAGCGATATAGACGTGTTCGACGCAAATATTTCAAGGAAATTATTACCTCTCGACTTTAAACAAGATCTATTAACGTTACTGTCAAACTGTCGCGGAATTATTGCTAGAGAATATATATCTTACACATAGATAATGCAAGCTAATCTTTGTTTCATTATATCATATAAAACAAGAAAAAAGAATAATTTAGAAATAGTGAATAATTTTTTCTCAGAAGAATTCTATCGGATAATATTTTTTAAAAGTCGAAAATTGCAATCGCTGAATTGAAATACAACAGAAGGAGACTTCAAGCGATTTCTCTGTAAGCATTCTAATCATCCAATCGTCCTCGTCGTTGCTCTCGATCAGCAAATTATCGAAAATAGCGTTCTCCATTCAACTCGAGTTACATCGCTCGTGTCTCTTCATCTTCTAACAGTATCCAAGTGGATGTCTCGTAAATCCCGAAGCCTGGCGGCAAGTCCTGCGACCCTGTCCTTTTTGCTCTCGTTCCGATCTGCCTGGCGGATGAGTTTTCTCGAGGAAGAGGTCGTCCTTCCTCTCTCACAGAACGTCTTCCCTCGCCTGGGGAGGGAAAAAAATCGTTGCGAAAAAAAAGAAACGCCACTATGCGATCCCCGTTTGCGAAAGACATCGAAGGGGGTCGATCAAGATGACGGTAAAAAAAAAAAAGAAAGGAGGAGAACCGTCATCCCGAATATCGGAGCTGACACTAAATCATTAATTTGGCCGGCCTGCTTTTTTTCCGCAGGTAGACGAAACCCCTTTCCCCCTAGCAGGTATACCACCACTTTTGTACATCCTCTCGGGTCGCGCGAGGGAAAAAAAGAGGACTCTCTACCCCGTTACGTCGCTCGAAAAAAAAAAAGAAAAAAAAACACTCGGCACTGTCATATCGGGGACTAATATATTTTTGATCGATACCTACCGTGCCCGGGGAGAGAGATGGGAAGAAAGAGAGAAAGAGAGAGAGAGAGACTCGTGGGACCCGGTTTTCCCACGAGGCGGAAACGAACGGGTGACACGAAAAAAGTCGTTGTCCAAACAAACACACCCGTAGATACATCCTTGTCGCGCGTGACTTTAGAAATCGCGCGACAGTTTCGCGCACTCACGGTGAAAATGGGTTGTGCAACGCGATGACAGAGGACTGCGAGAATGATCTTCCGTGACTCGCAATATCGCGTCATGTAAATGAATAGTGCATTGACGTAGAGGTAGAAGGATGATATAATTAAACGAAGAAACGCGGTCAAGAATTAAAATAATTTTATTAACTTGGTGACATAAAGTGGTCGATAAAGTGTCAAAATATCACACTTACATTGCATTGCAAAATATGATAAATTACATTATTTTAATACATTTTGCTCTTTGGACTTTCGATTTTATATATTTTAAATGTCATATTTTATACTAACGATCAGGGCAAACTTTTTTTTATCGAATTTCAAGTTCGAATCGCAAGATATTACACGATAGAATATTATCGGAAATATATATTCGTGTTCGTATTCTTTTTTTCAGGGATCGGTAGTAGATTCCATTAAAGGATCGAATGCGACTTAATATACGATGTCACGAAGTGGGAGGAGGGGGGTGGAGAGAAAAAAAAGTAGGCCCGATCTCTCTCTTGCTCTCGTCTTTGCACAATGGACATCTAATTCGAGTGCCGGTTCTCGTCGCGGGAAAGACGGAAAATCGGGAAATCGGCTTTTCGTCCAGATGAAACGTGAAAACCAAAATCCCCGATGTAATCCTTCCTTTCAGACCGCGATTTTTTTTTTTTGCTCTCGTTCCACACACAGGCACATACGTGCTCTATCCCTCTCTTGCTTCTCATTCTTGCTCTCTTTCGCGTTTACGCAACATTCAACCCTCAGCGCATTCGCGTCGACTTCTGCACCCCGTCTGTCTCCGAAAGGTCGATGCGTCCCCCAATTGGAAATTTTAAGGGTTAAAAAATTGCACTCGACTCGACAATATACGTTACAAAAAAAAAAGAAAAGAGAAGAGGGAAGAATGCGAGCGAGCGAGAGACGGCATCCCCAATAACACGACGATATGTCTGCCTCTTCCTCCCTATTCCTGCCTTTTCTCTGTGCGTGCGTATATCTGTCGCGGAGATAAATAACAAAATAAATGACAATTGTCCCGAAAACTGTTTTGGGTTTTGTAGCGCGACCATCCTTTTTTATTCCGGCATACTGTCTTTTTTTCACTCGTGTTCTCGTTTCTGGTCTCTTCTTCCGGGGGGAAACGTGACTCCAGCGACCACCCGGCTAGAAATTTATTAGATATTTACTGCGTTTCAGTTTTCCACGGCCGAGAAAGGGGAAGATCATCTCATCCCGTTACATCCTGACCGTGTAATTGTCATCGCGCGATACTTTTGTTTCGTTCCGCATTTCCGCTTCTTCTTTATTTATTATCGATAGATTCATCGGGTTTTTAATTACATAATGTAACATTTCGAGATACGATAATAGATTTAAAAGAAATTACAGAAATATATGATAGAGTGTACGGAGAAGTGTCGAAAAGAGAGAGAAATTAATCAACTTTGAATCGAAAGTAATTTAATTTATTCCACGCTTTCTCTTTTCTGGTTTCGATCGGTAGAAGAAGACAAAAATCTCGATGAAATTAATGAATGTCGTTGAAAACTGCTTTGAACTGTTGAAACATTATCGACGGCAAACGATAAACGGCAATTTATACATCCGAAGCGACTCCGCAAATTTGGCTAATGGCCGATGTAGTAGTCGGCGTGATAGGATAGTGGAAACTTGGCAAAATCCTATGAATAAGAAATGGAAATTAGCGTTTACTCGCTTTTCCCTTTCGCTCGTTTGACGGCCGCGAAGTGAGTTTCGTCGAGGGCGTCGTTGTCGTCGCGGCGCGGCGGAGGGTAAAAAACGACAAGTCAAAAGGTCGGAAAGAATTTAATATTAAAAAACTGTCATTCTGTGTCGATATGAAAATTCCAAGGATATCAGCTTCCTTTCCCCGACGTCTGTTTTCCTCGCTCCTTCCTCCGTATTTGCTCCACGTATATCGCGGTTCGCCTCGCTTCCTTCGCGTCCTCATCTTTACGGCGACAGGCTCTCTAGCGGGTGCTCTTATTGTTTGGCAAGAAACGCGCCGCCAACGAACAAATAAGATTAAAGGATATTGATCTCGCGACAAGAATTCGAAACGTGCTTCGTCAACGGAGCTCCGGATATTTATTGACTCTCCTCGTGAATCGTGCAATAATTAAAGAGATATATGTTACAGGTACGAGTCGATCGCGATAAATATATATTCTAAAACCGTCCGAGACTTATAGAGAAATATTTTAGGAGCAGATTCTCTAACAACATTAACGCCAACTTTATTTTTATTGAGAATCAGTTTGATATTTTTAACAAAAATGTGTCTCTAAAGTTCTTTTTATATCGATACGTGATGTGAGAGACATTTTCGTTGCAGCAAGGAATAATTGCTAAAATACGTAAATAACTTGAGTATTTACGATTGAAGAATTGACGATTGTCACATACGATTATGACGATGCTCGAGGAGAGTCGTCGGAAAAAAAATGTTTAGATGTCAAACCGATGATATCATTCGCTCAGGATATCGATCTCTAACGCGAGCGCGTCCTACCCTGCCAGAAGAAACTTGTGACATGCCGTAGGGACGACGTGCCCCGAGTATCACCCCTTTTTGCTGGGAATTAGGAAATTTTAAAATTGAAGGGTGCTCGCGAAATGTGCCTATCGAGCCGAACTAACGCAAGAATTTATTGGCAATTTCTCTAAAAAGGCTTTAGATTTATTTCCAATTCGGCGAGGGAACGCGTATTTGACGGCATGCAGAAAGAGAGAGAGAGAGAGAGAAAGAGCGCCGAGTGCGCAAACATTTCGCACGCTGGCGGATAATTGGATACAGAACGGCGGAGAAGTTTCGGAAAGTTCCAAAGTCAGGCCGGTCCATGAAGAAAGTAATAACTTTCGACACCATTGACCTTGGCGTATTTTAAACCGAGTTATAACTGAAAGTCGGTTAATGGGAATCGCAGGCTTTTCAATCGAATGCGAACTTTGACATTATCTCTTCAATTTCAGTCTTACACGTTTACCAAACAAATTAGTATTAATCACATTATTACTATGTTGGAGGAATATCGCTTTTCTGCATTTTTACATCATGTTCTCTTTTTCTCTTACGATAATAATTGTTAATCATTATTGTATTTTAATGCGTTACATACTTTATGACGTTTTTTGACTATGCTTGATTTATATATTACCGTTATGACACCGTTTATTATTTGTTAAATTCAGAATTTAATCAGCGTTGATAATGGTCAAAATATTGACCGAAACGTTCGCTTTATATTTGTATTTAAAGAGTACTTGTGTTTAATTCTTCTTTATCATCTTTTATTGTAATTTATTAGTAGACATTATATTAAAGAATATTATTTTTATATATGACTTTCTTTCTAACATAATTTGAATTTTTATATTTACTGCTCTTAACAGCCTTTTATCAAATTTATTAGAATTTAATAAGAGCCTTGATTTACTATGATTAAATTAGTATTAATTTATAAAAAATATAATATGAGAATATCAGAATATTACGAAAATCTCAAATTATAAAGAATAATTCTATTTATGAAATAATAATTCATCCGTGTATTTTATCTCCTGGATCTCGCGGAGTAGACGACATCGTAGGATCTCGCGATCGAGATTTTTTTTCGTCCACGAATCCCTCGTTGAAATGTCTTTGAAATACGCGTTCGGCAAAGAGCGCGAAAAACAGCGTCTTGCGTGCTACTTACCGGAAAGCAGGGTATTAGCAGTTTAGGCACTTTAGAACTCGGCGGTGCGATATGCGCGAGTGCGACTTACCTACGGAAGTACGGCGACTAGCCGACGAAGTTTCGGCAGAAACGAGCGAGCTGGAACTTAACCTAACTAGTTGAAGATCGTTCCTTATTGTTAGCCTTTCGTTGGACAACGGTAACTGCGCGACGGTAAACGTGTTAACTTCGGGATACAACGCCGCGGAATAAATCCGAGATTTGTGCCGAAATCGTGTCCCGCCCGAGAGTGTTGGGAGAACGTATCACCAAAGTAAGCATCTTCAAATTTCAGAAACGCGGTGCTCTTTGTTATATATTGAAAATGATACCAAAACTTAGTGTTCAAATTAATTATCGGTGGAATTGAAAAATATGTGCATCGAACAGAGGACGACTGCGATGGTGTAATATAACAAATTGAAATCAGCTCAGGGAGAAAAAAGGAGCGCGAGTGCAAAGAAAAATTACGACGACGAGAGATCGAAATTGGAAATTGGCGGGAAGGCAAAAACCCGGAGCTTTTTACGCGGCGAATCGTTAATCAGTCGGGTCGCGGTGTATCTCTCGCGGTTGTGGATAAAAAGCGAGGAAACGGAGTAAAAGCGCGCGGACGACCTCAGCCACGTCGTCGAAAGATTCGAAGATCCTCTGGCGCTCGTCCGACCGTGGAAGAAAAGCTAATGAGCGAAAGTAGATCGTTGCGCCGAGATTATAATTAAGCGCGAATAAGAGCACAAGGGGGCGAATCGGGAGCAAGAAAGGCACACAGAAAAACCGTCATTTTTAAGCCGGAGATCGTTAGTCAGGCGTGTTGCGAATCAGAGTGCGGGCCAGGAGCTCTTCTCTCGTCGAGGACACCAGGGTGGGTGGAGGCCATCGAAGGGTGGGGAACGGATGAGCAGAGGTGGGTCGGTAGCCCTCTAATCGATCGTGGCTGTCCACCCTTATCAGGGGGTTGGGAAAGCCGGTATATAGCCGAGGTCGGTCGTGGGGGGTTGCTGCTACTGCTGTACTTCTGGCTGCTTTGCATGGCCGGCAAAGCTCGCCATCCCTCCCACCTTCCCTGGTCGCGACCCTCGCCAAGCCGTCTCCTCTCTCTCTCTCTCCCTCGACCGAAAAACCAACCCTTAAAATAGGGGCCGCAGACCACGACCATTGTTGCCAGATGCCCCGCGCATTTGCATTTTCTCGCAGATTCCGTGAAAAATGAAGCTGCCCGTCTTGAAAAGTCCCTTCGGAGAGATACCCTACGCGGTATTAGGACAAGCTCCTGAACTTTTTTTCCTTTCACCAAAGATCTTTTTCGCATCTCGTTCTAGTTTTCGAGAAAATGCGGAGAAATTATCCGCGCCAAATTTGCAATTTCTATATGTTTAAATAGAAGGGATGTTCGTTTCAGATTAAAATAAAAATTTTTAGTTTCAATCAGAATTCATTAAGGTTATAATCTTTTGACGCGACCAGTTCTATTTAATTAAGAATCATTGTTAAGGATATTTGGAATAAAGAAACCAAAGTATATATATTTTCGGGATGATGTACCGGATATATCTTTTCTCGATAAGTTAATCAATCTTGTTACCAAGACAAATATACTGGGTCTCCATCTGTATTTGAGCGGTCCGTTGTTTGAACGAGACGCGCGAAATCCGTATTTACGTAAAGCCGACGCCACTCTATTGGTCCAAGACTTATACGCGACTCGCAATACAAAGGACTAAGAACTTAGATACACGAAGAAATACGAAGTCGATCTATTACGCTTGTTTGTTGCTTGTTATTTATTCGCCGCTGCGATCTGATAGAATAAATCGATGTGAATGATAAAAGCTATAATATTAACTTCGATATTTCAGAATATTTTAGAATAACAATAGCTTTGCATATAAATGTTTTTATAATGTATAATACAGCTATAAATTTACATACATATTCCACATATAGTGATATTACAGTTTCTTATTCTTCGAATATTATGTATAAATTTACCGAGTTTGTATTTCACTGTGATTCTATTAATTTTTGTATTATTCAATTATAGCAATTCTTTCTCTCGAATATTTATTCCGACTTCTTTACAAAATTCCGCGATAAATAATTATTTCCAAACGAGATCGCTTCATTTATCGGATATCAGCTGATCATCATCATCGTATGTGCGCGGCTCGATACGCTGTGCTTCGTGGAATCTCGGGGCGATCGTAATGGGAATCGCTTTGCGGCTGTGCGAGGAGCGAATCTTTCCGGGAGGTGTAACCGGTGATAGATTCCCGCGTCGAGAAAATTTAATGGAAAAATCCGAGGTGTCAGACACAGACGCGCCGGCGATACGTCAGACCATTCACGGCTCAGCCTTCGCGTTCTCCTTTTCGCGCTACGGGGCGCGAGAAGGAGAGCCAGTCCGGGCGTGAGAGATATACGCCGGAAGTAACATTCGTCTACCGGCGAACAATCGCTGCGAGCCACGCGTATGCCACGCATGTCGCGTTTCTAACGCGGTTTTCAAGAATCCGTCGAGAGCTTCCTCCGAGCCGAAATATTCCGTGCATTGTACAGAGAAGAACGTCGGGCGGCGTACTTGAGCCGTGTAAATCCCCGCTGTGATGGAACGGCGTGAAAGAATTAAATCGACCTCTTGAAGTAACCAACCAACTCACACCATCATCCACCCCCAGCCCTGTCGAGCAAACCAATTCGGCGCGCACGTACTTCCATCGGCTCGATTCAATCGATGGCGACGTGCCGAAAGCCTCATCAAGGATTTATAATCGGGTCACCAGTCCGCGTTCCTGAATTACCTCATACGGGTCACTAATTGGACCGCGGAATCGGATGACGGGTAATTAGTCGCGTACGTGATAGAAACCAGCTGTTGAACACGCATTTATTTCAATAATGTTAGAGAACCTTTTCTCGATTCGGCTGCATACTTGGTTGTATGTAGTCTTCCCTGGATAGGATTTCGAAACTTTTATCAAGTGTAAAACGGCCTTTAACGAGCGGAATGCTATGCTACACGAGTTGGTAAAATGGCAGTACCGACATCTGCCGATGGTTCTTGGTCAAACCAGACATATCCGAGGGTAGTTTCTCGAGGGTAGTCGGTAACATAGTCCGATCTAGTCCCTAAATCTAGTTTCTATTTGAGGGTAGGGTTCTCTTTAGGGTTGTCTAAACTTTGGGTCCCCACTCTCGAAAAGGGACGTGTAATCCAAGGGTGCTAAGGGAACAACTTAGAACTACGAGAGAGAGAGTATAGAGGAGCATTATAATAATGCGGATTTATTGGTAAATTCTTCCAAATTAATAATGAAATTGTTTGAAAATATTTTTTATCGCAAAATATGGACATTGCTATTTTGTATTTTTATAGTTTTTATTAGAACAATAAATTATATGTTACTTATATTCTAATAGAATAAGTAACATATAATAAATAATAATGTAATGTTCATGCGTTTCGTAGTATCTGAAATTGCATTAGTAATTATAAAAACAAACAATATTTTTTCGAGAAAGTAAGACCGAGAAAGGAATTGTACGATCCATTATTTAATTAAAAATTATATTTTGCCAAAATATTTTTAGAATTATTAATTTTGCTTCAGAGAATATAATTATTTTTTTTGAAAATAAATTATATGTCACGATACTTTTTAAAAATAATATATAAATATTTGTACAGCTAAAATTTATAAAACTATATATATATATAACATATCTCACAAAATCATTATATTTCTTCTATATAACGACAGATTTTTTGACCAATTAATATCGATTTTTCCTTCGCGAAAATAACGAAGCATCAATAATTTCAAAGTTATAAGCGATAGAAAAAGACGAGCTTCTTGCAAACTAATCTTTGAGAAGTTAAATGGATCAGAAAACTACATTTTTTAAATTAATTCTAGATGGAGTTTAATAGAACTTGTGAGATTTTGTTACAAAGATATATGGTGTGAATAATAAAAGATGATCTTCCTCGTTATTTTTGAAAAGAAAAAATGGACCATTAGCTACAAATTTGTTAAAAGAATATCCAATTTTGTGTAAAAACATATTTTTCCTATTTCAACGATGATCATATCTATATTTTTATTTCTACTTTGAATAAAACTATTAATTAATTAATTCACTGATTTATATATTAAGGATACTTATTTATTTACGAGACATAAATTACTGATCAAATTATATATTTAAAGATGATGAGAGAAAGTGTTGAGATTCTTGTCTTTTAATTATTACAAAAATCTCGCTCCGAGTTCGAATTATGTTTATGCAACTTACTTGGCGAATTCAAAAACATGAACATCGAAGAGTTCAATATCGCGGGCTTTGGTTAGCCGACTGGTTGCCGAAGGCACGCTGAATTAATTTGGTAAATTGAGCCGGTTCTTCCATCGAGTCCGATAATTCGGCGACTGCCTCTATCCATGGTGTATCTGTAAGGTTGTATCCACCTTGCAATTCGTCCGCGTCCCTCGCGAGTCGGCTGGATCTCTACCTAGGAAGTCTCCGGGTTGGTTGAAGGGAATTCCAGGTTCCTGGGCTGCATAGCTAGTTCCCTAATCGAATTAGAGGAGTCAGGATATTGCGTGCCGCTACAGCACCCTCAATTGTTTTAAGTCGACATCTCCGCCGAACTGTTTCCGTGCACCGTTCTTCGTCAAGCTCACTTCGTCTGTCCTCTCTTTCTATCTCTTCTCTCTCTCTCTCTCTCTCCTTCTCCGGACATTGAATTTGAACTAAACTATCTGCCGACCGGAATATCGGATTATCGGCCTGTCGAAAAAGCTCCCTCCTACGCGGAAACGTTAGCTCCTCCTCTCGATCTTCGGCGGAAAATCAGATTGATCATAAACGAATATTTCATGACATTTACGGTTCCGCACATGTACGTGATTTCTAACAAATGTGTGCTTGAAAGTCCCTTGTATACATTTAAAGAATCCAAATTTTTATCCGATAAAAATTACATTGGTTAAATAAATTATATAAATTTTATACAGACACAATTATATTTTTCAATATACTTTATTTTAAAATATTCTTGTTCATATAATTTTTTTTTAAATTAATTTAAAATAAAAATTGAAACAATCTTGTTTTATTAGACTTGGATCAACCGATTTTTTAATTACATCTTCACACACATTTCTGGTGTCTATTTTATATTGTATACCTTTAATTTTTTTTATTGACCTATTGATTTATCTTTTATTATGTTATAATTTGTAGAAAAAAAATCATTTTATTATCGATTTATTCTTTATAAAGTATATCTTAATTTTTGCAACTATATCGGATATTTTTACACTATAAAGACAATAAATACTTGCACACATGTTTCCTATCAAACAACCATTCATCAAGCGACCATCCGTGAATAGCGTATCTATCGCTTATTAGAGAAAATGACTCCGCATGCTCCGCCACCAACGGGCAAGGGCCGCCCTTAACTTTCACTAACGACCAAAGTTTTTCGGTGTCCGAGCACCGTAGACTCTCTCGGTATCATAAATTCAAAATGGCGGCTCCTCTTGGGGCGAAAACAAAAGCCACTCGGCTTCGTGTTCGAAGGCCTCGTAGGGTCGGGGTAGGTGGGCAACCCTTCTGAACTCTCCCTTACCTAGGGAAAACCAAAGGGGGGAGGGGGGTGGTGGTTGGAGGGAAGTAGCGGCGAGGCTTTTCGAAGGGTCGAGCCACCGAAAATGGCGGACCCAATTAAGTGAGTCTGGGCTAGCATGATGTACGCGCGTCATGGAAACCGTAAGAGGCGGAAAGGAGGAGACGAAGGACCGAATCCTTTCAAAGAGACGCATGTAAGAGTCTATGCATAGTACGCAACGCACCCTTCTTTTTCTGACAGAGAGACCTCGTGTTCACGTCTCGTTAATCTTTTTCGTTTCTGCTCGAAGACGGAATTAGCGAACCGTTTCGTCGGTAAGAGAATTCTAAGTAATTAATTATCTGTATATTTAGCAAAAAACAATTTGTAATTATGTATCTTTATATTTAGCAAAAAAATTTAATTAGTGGAAATTATATACAAGATTTGTTCATTATTATTTTTCAATATTTAAATAAATAATAATATTACATACACATATTTTATGTGTGTGTGTATAACAATTGTATATGAATTAAATTAGATAATAAACTTAATAGCTTTGCAATGCGGGTTGCTGTAAAGGGTCACAGCCATTTCTCTGAATGAAACACCAGTCTGGTCCAGGTACAAAACTGGATGGGCGAGATTAACCCATGATCTCTGATCTCACCTGACTGGATGCTGGGCTGAACTTCCTCTTATTTCATGTCCGAAACAGGTGTATTATTTACATCTTATTTTCAATATACGTTTCCATGATTATATTAAACGAGCTTTGATCTTTATACTATTTATCATAATATATATAAGGCTATTAAACATAATTATATATAAGGCTCTCTAGAGATTTTAGTAAAGACATTCTTTCAATAAAAATTTGAATGGAAAATTCGAGTTATATACATATATTTTAATATTTAGCATTTAAGGTTCTGTAAAATAAGAGTCTACGCGTGAAATTAACTTAAAAATAAGATTCTATTGTTTATCTATACCTTAAAAATATTTTGATTTATTAATATAAACTTAAATACGAATATAATTCTTCACGCGAAAATACATAATAATCTGCACAAATTTCTTCAACAAATATTACTTCATCGAACCGAAGCAAATTTTAATTTTATCATTAATTAAGTTATGCACTTTACAACGACGTGCCCGAGGAACTCGCGTCGTTAATCTTACGAATAACGCTTGACGCCTCGGGTGATCATTAATAAAGACGCTTCCGATATAAGATCCGCGTTAACAAAGTTCCACATTTTCCACGTGTACCGGTGTTTCGATCGCGCTCGTCGACCGCGATCGATATCACAATCTCGCGATAGTCGCGAAGCCCTCTTAGCGGATCATTATTTTCCTGGATCGTATCCAAATCTCTGGCGTTTACATTCGGCAGGAACTCTCGACCCCTTCAGGAGCAAGTTCAGAGGTTGCGAGGACGATGGGGATGCTGTCGTTTCCACGTGCTATCCTCGCGTGTATACCTTTGCGATCTTTCGCATTATTTTTATTACTCGAGACACGCGACGTGAGAGAGGGAACAAAGAAGACGTATCCAGAGAGGAGGAAAGGGGGATAAGGGTCCGAAGAAGACGGTTAAGGACCAAAGGGGGAGTCCTGATCCTCCTCGCGGGTCTCAAAGGCGAAATGACGGCATTCTGCTTCTTTGAGACGGTATTAGCCGGGCGATTCCATCGAATTTGCGTTCTCTCCGGCGCGGCCTCGAGAGTTCGATCACGAAATGCGATACCTTGTATATTTGTAGAAGTAATAACAGGCGTAGAGGACGAGATGGCCTCTCCGCGAAGGGATGGTCCCGAGGGGTAGTGGGTCGTCGCGATGGTGAAGAGGCGAAGGAGGTGGAGGATAGCTTGGCGACACTCAAGTCTTCCCTCTCTCCTCTTTCTCTCTCTCTCTCTCTCTCTCTCTCTTGCTTTCGGAGCTGTACAAGGGTCCATCTCATAGCAACGCCCACGGAAACTCGAATCGATACGACGCACTGTTCTGGAAATTCGTCGGATTTTCGCGCACGTTTTCGAAATTCGCAATGTGAGGTGCCTTCGCCCTCGAAATTGCACGACTGAGAAAGGTCAGCGCGACGCGCCGCGCCGACGCGTCGCGCGAATTTTCGCGCTCGAGAATTGCGAGCGTCGACTTTGCGAGTTCGATATGCGAATCGATAACTGTAGATCTATGTATAATAATTCGAAACAATCGGAGGACCAAGCATCGATTGGACGCGAATAAAAATCACACATTCTATTTTAATTAGCATAATCTATCATTACCTATTATATTTAATATAATTTGTAACAGTTCTTTAGAAAATTCTAATCTACAAATAAAAAGGCAATAAGAGCTAATTAAGTTCTATACAAGAAATATATTTGTGAAAAGATTTATAACATATAATATTGAATATTAGACAGAAATAAATTCGTTCGTACGAATATTATATTTTATCCATTACATCAACTATTTTCTGGTATCGATAATCTAAGCATAATTGAGGTAATTTGTAATAACGAGGTAATATATATATTATAAAAGAGGAGAAAGATAGAGGGAGACAGAAAGTTAGATTTCCCTCTGCGTTATCATTGATAAAAGGATTTCTTATCAAGCCGTCGCGCCGATGCATCGATCCGACTCCTCGGAGAAAGAAACGCGCACGAGTCCTTCTAACACATACGAGTCCATATACAGAGTCTGCATCTTTCTGCGCTTCGATTACTACCCTCCTTTACGAGGAGCAGTATCCAGAGAGGTAGCTCGTTTTTCCTTCTTACCGATGTGCCGCGCGAGCGTGAGAGACCGAATCGAGATGAAAATCGCAACCCCGGCATTTCTCCCTCCTTGTATCGATACGCTGGAAAAATCGGTATATATGTATATACATGTATGGGCGTCTTATTTATATATCCGAGTTTTTGGGATTATACTATATCACTTGTAACATTCGGAAAATTGTAATTATATACTATTTGGAATAATAACAATAATATGCATGAAAGATGGATAGTTTATTATAATATATTTTCAAGTTGTGATTATAAAAAATAATTTTTATTCCGTGAAGAATTATTATTGATTTGTGCAATTGACATTTAAATATAAAAATGATTAATTTATATTTTTGTAACGTACTACATCTCTTTTTACTTTATAATCAGAATCGCGCGACATTGTCGAAAACGGTGGCGGTTGGAATGCGAGAGAAGAAAGATGGATTGTTTATTATAATATATTTTCAAGTTGTGATTATAAGAAATAATTTTTATTCTGTGAAGAATTATTATTGATTTGTGCAATTGACATTTAAATATAAAAATGATTAATTTATATTGTTGTAACGTATCACATCTCTTTTTACTTTATAATCAGAATCGCGCGACATTGTCGAAAATGGTGGCGGTTGGAATGCGAGAGAAGTTCCTCTTCGTTTTTATCGTCGCGTGTCCAGCCAGGCGTCTTGTCATGCATGGCCGATATTGATATGTGCACGCGTGTATTCGAGAGCAAGCCGTCGACGGTCCCTTCCTCCCTTTGTGATAGAGCGTGTTCGTCTCCACCTCTTCGTCTCCGTCTCCATCCCTCACATTCGTTTTCAGAGCGGAAGTTCGTGCACGAGAAATCCGGAAAATTGGACGGAGCGATCGCGTCTACTGTTGCCGACGAGCGTTCTTCAAATGAACGATCAGCTGGAATCCCATAAGTCGGCGGGGTCGATAGTTGGAGAGATGTAAAACATTTCGAGTGGCGCGCGATACTTTTCTCGAAGAAACATCTTCTTGTTAAAACGATCGAGAGAGAGTAACGATATGTTTACTTCTCGTTCTGAACATTTATCCAATTAATAATTATTTCAGATGAAAATATATATCACATCGTTGTTTTTTTATTTTCAAAATATAAGTTAAGGTATAAAGGATCTTACAAGTTACGACAAGATTAATTTTATTTGCCAAATTTGCTAAATGTCACGACTTGGCAATTACTAGTTTTACGCTTCAGAAAATTAATACGTCTAATAATTCAGGCACAGAACAAAGTATCCTCTAGTATGAGGAGAATAATATAACTTGTGTGTAATACATTTCTATGTTGTATATATATATATATATAGAACATAATTATTATAACAACAATACAACAATTCCAAACCATATATTAATATATAGTAATATAATAATAAGATTAATATAATATAATATAATAATTATTCTAAACCTAATAATAGAGAAGAAATATAATAATTATTATATTACAATCGAGTGCGATGAATAATATCGAAGGCAGAGCCAGTTGACCACCGCTGCCGCGAATTTGTCTACACGGGCGATTGTGGTCACTCAGCACAGGGTGTTCCGGCTGATCCAGTTTTCATTCCGGTTTCTTCGGTGAACTTCACCCCGAGAACGAGGCGAACGCTGTCAACACAGAGGCGCGCGCACGGAATGACAAATGTTGCTTCGACCACTAATGTTGCTGCACAACAAATTATATCCAGAGCGATAAAATCTATCCCCGGGAGTTAGATAAATAGTGCTCGAAGACGACACGCCGTTTATAAGAGGCGACGAGATCGCTTCCTTTGCGCTTCCTCAGAATTTTTCCTCCGCATCAAATTGTGATCATACATATAAATAAGCAAATATATAATAATGCGTAAATAGACAAATTTGCCACGTCTCACGTTTCCTTCTGCTGTTCTATGTTACAGATTCGAACATCGCTGAACATCTGAATCATCCATGGAAGGAATCGGTCGTGATATCAAAAAAATACATAATTAATTTAAAATCGAGTCAATAGATATAGATTAGATTTAATCGATAAGTTGGCGATTAATTAATTAATTTTTCGCACGATTGTAATAACGATGCGATGAATCATGGACAACGATGTAAGCTTCGAACGTGCAAGACTCTGGAGAATTGCGAGATAAATAAACGTACGAGAGAGAGAGAGAGAGAGAGAACGCCTCACCCAGGAATCGTTCCGATCCTGCGCTCCCGTGTTATTCCATCCTACCTTCTGCTTCCTCGGACATTAATTTCGTGCAGCTCGCTGCAGGTGCGCCGTCACAGGTAAAGTACGTATATGCAATATTATTGGCCCGATGTCGGGCAGACGCAAAAGCCCGAGTTGCGACTCGGCACGATCCCCATTAACCGTCCCATAAACAGATAATCGTGAATTTCCCGCCGATATCTGCTCGCCCAATCAGATAAGACGGAACGTCGAGATACGAAATTATTGTCCTCGCGCATTTCCCAGCTCGTTCGAGAGTCGGGACGCTGCGGTATAAGTGTTAATAATAAGTGTTAATTAAGGGTAGATAGCGATCGAATTAGCTAGACGTATGTTGTTGACTCGCGCGTCAGTATCGGATTTTAGCTTTACATTTCATTACTATACTATTTTCAGAGTATAAAAAATAAAATAATAATTTATAAAAAAAGAGCGTGAACGCGTATAAACGAATGATCGATCGTAGGGAAGAATGATTAGAATTTCAAGGCAATAACGATCGTAATAACGATTGCAAGTGGTGCGAAGCAACTTGGCGCATTGAAAAGATTTCCATTCCATTAACGCAAACTTTCCATTCTGCTAATATTCGTAGGAAAGATGCGGAAAGCACGCGAGTTTGAAATTTCCATAACAATTCGCGGCGCATAATTCTCTCGTATCAAAAGAGTCGACCTTTGATACGTCTACAAAAACATTGCTCTCGCGCAAACCCGTCGTCGTCGTCGTCGTAGTGAAATGAAGGATTTTCACGCGGCTCGCTGCCATTATTTGGCTACGTCTCTGTTTGTTCTGCGAAGTGTAGAACGGAGTCGCGAGGGTGAGAAAGAGGAGTACTCCGTTAATCATTATCCTGGGGTATGTCGAGAGGGCGAAGGAAGCCTCCTTTGAGGCTGGACCACGGCTGCTCTGCCCGGAATTCCAGGGACTCGGATTACAATTTGGCGAGTCCAGGACGAGGGGAGAGTAAAATGGCCGCCGGCGGTAGGGTAGTTTTGCTCGCCGTAGGGTGGCTACGAGGGTGGCTAACTGGGTGGTCGACGAGCAACGGCAGGCGAGGAGGTGGGTAGGGGATACTGGTGGTGCAGGAAATGTAGAAGGAGGAGGTGGAGGTAGCGGTAGGTAAAGGGGACGCGGTGGTGGCTGAGGGCAGCGGGGACCGATGCTAGCCACAACCCCTTAAGGGTCGAACGAACCCTTGCACCACTACACAGAGTCCAAGAACCTCTCGCGCTCTATCTCCCTCTCTTCTCTTTCCCCACTCTGTCTCTTTCTCTCTCTCTCTCTCTCTCCTTCCGTTCGCATTCGCCGCTACACGCTGTCTCTCCGTCTCGCGCCTTCCACGCTCGCTCTGACTCTCGATTTGTCTCGCTCCTCTATTCCGTCACCTCACCTCCCTCCTGGGTCGCCCATCCTGCCTCAGCGCTGAACAACCTTTATATCCACAGTCGCTATACCTACCACCACGAGTACCGAGTAAGTACGTACGTACTACCTAGCTCGCGTTATTCCCGCGTATACGAGAGAGAGGAAAAGGGATGAACAAGCGAGACGGAGAGAGCGAGGGAAACGGAGAAAGAGAGAAACAGAGGTCAAAAGGGGGCGAAAAGGAAAGAGAGAGACGGAGAAGGTCGGTGTGTTCGGGCAAGGGTGGAATTTTAGAGCCGGGACCAGCCTTAAAATACACGCCGCGCGAAATGCCGGGCGTGAATTAGAGCTCCTGCGTATACACGCTCCTCTCTTCTCTTCGTCGGACGGTATGTATGTACCTTTGGAATTTTCGTAAGCCACAGAGAGAGAGAGAGAGACGTCCGTTGTTTCTCTCCGCTCGCGCCGGTTCTTCGAACGGGATGAAATTCGACGATCGCGCTTGCGACGACGTCGCGACGTTTATTACCGAGGGTTAAATGAAACTCTCGAAAGCTTTCAACCCTCTCTCTCTCTCTGATACACAATCCGGTTTTCGCCCTCTCGAAAAATTGTACGTGCATTTTGGTCCTCGAGACACGCGATGCTATCCTTGCGCGGTTTTAGATTTACAAGGGAGAGAAATTTCTCAATTAAGTGACAGAGTACTAAAAAGAGACTTACGTGTAGCGCAAACTTTAGAACGTGTGTAAAAGTGTATTAACGAGTCGAGATATGTGTGTTTAAGTAAAATTACTTTGATATATTTCTATTTCTATGTGATCAAACTGCATCGCGTAGAATTGATAATTGATCCTCGGAACTTTGCGATTTCGATTTTCATTGCTCGCCGTGAATAAATTGCCGTCTGGAGTCGTGCTCGAAAATAAACCGAGAGACGAAGAAGCAGGACATCCAAAAGACGTAAGTCAGTTGGACGTGAGAAGTTTCACGATGTTCAGATCTTTTACCCGAGAAAAGGACTCTCGCAAGTGGAGATACAATCAGGATGCCGCGAATAGCGTGGATGCAAATAGAACCTAAATTCAAATTTAAGCGGAAAGCAAAATGTCTCTTGCGAATTTTTTACTAAACATCTTGTTTCTAAACATCGCGTGTTTTTAAACATCCTTTTCTCTTATTCGCGCATATTGTGAAATGTTCATTTTTCTTAAGAAAATACACAGGCATCTGGTTGTCGATAGAATATCGCTCGATTCTGCGGCAGGAAAAGAGAGGAAATCTGTCTCGGAGCGTCGAGAGACGAATGGATCACGGTAGAAATCGAGGATATACCGTGAATTTTAACTTGTCTTCCAAAACGCAAGACTGATGCAGGCATTAAGATTTTGCTGTAATATCATAGATTAAATAAAAAACATAGGAAAGCGAGTCGTTTCTTCGATAGAAATAATATAGACCGAAAGTAATTATAGAGTTTGTGAATAATTAAATGAGTCTATTAAAAATATTTCATGGCAATCTTTATATATCATATAAAATGGTATATACGCACGATTATATAGTTGAAATAGTGATTGATATAAAATCTAGTGATCTCATTGTAAGAATTTATTATTAATTAAGTTTTAATGCATTACAAATCTTCTTCGAGTTCAGTAATAGTTGCGAGTCCGAATAATTTCGGAATAACGATAATGTATTAAACACCCTAATAAGTACATCGCAACAGTGGGATAAATTGCATTGAGCGGATGGTTGAGCGTTATATCGGTAAAGTTCCGACGGGTGAAACTTTTATTTAAGGACGCGGCTGCGGAGACTTGTCAGGCGTTTCGTTACCGTCAAGTTTAACCGCGTCTCTAATTTCGTATAATAATTGTACCTTATAAAGGAGATCTTGAATCTAATATCCTCGGCGTTCATCTCATATTTATCGTCGCTCCGCGGAAGATGGACAACTCCACTTTTGGTATCGCGCAGCGGAATCTAAATTTAAACGCAGATGCAACGAGTTATCGTCCACGATAATCGATCGAGGACGAATATCACAATTAGCATACGATATAACGAATCGCATTTTTATCCTACCAGATCAGAAGATTTTTTTTTTTTTTTTTTTTTTTTTTTTTTTATAGAGCGAACATTTATCTCTTTTTTTAAGTCGCGATCGGATAACGAGCTTCATATTGAAAATTCAATATTGGTAGTTGGTGTAACATCATTAAATATTCCACAAAGGAAACAGCAGTAATAAAATTTCCAATATATTCCGCTTTAATAATTTCAACAACGATACTTACTTAAACCAAGACACACATTTATATAATCAGAGTTTAATAGCTTCCAGTCTTTTAATAATTAGTAATAACATTAATAGTTCTCTGTCTGATTTACGATAGCCATAAAAAAAAAAGACAAGTCGACATCTGTCTTTTAAAATGACGAGAAGCAAGAGTCTTCCACTATGAATTTTCCATCGCAAAATAACCGTATTTATACATATTTACACGAACCCGATCAACCCCTTTTCGCGCGCGCGCCAATATTAATACACGCGAGCAAACGAGCAACAATCCTGACGGGACCGATATTTTGTTTTCTCGCGTCGACGACGACAACGTTGACGACGCGCGGATTTAACTAATAAGAGCAATTAATGCCGGAGGTAGTAGCTAGAGAGAGGGTGGCTTGTGCCCGCCATGGCATGTCTCTCTCGCCTGGCGGTCGCCTCGGTCAATACCCACCGGACAAGATGGCCGACGCCCACTCCAACACAAACTCGGAGTTACATACATTTATGTACTCAAATGTATAACCCACCGCGCTCTCCCCCCTGCTCCTCCGGACGGAGTTGCCTTTCTCCTTCCGCCCCGGGTTCCAACCCTCCCCGGTCTCGCCAGCCACTCGGGCTACACGGACACCGAACTTCATCATTATTATCTCGCCGGCCTGGTGTACCTACCTTCCTACCGGCGGGTTTGAATTTTGCAAAAGCCACACGGCACTCGCGCCTCTAATGATAATATTGAAGCGGAAATTTCAGAGGATTTGGATTAATCGTGCATGTATTGCGGCTGGCTGAACACGCATTTATTTTTATTTCTCTTTTTTTTTAGTTGAAATAGGAGTTAATTCCATCTTTCTTGAGGATCATTTTTAATATGTTTGCCTAGGTATCCTGTACTTATTATTATATGCGGTGTTATATACATTCTGTGAAAAAAATGTTTACGTGCAATAATATGTGATACTTGCTATATAATAGCGTTGGGTTTGAACATAGACACGATTTCATGAAACTTATAATTTGTTATTTTTTATTAACGTTCTTTTAATAATTCAAATTGCAAACAAGACTACTTTTAATTAAATTTAATGTTATTTTCTCATTGCAATTACATTGATTTCACCGCTGTAATTGCGTTATCGAAATTTAATTATTAACAGGTGAGAGTTAATTTAAAGTTGCCAACGTTCAGCATAATCTGATGAGACTTAATTACTTACTATAATATCGAAAAATATCTAAGTGCGAATGTATATTAAAAATATTTGATATACAATTATACATAATTGAATATAGATATCACACAACTGAACTCTTCAATCAGTTTTAACGGGATCTTATTAAATATTTATTCCCATAATCTTAAAATAAATATCAAGTATTGAAGATTAAATTCACATTTACAATTCATATATCGAGAAGTACCGTTGCATTATTTAAATAAAAATCTTCATAAATTATAAATAAATGTTAAATAATGTTTATGAGGTATAAATTTCTGCTCCCTTCTCTCTCGATAATTATTTTCTCTCACAATCATCTATACAACAAGAATTCAGACATTGTCAATTGATCGAAGCGTGTCTCTTCTCTACGTGCGAATGGACCATGCGAATAAACATATAGAGAATCTCGATTGGTCAGTGTTGAGGGGTGGCCAGCCCACGCGTCCGATTGGTCAAATCCACCCTTCTCTTAGACGAATGCTGACCCTTCGGGGGTGGATTCTGGTCGTTGGGTAATATCGTACCTTAAACACGATACACGCTCGCGGGAATTGAATTGCACGGTCGCGCGGTGAAAACAACGCGAGGAAAACACCTCGTGTTGCATCGTTTGAGAATACTTACCCGAGTGGCTGCAAACTGCATACGACGTTCGTAAAGCACGCAAATATAGCGCGTCGCGAAAAGAACTATTGTGTACAGCGTGCAATTTCTCCGTTTCGTACGAAAAACACGTTTGAATTGTCTTTAATGTTTTGCATCGGTGAAATGTGTGTTATTTGTTAGCATTAATAATTGATGAACAGGTGAAATATATATGTACCTGATGAAATAAATTTTACGTCATTAATTTGCAATAGAAAACAATATATAAATATTACAAATATTATTTTATACCTTCCAACGACGCGCGTACCGGAATATTCGAGTGTAATTGATCTAGGAATTTAATTCGTTCAATTCAGAAGAGGAGAAGCCGCGAGATCGAGAAACCCCGTCGACAATATTTCTCCGCGAGTTCTTTATTGGGAAACCGAGAGGGACAGTTGCGAGTGGAGTATCGGCAGTAATGAGATTGAAATTAATTCGACATCGCGCGGTACCGGGTTTTCTCTCTCTCTCTCATCCTCTCCCACCCCTTTCTCTTTCTACGACAAGATGTTCAACGATAAGATAATTCGACAAATTTGCTCGAGAGTAACTCCGCGAGATCTCGCCAAGTGAGATATCGTGAGATAAAACGCCTCTTCCCTCTTTCTTTCTCTTTCATATGCTTCTTTTTCTTGCCTCTCGGATGGGAGGCGATATATACGAAGCCGCGCGGCCGCTTTAACCGGAAGACGAATGATCATTACTTAATCTTTTGACCGAGAACGAGGCGCCGTCGTCGTCGGAGTAATCCGGCGCAATTGTTTTCGTCCATGTTGACTGCTTATCTGGCTTAACAGCCGACTAATTCCGCGATCTAACAAACTTCGAGCTTCATGGTCTCTCTAGGCACTTAACCTGCGTTACCCGTGAGTTTTTCGTCTCGGGTTGCAAGCGACTCGCTAAATTAAAATTGTAAATTTTGCGAGATAACAACACCGAGACACATCGAGGCAACAACGCACCGCGGTAACGCGCGATAAAGAGCCATTATGTTTAATGAAATTGTCCTAGTGCTCTATAACTGGTTAATTATTCATTTGTTTACTGGATATATCTTCCTGCGTGAACTTTCTCCACGATGAACATTGCAATTAAAAATTACAATTATTTATCATTAATAAACTTTTAACAAGGAAAAAGTGTCCAATTAAATTTTGCAATGCAATAAAAAAAGGGTTTTTCCTTATATCTTCAAAGGGTTTCTTCTGAAAATGCTCTATGAATCTGTAAATTTTATTTTATTTTATTTATTTAATTTTGATTATTTTATAGTATGTTGCATATTAAATTATTTTAAACGTTAGATAACATTTATTTTAATGCAATTTTCTTTCACTTATTTTAATCATCCATATAATAATTAAATATAATATTATAATATATTATATAAATACTATATATAATATAATATTTTACTAAGTACTTACTGCGTGTATCAATAACACGGTTAATTTGCGATAACATTTTATTTGACGATTCCTTTTGAATATTTTATTATTTTTATTCTTTTCTTATAAAACTAGGGGTGTAAAATAATTGTTTGAAATCGATGTAAAATGTCGCACACGTATAATCGCAAAAGTGTACGTATTAACAAACAGTTGTTGTTCATCAGTCTGCATGCAATAGGGCCATCAGCTCTCTGCCCTAACGCGTAAGGGTCTCTTTCACTGCAGGGTGTATAGCAACCCCATCCCCATACCTCGTTCTACACCGATAGTTTTATACCGGACTGTATCTCCTATTAGCAGGCAACCGTGTATTGCATCGGTGCTTCTCGAGTTCGGGTGTTTCGGGTGCGAGAAACAGAAATGGCAAGGTAGACCAATAGCATATTGGCGCGCGCGAATCAGAAATTATTCGCCCCGACGAAACTTTATTTTATGAACGTAAACATAATTACGTCTAATAAGACCCTGCGGTAGATAAGTCAATTAACCTAATTAATTAAATTGAATCGTGTTTTTGATTTCGTATTCATGTATTATACTTGAAAATGTTACGTATTGTGCAAGTAGAAGAGGTAAACGATATGACGATCCATACATAATTTTTTTTTTCAAGTATCTATACATATATTTAAATTTTGTTTCGCGTATCACACCTCGGATATTAACGCAATGTTATGTCGTTTAATAATTTGTATATATTTGATTCGAATAATTGTGGAAAAATTCTGCGACATCAGGCAATGTCTTTATGAAACCTTGCATATTGATTATTCTGTTGTCGCGATTTGCAGTTTGCCGCTATTTGCTTATTATTGAGGCAGAAATGCGATTATACGAATTGCAATGGAGGAATAAATCTCTGCTATTTACGACACGGAAATGGCCGCAACGGAATTTGAGGGAGATGCAAGTGTTTGACATATTTTGTCCGGGAAACCGACAGATCAGGGACGAAAGCGGCGCCGCGGAAAGGGTTGGCGGAGGAAGTGAATGCAGAGGCACCTCTGTTTCTGACGTGCAGATTAGTGTTCGCCATTGTAGTGACGTCATTATAGTTAACACGCATTCAGAACGGTCCGAAGAGGCTGGAGCGAAACTATTGATCGCGATCGCTCGTGGAAATTTGTGAGTTTCCTCTCGGGCTCTCGCTATTGCAATCACGGCGTGGTCTTCCTCTTTTTTTTTCCCGAAGCTCATTTGAGACGGAATTTTCGACATTATTCGCGAAATGCCACGGGGATATACGTCGCAGCAGGGGAATTAGGAAGAGCGGTTAGAACGGGATGTCCTTTCGACTCGATCGCGCGAATGCGTCGACTGCAGAATGTGTCAGAAGTCGGTTCGCCAGTTGACAGATGAATATGCCCAGGGAACAATGGGGGCCGACCAAAAATTAACGGCATTGTCCTAACTTTGCATTCTGATGCCGCTGTTTGCTCCCGCCGAGTCGATTGCCGCGAAACAAGGACTGAGACCGGCAGACGTGTACCGAGAAAGCTCTGAAAGCTGTTCCTTCTCTCTCTCTCTCTCTCTCTCCCTCTCTTTCATCCCCCTCTCTGCCTCCCTCATTCTCTCGATTACCGAGCGGTGGATTAATCTGATGTTGACGGTGGATCCCGGACTTCGTGATCTATATTTCGCTTGAGGTTTTCGAGGAATTCGCGGAATGATCTCAATGCGAAAGCGGAGCAAACGAAAATAGGGTGGAAATAGCGATAATATTGAGTCTCGATGTGCATATTTTGTAGTTTACGTCTATGAAGTGAATAGAAAACGGAAGCGAGTTTCTAATTTCATTCTTACATAAAGATTTTTTATAAAAAAAAAAATAATAAAAGAAGACACGCGTAATTAATATTGGGAAAGATATAACTTTGATACACGATATTAATTTTAGCAATAACTCTGAAACTCTGTTTGTTTAAACATTTTTCTTTTATAACAATGAATTTTTGAATTACACATTATAATTATTTAGTGGTTTTACTAAAATTATCTTATTGGATAATTTATTGTTAATCTATCTTTGCGCAAAAATAATAAATAATAAATTTAGGAAATTATTTGATATTGGAAATAAAAATTTTGTTCTCAGTAATATATTATAATTTTTAATTCTTATATAAATTTGTAAATATAATAGCTGAATGCATATTCATGTTTTAATAAAATTAAGTCATTTTCTGCCACAGCGTTTATCATAATCACAATTATCATTTTTTATTTGATATGCATAAATCGTTTTATATTATGGATGCAGTAAAATATTGTATATTTGATAAACGATTCATATTTTGATAGTAAAAATTATTAAATACTAAAGGAGAGGAAAAAAAGGAATCTTTGAAGTATTGTTCACTTTCTATGACGAAACAGGATATGAATTAACTGGACACCCTTTAGAAGGGCAACCCAACATGCAACAGAGCATATTCATCTCCCTACACATGATTATTCTCACCTGAGTTTTCGTTTGTATCGTTACACCTTCACGCTAGATGGCACAAAAGAGATTCTTCATTAAACAAGTACAATTTACAACGACAGCTGTATAAATAAAAATTCGATAAATGCAGGACATTTAAACATATGTTTGTCATTAATTTCATTCATTAATTATACGTGACAAAATTGACAAATTAAGATTAACTAAATCTATAAAAATGTTTATAGATTTTTTGAATCAGATATTTATATTATATTTTTTGATAAACGAAAAATTGTGTGAATTTTCTTTTGTGAATTGTGTAAACTTTTTTTATTTCTAAATAAAATGCTACGCGACGAATCGATTTTAATAGAGTTTTAAACCATTGCAAAACACCTTATGCAATGCAATGAGCGGCGAATAATGGTGACTCGACGACGAATTAAACAATTTATGTAACGAGCTTTCTACGCCTGACAGAGGCATATCGGAAACGAATGGCGCAGACAGATGGCTGGGAGAATCTTTCGTGTCCTGAATAATCCATCAGTCATGATTATCTATAAATTATATAGTCGATTACAATTTTATGAATACAAAAAAAAAGAAATTCACAAAATATCATTTAAATAATCTTTTTTATAATTATAACTTCTATATTTAAATTGATGAAATTTTTATATAAAATTTGAATATTTAATAAATTCATCACACTATTTATTATTATTTCTGAAATATTATGTCGAAAATTAAAAAATTGCAAGAAATCATAAACGATCTATGTATCTGTATCTGAATCGTTTCAGAATCTAAAACGCATTTTAAAACAAGAAATTCTGTTCGTGGATATTTATAGCTTATTTGGAGGGAAAACTTTGAATTATATGTATATACACAGATATACGAATGTTATATATAGTTTGTTGAACAATCTATGGGGGAAGAGAGTAATCAATGAGGAAAAGAGAGGTGTAAGAATACTTGAAACGAAACTCGTGTAGATTATTTAAAAACAATGTCGTTTATTTGAATCGCACAAGACATACACCATATCTGCTATGTTTACAATTAGGGACCCCTGCGAGGAAAGCTCGGCCAACGTTTGTCGCCAGTCTTGGCCGGAATTTACTCGGAGATGTCTGGATTTCTTATTTTTTTTTATTTTTGTATTGCCTTAATGTCGATCCTCGGTTAAAAGTGTTTCAATGCCAGGTTTAACCCGGTCACGTACTGTCCCTAGAAACCGAGCTTCGGATTATATTTTACCCTGGATCAGAAGATTTCCTAAAAATCCAATTTCCCTGCTACGATATTATCGTTTCACCGCTCTTTTTTTTTTTTTTTTATTTATCTCCCGATAATCGACTCTGTGTGTGAATCTCCTTCTTGTATGTGATCTTCGCTCCTTATTATAATTATAGGAAATATTTCGTTAGCTTTAAATTATATAGACTGCCTAGATACTTCGCTCGATTATACTCTTGACGTTCGTTCTGGGATTATCCTTTAGCATTTTACGATGATTTACCCTGTAGAAATGTTAGAAATCGATCGGGGGAGACACGACGGGATTGATATTATCAATATTATCAATTAATCGAAATATCGAGGAAAATTTGTGCAATATCATATTTCTCGGATTTCTTTTTTTTCTTTTTCTTCTTTTTTAAACGCCTAATGTGTCCCGTGATTGACGCGAGCAGAAAACTCCGTGGCAATTTCCATGCTGGATTCGCATTCATCGCGGTTACAGCATCTTGCTGCGTGTGTCCCTAACGCGAGAATATATATTCCTCGCATAAAAATTCGCTCTCTCGTCCTCGTCGTGTCTCGCCGGCCCCGATGATCGCCCGCCGCGAGATTTGCATGTGTCACTCCTTTGTTTCGGTGTGGCAGGGAACTTGGTCCTATGTGGGATGAATTCTCGAACAAGAAAGGCAAGAAGAGAAGGAGGGAGAACTTTTCGAAATCAAAGTATGCGTGTATTCGTGTATGATGACGTTTGCCGCAGGACTTTTTTTTTATTTCGTCGATTTACACATACGGCGCTCCGTCCAACATTTTTTCTCTCTCGCTCTTCCTCTAGTCGTTCTCGCAAATTTTCGAGAGAAGGGTCGCCCTTCCCTGAAAAAACGTTCGCTCTTCGATCGTCGCGAATGACGGAGCGCGTCATTATATGAGAAAAAGAGGAATCACCACGTTGATCTTTTTTTTTTTTCTCTCTTTCTGTTATAATCATTAAACAACTTTTCGACGCGACTCACTCTCTCTCTCTCTCTCTCTCTCTCTTTCTCTCTGCTTTCGAATCTCATCGCTACGGGCAGTGTCATTATTTACAGTATGTCGTATAAACGCAGAGCCTGGCATGTACGTATTTCAGGAATCGATCTAACAAACTTTTAACTAGATAACGAGAGATTTTTTTATCTAGGGCCGTACACGTCTAACACCGAGAGAACTATCTGATATGAGTTTTTTTTAAATCGCCTTTATGTTTTCTCACGCACACACGCGCAACATTCACATCCTCGGAACGAGAAGGATAACACGCACAATAAAATCACAAGAAGACACGCAATCGATACTCGCATTCATCTCTCACACGTCGCAAAGTTATTTTTTTACCCTTACTGTCTACATATATATATATATATATATATATATATATCTCTTTAGGAACAGTTCCCTCCGAAAACGTTTACGTCGACGAGGCGTCGTTGAGGAGAACGAAAAAGAAAAAAAAGACTATTTTACTATTTAAATTTAAAATGGAACGCAAAAACTTGAAAAACGATCGTCACGTCGCCCGCGAAAGCTTCAGTCTTCAGACGAGGACGAGAGAAAACGGAAATTCGATTCTTGATTGCGCCTCGAGTTCGGCCGCGGGACGATTTTCGCAGGATCAACGTACGGAGATGTCGATCCTGCGAAAGCCGGATCCGCGGTCCGATCTCAGCCGTAACACGGCAATAAATATAATTACAACGAACAAAGCGCGCTGATGATGAGGTCCCGACGTGGCCGTCGAAGGAGGGTGAAATTTTCACGATTATTGGAATTTTTTTCTTTCTTTCTCCGAATTTTTCAACCGCAGACTCGCGATTAATTATAATAAACGACTTCCTTCGCCTCGACGAACGCGTCGCGCGCGATGCAAAATCAGCGAACCATAAACCTAAACAACTTTGGCATTTTCTTAATCTTTAAAAACATCTGCGATAATAATTTAATATCGGAATAAAATAATGAAAGCGGCGCTTTTGAACTCACTGTGCAACCGTAATCATAATAGTGACAAACGTAATAATAGAATGCTAATAATAATAATAATAATAATAGTAATAATAATAGTAATAATGACATAATAATCATGTTACAAAACAATAATAATAATAATATTAATAATAAAGACAATATAATAGGGGCAATAATAATATTAATAAAGATAATAGAATCGCCGATAATAATAGATATAATATATTGTACATAGGATCGAGCTAGAGTTTAGAGATACTAGCTTCTCTCATATATTGTTTAAATCAGATATTTTTTTCTCAATATCCTAAGTATTGATACATACTTATACATATATATAATATATTTGTATATATAAATATATGTGTATATGTATATATACTTATGTATATTGTATAATACGTACAGGATCATCAAAGTCGCCATTTTTCTTACGAGCTAAGGAAATCGATGCATTCGAAAAAAAAAATACGCGTCGGTCCCATTGACACGTTCTTACGAAGCGACATTGTGTAATGTACAAAAAGAACTTCACTCCGATTGTTTCTAATATAGTTACATACACGGCGAGTTGCAAGTTTTCATAATATATTTATACATATATATTACGTTATACAATATGTATATATATCTATTATTAAATAAATAATCTTCAAATGTGATAATAAAGTCACGAACTTATTTACGTTCGTTTTCTTATTTATAATATTTATATTTTGTATATTTGTATCTGCCTTTCATATTTATATTATATATATACTTTTATATATATATATATATTTATATCTTTATATCTGTGTGTGTATGTATATATATGCAGATTTATATTTATATAGTGTCTTTTTCCGCGTTATTTATAACTATTTATAGCGATACATAATTTAAATAGCTGTGCTGAGACTCGCAAACTGGTAACCATTCGTTCGATTTTTTTAGTTAGTTAAACGCGGAGCAGGTTTCTTCTCGTCGAGCACCTTTTCTCTTTATACTGTCTCCTTGTTTTCGCGTCACGTGAACATTGCCTTCGTCCACGCGATCGAGTGAGGATCCTCTCTTCCTCGAAGCAGTCGAAACTCCAGCTTTGCTAGATCTCCCGTTGCTTTTTTTTTTTTTTAAATAATTCCGGGCCATTTCCAGGCCGTTTGGTCGAGAGATTCTCGAGATCGCGCATCGACCTACCACCTCTCCTCGAGAGGTGACCTCGGATACTTTGCGGCGAGAGATTCTTCCGAAATCGCGTTGTCAAGATCGTCGACGTCTTCAAGACAGAGATCGAGACAGTCTTGCGCGATTCAGTCGTGTCTCTCCCTTTCTCGAGGTCGCTAAGGAGGAAGATCCACGTCTTCAGTACACCGGGTAAGGCGGCCTGTGCGGCCACAACGGCGGGATCGGCGGTAGGCTTCCGTTCCAGGATCAAGTATCTTTGCTACTGAGTGACGAATCCTCGTCCTTGATCACCGGGTACGGTATATCCAGCTTGGGGCCCTGCTGCACCACCACCACGCACTTTCTCATGTGTTTCTCGAGCGTGCTCGGTACCGAGAACGGCATCTCGCAGAAGCGACACTTGTACGTGTCCTTGCCGTGTCGGCCGTGAGTCTTCATGTGCCTAGTCAGCTTCGAGCTCTGGGCGCACGCGTACGAACAGAGCTCGCACTTGTACGGCTTCTCGCCAGTGTGCGACCGCCTGTGCACCGTCAGGTTCGAGCAGTTCTTGAAGACCTTGCCGCAATATTCGCAAGTGTCGTTTCGGCCGCTCCGTTCCTTCTTCAGCAACGGGCTGGGCAGACCCTGAAGCGCCAGGCTGGACGTCGTTGCTTTGGATGCCTTCCGAAATTCGTTGTTCTCCAAGTAGTGCGGACTGGGTAGCCAGAGACCGCCAAAGTCCGGCCCCGAGGATCTAGGAAACCCCTGGCCGGAAAAAATATTTGGCGTCGTCGAGGAGTTGAAATTGGTTGGCGAGAGCGCGCTTTCCTTCTCTTTGTTGTTGTTCAGAGAGTTTGCGAGATTGCAAGGCGAATCGGTCTTCAGGAAACCGCTGCGATGGTTCTCTTGTAGCGCTTGTCGATACGCCTCGGAATACTGGGCGATGTTGCTCAATCCAAACTTCTCCATAAGATCACCTACCAGACTGGCCGGCTTCTCTATCCGACCTCCGCTCTCCTCCCCGCTCTGTCCTTGATTGGTGCTCAGATCCTCGGGTGTATTCTCCTCCGCGTCTTCGCGCTCGGTCTTCTGCTCGTTCTCCTCCAACTCGTCCAGATCCATGTTCTCGTCACAGCTGGACCCGTCGTCCGGTACCGTTTCGACGCTACCTTGAGGACTGGCAGCCGAGTTTAAATGCTCCTGATGCTCCTTCCTCATGTGCTTCCTCAGCTCGGTGAAGCTCGTCACCTCGACTTCGCACACCTCGCACCTTGTCGGCGGACTCTGGCCGTCCTGCGTGCTTTCTTGTTGCTGGTACTGTCTCTCCTTGTCTCGATGGCTGCGACGATGGACGATCAGGTTGGATTGGAAGCGAAACTTCTTGTCGCAGACCTCGCACGTGTACACTGTTTCCGACGAAGAGTCGGTAATTATCGGCGTCGAAGCTACCGGCGGGCTTGTCTTCTCGCTGTCGGTCGAATTATTGTTGTTGTGATGACCCACCGGACTCTGGCTGTAGCAGGGCGGCGAGTTTTCCTTCTGATGATTACCGTGGCTCAGATTCGCGGGGTTGGCCGAGGCCGGACTAGGCGGTTCTACCGAATGAACTTGCGAGTGAGATTGCGATTGTTGCTGTTGCGACTGTTGCTGTTGTTGTTGCTGCTGCTGCTGCTGCTGTTGAACGTTACTGGCAAGAGGAACCGATGGGACTGGTGGTACCGGAGGAGGAGGGGGATTTGTTGTGGGATTACCGCTTGGTGTAGGTGGAGCCGCGCCTAAGGACGGATTAGCGAGGCTCCTTAGGCGCGCTGAGTAAAAATCCAGGTTCGCTTCGAGTGGCGGTGGATGTGCTTGGCCGCCGAGGCCGCGACCGTGCGACAATTCGGCCAAATTGGCGAGATTCCGGGCGTTGTTGAGCGAATCCAACGAGCTGCGTACGAGCGGATCGCCGAGATTCAAGCCGTCCATACCGCGAAGCGGATCGCCGAGATTCTGCAGATTTCGCGTGGCTGTCTGCAGTTCCTGGAGACCTCTGTAACCTGCCAGAGGATTCAGGGTGAGGAAGTCGGGCCTGAACATAGGCGGAAAACTTCGCTCCAAGTGCTGGGGTAGCCTCAAGAAACTGTGCAGAGGATCTCCCACTAAAGAAGCCGAGGTCTGAAGCTGCTGTCGACCACCGCTGCTGCCACTTGTATTTGTACCGCCCGATGAGTTCGCCGCCGAGGAACTTCCGGTTGACTTGCCGCTCAGATTCAGATGATTCGGCGGGCTAAGATGATGCGCGTGCGTCGGCGTAGGCGTCGGTGGACTCGGCGCCGGGGTGTTCGACGATGAGTTTGTCGACGAAGAGGAGGAGCAGTACAGACGAGCACCGTGCATGCTCTGTACGTGCTGAAGAAGCTCCCACGCCGAGCACAGACGTCGGGAACATTGCGAGCACTGCAGCCATCTGGGCTCTGAAACAGATATACGAACGTCGCGCTGGTTAAGAGTCATTGCTGTCATTGACGCATTTCGACTATTTTATTTTAACATTCAGAATTTCATAGAAACAGATTTAGTGAGTTTGCACGTTGTTGAAGATCTAGATGAATTTATTATTAATTGCGTATTTAATTCTCTCATATATTTAACAAAAATAGACATATATACATATATTTAATATTATTTACCTAAGTTCTAAACCGAGAATTTTTCCAGCGCATTAGCTATTTTGGAAATAAAAGTTTATTTGAAAAGGAGAAAGCGGGAGAGGGAGAATTATGCTAGTAAAATCAGGGTATGATTCGGTGGATTAGAACCACGAATAAGATGATTATATAAGACCCTGGATATATCGTAATAATCTGACGATTCGAGACTTCACGGTGATTTCACGAGCATGTGATGGCAGCTCGTAAAACACTCGCACACGCACGCAACATACGTGCAACATGTGCGCGCGCACGCCTCCTCCCTCAGGTCCCGCTATCAATTTTCGAACCACCCTTAATTTCGCGGAATCGAGACGGCCTCGGCCGATTGAATTCGGAATTCAAACGGCGCGTCTGTGTCAAATTGCGGTTCGGCCCGACGAGTTGCGGGGGGGCTTAAAAATAATATCCTCGTTGGTCGTGGGGGTCGGTTAGTATACGGCATGCGGCTGAAACTGACCCTTAACGACTTCTCGACCCTCCTTCCCCTTATGGCGCGAGCTTATGACGCGGGAGGGACGGGTTTTGAATTTCAATGTTTTTAATCCGGAATATCAGATTTTCGGCCCATTTTTCACGCCCCACGTAACAGCGCGATAGACGTCCATCGTGTGCCGCAAGTTTGGGGCGAATCCGTGGGATTTTATTAATTCCAACGTCGCCCCCAACACACGGCGAGGATAAGAATAGACGCTCGAAAGGAGGAGAAATAACAGACCGAGGATGCAGGACATCACGCGCCTAAGAACGACCCTCATTTTGCGAGTAAAAGCACCGCGAAACATTACCCGGGAAGCATATTTTCTTGGATCGTAACGCCGGACGTTAGGGTTCCCGAGGAGGGAAGGAACTTAAATTCATGCCTCGAGAAACACTACGGAATTGCCTAAGGTAACGATTAATCATTCTTATGGAAATACTTTTTTACAACGTGTACTTTGGAATTTGATTGACATTATGATATGGGAAAATTTGAATACAATTCTCTAATATTCACATTACAATCTTGTGTAAAATTATTCATCAATAATTTTTATCTCAATCTTTAAAAAAAAGAAAAAAAAAAGAAAAAGAAGAATTCTGCTGTATATCTAAATGAATTAGTCCATGAATATGGAAATTACGTATGTTTTCGATACAATCTTTACAGAGCAACGTGAATAAGGCACGTCTTGGGCATCTTAAAGAAACATTTTAGCTACAAAACTTTTCTCTGACGGACTCCTTTCTCTTTCAATTCGGACTTGACGAATTTGTGAACGCGAGCAATCCCGCACAATCGGACGAATAAATACGCACGCCGTGTTGTTCGGGAAGAAACTTCTTAGACGAAATAAATAAATACGCGTTGTAGCGGACAGAGAAGTACTTCCTCTTGTAAGAGATTAAAAAGTTCGCCCTCTCTTCCCCCATTATATCTCCTCACGGTCTCGCGATACTTGGGCGACGGCAAGGACAAGTCAGACGGAGAGACAAAAGGCTGCAGCAAAATAAAGTGGTCCTAATTAAATGGCCGTTCGGGGTAGGAGTGATCTTTGTTTGAATGAAGCTTCAGGATCATCTTAAAGCCGAACAATCGGATCGAGGGATATTTCTTGTACCAGTGCTTAGAAATTAGAAACGTTACTTTTTAGTGATTAAAAATTCTTTTTATTTGTCATAGAGACAAATAATTTATTTAAACTGCAAAAAGAATATATTAATTAATCCGCATGAATCTTACAAACAATTTTTTTTCAGTGATTTGACACAGTCAATTCCTTGTCTTCTGATGTAATCGTAATTTTACATTGCAACGTATTGACATGAAATTACTCATGTCAAAGCAGCTCGTAGAAATGCGTGGTTTTAAGAGATCGTTCGATGATGGCAGGAAGTGTGAAGACAATGAATCTTAAATATAAAATTAGGAACAACTCGACGGCGCGTCAACGCCGGTAAATGATAGTTTATCTCGCGACAATACACAATAGAACACATTTCGTCGTATGTAACAAGGTGCTAAGTAGAATAACGAGCCCGATAGTGGGCGAGGAATCTTTCTTTCGCGTCTTGCTGACCTTTCACTAGGATTACGCTTGTATCGTCGCAGCGAGACTGAGAGTCACAATTTCATTCCATTGATGCGCGCGATTTTTCAATCGAAAACAGCGAGGAGAAAGTCGCGGACGAATGAGACGCAAAGATCGTCGAGGAACAGGCGAGAGATCTTCGACGATTTCTTGAATTGAAAAGTTCTCTCGTTCAGGGGAAAGCGTGTGTAATATAAAATATCAAATATATTTTTATACAGTATATTTTTTTATTCTGCTCCAATCTTATTTTCAAAAGAATTTTATTTCCAATTTTATTTAAAAATAAGAGTTTAACACGGCTCTGTAATATAAATATAAATTTTAAAGTGTAAGATAGGCAATAAGAGCCATTCGCGGAAGACAGTGCGTTATCCTAACGATACTAAATTTTCTCGTTAGAATTAAATATCTTGTGCACAGGGCACCAAATTTTACTTGGTCACGGCTAAGATTTAAAATATAAAATAATCTCATTTTTGAGATTTAATTTCAATAATCCTATAACCCCCCTACGGAAAATAAATAAATGCAAGAGAAAAATATAGATCCGAAAGTCGCTGAATCGGGAACCGAACCCGAGACCTTTCGCTTGCCGGGCGACTGCTCTTCCAATTTTATTTAGTTAAATCGTCTTTTTTAAGTTTTATCATGTGTTTTTAATTGAAGTTTTAAATAATTTCTTTCTCGAAACATATCTTATACTTCTTCATTTTTTCTAAAAAAAGACTCAAGATATTAAATATCTTGTATGTAATTTAGTCAGAAGTAACATTTTGAAAAAATTTGTAATTCCTGCAAAGATGTGAGTGTAATCGAATCAAAAATTTTCAAAACTTTTTTTTTGTAAAATAGATTTCTCGTAACTTGTCTACTCGTTAATATTATTGCGTTTTTTCAAGCTAAAAAGCAATTTAAAAGATTCACAGAATTTTCACTGCTCAACGGCGGTAGAAATACTAAGGAAAGATCGGTAGCTCGAATCGGGTTTCGATTTTTTCTCGAGTCATCTCCAGCCTGATCCCTTGACGAGACAAGCGTGAAGTACAAATTTGCTCGAGTTTTAGAAATTAATGTAGAAAAAATGAGAAATAGGAAGAGAAAGAAAAAAGAAGTCGAGTCATCTTCGGAATTGACGCCGAGCGCAAAAATTCGAACAATTATTGTTTCACGCTGCTTTCCCCCGAGTCTTCCTTTTCCGAACCGACCGGGCCTTTTTTCCCCGGAAGTCGAAAATATTGCCGACTTCCCCGGGGAGGGAAAATGCGAGAGACAGGGAGAGAAGCGGGAGATAAGCAAGTGCTCGGGCATAATAAAGGTGTATCGATTCACGGCCGGGCGCTTTTCATATGCAAACCTCGCGGGTGGCCATCCGTTAGGATTATTTCTTCAGATTTCCCCGGCCGCGTGTGTCCGCGAGAAATGGCAGACTAGCTGGAAAAACGCGAGTGCTACGCGCGCTATCGTTTACGACGACTCTTTTATCGAATAAATGGAAAGTTCAATATACGTTACACAATTGCACCGTTTCGATGCAATGTCGCGCAATAAATTACACCGCACACTCTGCTACAAGTTCTTTTTCAAGAATCTTTATTTATGTTGAAGACTACAGTAATGTTGGAACGAAATTAAGACGTCTGCTAATAGATATCTTCATTTTTTCACCTCCTAAAAATACGCAAAAATAAATACTTTGTAAATCCAACATTTTGTCACAACATATAGTCGTGGAGAACGTTTGAAAGATGACAACGATTCGTACTTAGAAAGGGCAGCCGAATCAAATGAACAATATGTCTGCACATGAGATTTGGCCCTCCGACGATAGTGACCGAACGATTTTCTCCAGAAATTGCCCGACAAATTGGCCTGCGCGACGTTTACGGGCAAATCGTTTGGAACGCCATTGTTTAACAACGATTCGAGCCTGGTCATCCTACGAATACTTCCTTTCAACTCTTTTACGGAAGACTTGACACGAATCTACCCTTCCGCCCCTTGCGATGCAATACTTTTTGAAAATACGTTTCCCTTGGTCGTCTAAGTATGTCTTCCTGAGATACTGAGACAGAGAGAGAAAGAGAGAGAAAGATAGAGTCGATAAATAAATTATTTTTCACAAAATTTGTGAATAAAAAATATGTTTATGCGATAAATAAAATTATAATTAAATATTGCTAACATTTACAAGATACGATTTTAAGTTATATATTTCTCTCAATTTCAACTTAATAAAAAATAAATGGCATTTGCTGTCAAACAAATGTCTATCTTAAACAGCTCTGAAACTACAATATAATGTATACTAGTATATTAATTAACAAAAATTAAAATTTTTATGCGATATTAATGCTTGAAAAATATATATAGAGACTGAGAGAAATATATAGCTTTAAATTATTTATAATCTCACACATACACATAAGCGTAAGAGTATTGTGCGTACTTCCATGAACGAATTTTAATCGTGTAAGCGACGTTGTAACGTGCTCTCGAAAAGTCTTTTTGGACGGGATACATCTGCCGCCCAGTGACGTCATGATATACACATACAAACATACACAAAGGCCTTTAATCCAGAATGGCGTGTGACAATATTAAAATATCGATTAGCCGACGTATGCGACGTATGCACTTTGTCGTCGATACAAGGGCTGCACTTAAAAGGGACAACGCGCAGCGGATCATGTCCAGGTGGGTAGTTTGCGGGTGATTTTAATCATTTTACTGGACCCATTAATTAAATAACCAACCGGGATCAATTTCACGCAGTAACGAGAAATATTCGGCACGCATTCAACCAGATTAATCAATAAAAACAAATAAATTCATGAAAAATAAAATATACAAATTTTGAAAATGTAACAATGAAAAGTAACGAAAATATTGCAAAAAGATACACAATATAAATTATATTTGTTTAGGACAAACCATTTTATATGAAATGATGAAATAATGATTATTTTACACTATAACACATCGAAAGAAAAAAAGTTGTATATAATTTATGAAATTAATGATCTATTTATGTATGTACGATACACATACGCTATTAATATCTGGTCTACATCGAGCGTGTAACCGTAGCTAGCAGTCTTTTCCAGTAAATTTTTATTTACGACTCGCTCAACCCACCGCAGAGTGTCGCGGTGGGTTGAGCGGCAAAGAGCCGAAGCCGTTAAAATCGAGCGAATATAGCGACCGGCGCGATTCCATTCTCTCTAAACGAATATTGGAATGGTCGCGTAACATACTCCTTGTGGTCACTATAGTTCCGCGAAAAGATTGGTCAGACTGCGCTTCACCGAGCCTTTATGTCCTCCGTTACTCAGTTTGTCCGTCCAAACCGCAAATCTCGCGAATGCACCACCGTGGGCTATTAACCCTTCGAGGGTCGAGTCTCAATTTATTAAAAGAGTTTATTATTCGACTTTCTCATGAGTTGGCACAAAGACTAAACCGGGACAATAGCCGCCGAGTGTGAATCTAAAATTACATTTTCACATATTATTCGATTTCATTTCAAGAACATTACAAGATCATTTTTGCTCGACGATCGAGGCGCAAACATTTTTTTCTACGGGAGGATTAGGTGTTTCGACGAAATGTTTAATGCCGTCGATTTCTCATCGCGAGAAATTTGCCTTTACAGCTACTTCAATTTTCTTTTCTGCAGTGTTACACCGCCGAAGGAAAGAGAGGAAAACACGGATGACGGACTCGTCTTACATAGAGGACGTAAGAGAAAAAATTAATCAAAAAGCCACTCGACCTGGTAATTTAAACGCGTCGTAGCGCGCTGAAGTCGCGTATATTGAACTTCTGCTTTGTAAGCTTTGATGACGTTCTCTCTCTCCTTCTTTTTCGCGGGGTTCTTTTATGTGAAGCACGCGAAGTAAGTGCAAAGGAAGCGGAGAACGCAGCTACCTTGTCATTGTCGAGGAAGAAAGAAGGTAAAATATGAACCGGGAGCAGTCAAAACGGAAGCAAACTCCTCAGAGGATCCGCCATACTGAAGGCTTCCACGTTGATTTTTATAATAGCATGTGCCATTCTTCTCACATTCTGCCATTCTATCTCCATCGACAATAAGATTGGCAGTGTTCGTCTATAAGTAAACGCGCGCGATCAGATTTCGCGTTATTCATTAGACATTTGAATAATCGAAAAAAAAGAAATGCTGAAAAACTAATGCTAAAATATGTACAACTTCTCTCTCTCTCTCTGGTTCCGATGATATGCAAAATATATGGCCGAAAAAGTTTCCGACGTCACTTTTCGGACGTTTTCGTTGCTGCGTCGTTCTTGTCGACTTCCTTCCGTGGGAGAAGAACGGAAGGAAGAAGGACGAAAAAGTCGCTGGATCCCGAGCGACAGCCAATTCGCAAGCAATTCTCCGTTCACCTCGGGCGGTCCGGGAAGTCGTCGAGTCTGCTACGAAGGAAAGAAGGGGGATCGGAAAGGAACCATAAAGCTGCCGGGGAAAAACCTCACCCGCGGACGAGAATTAATATTCCCGGAGACAAACGTGACAGATAGATCAAATCTGCATCTCACCGGGAGCGCTGGTTGGTGTCAATTTCGACGGATTATCGCTCTCCTTTCGTCGTTTTCCCTTCTTCTCTCCCTTCGGCCCTTCTCGGAGAAATGTATATTGTCCCACCACGGTTCTCCAAACGCTATATTCTCTTACACCCGTCGCTCTCTATTTTCCTCTATAACCGAATTTTCCTTGCATCACGGATTTTTCTAAACTCGCATCCGCCGTGAATGCGGTTAGACAAAAATGACACGGAAAATGTATCTCTCTCGCGAGAAAATTTTGCCACCAATTTTCGAACGATTCGCGTGTATATATAATCACAAAAGAAAAAGATCGATAAAAAATCACGAAAGAGGGATTGCGGCCGAACAGAAGGTTCCAGCACATCCTGTCTGACGCCACCCCACTTGCGCGTTTCTGATACCCGTTTTACCTGTCCTCGTGCAACGCAGCCGTGCAAGCACACACGCGAGCGTGTGGACGGCTCGTGCGGACCACGTGGCCGAACAATAGGACGATTCTAATTGGGCTTTTCGACGTGGTTGTCCGGTCCGGCAAAAAATCCGACAAAAAAGGCGACAAAAGGGGCTTAACCGGGGAATATCCCCGACGGACGAACGGATGAGCACGAGCGAGTGTATTCTTATAGCGATCGTGGACCAGTTCGTAAAGGGTTAACTCCCTCTCTCTCTCTCTCTCTCTCTTTGGGACATGCTGGCAAAAGAGGGTTTGGGACGAGCGTCGCGAAGCGTGATGAAACTTTAAAGAGACACCGGTGTACGAACGACCGCCGATGCGTTTTGCTTCTCGGGCGACACAATTATGTTTGTTCGTGATGGCCGCCTTTGTTTCCCCGAGACGACACGAATTTAACTATATACGTCCGTGTTTCGATATATGGGAGCAGATTTAGATTGTCTTCGGAAAAGTTTTAGAATTAAAAACATTGTGTGTGTGTGTGTGTGTGTCTAAAAATATTGATTTTTTATCATACGATTAGTTGCTTAATATAATAAACTGAGATATTAAAAATATATAATTGTAAATAGAATCAGTATAATTTTTTTTGTAAAATTAATTATAAAATATTCCTTAATCGTTGAAATTTTCTATTATTATTTATAATAAAAATTCCTTCTCGACGAGATGCAATATTTCATTGAAAATGTATCTTGAAAAAATTACGCGTAAAGCTCAAAATAATCGGGAATATATCCCGTGAGAGTAATGTAGACTTCTCTTTAATAAATAACATACGATGAAAATAATTTAATTACAAAGGAAAATACATAAAAGAGCCAGCGGTTCTCTCTGTTATCGAGGGCGAAGGCGAAACTCTGCGTTGCAAAGCAGGTTCTTACGTCAATTTGCACAGTTAAGCACTGTATAAGAATCTCAAAGGGGAAGCAGTGGATTCACATCGAGAATGCCGCCGGTGTGAAATTAGAAACCACGATGGAATCTCGCTATATAAAATTATAATAAATTAAAATATTTTATATTTTTTCAAATATAAATTTTTTAAACATAAATTTAATAATTTTGCGACAATTCGCAAAAAAAATTATCATATCAGTGATACATCTTGTTTCACTTGTTAATAGATTTAATAGAAAATTTCAAAGGAATATTTTTCTAAAATCTTTATCGGAATCTCTATAGGAATACAATCATTAAAAAGAGTTTGTAAACCGCAGGTCACAAAAAAGAGTCGACAGCGATCGGTTCGATCATTGAACTCGATTTTACACAAAGAAACCGAACGCAAAGTAGATAACGTAATACTTTCGTATCCAACGTGTCGCGTCGCCGATTGAGGACGCTCGCACGTTAAACCCTTCGACGTATGACAATGTAGCTCCCAACAAAAGGGGGTCAGAGAGAAACGACGCGAGGGAAGACACGAAAGGGGTGGGGGGGGGGGGGCAGGTTCACCCCAATTCCCGAGCGGGTGGTTTAAATTCAAAAATCGAATCCACCGATCTATTGTTCGTATCCGCTCGGCCAGGTTCGACATCACATGACAGCCCCCTATAACTGTACTTTAAAACACCCTCTAGCCCCCCCAACCCCCTTCGAGCAACCAACAATTCGCCAAACCAGCATGTGATTTCGGACTCGGCACAACGGATTCCTCGATTCACGCACATTTGTTGTAGCGTGAAAAAAAAACCCTGACCCATTTTCCCGTCGGTCTATTTCAAAATCTATGGTACAGACGTCGGACGTGAAATTGGAAAGCGGAATCAATTCGCTTTAGCGTTATTGCTGCTAAGTCTCGTTACACATCTCATTTCTCGATACAAAATTGGATTAATCAAGCGATTCCAATATATAAAGTGCAATAATTTATATGTTGCAATAATAATAAAATATGCAATAATACTTTGGCACGAAAAAGTAAAACTATTTTTAGTAAGCTCATTAATATCATTATAGCCAAAGAATTAATTAGAATTAATTAGAGTTCTACCTACAATATCTCTTGAAGCTGTTATATTATTATGCTTCGATGTAAATGCTAATTAGTTCTCTTTTTACGCAATAAATAATATATATCACAGTGTCATAATTTAATTATCGAAACTATTTTAACTTGCGATATCTAAGTCGAATTTATTTATTCCAAGTATATTTTTTAATTTTTTTAAAAGACAAGTTACATAATTCTTATTTTTGTTAATACCTATATAATATTAACAAAATAAGTACATAAGATTTTTTGTACTATTTACACACTATATTTACCAAAAAAATCGCTAAAAAAGTGAAAAAAGATATTGCTTTCTATTTAATTTACTTCTATTTAACTGTTTTAAACGAGAGACAAAATAAACGCGACAACTTAATTCTTTTTAAAGACAAGTTACATAATTCTTATTTTTGTTAATATATAATATTAACAAAATAAGTACATAAGATTTTTTGTACTATTTACACACTATATTTACCAAAGAAATCGCTAAAAAAGTGAAAAAAGATATTGCTTTCTATTTAACTGTTTTCAACGAGAGACGAAATAAACGCGACAACTTACCGGAATTGACCGTGTTCGTGTCGGCGTCCACGGACTCTGTCTTCTGCTTCTTCGGAAGGTCCTCCTTGTCCTCATCCGGCGCTTCCGTCCGTCTCTTTGGCGTCGAGCTGGCGCTCGCCTTAAGGTCGATCGGACTCCCGGTATCCGGGCCCGGGCCCTGAGGTGTCGGCGGACTCTCCAACCGGCCGCTCCTCTTGTTGATGGGCGCGGAGATACTGGGGACCGAGTTCAACTTCGAGTCCGGATCGGCGGTCTTGAGGGTGAGAGCGTCCTCGGGATCGGAGTCCTCCGGCGCGGCCGTCGCCGGCGGACTGTGACAACCCTGGAGGGTGCTGCGACAGTGGTTGACCTTGTGCTCGATGAACCGGACGATCTCGCCGAGGGGGTAGGACGCCCTACAGCCCCCGCATTGGACGGTGTCTGGGGACGTGGTACCTTGCGAGGTTTCCGCTGCAACAGAAAGCGGCGCGCGTTTCCTTTAGAGAAGTGCGTTGGAACTTTGATTAAGCGGAGTTACTTTGATTAAGTTCGCCACACGCTTTCTCCTATTCAATTCTAATTTACTCGCAATCAGTTAAACTTAATTGTTTCTAGGTAACGATGTCGTTTGTTTTTTTTTTATCGAATCCTATTGAAATTTTTAAATTGAATGATTTTTTTCGAAAATAAGGCGTCGGACATTTGTGTGGGAGTTTCTATCTAAAGGAATTTAATGTATTTTGATATTTCATTTCTTTAGAGAAAGTTAGTATACGAGAAAGAAGTAATTTCCTATATCAGCAATTATAAAGTTATACGCTCGATGCGGGATCTCGTCGTGTGTGGTATTCAATTGTGTGTGTTATAACAACGTATTACTGCAATTATGCCTCAAAGAACCTTTCAATTATTCGTTTCCCGGCTCCGGCTGCGAATCATGGTGAAAGCGATATCGCACTATCAGCTTATTACTATCGATATTTACGTGTTATAGGTACCATTGCATAATCAAATGTAGACACATGTAACTCGCTCGTTATTCGCAATGACGATTAATCATTACGATTTACGATACTTATATTAACCGGCTGTAGCTGTAATCCCGTTGACGAGGTATAAAACGAACGGCTCTGTGTGATTTCGTTTCGCCGGTAGTCGTAAAGAACTTTTAATAAATGTTAATTAAATTATGAAGTAAAAACTATTACAGATATTTCAGCGAAATTGAAAATGTTAGTTTTGCCCCTATTACATTTCTATCTACTAAAATTGAAAAAAAAAAATTATATAAGTAAAATTATAATTGAAGCACGATAATAATTATAATAAAAAACAATGCAAAATTAATACCTAATCAAAACATCACATACCAATGCTCAAGCTCGTATGACAATAAAAACAATGATAAATTATTAAATTAAGGCCATGTGTAACGAGCAATACGATATTATTTTATTATTGAGAAGAAAATTCTTAATTTGAAATAATAATTATACAAACGTTTCGAGCTCTACTTGCTCCTCTTCAGTGCGCAAAAAAAAATAGTGATAATAAATAACGATAATAAATAAATACATAAAATTCTAATAAAAAATCCGCAATACATAGTCAATATAAGTTATATAGTTGAGTCATAGTTAAAACGCAAAATATATTTACAATGAATTGAGACCATTAAAATAGTTCAACAAAGTAAGAACCCAATTAGAAGCAGAATGATTCGTCCGGTTATTCATAAAATATATTAGAACAATAAGGCCAACAACAATTAGAAGCATCGTCATCTCAAGTTATTCGGAACAATTTTTAACAAATATCAAATAATTTGGAGAGGATGAACATAATCATTGCCAGATCGAGGGACTTTCGTCAAATAACGATAAGTGGTTCATTTGGAGTAATGTATAAGTGTCACTCCAAGTTTTTATTAATAATTCTAATATATTTTATGAATAACCGGACGAATCATTCTGCTTCTAATTGGGTTCTTACTTTGTTGAACTATTTTAATGGTCTCAATTCATTGTAAATATATTTTGCGTTTTAACTATGACTCAACTATATAACTTATATTGACTATGTATTGCGGATTTTTTATTAGAATTTTATGTATTTATTTATTATCGTTATTTATTATCACTATTTTTTTGCGCACTGAAGAGGAGCAAGTAGAGCTCGAAACGTTTGTATAATTATTATTTCAAATTAAGAATTTTCTTCTCAATAATAAAATAATATCGTATTGCTCGTTACACATGGCCTTAATTTAATAATTTATCATTGTTTATAATAAAAAATATCCTATAAAAATGTTCTATAAAAATTTGGTCTCGAATTAAAGAAATGTCTTTTTTCGCGTGATTCACAATTTCCCCGTAATTTCCTTTCTTCCAAACGTTCGCAGACGGCGCTCGCCTAATCCGAGCGAACGGACTTTCCTCCGTAACAAACAGAACTAATTTCCCCTTTACGCAACCGTTATAATTCACCGTCGTCCGAGGGGCAGAGGGCCCGCGAGGTCAGCCGCAGACGTAACAATTCACTTTTGAGTGTCCTTCAGGAGAAACTACAGCGGAACGGTCTTCCCGCGACCGTCTTATGTCTCCTTTCTCTCGTACGTTTCGCGCATTAACATAGAGATTGGCAGGAGTGTAGTTTCATACATCGATCTCTTTGGCTCGACGAGTCGAGAGTATCTATATTCTATCCGAAATGGGGCTGCCAGGCTCGCGACGAAACGAGAAAAACCCTCCACCGTCTTGGCAGTCGTTTTCTTACCCCCGTTCCTTCGCCTCCCTTCTGCGACCCTTCGGAGAGTTTCTCCCTCTCTTCTGAATATGTTTCGTGTATCCCCATCTCGCTCCTATACAGCGTGATTCTCTCGAGGGATCTCCGCTCTTCTTCTTCTTCTTCTTCTTCTCGTGCGTTTCTTTCTTTTTTGCGGCCTTTGCGCCAACCCCTGTTTGTTTACCCCTATAGCTTGCTGCCAGGGTCTCCTCTCTTTCGTTCGTTTCGCGCTTTTCTTCGGCGCCGCCGACAGCGTTCGATTCTTTCTGGGCGGAGCTCGCTTGACCATTGGCCAGGGCGCAAACTCGAGCGGGTTTCAACCCTTTAGGATCCACGTTGCACCTCGATCGGTGGGCCGAACTTAAGTTTGCGATCGATTCCGTCATTTGAAAAATCTTCATTTGTTTCGCACGCGGAGAATTCATTTATTTCTTATTTTTTCTTACATCAAATACTTTAATCATTTTGAATTTGTTACTGATTGTCAAATAAAATTGTCGTAATTATTCGTTAAATTCTTCGATTAATTAACAATGTGTATACATATTTTAAGACGATACGATCCTACCGTATCATATTTTGCATGCGTTTACTGATCACGAGAATTATTCTCCTCAAAAATTGATCGTGCTCATGTAATTCTGTCAGCGTCTTTCAATAACGAAGATAATTCAACTGAAACATTTCCGATATCACGTTTCCTTCTTGACGATGGACCAAGAACTCTTTTCAATAAGTCGGAAAATATTTTCACGAATCTAAGCATTCCGATAAGAATCTGTTTTTGGGGAGGGACCTTTACCATTCAGATTCGGTCTGGTAGAATTGTAGAGCTTTTTTTCTCGCCGTTCTTGTGCATCCTACAGCTTCTCGTTTTTCACCGGAAGAATGACGGTAGCACAGGAAGCGAGATAAGTGCGCAAAATCTCCCGTGTGTCGGGACGCGTTTGGACGAGACAATCGACGATGTCCCGTATTCTTCGGAGGAACGCGAGATTTTAATCGCGCTTGTCCGCTTGGTCGCTCGACTGACAGTCGAACACGAGAGAAGTAACGACGGTAAAAATCCGATAAAATTTTCGATAAAACCCCGGGCGACTCTGATATAACGTCTGGCCACGTCTCATTCTGTTGCGGGTAAAAAAAGGGGAAAAAAATCGGCCGAGCTGGACGGATTGGAGAGGTCGAGCGAGAGAGCGAAAGGAAGGAGTAGTCTGAATGGACGAGCTTCTCTCGAATCCGTTATTCGCCTACGATTCAAAAGCGCTCGGTTAGAAACAAGAGACGCGCGACCGGTCGTTAGCGACAATGGGCTTTTGTTTTTTCGGGGGCAGATGTTGGTCCAAAACCGTCGGTAGAGAGAGACCCCTCCGCAACCCCTGCGTGAGGACCGGAGGCTTGTGGCAGCCTCGTCGAGGTTTTAAGGTGAGCGAAGGAGGAGAACGGAGGAGAGACACGTGTCTCTTCGCCACTTCATAAATCACCCGCCTATTTATCCGCGTGCGTCTTCCAACCCCCGTTTAAAGTGTCGTTTTTTGCGCGACGTATAGGACTCTCGATGTATTCGATTATTGTTCTTCTCCGCTGGAATCTCTCTGTGCGCGAACTTTCCTCTTTTTAACAAAATTTTCTAATGTCACAATGTGTACAAATAATATCAAGATAAATATGGATATTCAAAATACGATTACATGATGCATGGAAAATTATGAAGAATTTTTTGTTTAGATATAAAATACAATTACAAAATTTCTTAATATTAAGAGTTCTAAATAATTGTTATACCACAAGTGATTTAAAAATATTCATCAAATATTCTGAGAAATCGAATTTTTGCGCAATTATATTTCATGATAATCGATACGAAATATTATCGGTAAAATAAAATAATTTTAATTCAACAGTAAAAAATGAGATACGCAACTTTTGTGTTCATTATCATTATCCTAGAGTTATCGGACTGCGTGTAACGTTTACAACGCGATACACATTTCTGATTTTGATGACGACAATTACCTCCCGCATAAAAATGAAGACGGTTGCATGCGGATACAAGAAAGAGGGGAGAGAGAATATAGTCACAAGAAGAGAGAGATAACGTTAAGATATAATATTGCCTGGCGAATGTAAGTTGGATTGCTTACAAATTGGCCTATACATCCGTAATGTTGCGATCACCAAGCCCGGTGGCCCCTATTGCCAGCGTCCTCGTAATTTCTATCTACGGGTGGGAGAAGGACGCGCGTGCGGGAATCTCTGCAGAAAATGTTCCGAGTGTTATTAGTTTTTCCACATTAATTTTCTTTCTTATGTTCTCTTAGCGAGATACACCCAGGCCGATCGGGAGAATCGATTCTCGACGACGCCGTCAGTTATTTTCCCTGTAGCAAACAATTCCAACCTTTGAAAATCTATCCAATTCAGATCTTATGATATGCGATGATTGACGATTGCAAATTCTTTTCAAATGTATTTAACGTGCAAATTTTAATTAAATTCAAGTTGAGAAAAGAATTTTTAAAAAATTGGAAAGATAAGACGATAAAATTCTCTTTCTCTCGAATCGATTAAAAAATTGAATTAGAAATGAATCTCTCGCATTAAGTTGAACCATACAAATGGGGCAAGTATGTTTGCGATGTTTTTCCCTATGCGAGCCTCGCGTCGTCTATGGAAACGGAGAAACGGGCGAAGATGTATCCCGAGGCGGTGTCCTTGTTAGGACACCCGTCCTGTCAAAACGTCCAGAGGACACATCAGGGCAATCGAATTACGATCATCCCCAGGGCGAGCTCCGACCGTAACCAATAATTCCATTATCCATTAGTATTGGGTCGCGGCAATTTCCTTCGCCGATCGAGGAGGCATCGGACGCCGTCGCGTACGTGTATAGCAGCCGATCCTCCCAGCGAAACCGATCGGGAAACGGATAGATTCAAGGCACACGTTCGCAAAGACGGACAGATCCGTGACGCGATCGCAAACCTTCTTATCCATAATAGAACGTCGTCGCGTCATTTATCGCTGCGCGGCGTCTCACGTTTTTCGACCTATCCAAAAGTAAGCATTTTTGACGTTATTTTACAATCATTCGATATAATTCCTAGTTGAACACACTTTAGATAATTTAGCGACGAAATTGAAGATAGACATCTACTTATATATCATTTTGTAACGCAATTTTATATTAAAATTTGATTCTGTTGAAATTTTGTCGCATAATCTTCTCTAAAGCGAGTTTTTACTTTCATGTTTACAATCTTGGAAATTCTTAGGGTTAGTTCAATATATATGTAAGAGAGTGTAAGTTGTAGTAATGCACGTATAATAGCGACACAACAAATCTGTACCGAATGCAAGTGCGAAATTGAAACTTTGAACATTCGCACGATAACATTCATGCGGAAACCGCTCTCCGAAGTTGTGCGTTACCGTCTGGAATCGTCGCGGTAGCAAAATCATGTTCACGTAATTTCTTGTGTCTCGCGCTCATGTCGCGAGTTATCTGCTGGTTATCGCCATTGTACTTATGCCTTGCGCAAATCGCGGCTGATAAGAGATAAGATTTCATAAGCACTCGCTTATCAAATCCGCGAATGATTCTTCGCCTCTTTCTCTCTCTCTTTGCCATATAATTACCTTTGTGCGCCATCGCTCGTCGTCGATTATTACGTCTTCCGATGTGTCCAGACTCCTATTATCGGGAGCAAAACTCGATCCGATTAAACGCGACGCGAGATCGGGGCCCTTCGTTCTCGCGAACGACGCCTTCGTTTGATATTCGGGGGACGCGAAACGATTCTCATCTCACCGTGCTCGAGATCTGATTTCGTCCATGTTCGGATGTTGACTGGAGCATCGGGGCGCGTATAGGGCCGGCCAAGGGCCCCGACAGGATATCAGAAGAATAGAAAGGACCACGCGTGCCGATGGAGGGGACAATTTTTATACACCAATATCCCCCACTTTATATATCCCATACGTCCTCTTTCTCTCACTCTCGAGGGCGCGTTCTCCTTCTTCGTTTCCTCCACTCTTTCGTTTCTCTCTTTCTGTCTTTCTTCGAGAACCCTTCGTTGGGTTTTTCGCGCGGCGTCAAAGAGTTTTTCGAATTAACCCCGTACATGTTCCACGTCCGTGCGTTTCGTTCTGCTCAAGACGCACCTATGCTCCGTACAAAGGATCCAAAATGGCGCGCGTACCGCCGAGTTTTTGCCCCTTTACAGATCCTCTCCACCCTGTCGCATATTCTCGCGTGCATGCGCGCGTCAAGGAAGAAAAAAAAAACAGGACCGACCAGAAAAACGAATCCATTTGAGAGCTAGATTTGAGACAGACCCAGTGGTAAGATCTAAAGGTCCATCGACCTCGTTCTCACAATTGGATCCATTTTTTTTTCTCTCGTCATAGAGATTTTCTCGAGTTTCTTTGGCCACCTTTCTCGATCCGGGAGGCTCCCCTTTGGATATCTTCGATATCGCGCAAACGGTACCTCTAACGGGTTTTCTCTTTTCAAACGAAATAAAGGTTGAGCGTTTTTTTTTTTTAATGCCGATCATCGACCTCGCCCGTATATAGCGAGGGTGTGTTAAATTGGAACAGGTAATTTTCTCGAATTAAATACGCCTCTTGAATCCCGCAAAGATGTCGATATATAATATTTCGTGCATAGCTGTCTGATCGAAGAATGATAATGTTGAAATAAATGCAAATAACTTTCTTCAATTCAGAATAAGAATTAAATATATAATTGCGTCTTACAAATATTATAAAATATTAAGAAACTAATTTAGTATTTATATACATATCTTATTTTGCGTCTTTACAGATCTCGTTCTGAAAACTGAACGCAAATTATATTTTCTTGAAAATTACCCGAAATGAGTACTGTAATCACATTTCATGAATATTGCAGAATGTTAAATAACGTACCTAATTTAAGATATAAGTATGCCAAATGTGTCCTAATCGATCCTCATAAAAAAGAACAGAGTATAAATCTATTATAACCGCATCATGCTAACCGCACTCTCTTGAATTTAAACTTACATCATTTCTTTTTACGTCTCTTACACAGATAGAACGTGAATTATCTGGAACAGTTATAATATACGGGAATGATTTAATAATTAAAAAGAAAAGTCCCAAAAAGGATATGAGAAATGAGATCCAATAATAAAACCGCCGCGTACTATAATCCACATCGGCCCAATAAAACTGCATTCATATTCAATAAACCGTGCAAACTTTCAAAGTACAGTGTCCGTCTCGGAAAGTGGGGCTCGCATCGTCAAGTCGGACGAAAATATCAGTTTGATCTCATAGGCCGGAATGTGTCCCGAACAAACGGGTGAAATCAGTCAGACCACATTGGGTATCAGAAAGGCCCCGGGGAGATCGCTAGAAAACTGCGTTCCACTGTTCCGCGCTTGGCGACCAGACGGTTATGAGAAATATGAAATCTGGTTCTCACGGATTCTGAATGGGGTACAGACCATCTCTCTCTCTCTCTCGCACTCGCGCGCGCGCGCGCCTCTAATACTCCCGGTCTCTCTCGCTCTCGCGTTCCGTCGCTCCATATGCGTATATCGTGGGAGGATCTCTAGACCCGCGCGGGTCGCCCTTTGTGAGCTCAGCAGCAGGACATTGTCCATTGAGAGAACGGCCGAAACAGGTCCTAGAGAGAGAGTTGACCTGTCGTCTCCCCATCGCGTATACATCTTTTCATTCGCCCTCCTTTGAAGAAAAACCCCTTTCCCCCGATTTCTCGATCAAAATAAATAAATCATGCACACAGTTATACGCGATCGCGGACACACAGCTGCGACTTTGACAGCTTGGACATCGCGGATTTCGGAGATCCCGCGCGCCCCCGTCGCGTTTTCGAAACCATTTCTCAGGCATAATCGTGCATGTGGCCTTTAGAGCGCGACGCATCAGTCCGCGTTTCACCTTTTCGTGAGACTCGACTTCGACGTTTCTCGCATCCTCGTGGACTCCTGGGAACTCGTCGTCGTCGCGTCTCCAATCGCCGCCGCAATCGTTTTCACAACTACGCGTTATAACAGACGTGGGAAAAAGGCAGCCAGCGATACGGAACGAAAAGAGTTCCGCGCGATTTCGGTCTCGAAGTTAGTCGCGGAGATTTAATTATCTGTCGAACGCGGGATAATTGATCGATAGGGGAAAAAGCTGAAACGTTAAGAAGAACACCTCCATTCGTTAATTATTCAGTCATCGTCTTGACTTTATTTAATTTGAGAAAATTATCATCAAAGTATGATACTGATCGATCGGGAGTACAACCCTGAAGAGCCGCAATTATTGAAAAATCTCTTCAAAATAAATTCATTCTCAAGTATGCAACACGCGATATCTTTCAATCTATTTTTTTTTTTTCTAATTGATTACGAGCGAGGAGGAAAATGTATCGTTAAAATTCCCTGATAGAGGTCCGCGCAGTCATGACACCCCCACCATTCGGTATAGGGGTCGCTGATACGTTTTTCGTCCAATGATGATGAAAGCACGCATCGGTGGTTCGCTTCCATGTTAGCCTACCATCCCCGACAATGATGGAAAAACAAACGACGAGCAACGAGAGAGGAACCATTGCCATTGAGAAACGCGTCGAAACGCAAATCCGCGCCGCGGCTTTGCATTGTCCGGCATGGTTTCTCTCTCTCTCTCTCTCTCGTTCTCTCTCGCCACACTCTGTCACTTCCTTTCTCTTTCGCTCTTGCCGATTAATTAGAAAGTTCTGCGGTAAAGAGAAAGAGAGAGAGAGAGAGAGAGAGTGGGAGAGACTGCGCGGGAAGCGCTTCGTTGTTACATTATTCAAAACGTCCCCCTCTCTCCACCCCTTTCCACCCCCGCGACGAAACTCTCCGCGCTACGCCACCGCAAAACATCCGAATGCGAACTTTTGACAACGCGCGAAGTGCCGAAGCGTGTCACGCGAAATAATTAACGATCGCGCGAGTTTTCTCGGGCGAGAATTAATGCGCGCGTCGCTCGCGAAAGCTCGGTAATTTTCGAATTGTGCGTCTCCGCAGCAACATCGTCGTCCTCGTACGGGGATGTTTATAGTTGCAAGCGTTATGCACACGCCAGTGCCTCGATTTGCAAAGTGGAAATTTATTCGCGGACTCGACAACACTTTAGGACCGCCAAACATTTCGTTCGCAACTTTCCGCGCTACATATGATTACAACTATTGTGCACCTATTTAATATTGAGGTAGAAAATTTTGAAATATATATTATTTTCTAACTTTAATCTTCTTTGCTGTTAAATATCTAGACCGTATTTTTTTTATATTTATTATTATTTCAAGAAATTGTTTTTCATATTTATTATTTCAGATCACATGCGCGGGATTCTTATGCGAATAATTTCATTTGTATTTAATTATTTGAATTAATTTGGGGGAATCAAGAAAAATGTGCTCTCAAAATCATATCTTGTAATAATAAAGTAGAGTTAACGAATTTTCAATATTATTCGCATCTTACATTGCGTATTCACCAAGATGAAGCGACGTCGCGGCCATTGTAATTTTCGCGCGTAAAGTGCATAAGAAACTATGACCCTAGCCCCATTTTTTATATAATAGCGAGTCTACGTCCCGTCGCGGGAATCCCCGCGGATCTGTCCTGCAATTGGTCCAGTCTTCGCAACAATTGACTCTCCTCGGCCAGTCCTTCGCGCTCTCGTGTCAATCGAGCTTACGAGAAAAATCGAGAACCCCGCCGCGCGATTCTGCGTCTCACGACCAATCGAAAGTCTCCTCGCGTTACAAAGCTGATGCTTTTTTACTCCCTTACTTATGTTAGTTTTAACCCGCCTTCCGAGCCGTCGACGACCGGACGTGATTTTTCGCGCGGCCTTTTGTTTTCGTCGCTTTGACTCAGCCTCGTCTTTTTGACCATTTACGTCACTCCATTATCGTCTCGTTAAAGCAAATATCCGACTTGGCTCGCCGACCTGAAAATTGCGTTCGAAACAGCGTCATTTCCTCTTCCGGTATTCTATGAGAGATATTCCTTATGCCGTAGACTAAAGAAGACCAGATTGCGATATTTCAATGCGAGTTGTTTGGCTTCGACGTAGATAAGTATTGCATATTCTCTCGCTTATAGAACGAAAAATATAATATTTAACGAGTTTGGTACCTTTAATTTTATATAAAATATAATCGCAAAGAATTGTATTAAAACGACAATATATTTGTTTTTTTAATATTTATATTATATATATATATATATATTATTTTATACGATATAAATATATTTTTATTAATACTATAGTTTTGCTTAATAAAAATAAGAGAATTGGAGCAATACACGCATTCATGCTCGCAAATTTGAGCGCATTGAGAAACAAAACTAAAAGAATAGAATGCTGAAGAAAATATTGGACGCTTATCTATACGACTCGAGATCGTATGCAAGATTTCGAGTTAACCATAGAATCCCCGCCGCATTGTTGTTCCCTTATAGCAATCTTCTAGCGCGGAAACATTAAGAGCGTAGGGACAGTTTCGGAGAAACTCGGGACTGCTCCAGACACTTCCTCGATAAATACGACTTCCTCAAGGTCTCGCCGACGCATCCAGGAGGCAACGAACCCATCCAGGTATCGAACAAGGTATATGTACGGCTCGCGTGAAAAGTAATCTTCAAGGACGCGCCATTAAAGCTGGGAAGTCTCTTTCTTCCCTTTTAATTACGCGCTTCCGACACCGCGAGTTGTTCCCATTAAGGAGTCGGGAAAGTAGCTCGCCGCTCCAAGTTTCCGCAGGGGCCAACGCTCGCCGTGGGGCCGAGAGAGCGCATAACTAGATCCAACCCGACGGGTCCAAGGGAATATCTATAAAAGCACCACGTTCCTCCCTGTTCCCCTGAACTTGGTCTCCAACGCGTCGTATTTATAGAAATGCCGCGAGCCGCCGAGTATATGCATGTACGCACCACGTGGTTTACATACGCGCGCCGGTCGTCGAGGATTAGATTATAACGGGTGGCCACGAGGAAGGAAATTCCCCAGTACGAGAGAGATGGGAAGGAAGAGCGTGCTTTGACGTGCGATATGAATTACCGCTCCGCGTTTAAATTTGTCTTTTACGAAAACTTTGGAAATTGTAGCCGAATTTTTCCTTTTTTTTTTTTTTATAGAAATTTTGGGTATTTTATTATAATTTCCTTAATTAACAAATTAAAATGGAAAATAAGTCTTTAACGAATAATTTAGAAGGTTTTCCGATACCGATATCCTGCAAAATTCATGAACAAATAATCGATAAATAATCCTAATTAGATTGGTCAGTGACAGGTTGAACACTTGTAAGTAAGACACGGCGAAGTGACCTTTTGTCAGGTAATCTACGAGGTGTCGACGACGATCGTCCGGAAAGGGGACCTTATACTTCCGAAGTGGAAGAAGGCGCTCCGTGAAGTGACCCTTGGTCAGGTAGCCGGTGCGATCCATCTCTCTCTCTCTCTGCTCTTCCGACAAGTGAACGGCCGACAAAGCCGTATATAATAATACGAGCAGATTATCGTTTCGAAAGGTGTGTTCGCACCTCGGGAGGAGGGTCTCGGACAATAATGGACAATGGACCAGGAAACCGACACCGCAAACAACATAAATTTTCGTCGCAGCGCCTTCTCTCGGACAGTCTCCGCTTACCGGACACCTCTCTCTCTCTCTCTCTCTCTCAGTGCCCCTCTTCTCTTTTTTTACGAGTGCAACTCGACGCTGCTCCCCCGATGCTTTTCTTCGACGGCGACCGTCCCTTCCCCGGCTAAAATCTCGACCACCGTGGACGCGCGCTTGTAAATCCATTATTTTGAATAAAAGTCGAAGCGCGACCCGATCCTCTTCAGAATCTCTTCTGTCCTCCATAGAATCGCTATTTAAGGGAGCCAAATATTTTCGTTCGGAGCGACATTTAGTCGATGAATGAAGATTCATCCGCACAGCACGTAGTTGCAAATTGCTTTGCTTATTTATTGTATATATTTTTTCGATCAATGTTTTTGCGTATCGCTAACATTATTTAATCATTATATACTAGACGAGTTTTTAAGCTCAAAAAGAAAAATGTTCTCTTTAAAGGATATTAGCATCGATGAAAAAGAAAAGGTTAATTCGATCAGATTTCTTAATTTTCGCATCTCTTGGTGATATCGATCGCGTATTTTTTTTAGAATTCAGAGTGGATTCATCGCGAGAGAAAAAACGATCATTCGCTCGCGGTTTTGCGATCTTAACCCCTTTTTAAGGGTGTAACACAGAGGCTAATAAACCGGGTCGACGCGAATGTAGCAGACGACATCGTATTTCAGCCGAAATTGCCCACCGGCAGATTGGATGGACGATATACAGCCCCGTTGTTGCCGAGTTCGGGAGGAAACCGTATCGATGTCGTCTGTCCTGACAGACTCGAAGAGGACCGCGAGGATTGAAAGAGAGGCCGATGAGTAATTAATGTCTGTTCCGTGTATAGTCTGCCCCATTTTCCCCAGCAACTTCTTCGGTACTTCTTATCAGAAACGTACTACCTCTCCGTTCTCTGCTGTTTTACCTCATCGCTAGTTTCTTTTAGCGCACGATCCGATGATTAATATAGTGCGAGCTTACTTTGTTAAAGTTTAAGCGGCTCTCCGTTCTATTAATTTTCACGCGTCATCGAATCTGCCAATTTTAGCGATCCAAGTTGAAGTTAATCGCGATTTAAATTCGTAAAATCAAAGGATTAAAATACAATTTATTATTAACTATTTGCTCCTAATCTGTTTTTTTTATTAGTTTCATACGAATAGCTTCAGTCTTAATGAGGAAACCATCAAATATTATTTTCTATTCATTATGTTGGCTATCTTTAATCCATATAATTGACACATGGAAAAATCTAATTATGCTTACGAGAATCGTTTCTCCTTTTTTTCGGATGAGAAAAGGATTTATCAGAGCAAGTGTCAACAATTCGTAAAATCAAAGGATTATAATACAATTTATTATTAACTATTTGCTCCTAATTTGTTTTTTTTTTATTAGTTTCATACGAATAGCTTCAGTCTTAAACCATCAAATTTTATTTTCTATTCATTATGTTGGCTATCTTTAATCCATATAATTGACAAATGGAAAAATCTAATTACGCTTACGAGAATCGTTTCTCCTTTTTTTCGGATGAGAAAAGGATTTATCAGAGCAAGTGTCAACAATTCGTAAAATCAAAGGATTAAAATACAATTTATTATTAACTATTTGCTCCTAATCTATTTTTTTTATTAGTTTCATACGAATAGCTTCAGTCTTAATAAGGAAACCATCAAATTTTATTTTCTATTCATTATGTTGGCTATCTTTAATCCATATAATTGACAAATGGAAAAATCTAATTATGCGCTTACGAGAATCGTTTCTCCTTTTTTTCGGATGAGAAAAGGATTTATCAGAACAAGTGTTAACAATTTCAGTAGCGAATGTCAATGCAACATCCGACGGTGATGATAAGCGATACCATTTCGATTCTGGTCCGTGAACTGATCGATTTCTATCGAATGTGCATTGAATTATTAATTAAAATATATTAATGAGAATATCGCGTGTGCATTAATTTTCAGTAACTTTGTCGCACGGTTATACCGTAATAAATCAATATATCCGGTATCTTTATTCGAATTCTCTTCATTAGAGATCGACACATACGTTACCGCGTGCCAATTAAATTATCTGTTCATTAAATGTAATAAAGTACCCCAGTATTGAATAGAGTATCTCCATTTGGAAATCTCTCCAGTTCGATTAACATACAATATTAAAATCCTCATGCAAAATATCGATAATAGAGCATAAATACTGGATCCCGGATTCAATCACGTTGATCCAAAGTCCATATCTTTTTGCCGCTGGCGCGATGAATATTACGAGCACGCGGGCTTTTTTTTTTTGCCAACTCGGCGTCATCACGCACGGAGAATCGAGAGTCCCGTCTTCTTACCTGGTCGCGTGCTGCATTCCAACACGAGGCGGGAGGGGGAGAAAAGGACGGGTAAGAAGAGGGATCCTGAGGAAGAGGAAAGGGTTCGGCCACGCGCGCGCTCGGCGCCCCAAACGTTAATCTAGGAAATCAAATCAAAGCGCTTTTTTAGTCGCGCCGGAGACGTTTCGAGTCGAGCGAGAAAACGAGGAGGATCCGAAAGAGGAGATGTTAGAGGAGGAAGAAGAAGAAGAAGAAGAAGAAGAAGAAGAAGGGCTTCCGACGGGCCGCATCAAAGACAATATCCAACACGTACCAAGACGTACGAAAGGCGCATATGCCGCGCACGTGCCGGCGGGGGGCAAAGCTTTAGCGTTCTCTCTGTTTGCTAAATAACATCCTCGTGAGTACCTCGGGACTGGATATAGGGCGCGCAAGAAACCCCTCTCGCGAGAGTCGGCGGGCGTAATTGCGTTATTAACCTCGGCCGCGCGTCGTTTCACCGAGCATTGACAGACAAAAATCTTTTAGCTTCAAATTGACGTATCGAAGATGTGTACTCACGTGTATTTTCATTTTTTTATTAGTTGTGTTTTAGCACTTGATAAGGGCCGAAACCCATGGCCGAAACGTCGTGAATATTAAATAAAGATTATTAAATAGCCAGAGTTGGTTGATTAAATTACTACCATTTTTAATTATCATCTGGTGACTTCAGAGATTTTTACATCTTTTTTTATTTATATACATTTTTTATTATCGCAAGCTTTGTCTACAGCAACTTTCCTATCGTAGTGTTTTTTCATAGATAAACTGAAAACATGTAACTATTCGGACATTGTAAGAAAATCATTTTTATCGTAATAAAATTACAATTTTCTTATATAATTGTATAAAATTATACCGACTCAAATTATATACGCGCGTTATATGTAACGTCAATATTCCTATCGATGTTTCAATATCGATCGAAAGGTTCATCTCTGTAGCTGCTTCATTTTAGATTTGTATTGGAATATTTGATGTTATATATAATGCACATTTACAGTCCTTAGTGCAATGAAATTTAATTTTAGAAAATTCCGAGAACGATGATTTTGCTTTGATACAATTTTGCTACTCGTGAAAATAGTGATTGAAAAATGATAGCAGTTGAAATTCAGATTACGCGATGTTGAAAAGTAGAAAAAAAAATGAACAATCGTAACGACACGCTCGTGTCTAAATTATGCGATAATTGTCGTTCAACCACAAGTGAACGCAAAATCTGCGTGGTCAGTTTGAGGATCTTCCGGCGATGAATGACTATGCGGGCCGGTCAGTTAACTGATCGTTCCGTCTCTCTTTAAAGGTTAACACTTGAAGGCTTATCGCGTTATTATTGCGATCCGGATTATGCGGAATACCTGTGGCGACTCTATTGACTAGGACATTATGTGGTTATCGTTACGTGGACAAAGACAAAACGCAAATGGCGAATGATTTACAGAGCATTAGGCGTCTCGCAGTGACCTGTTTTGTAATCCAAAATGTGCAAAAACACGTGCGATAAACAGAAAATAAGATGGTCATTGGATTTTCTTGCATGGCGGCATATATAATTTCGTACCTAAAAATACGTCGCCTTGATGTCGTTTTCTACTGATGTTTAAGAAACATTATCGCAAAGTATATACAAATATATGATATATAAAAACGCTCGCGTGTTATTGCCATGTGGCACATGTAACATTCAAATATCACCGAAAGTTCTTGGTAGAAATGAAATATGAACTAGGAAATGATTTCGTTGAATTAAAAATATAATAAATTACAGTTGAACATAAATCCAATTAGAAGATTCAATATATATTTCAGAATATTCATCAAAAAATCCTTGTATAAAAGTGTTTAAATTATGCAAGCGAAACTTAATTTTTTACACCGTATAAATGATTGATTTGAAATCTTTTAATTACTTGAGCGGTATCAGACTTCGCGCTCTATCAATAACTTCCATAATATTTCCACTTTGAAAAAAAAAAAAAAAAAAATCAGCGACGTTTCTCGCGACGGTCGACGTCGACTCTGCGAGAATGCATATTCGAATGACCAGATAACTCGTAAACACTCGTCCGTTTTGCATACTCGTTACAGATGAGCGCGCGACAGGATATATATTTGACAAGTAACGCGCGATCTATTTATCGCCGCGTGTCTATAGGATACGTTTGTGGAAGGGAAACACGCGGGATAGGGGCAGGTAATCGAGGTGTAAGCGAGCGATGTACACTCGATGTCGCTTCGAGGATAATCCCGAGTTTGCAAACACAAATTTAAAGTCCCGAGAGCCCTCGAGGTGACGACCGCGTCGAATTCTGCTCCAAAATTTTTGCCAGCTACTCCCGATCATCGTTTCAAACAAGGAAGTCACTTAACGTCAATTCAACAACGAGAACTCACCTTGACGCATACGATGTCATCGTTGATCGCCGAGCGATGGATGTCGTTCGGTGAAACAAACGTCATCTTGTTAGTCATTATGAATATTAATCGAGGGATAAATACCGACGTTCTCGATCTCGTCCCTTGGAGAGGTCGCTTCCACGAAAGACATCTTGGAATTTTGTGCAGAGATGCGTCGTCTATCGATTGTGCGTTTAAAAGGACCGTACACATCTCCCGACACTGATACCGTCCTTCCGATTGATTTCAAGGTGGTAGATACGCAAACTCGCGAATCGGAGTTGTGTCTCCTTCTTCCTACTCGCGAGCGATCGATTGGGATTATCGGTCCTCCTCGTCTTACAACAAGCCGTGACCCGGCGCGTCTTGCACGATCCTCTCTAGTTATCCCGGTGACGAAAGTCGAGTCAGGTCGAGATGGAAAAATAATGTAGGGTAGGGGATAATCCGGTGGCCGAGAAATATTCCGGTATCTTTTCGCGGCGGCGTCATCGCGCGAACTAAAGAATATCGCAGTTGTAATTAAGAAAACGGAGCCGCCGCCGCCGTGGGGGCGAGGGGGTGCCTCGCGGGGGCGGGTGGTTCACGACGGGGGGGTAGCAGTCGCGGGGGTGGAAAAGTCTCTGAAAAACGCGCGCATGACAATGCCGCCCTTCCTAGCTCAACCCCTCTCTCTCTCTCTCTCTCTCTCTCTCGCCTCCTTCTCCTTCGCCGCCTCCACTTTCTTCTCCTGGTGGGGGCTGTCGCGGACTAATTAAAAATTCAGCCGACGACGAGTTACCCGAAGACGTTGGCCTTCCATCCCTCTTTTCCCTCTTTCGTTCGAGAGCTCCTTCTCTCCCCCTAGTTCATTCACTCACTCGCACACTTTCTCTTTCTCTCCGTCCTTCTTTCTCTCTCCCGCTTAACTTTCTCGCGTCTTTCGTAGCTTTTTTACCTTCCCTCCGTCGTCAGCCACGCGACCGCCGATCCTTTTCACTTTTTTCCCCTTTTTTCTTTCGTCGCGCCGAGCCACGAGGCGCGCGTTTACCTCATCGACAGGTTGCCCTCTTCATCGTGACGCGAGTTTGCCGAGTTAATTACCGGATCGTGACCGGAATGCCGACTCGATGCGGAAAACTTGCGTTATGACTACCGCATTTGATTATTTTATCCGTCGCTCTTGTCGGCCGGGGATTAATCGCGAAGTAAGATTGATTCTCAAAAAAAATGTCCGCTTTTATTTTCACCGTTCTCTCGCGCGTAAACGTAAATGACGCGGGCAACGTCAATGGAATCGGAATGGATATATAAAATGATTGGGATCGAAGTGGAGCGTACCGGACTCGCGTGACTCGATTGAAAACGATTTACGATCGCCGTGGAAGGATTTGCGGGCCGTCGATGAGCGTCGAGAGTTTCTCGTTACAAATGGCAACGGATTTGTCGACGGCGGTTAACAACCGAGAGAGAGAGGAAAATTTGAAATCTAACTACGACGACAGATCGATCGAATCCGCGAATAATTATCCCCTTCCATTAATCAACGTTGCTTTTATAATTTCGATATGTAAAATAAATATATTGAAAGAAGTCGGGAGAGAAATGTCGGAATAAAATACATGAATTATACGGGTGGTTCCATAACTAAAAGATATCTTTCTAACGTAATAAATATAAATGTTTGATCGATGCGTGTAGAGTAAAAATCTTGTAAGACGGAAAGAAAATCCCATTTTCATCCCATTATTTTTCGACAGATATTACAATTACAAGTGACTCGATTAGTTCCGATTCTTTGTCTCCTTCTAATTTCGATTACAGACAGAGGCAAACAATTATTCGTAAAGTTAACAAACCATTCGTTCTTCTTACAGACATTATCGACAATACAATTAAATTGTAATTATCGTAAACATTCGCGCCAAACTATTTGGGCTTCGAGATAGCGAGCTATAACGGAAATACATTATCGAATCTAATCTAATCGCAGCGTTAGGTGGCAAAAAGCGGAGCAGCTGCGTCCTAAAGGTGAGAAAAATGTCGTAAAGCAGACGTATAGCTTCGTACGATTTAAAATAACTTTGCAGCTTCGTTTAACCGCGCGATAATAAACACGGTAAATCATTTCCGCGAATTTGACCCTTTAATCGAGGACCTCTCACACTCGCGATACGAACCTCACCACTCGATTAAATACAAAGCCAAAATAATGATCGACGACGACGATTTCGGATCGTCTCGTCGAGGTCTTTTAAAAATGATTTGTATACATCGCGGGATGTAAACACCTGCGAACGCGGTCAGACGGTCGCGTCGGCCCCGACGGTCGATTAAATTCCCTGGGAATGCGATTCTTTCCTTTCCTTTTTTTTTTTTTTTCACTCACCTTGCGCGATCCTGACCGCGGGCATTTTGATCCTCATGGTGGCGTTTGCGATTTTCGACTCTCGTCGCGTAGCACTGTTTCTCGGAAGAGCAAAACTCGAGCCTGGGCTCCTGGGGGACGGAAAGGGGTTGTTGCTGTTGTTATTGTTGACGGCGGGTTATATCTTCCCGGATCACATCCGCGGGGACGAGATGAGGAAGGAGGAAGCGACGAGCGCGCGTGGGTGACGGAACCGTAGCCAAAGGACGAAGGACCCCCGGATTTTTGGCAGCCGTCGTCACGCTTCCGCCCTCCTCCCTCTCACCTCCGCCGCGCGTTCTCGTCTATCGCGAAGCTGTCCATCCGATTTTGGAGATGAGGTTTGTACCGAGAACCACCACCGTCTCTCCTCGAAATCGTATCGTTTATCCGACACTCGTCACCCGGAAACACACTTATTCGTCAACTAATGTCGGTCCTCATGTTCCTCGTCGGTCGCGCTCCTCCGCGACTGCTCCGCGTCCACCAACGCGACAAATAGAACGCGCGACATATGACAGACGGAGCGAGACTGAACGCGGACTATAAACTACGACGAACCCCCGCACAGGTGAGCTTTGGCTTCTGCCAAAGTGGACGAAACGGTGAGGCACCTTCGCGACTGACAGCAGGTCTATCCGCACAATATACGTATGTATATATATATCTGTCTGCCGAAATTTTGCACGCGCGAACGGTGTTCACAGTCACTGGATTCGCGTCGTCTCCAGTCTTGTCGGGTTCACGGGTCAACGAGAAGACGGGGAGTTCGGAAAAAAAAGGTAAATATAAACAAGTCCAAAAGCGTCGCGCCGCGAGTTCGATGAACCGGAGAGTTCTCCGAGAGGTCGTCGTTCGTCCACGGATCCTTCTTCTCCACGATCCAACTACGTTGGTCTCCTATTTTTCTCGTCTTTTCTATTTTTAATTGCCGACTCGCGGGTGCACCCGCGATAGTCCCTCAAGTACGCGCGATCGCGGGGATGACGCGACGTCGACTCGCAACGTCAACAGCATCGTCTGACGTGATGCGGCCTGGTGACGGCGCGGGTGCTGGATGCCGGCGTGGACCAGAGCGACGACGACGGTCCAGCATGGGTCGTATCGCCGAGTGGACTGTGCCGGACTGTGCGCGCCTCTAGTCGTGTGCCGTGCCGGGACTTGGTGTGTGTCGGGCACTGCGCTCGCTTCGGACGCGCTCGGTTTGCCTCGGCGCCGGACACCCCACGCGCTCTCGGGGTAGTTTTCACCCCCTCCCCCCGTGGTGGGGGTAACACTCTCCCTCTCTCCCTCCCTCTTTCTCTCTCTCTTCGCGTACCCCTCCGTTTTCTCTTCTCCCCCTCCCGCTCGCACTCGCTCCTTCTCTTTCCCTTCCACTCGGCTATCTCTCGCTACACTCGCGCTTGTACACACACTCGGATCTCGCCGCGCAAACACGCCCGCACGTTCGTCTCTTCTCGTCTACCGTCTGGCTGCCAGATCCGTTCCTCTCCCTTTCACCTCCTCTCACCCTTCACCGAGACACTCGGCGTAGCTCGTCCTTGTCGCTCGCGAGATAACCGCGAGGAGAAGGAGCGAGAGAGACTGGCGCCTTCTCTCGCGCGGTTATCTCCGGAGCGAGAGTGGTAGGGGAAAGACGCGCTTTTTTCCAAAACGCAACCCTTTCTTCGCGAACGCGGCGGATACGATTTTTCCGACGCGTTCGTTCGTTAGAACCAACGGTTCTGCATCCGGTGCGCGGAAACTCGTCTTCTACATGTGGAATTTCCGGAAATGGAAAAAAAAAAAAATTAGGAAATACGCGTTAAGCTGATATTTCGCATTTATTTCTTCTGTTTTCGATCGGAAAGTATAAATATTTGATAATCTACTTGTGTTCTTAATTCTGACAGTTGCTATACGTTTTTTCGATATTAAATAAATATCCAATTTGTTTTCGTTTTAATTTTTATAAAGTTGTATCGCGTACATTTGACACAATATACCTGCGCTTTTCTCAATCTCCAATTGGTGGATTCGCGAATGCAAAAGTTTATTTAAAAAAATGTAAGACAAAGCGTATAACCTTCGTGGCGACGACGTGGTTAATGCTGACCGAGCGTTTAAGTTACCGCGGTAATTTCCGAACGTATTAATGTTGTTTGGCGAGATGCCAAGTTTTCGTTGCTGATCGTTGCCGCACTCGTTATACCCACCGATGAGTTTCTGTAGCAGAATTTCGTCGCGCGTGACAAATTACTTTTACCAGTACAAAGTACTTTTACTAAGTACTTTTCGGAAATTGTTAAACTGATTGCATCCTATTACTTATCTAGAACAGATAAACCCGGATAGATAGAAGCCGTACACAATATATTCTGGGTCCTCTTTGATCGGAAAATTTAAATACAAACTATAATAATATATATTATTTTATATGATTAAATATATTTCAAGATTCAATTAAATTCTTGTGACAATTTGACATACTTTTCGTATACGTTAAGAGATTGTAAGTTGGCTTTTAAAATATCTGGATGAGTATTGAAATATAAATGTGAAGTATATGATATTGTGACAGATTTTCGAGTGCTTATTATAGTGCGTTAGATTAAATTAATTTCTCGAAATTAATTTCAACTCTTGCATCGTGATTGCTTCGTCATCGCGTATCTTAGAACGAAAAAGAGAAATAATGACACTAAATACAGGAGTCGCAGACAGATTCAGGGACTGATCGTAGGAACGGAGCACGCTCGTCGTCGCTCGAACTCGCCGTAAACACGTAGCGTCGAATCACAGAGAAAGCGGAGGAGCACACAGGAGTACCTGTTCTCTCACATTAATTATTCCGCGACTAAAACCCCTCATTCTACTTGTGGGATCGATATCCGCGACGCGGATCTTTCCACGTTCCGGGATTATTCGCCGGAGGATCGAGATCCTCCGACTAGGCTAGCGGGATAAGATGCGGAGCAGAAATAGGAAGAAAGAGGGAAAGAGAGAAGACGAGGCGGAATGGAAAGAGACGTGGCGAAGAACGCCTCGTATTATCCTGGATCCGGGAGACGTTCATCCGTCTACAAAGAGACGCGGTGGTCGCGATAGGAAGTTCAAAGTTTCAAAGGAAACGTGTACAGCTCGTTCCTTACGCATCCATATATATATATCTTACGTATTACGTGCATACACACACACACACACATATATATATACCATACACGACGTCTCGTCTCGCTTTCTCATCTCTTCCATCCGCAGTGACGGACCGCGCGATATGGTGCGCCCTTTAATTTTCTAGCGGACTCCCTCTTCCTACTTTCCTCGAGTCGAGTGTCCAAGTACGAGATGGGAGAGAGGAAGGAAGATGGGTGCCGAAAATGCTTCCCAGACGCGGCCTGTCCTCGGCTCGTTCCACGGGGAGGCGTTCTCCGAAGTGACTTTTAACAACCCTAAAAAATTATCTGCTACGAGCCCGGAGTGTTTCGAGGCTCCTGGACAGTGTTCCCGTCCGGCGTATCTCGACCGGCCAATCTGGGAAAGGACGGGAAAGGTTCCAGAGAGCACGAACGTTTAATCTACTTTTTCGATTAACTCGGTGAACCTTACATTTAAAGTCGAGACTGAAACCCATCTTGGTTATTCATCGACAAATATAATTGAGGATTATTGGGGAGAGAGAAATATATGGCTGTAAAAGCACACCGATGATAGTTTAAGTCGTCAAAAGCTGCGGGCAAGAGTATAAGTCGTTTTAATCGTTTCAACTTTATTCCGAATAATTTGATGAGATATCTTTGCAATCTTTTTCAACTGGAAAGAGACTCTTTTGGATTCAAAAACTTGACGTCGAATTTTTGGCGGGCATAACATAATGCGGCGTCACGATTGCGCGTCTAATCGATATTAATCTCGGGAGAACGGGATACGATTACCACGATTATCGAACGTACGTGGCGCGGAAAGTAGCGAGTGTTTTCACGAGTAAAGGGCAATGGGGGCTCGACACGCGAGTGTCTACGTCGTGGATTTAAACCCGTGGTATTTTGCAGTCGAAGGTTAATGCATTTCCATTACACGGCTTTTGCGCCGTGTAAAAATGTCAGTCGTATCTTCGATTCGTGTATAAAAAAACGTCCCCAAAAATCGATAGATGGATCATTTTTTCGGATTAATCAGATTCGTGGCACGAATGTATTTTAGAAGACTTAATCTATTATAAGGTACCTTCGTACATTGTATGCACGATTATATATGTACCGGTTTACTCGGTGCATCATGCAATAGCAGCAGAGAACGTCTCCTCTCTCGGTGCATCTGGTTGAATGAACGAATCCAGATCGCGCGAACGAAGAAAGTTTCCGCCGCGCAGTTTCGCGAACGCCTTTCGCGGACATCATCGTCGAGAGGACCATTTATCCGACGCTTGTTTGGCGAATTTATTACACTGGCGGCGCATCCAGTTTGTGTATATCTTATTTACGGCAGCGCTAGATAGATAATATCTCGTCCGTTCGGAATGCATAAGTTATCAAGCGGTTTATTATGGGTACACACGCTAGGATACGCTTTGACTCGTCTTGGTAGAGAAGGAGAGAGAGAGAGAGAGGCAGAGAGAATGCACTGCAAGAGAGTGCACCTTGCGCGTATCCCTAGAAAAGGCAGCGATCCGTTGACCCGTGTGAAACTCCCACATTCATTACCGCGGGGCCACTGTATTCCGGACGACCGCAAGTTCATAGAATTTTTTCCGCGCTCTCCGCGTGTCCCGGCTCTCGTGCGTGTTTCTGCGATTCTTCTCCCCCGTGTGCGAGGCAGAGCGCGAGTCGCTCCTTTCGTGACCTGCAAGAAAATAGATGAAGAAGGTCTACTTCCGGGAGAGGACGATCCCTAATTTTCGATAATGCATGGTTCCTCAAATTTTCAATTTACTTTTCATTCGTGTTTAGACGCTTCGATCGACGAGAATTTCGATCAACATTCAGAAGCAAGAACGGTTCACGATATTAAATAGTATTAAGAACAGTCCTTTAATTAATTATATGAAATGCAGAGCACATAAAAAATTGTAAAATTAAAAACTCAATTAAAGACTCTGAATATCGAATATCCACAAATTATTATATATTTGACAGCTGCTGCTGATGACCTAAATAAAAAACTGAAAAATATAACTTCGAACAATGAATAAATCACACCGAAAGGAAACGAATTAACTTGGCTCTTCAATTATCTCGTTTCCCCTATTTGTGACTTTTCCGATTTCGAGGAACGTGCGAGAGTTCTACTTTATAGAACAAATTTTTCTCCGCTTTTTCAATTGTCCTTTCTAGAGAAATTCGATATATTTTCCATCTTTTTTCCGTTGCGTCGCAACTACACTACGAATCGGCGTTTGCCATGCGAAGATATATGCTCCCCGCACATCGATGCGTTCGTTCGTAGTTAAGTCAAACAATACCAACAGCCCGCGATAATGTAGGTACTCGTCACGCGCCCGGCGAAGTGTGTCGCCGATACGACCACCGGGCGATCTGCGATAGCACAATGGGTCACCAGTTGCGAGATGTCAGCGGCTTCTCAGCTAATTCTTTGCCGCGTGTAACAAATACGTGCAACAAATACCGCTTCGCTTTCAATCATGTATGATGGACAAATTTCTACATTATTCATAATTTTTCATCCATCTCTATCGCTCTCTCTCTCTCTCTCCGCGACGATCAACAAGCCGAGCTACATTTCCGACAGATGCGGTCAAACGCATATTCCGAAACTAACGGCGCGCAAACGAGAACGAGGGAACCTCCGTTAATTTCGGACACCCGTTACAGGGAGACGAGCCGTCCAAAGGGTGAAAAAAGCGTGGCTGCGTGGACCATCTTGGTGACTCCTCTCCCCATGATCCCTGCCCTAACAACGCATCCTGTTCGGGGTTTTAAAGATTATTTTTACTTCGGAACAAAAAAGATCTGTCTGGCGACTCGGCGACGTGCACATGTGCCTCGCACCGACGACCACGACGACGGCGACGACGACGACGAAGACGACGACTACGACGACTGCTTAAGACGCGGTGACGAGGAGGAGGTTCGATGGTTTCGTTGCGTCCAGCTTTCCGTGAGAGTTTATCGCCCCCTGCTCCCGCGGCTCGTTCCTCGACCTCCCTTGATGCCACCGCAAGAAGGTCCGAAGATAAAAGCAAAACAGCTACCCTAAAGCGACTGCGCGCCGGCGCTGCTAATCGTATATCGGTGACCAAAGATGGTCACTAGGTCGTTCGCCCTATAGCGATATTTTTTTTATTCTATCTTGACGAGTTGAGAAAAAATTATTTATACGCGGTCACAATTTTGGAAGAATTTTAAAAATTATTATTGCATCGGCATAGAATTAAATGGATTTTATGCCGCCTTGTTTCAGAATATATTTTTTTATCACAACAACATCAATCACGACAACAAATTTTACTTTTCCAGTGCATATATTTAAATCATTAGGTTTTAAATGCACAATTTCCTAATAAGGATTTGCGAGAACTTAAAAAGTAGAAAATTTACTTTGATAAAATTTTAAACGGAATACTGAAAGGTAGCCTTAAGATTTATTTCAAAGTATACCTAAAGGAGAGAGAAAAAATACAATCGAAGGCACCGAGATTATAAAAAAAAAAAAAATGCAGAGAGTATCCAAAATTTAAATGCATCTTCTTTGTTGCTGTCTTCGACAAGCAAGGCAAGACCTCTTTGAAAAGGAGGCAAATGACCACCATCCTCCATTCGTGGCTACGCCACTGCGGCATGTGTGTGCTCGAGAAGAGACAGTTACCAAATATAACCGGACCCCTTGCCAAGGGTGTTTAGAAGTTTTGGACCTTCGCAAGGGTTGGCCCCGATCATGCGCGCGCGCTCGGCCCATTTTTCCCGGAAAGTCCCCATCGGCACGCACGCACGGGAAATCGACCACCCTGCGCTCTTCACGCATCGCCTTATCGTTTTTCTCCCGTCCGCGAGATATTTCTGGAAGGGCCCTCTCGTAACCGGATATCCCCGGACTAGCCGCCAAGCAAATTTTTGACAATCATCAACGGCGCCGCCCAGCGCAGCGGAAACTCGCGCGAGTTTCGGAGGTCATCGAACCAGACGACCACTGGAAATCTCGATACATCTGATATATAATTGTCATTTTTTTTAATCTCGCTATTTTTGAAAATATACATTAACATTGTTGGTATAATCGTATTTTTCGCAATATCTGAAAAATATGAGACATAAATTAAGCGCATTGACTGTTTTAATTGATTATGAACATATGCATGTATTGATATTATCGCTCGAAAATGACCAAATTGAGGGCATTTCGACGTTTCAATATTATATCAATTTTTCCAAGGTCTCTCAGGTCGAAAAGCCGCGTGAGAAAATCGCGCGATATTTTCTGGAGTTTTTTTTTTTTTTTTTTTTTTTCATTTTCTCTGGCAAAGAGTCCGTTTGGCGAGAAACTTTCGAATCGATATGTATTGGATGTGTACACATCGATGCCCGTCCGATCCTCGAATGATTAACGTCGCGCGGAATTTCGCATTCCCGCAGATCTCACGGGACACTTTTCCGCGCCTGAGGACGTAGCGGTCGCCATCGATGATTTAACGGTGCACTAAATCAGGACAACGGGAAACAGAGGAAGAGAGCGAGAGGGAAAGAAAGATCACGAAGAGAACACAACCTATTTATTATTCCGAGCTGAAAGATGTCGGAACAAACATATAGCTAAACAGATGTGTACATAAAAGATAATAGTAATGCTAAATATAAAATTATTAAGAATTTTAGTATCAAAAAAGTTGAATTATTTAATTGTTAAAATATACAACTATCTAATTATTTCATTCTCTTCAATTGTAATTTAATAAGTAATAAATTTCTAACACATATGTATAGGTATAATGTTAAAAAAAATAATAATAAAATCTTGTGAAATGCTTGTCGATAAATCTATCTTCGATACAGATTTAATATGTAAATTTTGATTTAACTAATCAATTAGCATTACCTGATCGATTGTTGAATTTTCTCATTATTAACATTTGCAAGATGATTTATAATTATCTACAAAATCGTTGAACAAATCTTCAAATTTTAATTTAACTTGCAGTATAATCTAATTTCCGACATCACAGACGGTGAAGTGGGTCAAGCTACATTCTGGAAGTGAACCCAGTCTAGTTTCTTCGGAATTAATAAGATCCATGCAATTGCTGTCTATCAATGTGGCCTGATAAAAACGAATCAGAATTCTATTTAATCTAAGCCATTTCACGTTTTATTTTCGATTTGTTACTCAGATTTATCCCGTGTTTCACACAATTATTTATACACAAATGATAATTGATATTCGATAAAATGAATAAATAAAAAAGTTTTAATCGAGGAAATTAATGAATCGCATCCGGTCGAAGACAGTTTCGTGAAATTTAATTTACAAAATGTTTTAATTCATTTTATTCATCACGAGACAGTAATAATGAATTTCCATCAATAATTAACGCACAAAGAAATGATATTTGACAAATCACACAAACTCATAAAATATAAAATATCACAATAAATTTTATATATAAATCATTCTCACCAATCGCGCTTGTTTCGAGAAATATTGCAAAAAGGATTTATAAAAAAAATCTGAATCATAGTTTTTAATCTGGTCCATATCCAGCCGGTCGAACACAACTTTTCATTCGCGCTAATTAAAAGATTTCTGGCGATAGGTGCACTTGATCGGCGCCGATACCCGACCGGTCCACGGACAAGCACTCCCGTTTTTTCCCATGTCCATTTTTGCATAAAAAAATTCTCACCGCTCTCGCTTTCGCACGGCCCAGCGCGGTGGCACCGGAAAAAAAACATCCTGCGCACTTCTCTCTCTCCGGGGGTAACGTACCGTCGCGCCTATATCCTAGGCTCTAGGTGCATCGCATTCCTCCTGCATCGCAATACACGATGTGCGCAAACGCGCACCGTGGGGTGGTGGGAGCCCGCACCGAGGGTGCCCCCGGGTACGTTTTTTTTTTTTTCTTCCAGGGGCCCCGTCGGAACTGCATCGGAACGGAAACACCTTGTATGGACGGAGAGAAAAACTAGCGGGCTAGGAGGGGGGGGGGGAGAATATCGGGGAAAGGGGGGAACGACCCTTACGGTACCCCCGGAATGGCACAGATTTCTCTCGACGGCGGAGGATGTAAAAAAAAAAACCATTTTCTCCGAGTGGCGGGAAAAAAAACTGAAATACTGCTAGGTTGTTAGTCCGAGTCCACATGCATGAGACGAAGCGACGGTGATATCGGCCTCTCCGAGAGATGGGCGAGCTGCGGTTCCTGAAAAATTTCGGGAAAGTGCACGGTCGCCCGTTCGTGAGAACAGTTGGCGCGACGCTGACTTAAAAAAGGTCTCTATTTCGGGGATAACGGCAGCGTCATAAGAGAAAAGGTGCTTCGCGTGAAATCCGAATTGCCGGGTAGATCGGATATAAATATCGTAAAAGCATTATTGCTTTTCGAGGGAAACCGATCGATGATATACTTAAGCAAATATCATCATTTTTAAATCATAATTTATTAATATATACCATTTTTCTGGTACATCAATGTACAAGAAATACCTTGTGTATTCGATTAGAGTTTTTTATCAATCATCCATATGTTGATTACGATCTGATTATTGTTTCTGATCAAATTAGACATTTTATCAATCTAAAAGGTTCTCCTTCATTTATATTAATTATTAATATGTATATTTCCCCTTAATCCATTTTACCGTAATACCATTTTTCTGGTACATCAATGTACAAGAAATACCTTGTGTATTCGATTAGAGTTTTTTATCAATCATCCATATGTTAATTACGATCTGATTATTGTTTCTGATAAAATCAGACATTTTATCAATCTAAAAGGTTCTCCTTCATTTATATTAATTTTTGTAATTACACTTGAGTCGGGTTATGGACATCTTTTTTTATTTTTAATCAAGCATCCCATTCTCTTTGGACAATTTTTGAGCCGCAAGCTCAAAATGCATCAGCATCGTCGAATCGATTCTCGTGGATGTGAATCTCGTCCCACGGACATAAAGCTACTAGCTGAGATCTTAAACTGGGCCTTAAGCCATTACCCCCGGATGATACGGGCTCCCTCGATCTCCTCTCTATCCGTCCTCTTCTCTCCCAGGTACCTCTCCGTTTCACGTTGGATAGATCATCTCTCGTCTGCCGTCTCACTGTACGCGCATCCTTCTTCCTCTCTTCTCTTGTCTAACCCCACCCTGCAGATCCTGCATCTTAGCCGCCCCTTCCGTAACGGCAGATGGCCGGCCAAGGGGTAAGAAAAAAATCCTAGGGCCCCGAAAAAAAGAGAGGAGGTATATAAAAAGCAATCCGTGGAAAAAAAAAACGAGAAGGGGCGCCGGGGGCGACGCGAACCACGTGTGTTCTTGAAACATTTTCCCGAGTAAGGACCCTGTCCTTCTTCACCGTCCAACATGGCCGATCGCCCCCTTTGATCGAATTTCGGCCATTCATCCAGATCGATTATACGATCGAGCATCCATTCTTCGTTACCTCGATCGCTCTAGATCTCGCATTAGCGTCTCCGGTGACGAGCTGCGTCAATTTTCGAAAAATTGACTCCGCACAGCTGTGGGTGACCTCTCTCTCTCTCTCTCTCCGTCTCTTCTTTTTTTTCTTATTGTTTTTTAGCTCATTGTCAGTCGGATTCTCCTGTAAGATGCTCTGTTATATCGCGCGATTTGCATGATTTGCGTGGAGCTTCATGATACGTTTCGTTAAAACTTCTCGGAGAGCTATTTCTTATTTTACAATCGAATTATATATATATATATATATATCGTATCGCGTGCAATTATAAAATTTTATTCTCAATTTTAAGAAACTTTTATCACGCATTTATTTATCATTTTTATTTAAGAACATTATTTGATATAATAACTTTTATATAATAATAATTAATTTAGTGCGCGATTGAAATATGTTTTTAGAAAAATGATTTCGTATTTTAGGCAGCGATATATTTTTATAGATCAAATTTTATATATTCGACAATCTCTGACATATTAAATTTAATTGACAATAATAACGCGTCGAAAATAAATTGTGGAAAAATTGTACGCTAAGACAATAAGTTCTCATTTCGTATCTTGCGCGAGAATCTTCTCGCGCGTAACTGTAAAAGATCTCGCGCGCTATCCTGAATCTCGGATGACTCGGGATGAAGAGCCGCAGGTAGAAAAATCGAAATTCATAAAAAAGAGAGAATAGAGGAAAGTAGAGGGCGGAGATAGAGCGAAGATCGCCGCGCTTCTGGACGCAGGCCAGCTGACCAACCGTGGGAAGACGTGATTTGGCTGGCCTCCTTTTTTTAAAAAGGATTCGAGAAAATTACTTTTAAATTGGCGAGCCACCGGAATCCCTCTGGATGCACCCGAACAGGTAAATCGGTCAGTCAGTCTCGCCCGGGCGTTTCCGGAGACCTTTTCAAAGCGCTTGCCGACTTTTGACTTTTGACTTCGCCGCACGATTAAATCACTCTCGTTCGCGCATCACGTAAATTAAGCGATTTATTTATTTATTCGTTCATTTCTTCGTTTGTAAAAGTCATTTTCCTTCGTTCAGAAGTTGTAAGAAATTCTACGTTCTATTTAAGAAAATAGATACGTTCGTAATAAAAGAAGACAGGGTCTTAATTTTCGTCAAGAAATGTAAAAAAAGATCTAAAATCTTTGAGCGTACGATGAGTTTATGACGATTCGCTTCTCGAGCGCGCGTCTGCTACTCGTATTTTTTCCTCGTTCCTGTTTTGTCACAAACGTTAGACGGAGCTGCTGCAGTCGTTAGGATGGATATCGGACACCTCCTTGAAGAAGGGATTTTACGATATTTGTAAAACACACTCGAGAAAGCTTTCTTGACCGGTTCCTCTCCGAAATAAATATTGTCAAGAATATCGACGACGGACAAAACAACGTCTCTCTCTCTCTCTCTCTCTCTCTCTCTTCTCTTTTCTCTCTCCATTTTCCTCGACTTCTTTCGGAAGGGAGGGTATGCATTTTTCGTGCGTTTAAAAATAGGCGATTCGCTGTACCGCGTACTGGCCAGAGGTCAGTAACTCCTTGAGCGCAAGACTGTGCACACAAAAATAGCCGGCAAGACGGGAAAAAAAAATAATTTCTTCCTCCCTCTTCCTCCCCCGTCTCCCCTGCTAAGCGAGCTCTTTTCTCGTCGACAATTTCAGATATGCAGCGTCGTCTGCGGTCTACATTTGCGCGATTTCAAAATTTCACAGATTGCACATTATTTCATAGATTTGTGCATCATATGTGGTGTGATCAAATTTACATATACCTAATATTTCTATATAATTATACAACGCCATCAGAGAAAGTTACTATCCGTTGCGTACATTTTCTTTCATGTAACATGTATTCTTACGTCTCAATAGGAATAAATAGATTTCATTCCAAGCGGAAAGATCGCAAACGATTTAACGGCACGCAACGATTCGTCCAGTTGCACATCCCGCGTGTTGAAAAAGAAAATCGCACGCTTAAAGGAGAGAGAGAAAGGGCCTCTCCTACTCGGGCCCTTTCTTCTCGGGCTCCTTTCCCCCGGGGTGGAGATTCTCGCCTGTTACCTCACGGGCCCTGTCGATTGCGAGAGATTGGTCCGAATCTGCAGCGTCAGTTCTGCCAGATTTTTCACGGTACCGGTTTCCCTTTGTGGGGGGCGCTGCCCGGCTTGTCATATTTGCCTATGATGGACGATTTGTCCGAGAAAGAGCTCCGCGAGGTGACAGAGTCCCCAACCAGGGATGACGAACGCATTTCATTATGGCCGGATCGGCCAGTCCGATTTCTCTTTATTTTTTTTTCCTCTTACAAGACCCCGGAACGAAAGCGCCGCGAACACCCTGCCTTTTCTGGGCTGAAAAGCTCGAGTCGTATAATCGGTAGATTCGTTCGTGGCACCATTTCTCGCACACGATCGGACCGCGAGGAGACCCGCAGCTGGACAGTTACGTCGTAGATCGAGTAAAAATAGCCGCCACTGTCCTGACGCCCGCTTCTTTTCGGCTTCCCGAAACTGCAATCGTTGCGAGAAACGAAGAAACTTTCAGAAAAGTATTTTCGGAAAAATCCGACAACGATGTGCCTTCGCTTTTAGACAGAAAGAGAGATGGATTATGTCACTCGGCGCGGTAAATTGATTAAAAGGCTTCCAGAAAAACCGCGTGACAAGTTATTTACTAAAATATATCGCTCGCGTTATAATCTCTTTACATCTCTCCATATATATATATATATATATACAAATTCGATTATCATCCTAAAGAGACAATTATTGTATTTTGGGTAAATAGAACATGTATTTATATATATACATTAATGGATACGGGGAAGAATACTTTAAAGTTGATTGCGGTTGCTCATCTGTCAAAATGATCTCCAGCCTTCGATCGTAATTGAAATTGAGCAGGAAAAAATATGAAGATATCGTGCTTGTATAAGTCCGACACGGATCGGAATTAACATAATCTTGTGACGGCGGTAACCGAATAGCAGTTCCATAATTAGAGATAGATCGGCGACAGGAGGAATCGCGCCAACATCTGAATTAATTATCATCAACAATCCGATATCCTTACCGAGTCTTTCGCTCCCGCTAATCCTCTTCCTCCCCGTAATCCTCCCCGTACATCCTAAACACGCGATCTCAATTTAGAATCGAATCCCGGATCCGAATGAGCGACGATGGACAAAAAAAATCCCCCATGCTCCCAACACAAATCACGCTCTCCCCGCTCGTTTCCCAATAAAGAAGAGAGGGGAAAAAAATCGAAAGAAACGAGGAGACAATCGGCGATATCCTCGCGGCGGAAGCGCCCTCGGGCATTCAGAACACTGCGAGAGACTATAAGAGACTCCAGATCTGGCAAATCGCACGAGATAAATTTCCTGGTGACATCGCATCTTTCCTAATTCCACCAGTCTTTCCTGCTTAGTCCGAGAAGCTCGCCCATCACAATATATATCCTACTGAAAGAGAATGAATAATACCATGATAGCACGATAAAACCAGAGGAAACAGCCGTTATGAAATATGCGATGGAAGTAGAAAAAATCCGATGAAAATATAGGAATATCGTGTGATTTCATTATTTTTAATTTTCATCTTTTTATTCTACTACAGGGTGTTTCAGAACTGGCGGAAAGGTTTTTAATGTCAGATTCCTCGTATCATTTGGAGACGATTTTCCTTTGGTGAAACTGTTGAGGGAGATCATCATTTTTAGCATGCTCCCAATTTTTGCTACTATATGTATCTTTATAACTAAGTCTTATATTAAATTTCCATTAAAGCAAATTCTACCTAAAATTAACCGAAGAGTGTAAGTTCTGTTAATATTTTATTTCCACAAGGCTTAGTTTCCAAAAAAAGCCTTTTTATTTTCAACTGCTTGTAACTCGAAAATTATTGGTGTCTCGACGATTTCACTGAGGAAAAATCGTCTCCGAGTGAAACCAGGGATCTATCATTAAAAACTTTTCCACCAGTTCTGAAACACCCTGTAGATATATATATATATATATTATATTTTGGTCGAATGTTTTTTTTTTTTCCGTTTCCTCATTTCTAAAGAAACTGTCGGAGCTCTCCTTCAGTTATCTTTTACAGCCTATATCGCCCGAGGGACGGAAATTCAGAAAAGCTGAACCGGAATGAACGTTAGGTCACGCTGATGCCCTCGGTAAGCGACTCGCCGTGGCTTAATCGTTTTAGGAGTCGACCGGCAACGCGGATGATCCCACCGGGCGGTCGAATCGGCTAAGGAAAGTACGTGAAGCTTGCGAAATTTTCGTTTACACAGCCGCGCTCGGCGAACCGGTGAGCGCGCCTCGCCCGTATATCAAAAGTTTAATTGAATTTTCGGCCGTGGCCCCGGACCGAAGAGAGATTAGGATCGTCCGCCCAGTCGTCCGTTCTCTTTCTCTCTTTCTCTCCTCTCTCCCCCTCAGCTTTGCCAGTCTCCTTGCGTCTAATAGACGTATTGTGTACCCGCGTCTTGGACCTTTTCCTTATCTGCACTTTTATCTGACCTGCACGCATCTTTACATGTTATTTTAGCTGTCATTCGATTTTGTGTCGCGATATTTTCTAATAGAGCGTAAAATAAATTTATTTCGCCTCGATAAGAGATATATTTCTATATTGGTTTTAAATATCTAGATATAAAATTTAAGCAACTTGTTGTCTTGGAAAAACTTCATTAAAGGAATCTGCATTATTTGATAAAAGAATTGTTTTTTCGCGCGATTGCAAAGACATGTTTGCAATCTTCCTTCTGCCTTCATACGTCGGCGATTTGCATAATTACGCGCTTTAATGTACTCTCTGGTCATGAGGGTCAGATCGAATTTATCTCATTGGCCCTCACCTGTCCCATACGATGCGGGCCTCGTCGGGGCAACTGACCACCTGTACAGTCGTGGCAGCAAAAAAAAGGAGGACGTCAGACGATTTGGAGAACGACCTGCGTGGTATAATAGTGACCATTCTAAAAGAAAAGTAAATATTCCGTCTCGAGTCTCCGAGGCATGGATGAAAAGGATCATTAACCAGTTGTTTTCATGTAAATGAAGCAAAATTATAGTTGCTAAAATTAAAGTAAAAATTTAAATTCTCAAATAAGTACTAAATACTGGTATATAGAAACTAATCCTTATCTAGGCGATAATAAGAGGCCTTGAAGCAGGATGAGCTTGTTACGTTTAATCGAGCTGCAGTGATTGAAGATATCCGGATATAATTAGAAATATTTTGTACAACGATAAACGTAATAATCGTTACGTCAAAATATTATTTAAGTTTTCTGGGGAGCTGGAAAAGGAAGTTCATTAAATGAAATAAAATTTCTTAATTTTTCCTCGTACAATAAAAAATTGCACGCACGACATCCTTTTCCAATTAGCGGCAATCTTTCCGTCGTAAACCTAACTATCTCTCGAACAAAGGTATATAATTGAGAGCAGAATTTTTTTAACGACCGCGAGAAGCGTCGTTACATTCCTTCGCTCGAATAAGACAGGATCGCATCCTCGTCGCGGCGTTTAATTCAACAACGGCCATCGGCTAGGTCGAAGCACCCGCGCGAGACAATAGAAAAGCCATAACTTTCTCCGTTCCTCAACTTATATCCTGTCCTCGAAGCGTCGTCGTCATCGCAGACGACGCGCCCAAAAAGTCCGCGACCGCCTTCTCTCGCATATGGGATATACGACCTGTACAAGGCGATTATGACGCACATCAGCGATAAAGAGTATTGCCAAATCGTCGCGAGAGCAAGGTCGAGAAGCTCGACACCGTTATACGTACGATCTAATCAGAAAATTGAATCATCCGTCACCGGTTCTCCTATTTTTTACCCCCTACTCCGATATTTTTTTTTTTTTTTTTTTTTTCAATGGTGATCGCGAAGAGAGAAAGAGAAACTCGTCCTGATCTCTCCTTCTCTCTTCTTCCGTCGTTTTTTTTTTCTTTTTTTTTTGTTTGATCTCGGACTGTACGACCCGCATAGTTGTGACGCGAGAGGTCGAGAATGGGTCCTCTTGCATGAATGTGTGTCGGCGTCCCGCGTCTGGAAAGACTGTACAATGGGGACACATGTCAAAACAATTGGCACACAGGTGTATCGAATTTACCGATGGGAGACGTCCACGTCCAAAGAATCGAGTGGAGTTGCGTCACGGCGTCCCAACTCGCTATCAATGAATTTCCGTCGACCGGCGAGGAATCATCGAACCGGCGGCTATTAAGGATATATTTGCATTCGACGAATGTGTTCCTTTTATCTCAACGGTACATTATCGCCTCTTTTCCGCGCGAAAGCGTTCTCGAAAAACAATGTTTTCTCTCCTTCGTGCGCGTAATACGTGGACATATTTATATAAGACTGTCGAATTGTTCCTCTTAATTGCGCGTAAGAACTTTTTTAATCTTTCCGTCAACATATTTCACGTACGTCAAATTTATCGCATTTTTTAATTTACACAACGTTCTGTATTGACATAAAATTAATCGCGAATTAAGCTCACATTTTTAATTAAATTGATTTCCACGCTAACTCTCTTGAAAAAATAGTAGTTATGTCGCGCGAAAGTAGGAGAATCTCGAGAAATTGAATGAAACACGATTCGCGGGCGTCGTTTCACCTCGCTCGTTTGTAAACGGCCGATCGTTTTGCGCATCATCGCCAACGAAAGTTACGATTATTGTCGTCCCTCGTACACAGAGAGAAGACGCGGGTTTTCCTCTCTGCACGCGCTGAAAGACGCGTCGGCTACGAGAAGAAGAAGAAGGAGCGAGAGGCTGAGCGAGGGACGTAGGAGTAAAAGCCGAGATGAGCAAGACCAAGGGAAAGAAAACGGAGGGAGGGAGACAGAAAGAGAGAGAGTAAACGGGACAAGGAGGAATTCCTGAGTCCTCCGTCGTCTCTCTCGTTTGTAAACGAGTGGGAGAGAGAAAAAGAGAGACAGACGGCCCACGAACCCAGAAGATTGTACGTGTACAAGTAACCGGGCACACACCGATACAGCAGAGGGTGGGCGAGGAGGAAGGGGGTGGGAGAGTTGGCGGGAAGGTGAGGGGGCGAGGGGACAAAAATGACAATCATCGTCATTTTAATAATATGCAAAGGCATAGTCGACTTCCACGCCGGGCAAGTGCGGCCACAATGGCGTTATATAATGACAAAGACACGCCGGGTCGGCTGGGTGCCTTTCGCTCGACAAAAGGCGCGGCGTTAGGGTCATCCTACCGGACCGGAACATGTTTTGTCCGCGGACAAATGTCACCGATAATGTTCTCCCGGAGCCTGCGGCCGTGTAAAAGTCAAAATAACAGTCGCGCCGAAAATATCGTCGTCAAAACCCGCCGAGGAGGACGATCGCTATTGCTGGCCTCCTCTAGTTTCAGTTGTCCACGAGGAACTTTGAATATGAAAAGACGACTCAATTAGAGAAAATGATGCCGCTTCTCTTTTGCATTTTCTCGATGGAAATTTTTCCTCGATTTCTTTTACACGGAATTACTATATTGCGTCAACGTCACATTTTATCACCCGCTCTATTACGTGCTTCGCTTAACTGTATAAATTATTACTTTGGAGTAATTAAATATCCTGGGCGTAGGATATTCAATTATGATGAATTTTTTAATAATGTTTTATCAATCAAATAACAACGATTATACGATCGATATAATAGATTAATATAGTTATAATGAGAATGAATAGAAGAGTGCTCTTCAGCCTTGTTCGATTTTGTTGAGTTAGAACGTTTGAATTTTAAGTGGATTTTTTTTTATCATTCTATCGCACATTTATGATTCTCGTTGCGCAATATTTACAAATATTTCGGGCAGTCGGTTCGGAGTGACTCGCTCTCTTTTCTTGGTGGCAATAAAGTCGATATGACAGTCGCACCGAAAATATCGTGGTATGCACGCGGAGGAATCGCGCGACAAGCTTGGCATTTGTCTCTCGGCGCGCCTATAGAAATTTAAATTCGAAATAACTTTTAATCGCAAAAGTTCAATCTTTTCTCATCTACTTTTGTACTTTTCAAAAGAAGATTTCAAAACGTCGATATGCCTTTCATATACCTAGTTGAACTGATTTAGATTCAATAGGCTGCGGAAGAATAATATAGAATCTATTATAAAAAATAATTTCCAAAATTATACAAAGCTTTAAATAACAATATTTTTCACTGTCAAAGAAAATCTAGACAAAGTATTTTTCGTTTCAAATTAAATACAATTTTTCCCCATATATAACATGATATTGTTTAATATATTTTCTTATTATAATATAATAGATGTTTTATTTTTCATGAACATTTTTCGAACTCGTCATACTATGGTACCGTCATAAAGAACGCGGAATTGAAGCGACGTTACAAAACAGTCGGTCTTGCGAGCGTGTCGGGAAGCACGATGGCGAAGGAGTTCGTTTATGCTAATAACGTTTTTTCCGCGGACGCGATTGACGTGATGGATCGAACGATCCCGCGCACATGCAAATAGGACTGATGTCGTTTCGCTCGATCCGCAACACACGTCCGACAAATTCGTCTTATAGCGATGTGCTCGTGCCCGTTACGAAAATCTCTTTGTCATCGTGAAAAAGGGCACGCCGCTCACTTTTCGTTTCCATCCGGTTTGCACATAGCACCTTTTGTTACATCCTATCCAAATTTATATATTTTTCGCAATTTTATATTTTTATATATTTTTCTAAAATATATTTCTCGCGTGTATCTTTGTAATTTTTAATTTTGAATAATCTCTCTTCATTTCTGTACTTATTTATTTCATCGCAAATTGCTCGTCGCGATAAAATTGTTGGAAAAAGGCATAAAAATTTGCCCCTTTCTCCTTATCGTCCATCAGTTTCACCGCGAGATGCGATGGACGAACTTTAACGCGCTAATGGCTATATAACCACATATATACGCCGTAGATTCACACCCACCAATCGGAATGCGCGAACGGTCATGAGCCGTCAGAAACGGCCAGGCTCGCGCGACATTATGTGTGAGGTTTATGTCACACATCTACGAGAAGAGTGATCTTCATCGTCGGTGAAGACTTCAAATGCTCGTCTTTTGGAGGACATTTCTATTCGTAATAATTGTATGCACCAGATGTTATCGCAGATGTCTAATACATTATACAGGACGTCTTTAGAGAAGACGGTCTTTCCTTAAAGAAAATTTGGTTGACTCTTCCTATCTTCGTATCTAAAAGAAGCTGCATGAATTTGAATACAACATGTAATCAACTTAGAGCGTATACTCTTGTCTATTTTAAATCTCTGCGGTTAATAAGGGTTAAAGAAACTGCAAGGGTCAAGAGTCAAGATGCCCTTAATAACTTTTATGTTGCTGACTTGGAAAATCGAGAGAGAGAGATTTTGGAGTAGCAAGTTGGTCGAATTTCCTTCCTTTCTTTAAGTATCAAAATCAAGAACGGACTAATCTCTATTTATTGTCACGTCAGCGGTTATATTATCGCCACCTCTTTATTTTTGCACGTCTGCGAGATCCTATGCGAGAATTCACATATTTTTCCACGTAACCGTAGTTTCTCCTCCATTGGACATCGCGAATCGATCTATCGCGCGATGTTAAGCTCGCCCAGAGCGTACGTGCCACCGATTCACATTCACCAATCGGAATGCATAGGCAGACAAAAGGTGCCAGAAACGCTACGCTCGCACCGTCTCCGTTCAAGACAAGAAAATCGCGCTAATATATCGCCAGACTCGCAGCTACGCTTCGGACTGTAAAGAGCGAGTCAGAATTTTCGATATTCCAATATTTGAAGCCATTGCACATCAGAAAGAAGTCTTCCTGTAATAATTATTCAAATTCGAAACAAAGAAGAATTTAAATAATTATCTAGTGTAATTAAAATGTAGGTGAAATCTGTAGAAAATATTTATCGAATGAAAAGAATTATATAGAATTATTTAGTTACTGAAATTGCGTAAAATTCGCAGAAATTTGATTTTTTCAATTAAACAGTCGATCGAATTAATCCGAATATACAACGTTTATTTATTAAATTATTGTGACGTTATACAATTTTACGATACCTACTCAAATATAATTTTGAATCGTGAAAATGCCACATTCGAATTTAACTGAATTATACGAATGGTATCTATATATTTATATCTTTCCTTCTTTAACATATAACTTACAATATTAGTGTTCGGACGGATTTGTCGAGTTAGTAATGTCTTATTTAATATAATTAATATTATTATTGGCTTACAAGTCTCGATTAGCATTCTCGATGAGATATTCCATTCTTACACACGATGATCTTTTACGATCGATCTTAGCTAATACCTATATACTATAAGTATCGACGCGTATATCGAGGCATCGTGTGGCCCCTTTAGATTTTTCTCTTTCTCTCTCTCTTTCCATGTTTTCTCTTTCTCTCGCTTTCTTCCTGCGAATCTATATTCAAATTGCGGGAGAAGGCTAATCGTAAGCCTGTTCTTAACGGTATACGAACGAACTGCCTCATAATTCCTTAAAATCATCGTGGGGGATAAAAATTTGTCGATGTAGCCTTCGTTCCAAATATCTACCTCTACTCGGAATACTCCGCTTCGTGTGAAAGCCGAAAAATGTGTCAAATAAAATAATAAAAAATGATGTTAACGATGATAATTATTATATATTAATAATAATAAATTTTAAAAAATAATTTATGACGCATGTTTTCATTGCACGAATGCTCTGTAGTATTACAGAAGAGAATTCTTTGTCCAGTACACAGTTGTCAACTTTATTATTATTATTCGTATCGTATTGTTACTATAGATTTCTCTCTACGCGTACGTTCTTTACATTTTCCTTCCTCTCTCTCTCTCTCTCTCTTTCTTTAAGCACTCGTTTCATTTCAAATATTCAAGATGCAGAAAAAATACAATTAAGAAGAATGCACCTGTTACGCGGGGAGAACGTGCGATATATCGCGATTTCTCACTTTCGCCATTTCTTTCCCGACGTGTTTCTCGGGGTTTAATGAAAAATTCGCGCGCAAACTCGAAGGCGTCGAGTTTCCCGGTTTCGATGATGAGACAGCTCTTTCCCTCCCCCGCGGTGCATAAATTTGCATGTTTCTCGAAACAGGTAAAGCCGTCCGGGGAACGGAAGCGTGCGGAAAAGAAAAGAAACAAAAATTGGGTAGACAGACAGGTGGTTTTCGCGCGATGAGAAAGCTTCCTCTCTCGCGAGAGAGAAATATCGGTCACCCGGGGACCGAGCGATGAGCGAGACGACGGATATCCCGCTTAAAAAAAATCCGGACAATACTTCTACGAGCGACGGGGCGCATTTAAATGTATGTATTCATACGCTCTTGTATCGCTTTGACGAGAGGTGTGGTCAAAATTATTCAAACTGACCCGGACTCTTTTTTCTCCTCTCGGTCTGGGACACTTTCTAGCACCGCTGCACCCACGTATACCACGTCTTTCTCCTTCTCTCTCGACGGCCTCCTTCGTCGTCATCGTTTCCTCCCTGTTGTCGCGCTCTCTAGCCATTGTCCCGATGCCGAATTGGAGATCGCGCCGGTCCTCGATCTCGCGCTCGATGACCTCGTTGCCTTCGTACGTTAACTCCGCGATTCGCGGGTCGCCGGTGATTGCCGGGTACGGCCGCGAGATCGGGACGACAAAGAGATCGAGGTCTCTGTATGTGTGCGTTTGTCTGTGGAGGATGCGTGCCGATATCGTTACGCAAGTACAATCGATGCGGACGCTGTCGTAATGCAAAAACCCGCATACCGATGCTCGAATCATTGGGATATTTATTCGTTCATTCGTTTCTCGACTCGCGTCCAATTCCGCACTGTTACCGATCGTGTATCAATTTTATTCGTTTGCAAAAATAGGTTCGGATATATTTATAGAGATTTTTTTCTCTTCGTGAATACTTCGGTTAATTTAATGATTAATCTCAGAGAAGGAATCTGGCGAAAGTGCTTCGACCCCGAAGAAGTCGAACAGTAGATTCAGCGAATATAGGAAGGACGCAACGCGATACGCGCGATTATGGCACCGTCACAGTCGGCCACCCACCGAAATTTCCGTCACACATCATGAATGAACAGAGAGAGAGAGAGAGAGCTCCAAGCTGGGCTCTCTATGCCATGGCATGTTCTCGACCAGGCCGACTATGACATATGGGTATTGCAAAAACCGCCAATGCTGATCGATCGGCCACGCTAACCAACCCCCTTTTCCGAGTCCCTCTTTTTCTCTCACGTTCCGGCTTTATGTCCTAGTTGTTACCTTTTTCGGGGGATCAGCTACCGGAATACCGCCGACCAAAGCAAACAAACGAGATGAAACGATTCGTACCTGGCGGCGAAGTTCGCTCCTTCTCTTCTCCTTTTCTCGCCAGTCTCTCTCTCTCTCTCGGTCGGCCTCGTAATCAAATAAAGACTTTAAATTATCGGGGAACTTTTAATAGATTCGACGACAATTAATTATCTCCTTTGCAATTTTTTATTTAAAGATATTTATTATGAAAAGTTATTATAATTATTAATATTTTATTATTTAATTTAATTGATATTTAGTTAAGACAAGATTTTTATTGCTATTTGTGTTTTTCCACAATTTAATTTTAGCTTTGAAAAATTGATGAAAAAAATTAATTTGCAAAAAAATATATATCATATCTTATAGTTCGAAGAGTCTTCATATACCTATATAGTAATCTTTCACGTGCGACATCTTCGCAACATCCTCATGATACTCTCGACATAGGCAAGTATATATGTAGATAGATATGCAAAATGATCTCAATCCTAGGAAACGAGCGGAGGCAACGCGTCCGATATATCGAGGCCTACAAACGACGTCTATAAAACGTGCCCCCCTGCGTCTCTCCTCCCCCCCTCTCCGGCTACATCTCTTTTCATCCGTTCCGCAAGCCCCCGCGCCGCTTAGGCCGCATTCGCACGATCCTCAACGCCGGGCCACCTTCGGCACGACCTCTTCGCGGTGTGCATCTACGGTGAAGGTTTTATAGCCGATCGCCTGTGTCATGTAGGTGGTGGTCGTTCGTCCGAGATAGTGGTAGTACGCCTGATGGTGCCTACGATCGCGTAGATCGTGGTTGCATCTATCGTATGCACGTGATAAGTGGACACGGCGGTCACTTGTTGTTGTTGTTGTTGTTGATCGCCGGGAGCCGAAAGTTCAACCGTCGGTACGGTTAGTTGGCACGACTCTAGACACGCTGCCGTATTTCCTCCTCTTTTATCTTCCTTCGCGTCATTCGCATCCTTGCCTTCTTCTTCCTTTCTACGAGTTCTCGAGATGGTTACTCTACAGTTACTCTTTGACTCGACGCGTTCGAATCGATAGGTCGGTCGAGTTCCAGTTTCAAAGGACACCTTCGGCTACCTTAGCTACCATCGACGCGGATCGATGCCGTCGTTCGAGGTGGCCTGTCTTGAGCAATTCGCGAATAACACGCGACTGATTGTCGCGCGTTTTTTCAGATCGCATCCGGATTATTTTCCCGAACGTCTGGGAAGTTGCGACACGCGACGATCAATTATTGCGAACACGAAAAAGGAAATTAGCGATTGTTGATTTCGCAGCCGTCATCTTCGCGGTAGCACAGGAAGTTGTCATTGATGAAAAAGATTTAATGTCTATCACGCGTAGGCTGTACTTTCGATCGACCAGGTTTCTCAATGACATTTATTAAAATGTTCTTCAGATGATAGAATTGATATATACATATAGAAAATAAAATTTAACAGACATGAATCATTCATTTTCGTGTAAAGAAAAAAATGTCAAAAATCCTTTGCCATATCTTTGATGAAAAAAGATACGCGAGTCTTAAAAATGCAAATTGAAGATAAGCTCGTTTGCGCAACGATCTCCTCTGGGATGACCTCCATCCTTTGGTGAACTGTGCGGTAGCGTGCGTGCGAACAATCAACAAGGGCTATAAATTACAATGTATAATTCCGACTGTCTGCGAATGATTGAATCGGAAAGTATAATAGGTAACGCGGTAATCGGTTGTGCTTCTCCCACAACGCGCGTATACGCTCATCATAAGCCTAATATAGCTAGCGCGTATATAGAAAACAACTCTGCGGGAGAGGCGTAAATAAGGCTCCCCTGGAAGTTGTCCTTAATTCCTCCACGATCGTGTCATCGAGTCAAAGGTGAGCACCGAGACTAACGATGGACGCTGACTAGCTAGCCGGTAAAATCCAGGGCACGTTTAGAAGTCAAAGGTTCATTACTCGATTACTAACCAGTAGATCCGCGATATCGAGTCAGATCTTTGATTTCTGCCGCAGGCAGATCGATATAAAATGATAATATCTTTGCTGGTGCCTCAATAATAAAATAGAAACCGAAAGATTAATTGATTGGAAAAATCTAAACAGAATGTAAGGCATAATTTTAATTCCTGCGCAATTTTATTCCTCTTATAATTTCTATTTCTGCAACACCAATATTCTCTCCCGTTATAGGAAAGTGCGATAGACCCTAATACACCACATTGTGCAGTCGAGATTTATCGACGCTCCTGGAATCGAGGCGAAAGTATCGATACCAACTTTGTATCTCGATATGGTATCTCCAACATCCCTAAGCACGACCAAGGCTTCCGCCAGGCTCGTCCATCCCTACTCTTCCGCTTGTCCTCCACACGCTTCTGGCAATCCGGTGGTTCTTCGCCTTCAGCACCAGCAAGAGGTCGAGTGGAGGATCGTCCATCCGACCGACCGACCGACCGAGTTCGAGTTTTAAAAGACACATACACGTGCACGAAAGAGTCGTCGTGAGTGCAGCCTCTCTCGACGGTTCTTCTCTGCTCCCGATATATAGGGCAACCGCGTAGACTCTCACGGTTTCTGCGAGCTATTCATCTGCATGCGCTCTCCTCCACCTCCGGCACCTACCTATCTCTCTTTCTCTTTCCTCCTTCTCGTCCCTCTCGGCTTCTCTAGCTCTTCTCTCTCTCTTTCTTTCTTTCTCTCTCTCTCTCTCTTTGCTCCCGGCCTCCGTCGGCTCTTCAAGAAGCGTTTCCATTATCGCGACCGGACCTGGCCAAATGTCGCGACCCCCGCGATGTTTCCCGCCGTAACATCGCTTTACTTGATGTATGTACTTGTCTCAGGCAGGACAATTTTTATCATCGCGTCTCGGCTACACATTCTCGAGACGTTCGCTTAACATTTTCCACGAGAGAGATAGAGAGAGAGAGAGAGAGAGAGATTCGTCTCTCCCTACCTATATATTAAATTTCATTTTAGCTCCCGAGAGAGCTCTTTATTTTCAGGGCAGATTCTTTCAGCAATTTTATTTCGAGTCGATATTTATAGATCCGCGACATACTTTAGTTTTTTAAAATCCAGATGAAAAATTAAAATTTTTTACACGAATACTAGAATTAATTAATCGCAATAAAACATAAACTGTGCAATCTTATTTGTAGTCGTCTTATTGTGAGATCTAACACATCTAGTCATTAAAGAGCTTTTATTTCCGGGTCTAAATATTATTACAATTTACGTTCATTTTAGAGAGATTGCAAGTATTTTCTTTAATTCTCTTCACTGATCCACACGTGTTCACGAATGGTAAAACTCGCGGAAGCCCGCGCAGATTTATCGGAATAATCATTGTCGTCTCGCTATATCGTCGATTTTTTTGACTGTCAGAACTCGTCGCGTACGTGGGCGACCGAGTAATTATCTAGACTTGTGACAGAGGTGGGTTCGCTGAAAAGAGGGAGAACACGTATAATAAGGGGACACTTATAGAGGGAAACAAACGCGGATCTTTATATGAGAGATTCAAATTTCAAGTGGTCCTCGTACGCGTCATCTACGATATTCTTCGTATATAAATGCATTCTTCGTAAATAAATCCATTATCAACTTTATTCTGTTCATGATATATAAAAAAAATAGCACATTATTTTACGAAAATATTTGCAACTCAATAAGCCTGGAAACTCGTGAAAACATAATCTAGATGTAAGTTTTGTATGTAAAACCAGTATTTAATAGTCGGTCAAGATTGATTGAATTGAAGAAATGCTTTAGGATGCTTTAGAATGTACATGCGCGCATCTAACATGCACAGAACTTTCTACAATGTAGAGTAACAGCTGTGCGAATATCTCGGACTCGTGACCGAATGATCTGGGAGATGTACGAGCAACAACACCGGCTAATGATGTTACGGAAGCCGATGCCATAATCGAGAAAAAACAGGTGCGCGAGACGGCTACGTTGTGCGATGGCAGATAGCTGTTAAAATACTTATTATTATAAAAAACTGCGATTTATTCTTCAAAATTAATCTTCGAGGATATAAATCACGGCTCTGAGAAATGTTCGCAAAAAAGCACGCGTGAATCAGAACACGAAGAGAATCGCCTAGATGCGGTCGCGAAATATTAATGCGGCTAGATTTTGCGAAAGAATGATTCTTGTCTTCGCAATCGTCTTTGTCCTGCAAAGAAGAGAGCTGAGTAGTGAATTCATCGTCGCCGTCGTCTTTATCACAACAGTGTCTCGTGATGATCTACAGGGTGTCTCAAATTTGCATAATTTTTTGGGACAAATATTTTATGCGATTCAAACATGTTGAAATTTTGAATCAAAGATTTTTTATTATGTACAAAATAAATTATCTTTCTTTCTGAAAGATCTTTAAGAGAGATTTTGTTTTGAAAATGGGAAAATTAATTATGATGGCTAATAATAGAGAGATAGTGTCTTTTATCTAGACTAAATTGAAATGATGACATAACATCGATTAAAATCGACATTTAAATCAAATGTTCATAATTCAACCGATTTTGTAAATCATCAAAATTTGATTCGTCAAATTTGAATCAAAGTTATATAAAAATTATCATGAAAAATAATTAAATTATACAAATGAAAGAATTGATAACTGACTATTTCAAATTTAAATCTATTCCTAAAATTATCAATAAACATATGTCAGAGATATATTGATTTATTCTGTATATTCCGAGACACTGTATAGTCCACGTCTTAATCGGGAGAATAATAGAAGTAGGAAGGAAAACGTCGAGAGAGGCGCGGTGACGGGGGAGAAGGAAGGGGACGATCGTGGCGGCGGTGTCGTCGGGGAAAAAATCGGCAAAGCATATTACACGAAATCACAATGTTTAATGGAAATTGCGGGCGCCGCGGCACACGAGGCGAGTCACGTGCGACGTTCGCCACCGCCGCCGCGCGGTCACGTGCGGGTGACGTCGACGGCGACGGTGGTCCATGCGCGGATGCTGGATGCCTGGCGTCCATCGCGCTCTGTGGCAGCGCGCTGCCTCGTGTGACAGCGCCTCGCGCCAAATCGTGACGACGGCGAAGCGGTATTCAGATTGCGCTCTTAGCGGTTTCGCCGACTTTTTTTCTCCCCGCACCGCGACAAAAGGAGGATCTCTGTGTAACCGCTGGTCAGAAGCCGCGCGACGACGACGCGGCATAATGACGAGCAACGGCAAAAACGTGCGGAGATGGACATCACATCGCGCGCTCTCGTCGGCTCTCGCCGCGGTTGGCTCTCTCTGTCGCAACAGAGAGACTGAGGGACTTTAGTTGCGGCAGACATACTATTATCTAAGTGGGATACAATTGAGTTCTCTGGAAGAGTGACTCTCCAGAGTCCGAAAATACAGTTTCTCAACTCTCAAGTCAAAATAATTCATCTTAATAAATTATTTATACATTTTCTAAATCTTTCATCTCAATTTAATATATTTATGATAATAACATGTCTTTACAAAGTTAATACTTTCCTAAGGAATCAACATATCGAATTTTTAAATGAATTTCAATTAAAAGTAATCGGTCCATCAATTCTGGCAACGTTAACAATTTTTTTACAGCGAATATCAAAATTGAGATATTTCGACTTGGTAGAATATATATATATAAACTCAAAGTTGCATATTAAAAAGTTGTCAAGTAATAAGTTACGCGGTTATTGCATAGATGGTAGATTGTTGACAAGGGGGAAACGCGTTTCCATGATTGCCTGCTGCCTCTATCAAGTACTTACAAGTTGGTAAAGCCAAGTATCTAATAAAGGCATCCGTTCATTCTCTGACAGTATGCGCGATATTAGTCATTCATTATCCGCTAGTTAATATCACCGAAAAGTTATAGAGGCTGTCAGTCGGCTTCTTTTACCAATCAGAAACTTTCCTTGTTTATGAAACGTGTTTAATATGTAAGATGATTATATCTTTCAACGATAAAAGCCGCTCTCTCTCCATGATTAGACATCATAATCAATTTGCCGATCTTGAAAAAAAATTCCCTCTTAAAGATCTTTCAGAGAGAAAGATAATTTGTGCATACAATAAAAAATATTTTTGAGATTTTCTTTATTATGTTGAAAAATGCATTTTTTTTTTTTTTTGAGAGCAAAAAAACATATCTCATTCTATATATTTTTTCTAACGAAAGTAAAAAGAAAACGTCATGTAGATTTTTCTAAAATGAGAAAATCATGCGAAGACAGCAGATCGTTACCTCTGATCGATCGCGTATATAAGAGACCGATGTGTGTCGCGCGAGATCTTCGCTTGAAGAGATCGTGGTGCATTTCGATCTCTACTAAAAGAAGATCATTATCGCGCGATACAAACGCGCGATATATCACCGACGTTCGAGATTTGCGATCCACGTTCAAGGATTCCCTTCAAGACGTGAATCCCCTGTCGAATATATATCGCTCGCGCTCGTTGTTTCGAAACTTCAGAGAAGCCGATCGCGTGATTTTTCCCACGCGCCCGCTTTCGTTCGCGAATTAAATCGAGGTTTCGCGACATCGAAGTGTCTTTAATTAAATAAAATTTTTTCAGAAAACAGGTTACAAAATTTCCACGTTTTTATCAGCTTCATTATTATATTAGCTTCATTATCTTCATTATTATTTCTTCAGCTTCTATTTTGCAAATTCACGCGACTCCGCGATGACAATTCGCCAGGTGAAAAGTCCAAGATCTCTCTCTCTCTCTCTCTCTTTCGTGAGGCTCTCGCGATTTCGTGCATCCGTGCATCTCGGACATATCTCGCGGAATCGCGCGAGGCTCGACGACGAAGCGGACTGGCTGCCGCTGCTTGCTGCCCGATCCTCGAGCAAAGTGAAAGTTAGACGTGTGGGCACGGGATGCGCACGAATTCATTTTTTCGGCCTCGCGTTAGACTTTTTCCCTTCTTCCCGGAGCGGCGAGGCGCATCAGTTTCCCATGTATGCGCCTATAGCCTACATGGTCGGGCATGCACTCGCATCTCTCTCTCTCTCTCTCTCTCTCTCCCTTTTTCGCCCTCGTCCTCGTTTGCATCGTTCGCTAGCCACGTTACACACACGTGTACGTATTTGTATGTGTGCGAGCGGTGCATCTTCCAGCCTCACACACATATGTATACGTGTATCACGCACGCGTGCAGCTGGTACTCACGTGACTTATTGACTCCGCGCGCATCTATCTACTATGCGACGTATCTCCCTATATCGCACACCCGCGCCCGATATCGAGTCTAAATGACGCAGAATCGATGAACGAACTCTTCCCACCGACCTCTCGCATTTTCTACCAATTTTTTTCACCCTCGAAATTGTATAGATTTTTAATTTACATCCCGTTTGCTCTTAGCACTTGATATTTCTCCCTTCCTCTTTTCCCATTGGTTTTATTTTTAAGATAACATTTTATTTTATATTTTAAGATAATCTTTTCTCAAAGTGCAAGATGGAAAATTAAAATAAATTGATCATATTAGATGCGTGAATATATAAATAAATATTTCATTTTATTTAATTAATATATAAAAGCTATTTAAATGATAATAAAATACACAATTGGAAAAGAGCAACAATAAAAATTGACTTGGATAACGATTATGAATTTTTGTTATCTCTTACAGATCATTGTTCAAAGTTTAATGACGAGGTCAGAAATTAATATTGCCGGAGAAAATATGTTAAATGAATCGGTTGTGCCTGCACGGTTGCATAATGAAGTTGAAAAACCTGTCACTTTTGACAGCTGATGCGTCTGTAATAATGAGAATAGTATTTATGCGATAGGAACCTGTAATACAACTTCAACGTAACATTTTATTATGTTTAACTCATTCATCTATTCGTGTCTGCTTATATCGATGTGTTTTACTCGAGATATCTTTATAAATTTCTTATAAAAACCACTTTAAAAGTAATCATAAGAATACGATACTCGCATGATTAAGAGAATTAAAAAATAAAAAATTACGTAATACATCTTTTAGTATTTAGTAGAGAAAAGGAAATTGAATATGCATTATTAATTCTCTAATTAATGCATATTTCAATTAAAATACTTCAACCAATAGATATATTTAAAATTATATATAAAAAATAATGCTCTCTCGATTCGATATTTTTTTAGGGAAAAGTCAACTTTATACTTGCATACAGAAATATTTTTGGATCCGAAATATTACGTATAAAGAAAGCGACAAAGTAGCTCGCGTAGGTGAAGTCGCTCTTTGTAGTCCGGCGTTTTATCTCTCCCCCTCTCGGATTAGAAATTGCCATTACTCTTACTAATACGAGCGACGTATTCACTCCAGTTCTAACCACGACTTATCAGATCGGTGCACGTAAGACGTGTATACCAAGCCTGAACCGATTCTGCATGACGCGGGTTCCGATGAGCGCTAACAGCGTCGTGAGATCGAACTCCCTAGATCTTCGCGATCGAGATATATCGAACCGCTGCGCGTCCAGAAGAGAAAGAGAGAAAGCAAGCAGGTAGGTTGCGATCGTTGTGTTGCCATTGTAAATGTGCGACCTTTCCGATTAGTCGCCGATCGCGTACTTTATTTTTCCGGTTCTCCCCCTTCGACACGATCGGCGATTCCTTTGTCTCGCGGGATTATATCACGTGGTCGGGCAGCGCATCCTCGATTTATCGTTAAGTGCACCCGAGATGCAACCGGTATATCGATTCCGAATGACCGCGGAATCGATTCGCGTATAAAGAAACGATCGGGAACTCTACGATTCTTATATAAAACATCTGATCCTGCATCGATTGCTAATTAATTATTTTAGCTTTGCAAATAATTCGCGTATAATTCATGCATACTAGTGGCGCCAACTTGGGAAAAATATTGGGAGGGCGAAAGGCAAGCATTTTAAAAAGGTCCTTTTTTTGATAGCCTTTACATTACCGAGAAATGGGGGATAAAAGGATGTATATTGACATCATTTTGATTTTTCTGTTCTCTTTGGGATACGATGAAGGAAGTATATCGTTTAATAATTTTATTGGGGGCGCAAAAAATACTCTGTTCCCAAAGTCGGCGCCATTGCGTGTACTAAACCAAGAGTTATTATGTGGCAAGACGTCTGAAAAATAAGAATGTGAGATAAATGATACGTTTCAAGCGCAAGTTATATTTACAGAAATTTATATAGATTTGATATCATCCTAACAGAATTGGGTAACATTAAATATTTTAGATATACAGAACGTCTGACATAAAGTGTCACATAAAAATATATAAATTAAGATTTTTCCTCGGCAAAAATGTCGAGGGAGGCCATCATTTTTTGCATGTTTCCAATTTTTGCCATCATGTATCTTTATAACTAAACCTTAAATTTAAATTTTATTAAAGTAAACTCTACGTGAAATTAATTGAAAAATGTGGTTTTGTTAATATTTTATTTCCACAAGGCTTAGTTTGCGAAAAACCCTTTTCTTTCAATCACTTATAACTCGAAAATGATTGATGCCTCAACATTTTTGCTGGGGAAAAATTGTCTCCAAATAACAAGATCTACTTGTATATTTTCGGTGTGACATCTGATGTCAGACACCCTGTATAAAACACTATGTAAATAATAACACATTCTTTTTATCTACTTAGCTACCCGATAACAAAAAACTTTACGGGTAAAATATCGCATATCATTCTCAGAGTCTCATCTTTAACGCTCCAAAAAGCGTTGCCTAAGTATTGGTGTCGTTATAAAAATAAACAATGTTGCCTTGGAAAGGAGGATGGGATATATATGTACTCGTAGCAATCGGGATACATCGCGGTTGTCTTTTATCACTGGGGACCGATGAAAACAATAATGTACGAGGGTGTGAGGTGTAGGCTATCGATCGACAAAGCGAAACAATGGTCTCGACTACGACGTAACAAATGATTGGTTTCTTATCGGCTATATGGTGGCGCAACGTCACGGTCAGCTTTCCCGCGATCGTGGAAATTGCTCTTTTTGGCACAATGCACGCGCTTAGAACGATATGTCTTCTGTCGGCATTAGATACGTATTGCAGAAGTCGCGCGACCTTTATCGCGCTTTAGATATCATGCTATTGTATATTTGGTTAATTTCAATATATATATATATATATATAGGTATGTAACACACATTTTATTTTTGCGATAATTATTTCAACTGACAATAGTACTAATTATGACTGATATTGTAATTACGTATATAGCTCTTTTTTATAACAGTTTTTGAACAAAGTTCTAATTTGAGTTAGTAAGAGTTGACAAAATTTGTTATAGGTACACAACTCCTGTATTATACTCTTCCTTCACAACAGTAACATATTTTCTTGCTAACGATTTAAAATTAATATCGCCCCAGACTTCCTAATTTTATATCAGCTTAATGGCTGTTGCATTATCGAATGCAGACTCCATCAGTCTCAATACTATCTCGTCTCATGTATTACTCATGGCTCCTACGCGGCGTCGTCGCTACAAAAGAGACTTAGAGACGTTTTTCTGTTCCCTGCCTCGGTACGGAGCGGTATAATATGTTATCATAGAACAAGGGGACTTTCCAGGTATAGGATCCGGCGAATCCTCTCGCGAGTGTACGTGACTTTGGTGTATTGCCTGTATGCAGGCCGGGCGAATAAGCAGCTCGACTCCGAAGCCAATCAGTTCGCGTAATGGAGATCGATAGTCATAAGCCGATCTTCCGCGAGCACGCGGTGCTCCAATATAATGCACATCGTATCACCGACAAACGCGGGCTCTCTCGAATCCCTTCCCCTTCTTCCTCCCCCGAATAGGCGCACACGCTGTAAAGCAATAAAGTAATGAGTTCCCGTCAAAGTACATATTGTGAAAATGCCGTCCAAGCCGCTGCGGCGAATATTGCGAATCCGCGGAAAAAGCGCGTCTTTCTCTCTCTTTCTTCTCTCATTTTTTTCCCTCTCTTTCTCTCCAGCTCTCTCGATCTGGGCACATCTTTATGCGCCATAAATTCCCCATTACGTTACTCGCCGCTAACAACGCTCGCTCAATGTTTCGTATTAATGGTGACAGGTGACAGAGAAGTTATTATTATTATTGCGCGCGCAAGCTTTATATCTCTTTGTAAAAATTGCAGGAGTCGAGCTGTGATTAAAATTATGGCGAGGCTAAAGTTATCGATCATGACGATTTTTTTCGGGGGAAAAGTTTCTTTAAATTTTTTAGTGATTTTTTTTTGTAGAAACATCAGCGTTTATTAAAATCTTTCAACTTTTCTGACAAATATCGCAAATTACTGAAAACGTGATTGCTTTTCAATTCGAATTAAATATCGTTTTTAGATTTCTCGAATTCAGCTTTCTATTAAAAATTGAATCGAGATTAAAAAGTTTGAAATTTCGAATTTCTTGACACGCGTTCGCGCGAGCTTCGTCATATTTTTATCGCGTGACATAAAATTTGGAACAATTTTTTTTTACTTTCCGCGAAGCTCTTGTCAAGTTTGGAGAGTTAAAGGATAAAAGCGGATGTGTTCATAGAAGAAATATTTGTAATCGGGACAGCGGTATATTATGTAGAGACAAAGTTACGTCTTTATAGTTTCCGCGCGTGAGCAGCGTCCGTTCTTATCGCGCTGAATAAACCGAAACTAAAAAACGGACACAGACGAACGGACGTCGTTGAGATGAAATACTGGCACTGTCCACTGTGCCCCACCTGTACTCTTATCTGAGCACAAACATGCGTATCCCGTTCCGGTCACAAAGAAACGTGGGTCAGTCTGGAGCACGAATATTTCCGTTCCTTTTTTTCCCCTCTCGAGAAGCTCTCGCAACTCCGAGGCGCTATAATAATGCATGTAAGTGAACAAGCATAGATAAGATACGAATCCTTGACGTTACAGCGATCATTAAGATAAGTGACGCATATTTTAGTGATCAACATCGAATTAACGTAGCATCGACGTAGCAAATGACACAATAATTTTTATAGCTTGCGGAGATTCGTGTAGATTTACATTTATGTGTAATATTTAGATATTATTTAAATATATCATTCCATATTTTATTATTTTCTATTTTATTTTTAATATTTGTTTATTACATATATATAATACTCGAAATATTACTTTATTAAATCATGTATTTCTGTTTGCATTTCTGTTTTATTATTTAAAAATTATTAATTTTTTCTAAAGAGAATCTTGTAGCATTTGTATTCAAATCTTGAAATGTTATTATAATACTATGATTGATTATATAATATTAAATGATTGAAAATGTATGTCACTCATAGCTACATATAATATTAAACCATTTACTTGCACGAATAAGTCGTTATTTTCCCATTAATTTGTTTCCTCGAATGAATTTGTCCCCTCGATCTTTTGTATCAAAAGATGTAATCGGAATTGTAGAAAAAGGAACTGTGGCATTTATTGACATTACCGTACAATTTGATATTCGTGCGTGTGTAATACGTGACGGAGGAGAGCGCTTATTTGATAAAGCAATTTCTTAGGCATTATTCCACGATCGGTCGATGGATTTTTAAATTTCGCGCCTCCGCGAATGGACCTCTCGCGAATATTGCATATCATATTTCCGACAGTCACGTGCCTGTGTGCGAATCGCTTCGCGGCGCTCTCGACGATACATAAGTGAAGCAAATGGAGGGTCGGAGAGCATCGTGGTCAGGGATTTTACCTGACTTTCACTTAGCACTCTCCACTAACGGGCCCTTGTAATTCCGAGGTGCGATGCATTGTAGATATACGTCGTTCTATTACGCCTATATGTGTTTACGACCGCGCGATTTCAAAGAGCGATCGCTCTCCTCGAAAAAGAGATATATAATGCATACACACGGATATGCATTAAATCATATATTATTAAGCATTCTTCGATCCGAGCTATTGTTTCCGCGTCTTAAGCGCTTTCACTTCGATATATCCAATCAATTTATTAGAATAATATAACAAAATGCATTGGAATGAAAATGCTACTACTATAAGACTCTCGCTTGACAAAAAAATCCAATAGAAACATGGAAATGTAAATAAAATACATTATTTAATTAAGCAGTAATATTTTTGTGAATAAATGAAATAAATAGAGTAAAATCTCCCACGCTGAAAACAAAATTGCTAACTTGACTAAACCTTTCAACTAAATTACTATTTTGTCAACTCAACATATATTTAAGTCAAATATACGTTTTGTTAAATTTAATGTCATATTTAATTTAAATAGTTTTATAGGTTCAATCAACAAAATAATATTTAAATAGTTTTAATATTATTTAATAATAAAAACGTAGATATTTGAGAATCGCCAGACAGAATTTAAAAAAGGTAAAATTCTTCTCTCGACCGTACTGGCAAATATTATTTATTCAATCACATTAATTTCAATTATTAGATTAATTTTTTTAATTTATTCAATTTGAGAATCTCTATCATCTAAACGATTAATTTTAAATATATTTTTTTTAAATTCATCATTAGAATGATTAAGATCTTACCCTCCAATTAATCACAGTTATAATGAAATCCCTACAATTTAAAATTTTAATTAACTATATTAAATTTAAATCTATAAATTATTTTATTTAAATCTATAAATTATTAAGGTGATTGAATAAATAATATTTGCCAGTACGGTCGAGGGAAGAATTTTACCTTGTTTAATAATAATTAAATAGTTTTATAGGTTCAATTAACAACATAATAAAATAATATATACAATTTAGTTGAAAGGTTTAGTCAAGTTAACAAAATTTTGTCGGTGCAAGAACGTTAGAAATCGTCCGTCTTCACTCACGAATATCTTGGAGGTAATTTCGAAAGAAGATCTTCGACGAAAGGAAGATTCATCGATGCCGAGACATTTTGTCGTGGCCTCACTTGAACGCATGGACAGTCGGACGTAGACCCCGAGTGACAAATTACGGATCGTTTCACGATCCTATGACGTGCTTTCTCGCACATCGGCCAACTTGTCGCGGCGGGTCGGCGACGATACAGTAAGAAGAGGCGTCCGAGGGTGGATTTTTATCCGGGTCGGCGACAAAGCGGGGCCCCTCCAAATCCCCGGGACAGTCGTGGCCGGAAGAATGCCCCCCGGGATTAAGATTATAACAGCCGGTGGACCACCCAAAAAAAAGAAGCTGTTAAATCGCGCGGCGAAATAGCGCGGATCATCTCGTGTCGATTCAAAGTCCAATGTAGAGGACTTTAGGAAAAGTGAGATCCGAAAAAAAACCCTCTATATATCGTAGCTGCCGATTAACAATCTTACTTGTTCAACTTTTATAAGAAATTCTTTTAAGAAATATTATTTTATGTAAATTTTGTTACGCAATTTCTCTCCCTCTCTCGTATATATTTTTAACGAGAATATCTCGCAATAAATCATACAAGGGGGCAAGACGCATGTGTGAAACGTATCAGGTGTGTGAGTGCCTCTGAAACGGAGACCGTAGCTTTTGAAATTACCATTTTCTCCTGCCCGTTTATCGACACACATCGGTTCCACCCTTCGCATACGCGGTAAAAAAATGGTCGAAACCAGCCGAATCTCATCGAAAGTTCCCATGCGCCTAACTGTTCATTGGGATCTAATATTTGAACGGATCTCTGGTTTCAATTGAAAATCAACAACGCGCGGCGCGGATGAAGGACGCAGTAGTTTGGTCCAGGAAGGAAAGGAGATCGACGAAGAAAAACCGGCGAGAATCCGAGACAAAGATTTTCGGGTAGAAGAGAAGGGCGGAGAAAAAAAACTGTCTGCCCTAACGGATTCTGGGATAGAGAACGAGGGCCCTGGCGAACGTGAAAAAGGGCAAGCAGTGCACCGAAGGAGGGGGTAAACGAAGGAGAGAAGGGAAGGTACTATACGGTGTTCCGTTTTTTTTTTTTTTTTTTTTTCCATCGGCCGGTGCACCTTCGCGGCTCGTAAAGCTTCATTCCGTTCATCTTCTCTCTCTCTCCCTTGCCTCCCATCTTTCTCACTCTCTCTTTTTTTCTTTCGCGCTTTAGCAGAATCTTTGGTCTACTCCTGACCGGAGTCTTATCTTTACGATATTTGCGTGCATTATCTCGCGCGAGGAGTACACAGCACCGGGATTTCTTCGAGGAACGAGCCAAAACCGCGCGGAGCGAGAAGAGAAAAACGCGAGTGTGCCTTCTTTATCTGCGAGCGAGGAATTAATCCAGCCACCAGAGAGACGAGCTCTTCCATGATCTCCTGAGCCTTTGGGGAAGAATAATTCTCCTCTCCCCTTTCTCTCAACCTCTTCTTTCCGAAGGGCGTTGCGCTGAAAAATAGTCGCGCTCCTTCTCCGTTAACTCCTGTCCCCATTATATGATGTTACGCCAGTAATTAGCATAGTCATCCACAGGTGGTTGATCGTGAAATATATCGCTACCGTAATACATAGTTGCGTATATGTGTGCGTGTTTTAGGAGATTTTAACTCCTACATGATGAAATTCTCTTATTTGAAGATGTAAAAAACTCTGAAGTCACCAGATGAAAATTAAAAAATGGTAGTAATTTAATCAACCAACTCTGGCAAATTAAGTGATATTTATTTAATATTCACGACGTTTCGGCCCTTATCAAGTGCTACAATATATAATAATGACAATTATTAGAGAATTAAATATTAAAAAGTAACAAAGTAAATGTAATAAAACAATAAATATTTCCACACAATAATATGTAAACCTACCTAAAACATAACTTTTTATAAAAAAAAACTTAATCTTTGATCTTAGAATGTGACAAGATATAATGTGAAGCAATTAACTGTGTTATTGTGTCGGTTTTAAGCTCTTTATATATACTCATTACCTTGATCAAACTGATCAACTGGTTTTTTTTTTTTTTTTTTATCAAAAGTTATGTTTTAGGTAGGTTTACATATTATTGTGTGGAAATATTTATTGTTTTATTACATTTACTTTGTTACTTTTTAATATTTAATTCTCTAATAATTGTCATTATTATATATTGTAGCACTTGATAAGGGCCGAAACCCATGGCCAAAACGTCGTGAATATTAAATAAATATCACTTAATTTGCCAGAGTTGGTTGATTAAATTACTACCATTTTTCTCTTATTTGAATTTTTCTGAGCCGGTGATGCTGAAACGCGCGAAGAGAATAACACTTTTTAGCAAATCGAGAGATCGATGATACTCGTTCAATTAAATATTAGTGAGACAAAACTGCGTTTAGAATTTTCTTTAATAGGAAATATCTTTAATGCCAACGAATGGGAAAAGTCAAAATCATTTCGAAAGCAAAATTTTTAAAATTAATAATTAAGTAATGTTTACAATGACATTATTAAAATAAAAAAATATTTGAGAAATGGAATAGTATATAAATTCTTAAAAAATTAAAACATTATTTGAATAGTGACAGATTTTGCGCTAAATTGCACGTGATATATTCAATTGACACGTAATTACTATTTTATTATTAGAAGCATTGTTCTCATTTTTTATTACTGTCGCTGAAAAAAAGTGTGCAATGTCAAGCAAAAACAATCTGCTTATTATTAGAACCGCAAAAATCTTGGATCGAAACAGAGAAAAGAAATGACTTTTCCGCGCGCCGGTGCTATTATAACGGCACAATCGGAATCTCATAGATCAGTTAGTCCGGCCACGTCCTTTACATTTGTCGTCGTATAAGAATAAGGTGCGCACAAATCGGTATGAAAATGCGTCGCAGACTTCAGCATCATCTCCCGCCGCAATTGGAGCCGCTCCGTGTCCCGGACAATGAACGCGTCCACTTTAAAACAAAGGACCCTATCAGATAAACGCTTTTTCGATACGAGAAGAGGACGCATGAGGGCTGTCCACTGCAGACTGATGCCACGGCGCGATTAACTTCAAACGAAACTGCCCGTCCTATGTCCCGTCCGGCATTATTCTGAAAAAGCCATTTTTTTACAACCCCTTCCTCGAAGTCGCGGACGCGAATTTTCTCTTGACCCGCACCCGAAAGCAGGAAGAATGAACGTTAATTATAGAAAAAGATAAATACACAATTCTTAAAAATCAAAGTCTGAAATTGTTTTGGTCTCATCTTACTTTTTTAAATATATTATTTTTTATTTTTTTAATCATGGGCGTCCGCAAGATTTTTTTCCTAAAAGGGAGCATAATTATTTTTTTGTTTTTTAATTTTTCAAAATTATTTTGTTTTATTTTCCTATTTTTTAATATTAAATATGCAAATGAATTTTAGTATTTATTCAAGGGAAAAGCAAATGCTTAATTTTGCTTGCTACCCTCTACGGACGCCCATGATTCTGATTGTTTCATTATCGTTTCGTTGGCAGCTGATTCCGCACAATCTTTAATAAATAACGAAAAAATGGGTGACGAGAAAAAGTATGTGTGTCACCAAAGATTATACTATTAAGCGACGTATCTATATCTATATCTATAAAAAAGGATCGATGTAAATAATGGAGCCACAGTTATCTGAAGTATCCTGAAAACGGGTCGTGCGAAAGGATAAAATAAGATTCGGCGAGAAGCATGTTACTATAGTAATCATAATGTTAATAGTCTGCGAGGTGTTTGAAATGTCGGTATCTCCTGAGAGAGCTGGTTCGCTCGACTTGAATTCAATGTGTGAACCGCATGCAACAAAGAAGGTTACGCGGCGTATTCTCGATGCTAACAAGGGGTTAGGAGCCTCCGCGATAGTTCCTGAAGAAGCAATTTTCCGGAAATTGGCCAATTTATCGACACCTTATTGCGCAGGGACGCGGCAGTTCTCGATACGACGCAGAAAGGACCGGACTAAAAAATTCACTCGCTATCTCAAATTGTCCGCGTATCTTTGATAAGAAACCACGATCCTCTCGCGATCTAATCAAGAATCTAACTGAATAAATATCGCCATATCTTATCTCTGTTTTATTTTGCATGTGTATTTTCGTCCAACATTATTATCTGCAAAAAAAAAAAAAAAAAATCCGCATCGAAACGCTTAATTCACGAAAGCAGCTTTTATTAGAATTTTTCAACACCGCGCGGTCAAATCGTTATTCCGATAGAAAAGCAAATTTTCCTCGCCTTATCGGAGCCACATATCTACACGATCCAAGACTTAATCATCATCAACACACGAGGCGTAGGTAGGTCAGATATGATCGACGAGAGCCGCATCTGTGCCGCTCGCGAAACGTTTTCGCGTGCATCGGTAACGAGAGGCAACGTTAAAGGCGCAGGCAGGGCCAGTTTCTCACAGGAGGCATCGGGACTTTCTCTGTATATGCCGTGGATTTTTCCTAGCGTATTCGTATAGGTCACGCCACGGGGTCAGGAATGCCCTTAATAAAGTAACCGCGCGTACGCGGTAAGTAGCGAGACGCACGTTACGCGCGGAATAATGCCACTTTCTTAGCGAGCCTCGACGCTCGGACACACATACGTTAATTTATGCGAATATTTTTCTCTTTCCGCGGTTCGACGATATTTTCACGCCGTTTCGCAATCGAGACGACCGTCCGTTACGTATATGTGCGACGAAAATAACGACGTCGTCGACATTCGCGAGACGCGTCGTATTAAATCAATCATTTCGGAGAGAGAAATTCCCACGGAATTAAAAAGAAAATTCTCGGAACATGATTCCCCCGGGTGTTCGACTCATGATAAGACCCACATCGCGCGTATTGTGCCACTTGTAGAAATAATTCAAGATTCACGTACTTTCGATTTTTGCACGAATCTGCGATTATCCAAAAATTAATTATATCACGCAGACGCGATCTGTCATAATTAATCGTTATTCGTCAATTCAAAATTAGAATTGAAACCACACGGTAATGTATCAAGTATTAAATAGGAAATAGCGAAACATCCAATTATATAATATTGCATGTCTGGTGATTGCTGGGGAAATTTATGAAAGTCGAAAAAGACGCAACACAAAACGATAATCACTTTCTTACGGTACGACTATTTTCGCTGTTTCTACCGTTGCTCCGAAAATCCCGATAAGCTTTATCACGCCGAAGCGAAGGAAGAAATAGGGAAGATCTTGCGTTAGGCAGACAGTTAACATTAATGAAACGGAGCGTATCTACTCGGTGTCTCAAGACGAAGAGAGCGAGCGGAGATCATAGATAAGTTACGTGTTAAAGCAGCATACGTCGTAACTACCTGTACAACACGGAGAACCGTGTTCCGGTCATTCGCGTCCTTCTTGAAACCGCCAAGTTTCCCAGGCGCTCGTATAGCGTGTTGCATAGTAATCTTTTCGCCATTGATAACGCTCTTGTGTTGCTAATTAATTTAATTGGAAATTTATGAAGATGTGTATACTGCACCCTGCTGTTATATTAATTGGAAAAACAGGGAGATTTATTTAAGAAAAAAAAAATTGGATATGTATAATGAAAACATACAGTGATTAAAATCAAATATATATAACAAATAATCAAATAATTAATATAATAATAAAAATTTATAATATATATATTTCAAAGATTATATTATATATATTTACGTGTCGTCTATCTGAAAACATAATAGCAATAAAAATGGAATATATTGTGTCTTTGTGTTGAAAATTATACCAATTTTAAAAAAATGAACAGAATTGAAATGTCAAATTGTTACACAATCGCGCTTACATTTTGAACATTGCGGTACATTCGAAATTGCAATCTGTAATTTAAATGTACATATCCTGCGCATCCTGTTATCATAATCACGTATCCATGGTGCATGTACCGCCGATTACCAAACATCCTGAAATCGATCCTTCTCTAGAAAGGTCTCTCGCCTAAACACGTTCGAAAGATATATTCCCGCGCGTGTTATCAGATTTCGCGTATATTAAGTATGCTTTACAGAGTTTTACGTCACGATCTTGTAAATCAAATGTGATTCATGCGCGTTGAGGGAACATAACGTTAACATTAAACTATTAAGATTCCGGGTCAACGTAGTATAAAATCGCTGTCGCGGACACGATCACGCGTCATTTTTCAAGTACACCCCGTTAAGGCTTAATTATTTCTTATATAACAGCGGTCGCGAATTGTCTGATTAGAATAAGCGTGGAGAACTGATCGGCGACCTGTCACTTCCTTCGCGCGCGACACGACTCTCTCTCTCTCTCTCTCTCCCCTATATAAAATCCTCCAAGTTCCGTCTCTCGTTCACTCGCTCGGAGGTCACCTAGGCTCGTGAAACGCTCTCGCGCGGACGCGATCCTCTCTCTTTCTCTCTCTCTCCGCGCCGAAGGAGGATGTGAGGGCGTGAGACTCCTTGAGTGTGGGAGAGTACAAGGCGCATTGTAGAAGTCGGAGCGCGCCGACATCGCCGACACCGACGTGGCTGCCGTATAACGCGAGTTCCCCCTCGTCACCTTTCGCGCGAGGTAGCGGGGACCTCGGCGTGTGCATCTCTCCTATGAGGAGGGTACCATCCGCGAAGTAGTCTCATTTCTCGTGTGAACTGACCACATGGGTCACGTACCTATTATCATTTCCCGGTGTCTAAGCCGTAGGAAAGAATGAAATCTAGATCGCCGGAAGCCCCTCATAATTAACGCGCCCGCGCGAACAACGCGAAGAGGGCAACGCGCCGCGCAAAGCCGGACTAATGGGAAGAAGAAAACGAGGAGAGAGAGAGAGAGAGAGAGAAAGGAAGCGCGACGAGGTACCGAGATTCGAGCGAGTGACCCGGAAATATCGCGTGTGCGCTGCAGGTATATCCGATGACCGATATACCGGGTGTGCTCGAAACAAATTTATGACTTATTGGCAGCTATCGTGCTTAGCTGCGCCTACTTTTTCGGGGATGTAGGTCGCCTTTGAGAGGATTATTCGTGAGCGGAACAGCGATTTCGATCTCCGTTATGGAGAAGAAATCTATGAATTAGCGTGATAATTGATCCTCGCGCAGACATAGTGCGAATTATTTTTCACGTTATTCATCGTTTATTATGTTTCTGTAACACGAGGAAAAAAGCAGAAATTAAATAAAAATTTCTCCCTCCTTTTGGATCTTCTTGGAAAAACATTGTAAATTATTCATTTTATATATATAACTACTTTATTCTTTTTTTTAATATTATAATATAATTGTAGTATTGAAAATTTTGTCTAGCATAGAATAAAATCCGAGAACTGTTTTGCATATAAGGAAAAATATAAAGACACGCTTAATAGTTATTCAAATATCACAAATATTTCAAAGAATGTTCAAGTGTAACAATTTTTTCATATATCTGTTACATGTAAATTCTTCTTTTATCGTAGCATATCAATATCCCAAGAGCTTTAGATAAATAAAAATAAGAAAAATGGACACGGTCCGTATAGAACCCAGAAATTAAGTACCTTGCAATTATTGACTCGCTAGAGAGAAATTATTAAGCGAATCGCGTCAACTCGGATGTTGATCAATTTTCGATCAACGAATCATGGGATTCTTCCAAAATACCATAAAGCGTTATTTCCAAAAATTCGCACAATTTTCCTCCAAAGAACCAAGGATGGTCAGGCGTCAAGGGTTACGTTGTTTTGACGATCTCGCTGTCATCGTCTCACTGGCGCAGCTGTTGTTTTGTCGTTGCGCAAACGGACCCGTGCAGGGGATTTTCATGGGGGTGTCCGGACGTCGTCGGATCTGTCCGTCCGTCCTTCCAACCCCGAAGAAAGGGTTCCCGTTATGCTGCGAAGTTCACACATGTGGAACTGAAAGCCCCCGGACTGCTCCATTATATCACCTACCACCTTCGTCCACCCCCTAGAATGCATATGGTCTGCAGTGGAAGGGGTGGGGAGGGGGAGAGACGCGCGTCATCTTGCAGCTTGCGCAATGATTGGGAGGACCAGCATAGCAGCATCTCGCCCCCTCGTGTTTTCCTCTCGTTCTCGGCAAACGATCATTTTCGTGGAAAGAGTGGGGAAACTCCATTAACGGCTGCAGTCGTGAATCGTCTCGCTTCCGGTGCGAGCTTTAACCCTAAACTCGATAATGTGTTCTACGTATGATCTTGTAAGAGGAAATATTGAATGATTACTTTAAACAAATAGCACGTGGCATCTTATGGATATGATATATTAATTAGAATTTTAGAATTTTTTTATAAATATAATTCGCATAAATCTGAAAAATGCACAAGTATATATAATATATATATATATTTTTTTTCATTACATTTACATTATATTTGCTTTTTATAATTTGTATATTAATACCTCTTTAAAAATATTAATATATTTATATTTTTATTTTAAAAAATACTCCAATTTATCTTTAATTAATTTATTAACTTTTAAAATAGAAATTACATTATTATATTAATATATCACATCATATTGCGCATAATTAATCATGCATATAACTGCACGAAATCATCGCAGGGATTATATTTCAAGCATTAAATACGTAATCTGACGAGATATATGTGAAATATCAAATTATATCGCTATATGCGAGCATACATTTTCATTCACAGTCACGCTTGATTTAGCAATGTTCGATCCTTGTAATTTAATTGTATGAATCGCCTAACGGATTATAGCTAATTGCGCGATTTGCGGGCTCAGGTAGCAAAACATGATGCCAGACTCTCGCAACGATTGTCCTTTTCGAAAGTCGACAGGAAAAAGTCGTTGGCTCCAGTGGAATTGACAGTGTGCTATCATGGGTATATCTTACCGCATAAGGGCTGCTTATGGGGGTAAAACTCGTAATAGGAAGAGAGAGAGAGAGAAAGAGGGGTGAGTGACAGGCCACGAAAAAATCAGGAGGCTGGATAGCTATTAATATATTTTTTTCTCCGACCACCCTTATTTAGCATAGGCACGAAAGAGGGCTCCGCTCCTCCAGTAATCTAACCCTTTGCAAACAGCCTGGGAGAAAAAAGAGGAGAGGACGGGAAATACACCAACCGACAGTCGGGAATCGCTCGGGGCGAAAAAAAAAAACGCGCCTCTCACGGTGCGCTCTTTCTGTCCACTATCTTTGATAGCGGTGAAAAAGTGTCACAAAAAGCACGATGCACCGTGCAATCGCGCGTGTACGTGTGTCCAAAAAATCATAATATGTATAAAGTATCTGATACGCGAGGACATCGTTGTTAATGGCATGATTTAATGACGGATCTCGTGAATTTTATTTTAGATGGCGTTATTATATATAAGTAAAAAATAAATGCAATAAATTATTTTATAGCTGAATATTTTCCAATTTTATGAATATATGTACACCTATAGTTTTTAAAATCAAAATAAATTAAATTAGCTTTGTATATTATATAATTGATTTTAAAATAAATTTAGAATTCAATAATTTGACTACTTTGCATGATTTGATCAAGCTTTGTCGTAATAATGATATTTATAATATTAAATAATTTACGTTGCACTCCAATTACCATAATTAATGTAAAAAAAAATAATGTAAAACAAGAGTTGTCTCTTGATTCTTCTATTGATTTACGTGTAATCCTTTGCTTTGTGGTCATTTCCACTGACTCGAAAGGTCACTCGTCGATCCTTTGATCAGCGCTGCTGAATCAACGAAAAAAAAAGACAAACGGACCATTTCATTATCCCGACGTTAATTAATTATTCTTGTCCATCGTCAAAGTAATTAATCTCCGCTGAGACAGAGGCCCTCCGCCACCTGACAAATGTATTCTTTTCGCTGAATCGTGCGAAACCCACCCTAATTCATTCGCTGATCGAAAGCTGATCACGTATTTGCTGAAAACGTATCATGTGTGTGTGTGTGTGTGTTACAATAGTAGGTGCAGAATAAATTCAATTTAAGATATCTTTGAAGAATCTCTGAACGCGCGTATAAAAAGTTTAATTAACGATACCTTTTTTACTTCAATCACATTGTTACGAGTATTTAAAAGTACAATGTCATTAATTAACATCACATGATTGATTTAATAATCTACAGTAAAGTCGATGTTGAAAACGATTACACGTAGTAAACTGTATTATTATTCTTAAATTCTTATATCTCTCGGGAATAAATTAAACGAAAAAATTTGATATTATAAATTATCTTCTTTTCTGTAAAGAATTTCGATATAAAATAGAAATTCCAAAAAATTAAACAATTCCAAAATATTTCGAAACGAGACCAAAATTAAATTAATAATCAATACGAAAGAATCCCAACTGGAATTAAGGTTATTATTTGAATATCTATTGGAACCCCGGTGTCGAAATAAAATGTTGCCATTGTCAAGACAGAAACAGCCGGCTGCGAGACTCGGAATAATCCACACACGTCAGATTTACCATCGAGATCTCTCCCAGCGGGCAAGCTTAACGTGTCATTAGTCATTACCATCGAAGGTCATTGCCGCGAACAGTGACGTAATTTGACTAAAGCCAAACGAGACAGAGAGAGAAAGAAGAGCCTGCTCGGCTATTCATGGTTATTATTCGCGTTTTCACGAGGGTTTTTCCCATCTTTTATTGGACAAAATCAATCGATTGCGCGAGGGAAATTGGTGCAACAACGCCGTCACATATGGTCAAACGGCCGCAAAAAAAGAGGGTGGTCGCCCAACGAGGAATGACCAAATAGCGGAAGTACGTCGACGAGGCGATCATGCGAAGAACGATGTTTAGACGCGCACGTGTTTTGTTGCATACACATGTGACTTTTTTTTTAAGTCCTAATAGGGTGAAAAAACGCGCGCGATGGACTCAGTTTTCTCCATTGCTAAATACAAATTTTAATCTCACTTCATGTTTATATTCCGAGAAATTCAAATATTCAAATAACAGTAATAATATACTAGCCAATTAAACTTTTAAAAAATATTATTTGTGTTATAATTTATTATATGGTAAATGTGGATAATTTAAGAGTATTATATATTCTTTTGGATTGCTGTGTTATTTTATTAAATGCAGACATAATAGTTGTATGTAATGTATTCTCGCTATTATTGTTTTTCGTAAAAAAAAAAAAAAAAAAATATTGTACATAATTGCGATTCGAAAGCGTGGAAGTAATGCAACGAACTTTCTTGAAAAATTCGCTCCCTCTCCCCGAACAGGCGCATAAATCCTCGAGGTAAACGCGCCCGGTCTCGAATTTCACGTGAGTAATTTTATAACCGTAAATCGACCTTTCAACGATCTTATGATCCGCGCGAAAAGAGTGACGGAAGGTAGGAAAGAGATGGAGAAAGAAACAAGATGGATAAAAAACAAAGAAAAACGCGGAGTAAAGAAGAAGCAACGCGCGTGACATTCTTTCCCATCTTTTTTCTTCATGCCGGCGGAAAAGCCGCAAAAACCCGCGTGTATAAATCGTATGCAAAGACGAGGTGAAAGCGCGGTCGGGCCCTTAATTTAGTTAATTTAGATTTTATCCGTTAGCCCCGGAGAAAAGAGAGAAGAGCGCGCTTTTTTCGCGGCCGATTCTTCCTCGGAGGGGAAAAAAACCGGCCGGTACACGGGAGACAACGAGGATGGGGTTGAAAACAAGCCAACGGCACCGCTGGCATTATTATATACTTATTTAGGATACAGGAGAGCTCGAGTCCCCGCTCTTTCCTCTCTTTTTTCGAGAGAACCCGCATGATTTTTTTTTCGCCTTCGCTACGTTCTCGTTTCTCTGTTTCCCCTTTGCTTCTAGAAGACCTGCTCTAGGACAATGACAAATGTTGCTCTCTCTCTCTCTTTCTATCTGTCTCTTGAAGACCTCATTGAGCTACTCCCCACGAGGATTCTCCTCTCCTCGCTCGCCCGCGGCTTTATTATAATCGGTGTGAAATGATAACCGATCGTGGAAGCTGGTTTTCGCGCGACCAGATGATACGGCACGGCGCCGATCTGTTTTTGTTGGCGCAAAAACAAAACCGTACTCCGCGTGCAAGAGGATAGCGAGTCAGGGGATAAGAAGGAAGGGTGGAACGCGACGTTGGTTACGAGGTAAAAAATTTACGGTTTTAAAATCACGCGAGAAATTATTATGCTCCGACGACGACGCTCGGTTGAGGGTTGAATCCGCGGGAGATTTTTTACGCCACTTTTTGCATTTTGTTGCACTTTGTTTATTGCATCGTCCCCGTTTTTTCTCGCATCTTGCCTTTAATCGCCAGCGTTTTTAAATTTCAACGAGTGACTTTGCCCTTTTTTCTCTTCGCGGAGCGGAATTGGATCGATTATTTGTTTAGCGAGAATTTTGTTTTGTCGATTTTATAATTAAAGATAATATTAATCATGATTATATAAATTAATTGTGAAATATTCTTCGATTATAATTTTGTTGTGTATTCGATGAGGTGAATTATTTAATAACATAATTTGCAATATATTTTCACATTTCTATACATTTTATAATTTTACAACTGCGAATAATTAATTTTCTTTAAAAATATCTATGTGTAAAAATTATTCAAAATTAAGATTAATAGATTTTGAAACATATGTCGCGCGTGACAGTTGAGATTACGAATTTTAACTGTTCTGTTAAGTTTGGAAGTGTATTGATTTTCTATTTTTTTTGTGACGACTGACGCTTTTTACCCAATCATCCGCCATTAGGAACTCAACTTTCCCACACCTCATTTCTGTTTTTTTCTTACTTAAGAAATTGCGCGGTAACCAAAAAAACCGTGATCGCCAACTCCAACTTTTTGCATGATTCTCAAATCGTGAGGACGGGGCGCTGGGCTAAGTGCGAATATACGTGACTTTTGGAAAAAAGGGAAGACCCACGTAGAAGGTAGGGAACTGGCTGGGACACAGCATACTGGAGGGGTACGTTGGCTGACCCTGGCCGGGGGGTGACTTACGATGGACATGTGCAATTTGACCTGTTGACCCCGGAGACCGTGGCGCGATGCATGGGGGCGAAATGTATTTGGGGTAAAAATAATACAATTTACACATAATAGGGGAGGAGGACGAGACCGCGGCGGGGATGCGCGCGTGTGTATTCAAATGACGTGTGCACGTGGGGCGAAGATGCAACGCGAACGAGGGGAGGAGGGAGGACAGTGTGCCGATGCACAATAGTCGATATGAATCGATACCTCGTCACCTTCGATCGCTCATGAATACGAAACAAACGCGCCGATTCCGGTCACTTGTGGTGTTTTCCCTGTTTTTTTTTTTTTTTTTTTTTAATGATATGTGCTACGTCTCGTTAAAAAAAGCGACGCGAGAAAAAAATGAGCGCAAGACGATCACGGAGGATTTCTCACGAGTTCTTCAGCTGCTCGATGCAAAAAAGCAGCAGGAATATCACCACGAAGTTTCGAATCAAGAGATTAGGGAAAAATTTGGAAGAGCGGGAAAAAGTTTTCTCACGAGCGCTCTCTCGTTCGTATGTAAGTTTTTTATCAGAAAAATTCTCCAACGTGTATCAGTGTTTTTAACACTGGACATTGGTCGTCCCCAGCAACACGTAGTCTGTCTGACATACATGATTGTGAGACGTCTGTCACGTAAATTAAGCGTATTCCTTTAAACATCTGCTTCTTTGACCACGTCTCTCTCTCTTTTTCTCTCATTCGTCGAATTCTCTTGAAACAAATATTTATTTCCCTCAGATATGTATATATACAATGACGCACGTTCATTTAAATCGCCATGCACACACACGCACGCATCTTCCTATTAATCTGTCATTTTATTTGAACCGAGTTCTCATTCTGCGCACGGATTAGCACTTGAGAGATAATTACACCCAAGGCGGAGGATCATCTTCTCTGTATCTCTCCGAAAGACCCGAATTTTGTCGACCGTGTTTCAGACGGGAACTTGAAAATAGCCCCGGGACATACATCCGTTGCAGGGACTGCGTGCACACGTAACGCACGGAGCCTCGAGTTCTACCCCGGTGACTATTTCTGTGCCGGCATGCAGCCCCGTGTGTTATGTCTGTCTCGAGTGAAAATCCTAACATCCCTCACACGGCTCCTGCCTCCTTTTGCCGCTCCTCCTCCCTCCCCGTACCCTTCCTTATCGGAATACTTACCCCTAGGCCCCATCCTCTCTCGTTTACGAGAACGTGAGTCTGCCCATTCGTTCTGACTCATCTAAACGCGGATAAGAAGGACGAAAATAACCGACGCACCCTACGACAGGGAGAACGTTGCATCGGGTCGTTCGCGTCGTCATTTCGGGCTTGTAATATACTAAGGAACCACGGCAGTCTTAATTTTATCAAGTTTTATGAAAGAATTTGTAATCTATCGCGTGATATTTATTTTTAAATTGAATATTGAATATATACGCGTGGAGTAAAAATTAATATGCTGAAGCACAATTGAGATACGCTTTGATAAATTGCGATTTTTTCTTTTAACTGCTCTTCACTTTAGTAAGTGTAATTAAATTTAAAGGCTTTATATACTTAGTGCACAAAATTGCATGTATTCATAAACTATTAGAATTTGACGTGAAAATATCGAATAATTTCTCTCGTCTCACAGAAAGATCGTCTTTGACTTTATCTGATTTATCGCTTCGAGTAGCGTCTAAATTGTTTAAGAATACGAGATGGAATAACGGCAGATATGACGCTGTACTATATTTATTAAAATCGCGATAACCGAATTCTTACTTTCAATATTCATGATTAAACACACACATGTTCCTTATCTGCCTTATTCGGCGTAGCGACTCGCAGAATTTACAGCCGACCGCGACAGCCGACCGGGGACATCCCCGTTATCAACTTCACGTACGCATGTATATACCTATCGCGGACGCGCGAATCCAATCGGCGATAATAAGCAAAGCCATTGGCAAACGATAGAAAGCTACAGCGTTACGTGGCTCGCACCCTTCTTCATCATTGACACGTACACGCTCGCATACTCGCTCGCAATGATATTTTATCGTCGGAGCCACAATTAATTATCCTCCAATGGGAATAATTAGCCCGGTCAGAGATACGGAGGAGTCACGTCTCGTACGTTGTTGCGCGAGATCCCGAGACTTCGCGATTAGCCTCCGTACCTGAGAGAGAGCGGACTTTTTTTTTCTCACTATATATCAGCTGAATCGGGAGAATAGCCCATTTGTGGCACTGCGCGAGGCGGCCAGGCTGATTGATGCCTAATTGATGTTTTGCGGCCGGTTAATTATAATTAGCCCGGCCGGAAATAATTAGAATAATTAGTCGCCGTGAGTCTCATCTAATGACGAGAGAGAGAGGCCTTTCCAAGTACGCGAACGCGTCCTGGCAAAATGTAGCGGAGGAAAAAATATACAATCAGAGTGACGCGGTTCCCGATCGGTCGTCTTGATAAAATTGTTCTATAATGACGTTGAGAAGTTTACTGTTTAGACATTTTTTTAGCAATATTATTTTTGCAGTTGTATGAATTAAATAAATTATTTAATATAATCAGAAGCACAGGAGTTGTTATTATTCATGTATTTATACATTCTAATATTATAATTTAATAATGATTATATATAATAAAATAATATTTATATATTTGCAATCTAATTTTCCTCATACATTTGTCCCCGTTTTTAGAATTTGTAAGCAAATAAGCGTAGTTAAAATTTTTTGTTTTATAGCTCATAACATATATTGTGTGAATGACAAAAACAATGCAAAAAAAAATATTTTTTACCATCCCCTGTCTCACCGCAATGGGCGCGCGCGATACGTGACATATATCGAGCTCGTTGGCTCGTAGCATTTTTTGCGGCTTGTTCCCGCAGCGTGTTCCGAAGGTCTGAAGGTATTGACCGGTGGCCCTCTTGGTACAGCTCGGTACCAAGGCCCCCGGTAAGGCGCACCGGCTATATGGCCATCCGTGCTGGCTGGCACCGACTATCGAACAAACTGACCAGTAGTCACGATATCCGACCGTAGCCAACCCTAGCGAAGCACTTTACCCCTTATACGGACGCCGGACTCCAAATTTGTAGTCTGACAGACATGACGCACGAACATAAGTCTGTAGTATAATAATAACCTGATACGAGCGACATTTCACGGATCTCTCTCTCTCTCTCTTTACCTTTTATATCCACTAATAATGACACAGTAAATTAAATCTCTAGAATTACATTTTTTTCGAAATGTGTGTCACATTTTTTTTACATAAATATAGCAATATATATTTTTGGATAAAAAAATATTATGCGTAAAAACTATTAGATCAGATTATATTTATAGCTTCTGATACAGTCGAAATATGAAGTGAGAGAAATTCTTCTCTATTCGAGAAAATTATTGGTTTTTTACATCATTTAAATATCGGTGCTCTTACCTGATTAGTTTTATTATCTTAAAAATCGCGTGCTCAATGCGGGATTTAAATGGATTATACTTAAAATTGTAATGGATTAAATTTTGACATGTGCTTGTCATGCTAAATGTTTTAATGAATTTTGGAATTCTATTGGAGCAATTTCGTACGATATTTATATGCTCAGATTTCACAAACATGTCGTGTAAGATGCGATATCTCGATTATATAGGGCAGTTAAAAATAACTATTTTCATGTACATATAAAGATTATAAGATTTGCTTCGACGTGACAGATATTATACAAAAATCTGATATATATACATATTTTCAATTATTATTTATTTTCCGCATTAATAATGCTATTTCTTAAAATTGAGCCTCTTTATTTCCAGTGTGATCCATATTTCTAACTTGATCATTAAATAATAATCGTGTATCTTTTTTCACATTCATTATTCATATAATTGTAAATATAAACTTTTAGAGTGTATTAAAAAGATTCTTCGAACAATAGAGTCACGGCTTATGAAACGTCTTACGCGTTTCCGCCGAGACCCTTTCTTCACTCGTTGCGTTTATCTGCAGTCATAAGGACTAGGAGAGGACATCTCGAATGGAGATCCTTTGTCCCCGTGAAATTGGAAGAAACACTCGGCGCGCAGGGACAGGACAACGAGGACAGCGACGGCCGAACTCTCTCACGGATGAGGTGCATCCGTTCTTCCGTGAATGGGAAACGCGTGTGTTACACACGCGTGCTCACGCTCACGATCGCAACCGGAGGAGATTCAGGGCGATCCTTTCGTGCGGCCACTGAGAAGGAGACGAGAGAAAGAGAGAAAGAGACGACAGTTGCGCGAATAGACCCCTATGGGTCGCGAATGGGACCCTCGGTTCCTTAGGAGAGCGCGGGAAAAAGGGTTCGTAAAAAAATGATCGGCCAGGATCTAAGATATAAAAAAAGATTCGTCCCCCTTCGCGCGAGCGCGCATGCCCTTACGGTATCCTTTCCCCAGGGCTAAGAACGATCCCGAGGATTGAGGGGGTTTTTGCAGCTGGCCCCGTCCCGAATTACGAACGAAAAGGATTCGGGGTCCATTCTTCTTCCCTGGACGAATAAGCTCCAAAGGACCTGCGTCCATGCGAGATGCGTCCGACCTGCACCTCATCCTCTACCGCTGCCCTCGATTCACATCGGGGCCCTTTACTTATCGCTCCTTCTAACCATTATGTCCCCTCGACTCGGAGACTTTTATATATACGTCTCCCTTCTTTTTTTTTTTTTTTTATTCGCCCGGTTCTCACCCACCTCTACGGTGTGATATGTATTTCATACGTGATCATATTGTCGCAGCCCTATGTCCTGCTGCGTGACAGAAGATATTTTCAGAAAGGGTTGTCAAAACTTTTTAGAGTGTTGTACACATGTAATAATTTTATGAGCGTCTCTATTTTGAATTATCAATTATTTTTCGGTAAATATATGTATTTATCTGATCGACACTTGATCGAAAAAATTACCATTTAACTCTTTGGGGAAAATTATCCTTTTTGCGATATATTACATATATATAATATATCGCAAAAAAGGATAATTTTCCCCAAAGAGTTTCTTTATAAATGGTAATTTTTTCGATCAAGTGTCGATCAGATAAATACATATATTTACTGAAAAATAATTGATAATTCAAAATATGTATAGAGACGCTCATAAAGTTATTACATGTGTACAATACTCTAAAAGTTTTGACAACTCTTTCTGAAAATATCTGAATATATATATAAAATAAAAATACATAAAATATATCGTAAATGTTATATGTTTTAAAAAAGTTATTTACGTTAATATCACACTTAGATGCATTAAATATCTTTCCCTTGAACGACTCGATGAATTTTTTGCGAGTCAATAATAATTAAATACGCCAAATTCCAATCGATGGTGTCCTCGTCGTGTACCGAGAAACTTTTAATCAAACGTGGATAAAAAGCTCACGAGCTTTGGAACAAAGATCTTCTTGCAGAGATTTCTAGGTCACTTTTGGAAGGTCTCTTTGTAAGATGCGACAGCGCGTTTTTGTATATTAGGAAACTCTTGGCCGCTGGCTCCTCCCCCTTGGGATTTTCGTATTCTCGCTTGCGATCAGGACACGAAAAGCACGCGAGAAAGCGTCCGACAGGATTATATCACATGGTCTAGCACGCCGGGCGTCCTCAAACGAGATTCGTTTTCGTGGTTCAACGAGGATCGTGAAAGATCACAAATTGCTCGGACAATTTTCTATAGGGGATCGATCTTCCTTACTAAATGCCCGCTTCCAGAGACGTCGAATGGGATTACATCGCGTGAAACGAAATGGATTTGTTCGACTCGCACGCTGGAGAAAAAATGTTTTTTTCTCGATAACGGGCGCTAAAAGCGATTTTTTTTTTATAAAAGCAACAATTTAAATAATTGCCAATCGATTTAATGCTGACGAGAAAATTGTTTTTCGTAATCGATTAGTATATTGTTGAGCTTTAATCAGCGTTATGTATTTAACAGTCGGTTGACAGTCGCCATTTATGATTATTACGAATTCAATTTCCACGCCTTATAATGACGAAGGAATCCGATTCTTATCTGTCTCGAGAGGCTGCTGTCGTCGTTATTGGAATATCCGCTTGCAACGTCATTGGCTCGAGCTATCTCCGCGCAAATACTTTCGCTCTGCGCTACTTAATCCGACGACGAATCACGTGTTTGGCCGATCGAACGCGATAGCCACGATTAATAACTCGACTGGGGAAGCGATTTAGATCATCGCGAAGCAAGTTGGTGGAACAATCGATTCCAAAAAGTTGTTGTACACATATCGCGGAAAGTCACGGAAAGATAAATTTAAAAAAAATTGAGATTTGAAATAAAGAATCCACGTGTTTTTTACTTCGTCTTGGCAACATTATCTCTTGAGCAAGAGGTTCTTCGCAAGTCATTATCGCGTCGCTTCGCATATATAAAGTCCGCGTGCAGTTTAACACCGACAATAAATTCATTCTAGGCCGAAAAATCTCGAAATCTTTCGTCCGTGGTCACGTAAAAGTACGACATCGCATCATCGCGTTGCCGTCGTCACGTTACGGGAGAGAGGGAGCAAACAATTGTACAAATAACGCCGTATTTCATGATAACACATGTACAAACAGTCTTACGTAAAGCTGGCAATTACGATAAAACTGGACGGGCGAGAAAAAACATGCGCGCTTTTCGTGTACACAGAAAGAGATGGGAAAGGGGAGAGGAAGGATGTCAAAGAAGACACGTAGTTTTTGGGTCATATCGCGAACAGAATGACTTCACGTAGCAACTATGATTGTCTCTCTGACTCTGCGATGCTCGACAAAGTTTAAACGATCGACTAGACCTTCCAAAAATATATTCACCTTGCCCTACATTAATTAAACGTCATTTTAACACAAATTAATGTTCTTACTTTTTTTAAACTGCGTTTCAATGAATTCATTTAAATCTGGCGAATCTCTCTTAAAAAATACATATGTACAATTAAAAAAAAATATTTATCCGCGTTAATAAAGATGACAAATTTTAACAAACCTTTAAAAGAGAGAATTTAATTTTTGTTCTAACAATAAGTTTCTATTATTGCATCATTTATACGATTTTGCGGAATTGTAATTTACTGTATAACGTCATGAAAAACCTTCACTCTTTGTTTAATTAATTATTCCAAAACGCGATATAAAACGCGCTCGGTAAAATTCTCATCCTACGAAATTCCCCGTATATTTACAGCGCTAATTAAGATTGATTCGTCAAAAAAAAAAAATTTAATTAAATCCCGGCGAAGCGCGCGTTACGGATGCAACACAAACAGGAATTGCGCGTAGCGCAAACGTGTCGTCTTTGTCGTCGAGCTTCTGTAGCAACGCTCGAGGATAGGTCCTTCGCGAACACGCGTGCTAGGATGCTTTCCCGTAGGTGCAACAATCCTGCGAATTCCGCATTAGCATTGCTCGCGTTACAATCGTCTCGGCGGAATTGTGTTTGGACGGGAAGGTTGATTAATCATTATCATATCTCTTTGCGACTAGGATGAAGAGAGAGAGCGACGTGAATCATCGGTCTATGTCGCGAGCTGATCGAGTCATATGATGATATATTGCGCGAGATTTCTTCTCGATCTCTGTTCACATTATTTCATCAAGAAAATAATCGCAAGACTTACAGCGGACGAATTATAATTGTAATATACGTGGCGTCTCAGCGCATGGCGTATTAAAAGAAAGAACTTACCATTCTCTTCCCGATATTCGCTTCTTAGATTTTAGCCGCGTTAGAAGACATCCCCGTAAAATCAATGAAACTGAAAAAAAAAAAGAAAATATTTTTACATAAAAATCTATCGAAAGGGGTGTTAAAAATGATATTGAATTCGTACCGCGCGAATGTTGCTTCCTTCCATAAAATGCAGTTTAAACAAATTCGAGGAATGAAACGTCCCGAGGAATCTAAACAAACGCATAGAAACGCCAGACTTCCCCAGAGGTGCGTCTCCCGTCTATCGTATCGAAAACTGATTTGCATCCCCCAGCAATCGGGCGACGATTTAGCCGTCGAACATCCCGAAAACGAAGGTAGGTGCCCTCTGACATGGAAATGGAGAAGTCGCTGATACCCGGAACGCGGATCTCCAGGCGGGGCATGCGCCGACTGTACACGTCAGGCATCTGCCGTATCGATCGTGTGTGCGACAGGGATAATAAGGGAAACCCCGTGGACCGGGGGCCGGATGAGAGAGCCCGGGCGCGCGCGTGTGAAAGGAGCCTAAGGTGCGCGCGGCTCCTGCGGCTAGGCAACCCAACTTACACGAGATTACGCCGAGCCAATAGCACGGCAAGAGCGCCCGTCAAAGGCATATCTCAATGTGTGGTATGAGCCGAGTCTCTAAAAGGGGATTAGAGCTCTTCGTATTCCAGGATATGCGCTCGCACACGTATGCCCTGGCAGACACGTATCGCGAATACACGCATATATACATATATATATACGTACGCGGGTGTGGGCGCATATATACCGAGGATATATCTCCTCTCGCGAAGCTGTGCGAGTACATCGAACGTACGCAGCGCAGGAAGTCTTTGCTGCGAGGGAACGGACGCGATCAAAGAAAAGAGCGAGAGCCGTAGGTGGATAAACGGGCGAACAGAGGAAAGGTGAGACATGAAAGGATACGTTTTGCGAAATATCTGGAGCGTACTCCTCGAGCGACTCGGGATGTTTTCGACAAGGAGCATTACACGGATTTAAAAGACGCGATTCGCGAATTGATATGGTAAAACCGGTCTATTCGTATCGTATACATGGAAATTTCAGGAATTAAATCAAAGATACAATAAATGTGTTTTTCAAAGATATACAGTTATCGAACTAGAAATTGTCTTTGGGAATTTATATAAGCGAGATGAGAGTTTGTTTGTTGATTGAGAAAAGATGCGTAAGATTGTTCATTATAATGAATTAATATCCTCATTCTAAATACAATAGCTTTCATCAATGAAATCGATCGTTTTGGTATTGCGAAGCAATCCTGCATGAAAGAAACGGATGGTAATAGAATGTCAAATACGATTACATCTGTCAATTACCAATCAATCATTTCGGTTAATATCAATCGGCATTTTCGAAATACAATTACAAATGCCATTTCCAGTTTGCTAATCGAAACCTATTTACACCATTATACGAGGGATCGATCGTCGGATTCGAGGCCTTAGCCTTTCGTCGCGTCTTTCTGAATTCGACGCGCCGCGCCGATGCGATCGCGGGAGAAAACTTTTCGCGGCAGTTCGTCGCGAACGAAAGTTCAACCGTCGAACGAAACTCCGACGATGAAATAGTGTAACGGTGTGGGGGCTGGTTTTCAAAGTCGCCGTTGACTTTCACCGTCGCCAATTATACCGACGCCTCGCGGCGCTTTCGATTTTTGCCGCGAAAAGTCGTTCGTCGTACCTTAATTTGAATAAATTTCCGAAGATGCTTTTTCTCTCTTTCTCAAGGGCCCATTCAAACCTCCTCCTTGCTCCGTTACTCTCTCCTTCTCGCGGCGACGGTGTCGTAAATCGCGAGTTCACTTTCCGCACTTTTCACCTAGTTGGCGCGCCGCCAGGGCGATGGGGGTGAGATGCTGAAAAAAGCTGCGTGGGGAGGCAGGTGGATGGGAGAATGCCAAGCCGAGAAACTTTACTTTCCGAGGGGTGCGAAACTTCCCCTTTAAGACGCAACCGCGGTACACGCGAGCCGCCGCGACATTTTACCACGTTACTACGCGCTTATCCCCCGGAATTACTTCGCTCCTCGCCACCGACCCCGTTTTTGACGAACTTTGCGAACAAATTGTCCCGTTTTACGCCGAATATTTCCACAGGATTTGTGACAATCAATTATCGAATAAGGAAAAGTTACATAGCAATATGTATATAAATGAGTAGTATTTTATGTGTAAAAATTTGTCCCTACTAAAAAAATTTTTTTTTAAATACCTGCTCTTTTTTTAAATATTCCGTATACTACTAATATATCGATTTTAAAAGTCTTATATATGGCTGAAGCATTTTCTCATTACAAAAATAAATAATCTTGTCACGAATTCTATGAACAATTTTTCTATTGACTTTTTAGATATAGAATTTTTCATTACATAAAAGTAATATAGTAATGATATAATAATTTTATTTTAAGCTATATATTCGAGATATTTGAAATTGAGTGAAAAATTGACGTCTGAACGGTTGATGGAAAAAATTAGTGAAAAAACTCGTTCTCCATTAAATTCGCTCGCGTATATTAAAATTATCGGACAAATTTCGCACATGCGGTCACGGGGTGGATCACCCCGATGTCCAGTTCGTCTAGTGACGGACCTGCGCGTTTCGCCTGGCGAGATCATACGGCGAAGACCCGATTGGATCGTCGGATTTCGCCGGGGCGGGTTCTAAGCCGGTTTAGGGGCAGTTTGTGTGTGGAGCCATCCACCCCCCTCCCCCCTCTTCTTTTACCACCCCGTGTGTGGAGGGTGTGCGAAGGTTCCGACCTGCGGTCACGTGCTGGACAAGATGCAGACGTCACGCTCGGCACGTGCTGCACGCGTGCTGTCAGGTGACAGCGAAGATTTATGGAAACGACAGAGGAGAGGCACAGACTGGCCAATTTTTGTAATTGTTAGGGTCGAGAGAAATTCTTTCATTACTTTATACTCGAAATTATTTGAGCTCACGAGAACTGTGTAATATTGCAATATATATTTAGCTGTCTATCGAAAAGAATATTTGCAATTTATTTAGACTGCTTTTTTTCTAAATATATTCTACATTCTTTATTAATTATAAATTCTCCAATGTAGCTCATTTTTGTCATTTTTAATGTTATATCTGTCAATATTTGAGTCTATTTAATAAATAATCGGTATATAGAATCGGTAATAAATATTTCGGTATATAAAATATTTGTGTTCCCCTGAAACTTTTGAATGTTTTAAGTATTCGCGGTTATAAATGTGTCCCAGTAAAGTATATATTTTTAATTAGATTTCTAATGTTCATAGTCTTTGACTATAAAAAAAATAAGTATAAGACTATTATATACAACTCGATATTATATATGCTAATAGTCATGCGAATTAATTCATTTCTCGTCAGATTAATTCACGAAGCGCCGATTTAATTTCATACATGTATACATCTCCCAGCTATTATACAGGGTCGACATTTTAGTCTTCGACTATTAATCGCAATTTATCTTTTCTGAATCCACTCACTCACCCTCGATCCCGTAAATTCGTCCGTTAAATATATGTCGCGTTCGCTCGAGAGATACATCCAAACAGAGATATACATCCAACGTCATATCCACGATAGATATCTACGAGACTCGCGCTGGCAAAAACACGAGACTACGATTCTTTTCGCGTTGAAGCGCGGTGAACGGGGGAGGACAAAGGGGAGAAACGACGGAGATCTCGGGGGTTGGTTATGTGACACACGAGCCACCCCTGCGAATGGCCGAGCGGAGCCCGGCCGCCAAACAATCGATATATGCGTTCAAAATGGCCGCCAAGAACGCCACCCACCCCACTCCACGTCTCCCTTTGCCCCGTTCCACGTATACCGCCCTCCCCCTGCCCCGGAACCTTTCCTCTCAGCCACAGGCCTCACCCCCATCGAGCTCTCTACATCCCTCTCACGTATGCCCCCGAAGCTCTTTAACTTCGGAACCCAGCCACTGACTGCCAACCAGCCAATACTATCCCTGTCGTCCGCGAGAGTATTCTCTCTCTCTCTCTCTCTCTCTTCAATTCACCCCCTTTCACCCTCTCGTCTCCTCTTCTCCTTTATCTTTCTCTCGTCTTTGTCTACATTTTTCATTTCTCTCCGTGCTTCTCTCCTTTTTTCCTCGGATATCTGTTCTGCTCGTCTCCAGTGAACGGGCTCTCGATCCTTACCCTCAAAAATGACGCCCTCGCAGATAGATAAATCTCGTGAAATTTATTGCTGCGCGCCAAGTGTTGCGACTTTTGCGCAAGTGCCGTGCACGAGTCGCAATAAAGAGCCAAGGAGAAGGCCAGGCTGTAATACAATTTTGGATGCACGAGGGTGCGAATTTCTTAATTCTTCATCCTTTCTATCTTAAACGACTCGATGGCGATACGTATGATTTGTTTGTTACATCTACGATTTTATTTTATTATACGAATATTTTTGACAAAGATACATTCAATTACATTCTCATCATATTCTGAGCTTTTGAACGTACACTTTTTGTGAGAATACTATACGATAAACCAACTTTTCGAAATCCACTTTATAAACACACGTTGCATAATTTTATGCGTTGAACTTGTTTTCTAAGTCTGAACTATTCTTCTGATTTAGAAACCAATAACAATCGTAAATCAAGCTTAAAAGCTAAAAAAAACGACGCAAATCACTTTTTGTTTTAGCGCTGGTTACATTTCTCGAGACGAAGGTTTCATCCGACGCAGTTGGAGATCGAAGAAGATGGAAGGAAACGACAGAAGCGACGAGAAAGTGAAACCGGAAAAGGAAGAGCGAAACTAGTGAGTTTATTAAAATATAATGGCGTTATCAGGACAGAGCCGCGAGAGAGTGAAGGGAGAGGCGTCAGCTTTAAGAGGGAAGTTTTCTTAAGTGTTCTTAATTAGAAGGGACCTGTTGCTTCGGAAAAAACCAGGTCACGGCCGTAGACACGCCGACAACGACGACGACGACGACGACGACGACGACGACGACGTCGACGACGCCCCTATCCTCCTCATCCCTCTAGCGACGTTCACCACCCCTAACGACCCTCAGACGCAGACTCGCCCGACGCCGCAGACTCGTAACAGTCATTATTTTCTTCTTCTTATTCTTCTTCTTGTTGTTCGTGCGCTCCCCTTCTTGCTCATCGTCAATCTCTCCTCTCTTCCCTTTTGCTCCCTTTCCTATATACACGATCTTCTCTCTTTTTCCACGTTTACTTCTTATCCCCGAGTATCACAATGCTCCGTAGAATATTTAGCAGGTCGCACCTCTCTTGTTCATAACTGAACGTCGTCGCTTTAAAAGAACGTCACATCCCGACGACTGAGTGTGAGTACTTGAGCGTTGTTTTAAGAAACGCGGTAATTTTAGCGGGAATATTCACGGCTGAATATTGCTGAAGCGCGTCTTAAAACGATTGATCAAGACTCGATCTCATTCCGCGATGTATACCTATGTGCATTCGAATTTTCGGAAAATTGATATTCTCCAATGCCAGAGAGTCTATCTGATATATCGAAACTTGGTGATCTGTTTATATTGCTTCACGATGCATCTGTTTGTCTTCACTCAAGTACTTACATTTCAAGATATTCTAGGCTACACCATCGTATATAGGAATAACGATGTGCGAAAGTAAACTTATGAAAAAATATTACATAACGATAAGAATAAATCAACGATACGCTAAAGCAATTCTTATATAATATTTAATCAATATTTTTTTATAAGAAATAATAGGCACTACAATTTTCTAAAAATGCAACCATTTTTATATCTCATCAGGCTTTTAATAAGATTTCAATCAGATTTTATTTGAGAAGAAAATCTAAATACCTCGAAACATTTTTAGCACAAATGCGATATAATATCACACTTGCCATAAACTGAGAAGAAGAACTCTAAGAAATGTAACCGTTACACATTACACGGATACAATTCATAAGCAAACATCAAATTTCTCCCAATTAGGTCGACATGAATATCCATAATGCAATTGAATAAAAATCCACGCGCCTATTGTAGCGCATAGTTTGCTACAAGATTCTTGTTCGCGTCGAAGAACCTTGTAACGCGACACCAGTCTCTCCTCGAGATCTAGACCCGAAGAAAACGGCCGAAAATATCGACGACGAGCTGTTATATACCTCGCGCAGATACGCGCATCTGTCGGCGTGGCTTCCGTTCCAGATCCGCGCGAGTACCGATGATCGATGAAAGAGGAGGACAAAAAATAACGACCGAGATGCAAATTCTTTTTCCCTTCGGCGACTCGCGCCGGTTACGTGTAACGGTTTTTGTCACGGAAGTTGAAGAGAGAAGAGTAGAAGAAGGCAGAGAGGGGTTAAAGGAAGAGGAACCGCCGTCAAATAAATTTGAATATCGATGCCCATTGAATCCGATCGAAGGGGTTCGGCAGAAGTCTCCTTTCACGTTGCGAAAGGGTTGCAATTTGAATATTCTCGTCGGGGTAACTAGGACGTATCGTCGGGATACGAAAGAGAGAGAGAGAGAGAGAGGAGGAAGAGGGGTACCTCCCCCTTGCTTTTTTCTCTATTTGTATACTTCGCGAGCGGCATTGTACCCGCGAGGAAAACCCAACACCCAGCCACCAGCCCCGAGGCCATTCTGTTCCATTATTAAAGTAATCAACGTCATTGTGACGGGCGTTCGGTTTTGACTAATACAGAGTATCGGCGGAAAGGGGGTCCCGATCGGCAGGTAATCCGTTCTCTAAGGTTACGTCAACCTCGCGAGAGAAGAAACTCTCGGCGACTTGGAAAGTTTCGACGACGGAAAATTAGGCTTCGAGTATTTTGTCGCGCGTTATACCCTCGTGTAAAGAGGAGAATCGCGCGAATTGATCACAGTTGGAAAGTAGAGAAGGTGTATTTTTCAATCTCTCGTAGAAAGATTTCTTTAATATTCTGTTATATATATGCAAATAAACAAATGTTGGTGTGATCATAAATGTATAAAATTAGTGATATAGCTAACAGACTTTCATGAAACATTCACGCGGTATTATAACGAATTCTATTCTCGAATAACAATTTTTGAACAAGGGTGGCCGCATCAAACCGGCCTAACTTTCGCGTTTACCGTACGCGTAGAATACGTTACGTAAAAATAACAGACAACTTGACGGAGGGATATTAAAAATTACGACAGGCTGCGCATTTGTGTGCGTTAGAATTAAAAGCGGCGAGGAAGAGAGTGTCCTGAAGGGTCCTCGACGTGACGCGGGCTATCTCCAAATCGCGAGACCCATCGAGTGCCCTCGAAGATAAAAATCAAATTCTATACGTAGCGACCGAGGTGCGAAGCTCGTGCATGCATGGGTGACCGCATTGTCGGTCCCGGTGACGTCTTAACTAAGTCCTACGTACGTGGAAAAAAAGGGTTCAAGACCCAGATACTCACCGGTCAAATATCGCGATTTCTCACACATCTGCCGCAAGAGGATGGACGGGCGGAATTAGAGCAGATCCTTGTCAGCGAAAGGATTTCATGCAATTCAATGTGTCTGAAAGGCACAAAAGAAATATAACATTAGAATCACGAAATTGAAATGCATTAATCGCAAGTGTGCGCATTATATATGTTACTTCGATTTTATGAGAAAATTATATCAGTGCGTATTTCTTGAAAATTTTTATCATACATAAGCATGTTGCATAATGCAATATTGTAAGTACAAGGAATTAAATTTATGAAATTTTCAGAATAAAATATATCCTACATTTTTATTTTTTTACCACACTGTAGTTATTATTTTGCACGTTGTTTCGCTTGTCGCCTTCTGTCAACTATTTCGTTAGGAAATCAAAGATCCATTACAGTTATTCGCTAATCGCGAAAGAGCAGTATCGAATTGGATTTTTTACGGCGGATAAATAGCTGCATCGACTCGACACTTTTGGCGAATCATTAATTATCGCCAGTCAAAGACGCGCGGATGTCCGTATGAAAATCACATTACGATAAGCAATAGTTGTCAAAGTGCCCCAGGGGGGGGTTTCTTCTCCTTTTCCCTCTCCCTCATCTCTCTCCCTCTTTATGAATCGAGGAAAAAATTTCAGGTAGCTCGTTTTCCGTATATGAGGGGCCCCATCTGGGCCCCGTGCGTGTGCACTCGCACGCGTGCACGTTTGACATTGATGTGTGCGTGCGTATCAGGGTAGGAGACGCACATGGGACCCCATGGAATATGCATGCGTTTTGTATTCAGGAATATGTTAACCCTTTCGCTTAGTCTTTCGATTGGCGTCGCGGAGGCAACACCTCGACGGTGGAGCAACGTCGTCTTTCCTCGATTGTCCCCGGTTCTTCTTCAGGTGAGATATTACAGTTTGCACTCTCGGTTTTCACGCGACGTGTCTTACACTTTGCGCGTTACCGCCGTCGCGAAATCGTTCGCGACAACGGAATATCCGCGACAACAGAATTGTGTTATACGAGCTGGCGTTAAACTTCTGCATTATGTGCACAAGTTTTATTTTTAAATATTTTTTACGTCACGATATCGTAAATATCTTTCAAATAGATCATATCGGTGCGAATTTCATTGCAACAATGCAGTTTTATTTTTAAATATTTTTTACGTCACGATATCGTAAATATCTTTCAAATAGATCATATCGAATTTTATTGCAACAATGCAGTAATAGAGATAAAAATAAGTTTTATTGCATTTATTAAATTTGTCTTTCGCGCCATATAATGGCAATTGAATAAATATTTTAAAAGATATATTAAATTATATTAAATATTAAAATTATACAAGTAAAAGAATCGATCACAACGACTGATAATCATAATAATTATACGAAATGATTTTATTTCATATGATAATATTATAATTTAAAATACTTGTATAATTTAATATTAGTTTTATTTCGTTATGATTATATTTGAGTACTACTTTTATCAATATAAGTAAATGGCATTACGTAATCTATTAAATGATTTTTATCGAGCGAAAATGTATTTACTTTCGCCCATAAAGAGAAATCAATTTGATTCGTTGTATATTTGAAAATGTTTATATATTGATACTTCAAAAAGCGCTTTTAGCAAATAGCTTTCGAGTGCGAGCTTTGGTGCACATACAATACTTGTCACGAAATGAAAGTAATGCGAAGTAATACAATACATATAATATTATAAAATAGTCTAAATATAAAATCATTAAAAAATATATATATATATCAAAATAAAATAGTGCGATCAATTAAGGAAAACTTTCAGTCATTAAGGAACACTTGAATTTTATTACAATGTTATTTCGACTCGAGGGAGCTGCAAACAAAGTTATTTCTCGCAAATATGTCTTGTGAGAAAATGCAATTGTGCGGAAGATAAAATGATATCAAATATTCTGAAATTTTCCGGCCAATTTTTATTTGCTATTAAGACAATTACGACTTTTGATATGTATTAAATTGATTTAGTCGCGAATATAATTTAGCACAATATTATTTTGCAAATGTATCATTGCCTCATAAAATTTTTTCTTGGAAATATCTTCGCTTTAACTATCTAAAATTTATACTATCACTTTCTAATTTACCTAATATTTAATAACATGCCATTTTTCCTTCTTGAATTTATTTTATAGATTCTTTAAACTTTTTTGTAGATATTTTATATTTATTCAGATATAAATATAAAATGTGATATAAAATTATAAAAAATTCAAGCTAATCACTAACATTTCCAATCGTTTAATTTTTAATTTTCCAGAATTTTTAAAATGCTAAATTTTTTGTTGAATATTAGAAAGAAATTACTCGCGTAAAGCAATTTTGCTCGAAGCGCTTCAGCAGTCCGATTATTATCTGATCCGAAAATGTCGCAGAGAGCCATTTTCTAAAAGTTATCCGTCCAAAGCTTCGACGGCCATTTCAGCACCCCCACGGGCGCCATCCCGAATTTATATTCCGTCCAATTGCCTTCGAACCAACGCACTCTCCCCAGACTCCCCGCTGACAGACAGTTGACCGCTGGTCAGTTCTCGCTTGACCGTAAATAATTCGATTCTCGACGATAGCGAGAAACCTTTAGAATTAAATCGTGCAAGCACGAAATTTGAGCGGGCATTAAGTAAAAGTTGTCCAGCAAGCTTTTCACCACCTGCGGCGTTTAATTCGTAATAGTTTCTCCTCTATTAATATCTTTTACGATAATACATAATTCAAAAAACTAAGATGAAAAATTATTAACGAAACATGATTGTGAAGAGGTGTTTTAGAAATAACAATAAGCAATGATATTTCTATACCGAGTAAATCAATGATTGTTGTATCATTCTTTAACTCGTTTCACAATATTTCAATTTTCTTTATAAACCCCGTGTCGTCGCCGCGTCGCGCTTATCTTCTCCATTATTCATTATCAACGTCGACGAATTAGCCACGGTGACGCACCTAATATTCAAATTACGCGACAGACTGTCACTCAATTGAAAATTCCGACGTCGCGTCGCGGCAACCGCTGTTTGACAGGTAGAGTTTCCTCGGATCACGTGGCTCGCGCATAAAACTATTCGGTAAAGTACTCCGAACAGACTCGCTCGGGACGGATATTAATTTTCGCAGGCTCGGAACGAGGCGGTAGGTGCTAATAAACGATTAAACATCGACCCGCCGATAAATCATTCGGAACATTTGGCGCGTGCCGTGAAAAAGAGTGACCGAACTCGTCGGCTTGAGTCCAGGTCAACCGGATGAAGAAGTAGAGAAAAAAACAGCTACGAGTACGAAGCGAGAGAGAGAGAGAGAGAGAGAGGAGATCCGATTGGCGGTTGAATTTCCGGTTTTGCGTCCCTCAGCGTACTCCGGTAAGGGTCAGTCGAACCCCCTGACCCAGGTCGGGGGTCAGCCCAAACAACCTTTCCTCAGAGTCAGCCCACCGCGCATTACGATTCTGATTTACGGCCCATGCTCGATCTACGCGAACAGAGAGCCGGTGACCAAAAGGTGACCAGGTCGAAGTGACGCGATCCGACAGTGACCAATTAATCTCGATTGTGCGTCGCATAACGATGAATGTTTCTTAATGGAGAGAGAAAAAGGATGTGTGCGTACGATCATTTCTATTCCTTTAAAATTCTGTTCTTTACGAAAGGTAGTTATTGCAACTGATTAAAAAAGAATGGAAAAAGATTTTAAATTATAATTGTAAATCTAGGCCACTCTAAATCATCTGTAATTCTTGAGAAAATTATGATAGAGTTCTATATATAATTTTATGTGACGTAATACAGAAAATATATATTTTCAAGGATACATATACAAAATATACTTTGAGATATATAATGTATAAAATTATAAATTATAATTTTCATCTTAAAATTCTGCAGTGTCCTCAAATTGTCGTCCCAAAAGCGAGCTTAAGAAACAAGAACATATTCAGAATAAATGTGTGATCAAATTTAATCAAGGACCTTGATATCTTTGCAAAGACCAAAAATAACGTGATTAATTACATATTAATATCGTCAAACTCTAATTAAGGCGACGCGTGATGCGCGGGATTACAAGAAGCAAGCGATTAGCAGCAAACATCGACCATATACCGCTGAAATGTAACGAGAGCGCAAAAGACAGCGAAGGAGAAGAGAAAGGATAAGAAACGCCTCGAAAATGGACAGTTTTACGGCTACCTCGAAGAAAGCTTCGGAATTCTTTTTGCCCGCGAGCTGAGAGACGAGCGAGAACTAGCGAGCGGTTTAGAGAGCAATGACGGAGATTTCTAAGAAGCAATGCCAAACACAAATTGGCGCAAATTGGCGGCGGTTTCCGCGCAGGACGCGCTACGCAAGTCTGCCTAAGACGTTAAGCCACCGGCAAGCAATTGCAAAGTCTTGCTACATCGAGCCGCGCCGAGTTTAGACGCGAGAGCCGAAAGAGGACGGGGAGAGAAGTAGAATAGACAGAAGGTAGAGTCGGAGGAAGCAGCTTTGGTGAAACAGGATAGACAAGAGGTAGGGAAAGGCGAAGGACGGAGAAGAAAGAGGGAGAGAGAGACGGAGAAGAGATCGTTAGGCGTCTTACGTCTTGCATCCTGCCAGGACGACGAGGGCTTTATCGTGCACCGTTGCACGTACAGCGTGCTCCTTCTGCTCCTCCGGTACATGTACGCGCGAGGACGTACGGTAGGGTGGTTTTGGCAAGGCCCACCCGCGCGCGTCTCGACCCCGAAAACCACCCCCGGCGTCGGTAGCGAGGGTCACAAGCCGACGTTGCGCCGGTTCAAGGCGACCGAGCACATGGTGCTAAGATGTATGTATTTGATCGAAAAAAAAATGCTCTCTATGAAATATCTATAATTATATATTCATACGTCAAATAGTTACATCGAAGACATCGATCGATCGTATTAATATTGATTTCTATTATGTAAATATACAAACGTGCGGTCATAAGTGATTGAACAGAGCGACAAATACACTTCCAGGACGCGCGATTGTTCCGCGTAGATTGTCTCGAGAAGTTAGTATCGGGTCCTGTGGCTTTTTCCGCGAGAACAGCATAAGGAGCGGAAATTAGAGAAACTTCCGAGAGATCGAGCGGCTCGAGTACTTCCCTAGGTACTTCCCCGACGAAGCAAGTTCGAAACTGCTTCGTTGGGTATTCCTTATTGACTGGCAGGCAGTGGGAACGGGACATCTTGCGGCGTGCCAGGGGGAGGTTGCTTAGGCAACTTGAAATTAATTTCAAACGCAGGGAGAAACAATACCTAATACCGACGTGAGTCGTGTCGCGTCTGCGTTCTGCTATGATAATTATTTTTCGACGAGCAGCGACGAGAGACGCTTCAAAGGTCGCCTGTCAAAGACAGGAAACGCGCGAACCCAATAGATTTCTACGTTCGTTCCTGCGTCATTAGCGTCGAGAAAGTGATTTAAAAGCGTCAAATATAATTGACGCAATCGTCTTTTAATCTTCCGTACTTGAGAGATGAATCGAGCAGTGGTTATTCTCTAATCGTATAATAAATACTTTGCTCGCGCGCTTTAGCACTGAAGAGCTGTTAACGAATTTGCTGAAGGAAAATTTTATGTCGCGCAAAAAGGATTAACACGCGTGCGGAGATATTAATTGCATAACGCGTATCGTTTGGCGAAATACGAGCATACGATGTTAATGGAATTCGACCCGGACGAGATGGTTTCGAGATTCCATCTGGAACGCGGAGAAAGACAAGGAAATGCGAATCACCGTGCAATGAGAAATAGAAAGAGAAAGAGAGAGAGAGAGAGAGCTCGTGTAATTACGACATGAAGACTTGGCGAGGCTGCTGCAGTTTCGTACTTTGGTAAGGCTCCCGTGCCGGCAAGTGCAAGCATTCGCGCAGCCCCGAGGACACGAAACATCCTTTCTGGAGATGCCTCCGGGTCTCGTTGAGCACAGGGTTTCCTCTATTCCGCGAAACACCCTCGCGTACTTAATCGTCTCGCATCTTGTTCACCGATATACACGACGGTGTATGCGCGCAAAATATAACGAACCGATGGAAAACTTTGCATTAATTCCGGGAGACTTAAACTCTCGTCCAAAGTCCCTCTCGTCTCGATGCAATATTTCTCGATCAAATAAGCTCGTGCATGTAGGGCGGTTGAACTTTACGAAACTGGAGTATAAGATTTTATCTACATCTCACAGCCAATTTCTCTTTGACAAGAACCAAGGAACTGTCATATTTGAAGCTACAGAAAAAATAGTCATTAAATGTTACTAATTCTATATAAAAAAAATATTAAATATTCTTTCTGAATATTATAATAAAGAAGAAGAATTTTATTGGATTGCAAAATCACAGAGATTAATTATCTATAAACTATAGTACTGAAAATAATTCAATTTCGTAGTAGGCTTCGAAAAGTCACGAATTCAATTAATATTGAAATCGAGGTTGTCAAATGTCAAAATTTGAGATTTTTTCTAATTATCAAATCGTAATAATATATTTCAACAGTATAGCTCTCTCTCTCTCGATATCTCATAATTACATTTTTATTATATCGCTAATATTGCTCTATATCTCTGTTCACCGACCATCCCCGATAATATCGAGATTTGGTTTGGCGAAGCGATGTTTCGCGAGGAACATCGAGAAACTCGACGAAGTAATCCGTTATTCACGCGCAGCATCCAGCATCGTCATTTATTAACAATCTCGCGCAATGTATGCACGCGACCCCGATAACGGATTCCGACCATCCCCCGTGCGCGTTTCGCAGATACGAAATATCATCCCCCACGTTCGACAGACGGACAGCCTGACGTTCGATGATCGAGCGCGACTTCAAAGCGTAGGAACCAATGATTTCCGCTCGAGGGACGACAAATCCTATCCCCCTTCTGTCGCCCCACCCCCCGTTGGATCCGCGACCGGGAATCCATGTGCGTGGGAGATCCCGTGGGATCAGGGTCTCTGGCCGTCTTAACCGGCAACACGATGGATCCCCTCTTTGGCAAGCCCAGAAGGTTACCATGACGACCAACACGTGACGTAACCACCCACCACCATGCCCGCTGAAACAAATGAACCCTCGCCGCTATCGTCTGCTTCTTCTCCTCTCTTGCACCCTCTGCCACTATATTCGCTCCGTCTCTCTCCCCATCCTCCCCACTTCTCTCTCTCTCTCTCTGTTTTTGTGCTTCCACCTTGCAAGATCACCACGACAGAATGTGGTCCAGGGTATAGGACGATATATACTGATGAAGAAGGCGTCGAGATAGACATTGGGACGAATATTGTTGGGTGAAATTGCGAAAATCTTTGGAAAGAATTTCGAGAAATTTAGTTCACGATATTACTGGTTTCAGACGCTTGCGTTTAAAGTAGAAAACTTTTGACATTTACGTTTTCATTTTAGATTATTCAGATATGACGTAAGAAAGCTACAAGTGATTCAATACCTATATAATAATATGCTTTTTCAAATATTTAATAATATCTGATAAATAAGAAACATAATAAATACATCATACATTGAGATTGCTTTCATCGTTACGATATCATTTGCATATGAAATCGCGTCATGTCGCTCGCTGTATTCGCGAGATACTACGCTAGTTGCCTTGGATTTTGTTCTGCCTGCTTTCGGATTTCACCTTCGCCATCTTTTGGATGCGATTCCCTATTCCCAACATGCTCCGATTTCTCACCAAGTCTTTTCACCGATTTTTCCATTCTCTCTCTTTGTCTTTATCTTTTGCTTGGGCCCAGCCCCTTTCTGCAATTTGGCGGATCCAGAACATCATCCTTCGGCAGGAATACATAACGAGAGGACGCGCGTAAGGACAAACTTTGAATCAGGGTGCCCGAAGGGATGGAAGTCTTTGGGTCGATGGCGAAGAGTAAAAGGTCGGAAGAATATTCTCAAATATTCCGCTCGAATCGAACATTCGTTGGCTTCAAATCATTTTCTCTGTCCATTTTTTCGCATCATTGAACGCGCGATTTCTTGAAAGAAATTCGTCACAAATTCTATAATATTCTGTAATCTATTATGAAAAAGATACAAATTTTAAATAGAGAATATAAGAAATATCGAATTAAAAATAAAATTACTTGCTCCTGTAAAGAAAATCTTATGCAATGCATTATAACAAAATATAAAAATTATTTACTTTTAATAACAAAATCAGTTTGATTAATTAAGCAACAGAAGATCACAACAAAATTCTCATTAATTATACAGATGAGAAGACAAAAATGAAACGTATATAAAAAGAAATTGTAATTCTTAAACGAGGCTCTGCCGACATTCGCGAGTATCTCGCTTTTATTAGGATTTATACGGAGACAGGCTTCGAAATCGTACAAACAGGGATAATTCGGAACGGAGGAAAAAGGAAGGAGAATTTCCGTATTAGCAGCCGCCTTTGATGAAATTCGCCCTTCGATTTCTTCCAGCCCATCGCTTCCTCCGTGTCGCGTGCACGCTCGTATGCGCGGCCTCTTATTCTTCTTTCTTCTTGAAGCAATATGACGCGCCGAGTCGAGGCGAGGGTAGGAGAACGTCTTGGCGCCGCGTGCGCGTGACACGCTCGAATTCCTTTCCTTCGGGGGTCAATTTCCCCCGTGAGAGACGTCAAGAGTCGCGCGGGCCCACGGCCCTGGAATTCCGTTTGAGTTTAATGTAGAAACCGGCGAGAGAACTAATTCTCCCGCGAAAAGAAAAGGAACGAGAGGAACCGCTTGTCGTGCGACGGAAAGAGGCTCATTTCAAAAGGTCTCTTTTTTTATTATATGGCTGAGAAATTCTTCTTTGGTGTATCGGTATATTTTTGCCACGAGTTTCAATGAAGATCCAACAGTTGGAGAGTATGTGCGAATTTTTGTCCTGCTTTAATAATCATTTTATATGAATGTATATATAACATTTTTATTTCAAAACAGCCGATTAAATCAATATTATTTCATGAAATAAAATCATTGCATTTTCTTATAAATTTCGCAGTCTTGCTTGCTAATCTGTAGCAAAATACATAATTATATATGCTGCTAGAAAGAATCGTGTTGATGGCTGCGATAGGATATAATTATCACACGATTGCTTAGCAAACGTATTCGCAATGAAATAATCGCCTATTAAAGTTATTAATGCGTCTCGCCAATTAATCGAAAAATAATTAGCCCCAAAGATCGGGATATAAACTCATCGTCGAGGACTCGCGGAAGTGGAATAAGAGGGAAATAACGGGGTCGATCGGCACAAACGTGTTGTCACGAGTTGAGCCATTATCCCTTCAGATTGGTTATTTTCGGTAAATACCATTTTGAAAAGCCAATAATGCTGTTCCCCATTGTACCGGTTTCTCTCTAGCGATGTGGTATTTCCTTCTCGCTTTCGCTCGCGGCTAACACGTGTGATTTTCGCGAACGTCCCGTTTGCGTGTCCTTTTTCTCTACGGGGTGTCCCGGCAAACACAAACCGACAAAAGTAATCCCGAAAATGGCACAGGTGATGCAGCCTCCAGTGGGAAAAAAAGTGGGTCCCGAACTTACTGCGGAAAACACGACACGAGGGGAAGTCCCGATCCAGGTAACGGGTTAACTCTGTCACTTGAAAAAAAGTGAAAGAGAGAGAGAATGAGATAAAAGTACCTGGATGTATACCTGTAACAGTTTATCGCGTATATCAGGAAACCTGAAGAGGAGAATGCAGAGGGGACCGGTAAAATATGTGAAGCCCAATTTTCGAATAGTGGGGTTGCCAAGAATTGCGCAAGTATGAGAGAGAGAGAGAGAGAAGGGTAGAAAAAGGGTGATGACTCGAGGGAATCAGTAAGTCATAATCTGAGGATACCGGCAATATTTCGCGTAAACGTGCATTAAGATGTCGAGGAGAGACAGAAGTAAACTTGGCGCATTTGAATGAAGACGCGAGGCTAAAAAATGGCGGAGAAAGTCGACAAGGTAAATTATATATGGAAATCACTGATTACATTAAACAGCGTATATTACAAGATCCTTGAACAGCAAATTAAATCGCATAAGCGACGCGGGATCTTTTTCGGGAAGCAGTTTATTGGATCGCTCGTTTGAATGCTTCAGGTTCGTTTATCGAGGCTTCAACGTCAAATTACAAGTCGGCGCGTATCGGAAAGTTCTATAATAACGTCGGCGTAATAAACTTCGGCGGGTATAATGATGACAGCGAGTGTGCACGAATTCGACGCATGCTCTCGCGTGTACTTAGTAAATTAACGTACGCACCGCGTGCGTGCTCTTTCATCAGGCTAAAATCATACGTGCAAAAATCATATAGGTATGTGACATTCGATAAAAATAACTGTAAAAAATTACGGAAATTAAATCAACAGATATTTCTCTCGCAATCAGTTTTCATTCATTAGAATCAAATAATTATTCCATGCACCTATCTTCCGGTTTTTTTCTGGCAAAGATGATTATTGATGAAAAATATTGATTTATAAAAAAAAAAAAAAAAAACAATATATTTGTGAAGAAGAAATAATGACGAATGTATAAAACGTGTGTTCTCGCAATCAGGACGTTGAGCGATCGTTCAGAGGCAGCTTATCGAAAATTCGCTGCGTGAAACCGGCGCTCAAGAAATGCGAGAGATATTATGATAATCCCGCACATCGCAGCTGTAGTAAATCGTCGAGTTTCCGGCCTCGAGTTTCAAAGAAAAGAAAATATCGCTGAAAAGCTCTTCGAGGAAAGAGCGAAAAGAACGAGGAAGTAAAGAGGCGCGTAAAATCCGTGTCGACGACGCTGCTGCAAAGAGCGAGAGAAGGAAAATGAACGAGGGAGTGAGAGAGAGGGATGAAAGGAGGTAGGGGGCAATGAAGGTGCGAGCGTTGAAAGAAGGAAAAAGAGAAGCCAAGGTGAACCTCCCTCGAGGCGTCGGCCTTGAACTACATTTTTAATTGCGACTTTCTCGCGCATCCCACCCTCCTTCTTGGCGAGCTTCTCCGGATGATAAGAACAAAAGGGAAACAGTTTTCCGTCGACGCCGCCGCAGACGCCTACCATTATCTCCCTCCCTCGCCCCCCTCCCCCCCTCGAATCCTATACTCCCCCCGCGACCGAGTTTCCACCCTCTTCCATCCCTTTCGCCGATCTCTCGTCCCCCGCCTTGCACCGCAACGGCCCACCCCTTTTCTCCGTGCAACAAGTAGCGCGTTCATTTAAGACGTGTCGGCATTCTTTTGTTCGTTTTAAAAAGCCAAAGCACCGGCAAAGTTCCGCTTTAAGGAGGCAAGACCGTTATCCCCCACCGCGAGGTAGGATCGAGGGGTGGTTCGCGGGCGAGAAAGACGACGGCGTCTGTTCCGCTAGTTTTGGTACCAACAGATATACGCTCGTGTTCCCTCATCTTAAGAGTTTAACAAGGCTCTGTAATATAAATATAAATTTCGAGACAGGCAATAAGAGCCAAATCGCGGATGACAGTGTGTTATCCCAACGAAACTAAATTTTTTCGTTAGAATTAAATACCTGTGCACCAAATTTTACTTGGTCACGGATCCAAGATTGAAAATTGGAATAATCTAATTAAAAATCAATTGATACAAAATTTCGCTCGTATATTGTAAATACAAAAAGTGATAAATAAAAAGGCCAACTTATCGAGCAATTATTAGAGTTGTTCAGTCAAATAAAGTTTATTCTATGTATAAACTATTAAACATACTAAAACTCAAGTAAAAATTACAATCATTATAAAATAATACGATAAACGTTTCAACCGCACGCGGTCTTCTTCAGTGTAATTATTAAAAAATACAAATTCATACAAAAATTCACATAATATCGAAAATTAATGTTAGTTCTTCAAGAGTCGAGAATTTATAAGCAGTTAAAGCGTAATCTAATGAAATCTTGGCCGTGAGCAAGTAAAATTTGGCGCCTTGTGCACAGGTATTTAATTCTAACGAAAAAATTTAGTTTCGTTGGGATAACGCACTGTCATCCGCGATTTGGCCTGTCTTGCACTTGAAATTCCCTCATCTTTTTATCCTCGTTATCGGTTCGTTACTCCTCGATCGTTCTCGATGGTTAACCGCGTCATTTATCATTTACACACGCACGACTTATATTTATGTTTGTTATTTAATTACGAGACTTGAAGAAAAATATGCGTTACTGGATAATATCTCTATCGAAGAGCTAACTAATTGTAAGATTATAATATCTTGCATCGAGAAAAACAAACAAGAAAAAGAGAAATTGCAGAAATGTTTTATATAAAAAAACAACGTAAAAGGCATTAATTTACAGAAAGATACGGAGAATTTTAGTGGGATTTATGATCGTGTTCTTTGACGCTATTTAAATTATTTTTATTTTTACCTATTTATTTGACTTTGTTATGAGGTTTTAGATTGCGAAAGACACATTAGTTTTGTCTCGATTTTCTTAACGCGTAGTGACTAAGTAAAACTACATTGTTCATTAAAACAATGATGAATATTGTCGGTGGTATGCAGTGAATTTGATTTACTGTATTAATTTATTATGCATTTACGTTTGGTATGTAACATATTTTTGTATATGAATTTATAATTATTTGTCGCGATGAAATGTATTAAAATTATAATTATTTTTATTTAACTTTTTATAGATTTACTTGTGTGAAAAGGGCTGCAATGACAGCCGAAACGTTGTATTTTAATTAATTATTTATAATAAATGATTGCCAGTTTTGGTCGACTTTTACCATCGAGGAAAGATTTTTATTAATTATTACTGGCGAATCTTAAGGATTATTATCTGAGGATTATAATATCTATTTCTATTAGATTTGAACGAAAAGAAGATTAAAAATGGGGGACAGGTTGAGAAGGGCCTCGAAGCATATGGTATATCTACCTAGTTAGCGTTAACTTATGCGTCTGTATACTTGGTATCGAATGCTCGGTATACGATCGGAGACGCATCGTCGTCCCAGCATCCCATTGAGATCCGATTCAATGGACCATCTCGCTTCGTTAACCAGTCTGTCGCATTTTTTATCCATCACCTATAAAACGTTCCCGGAAGGTACAACCCTTTTTCTCGCAATTTGAATACATTGTACCCTCGGCCGACATACATATGTATATCCGACCGATACTCTTCCCCTCTCATTTCGAAGCGTTCCTCTCTCTCTCTCTCTTTTCCCGCGACTCGCACACATATCGCAATTTCTACCTGGCTAACCCTACGGGGGGTTTTGTTGTAGCTTGACCGAGTTTTTCCTCCTTTCTTCCATTCTTTTTCCTACCCCTCACAATGCATCTGATTTTGATTTATATGACGCGACCGACAGCTCGAATCACCACGAACGAGAGAGAGAGAGAGAGAGACCGCGGGATGCGTGGAAATTATAAATTCATTCCTCTCGTGTGTGCATAATGCGTATACGCACATGGGAATCCGTGCGGCTCGTCTCCGCGTTTCAGGGACCCCCTGCGCAATCCCGTCCCTTTCCACGATTTCCGTCGCCTTTTTACGTCACCCTTTTTGCCCCGGCGAATATGAAAACGATTTCGATGACGCGCGTCGCGCGGAAACGCCCGAGGCATTGTTCGCAGAAGCATCCTCCGACAATCGAAGTTGCATAAATATTTCGACTGACAGATGAGCGGTTAGAGAAACTGCGAATCGTGCGACTGTAACTGTTTGGTTAAGAAAAAACAGGAAGAAATTTATGACAAAAGTTGATTAATATTTTTCCGAAAATATATGTGTTTGCAAAAGTGAATATTTTCGGGATTGCGTCCGCAGAACCTTTTCTCCAGGGAGGAACACGATTAAAAATTTTTTTAATGTTTTATTTCTATTATTTTAGTATTTTCATATTAAATAAAATTCCAAATAAATTTCAGTGTTCATTCACAAGAAGAGCAAATGTTAAATTATCAATTAAAATTTCTATTCGCTCGTGTATTGTATAAAACAACAAATGTATTCAAAAAGGCCAGTTGAAACGTTTATATGGAAGGTTTTTTGTAATTTTAATATATTGTTTATGAAATAAATTTTACATATATACATCTTAAATATTGCTCGATAAGTTGGCCTTTTTGAATACAAATGTTAAATTGTTTTACCGATTTCAAGGGAGGCCAAATGCTCCCCCTACGGAAGCCCACGTTTTCGGGGTACATTTATCTCGTACGTCGCGCCTCAATTTTCTATTAATAAGGCAATCGCGGCACGTTTCTTCATCTACGGCGCGAATTACGTCGACGACGCGCACAATTCCTCCGTCGCATTTCATTCTGTTCCCTCGCGCTTCCGCCGCAGATGTCACTCGAGAACCGAAGAGTACTCCCTGATCCGCGCGTCCTATCAGAACACGTGACACGCGAAATCGCGATTCAGAATTAACCACGTACATAATTCCGCGTGTCGCGCCGATCCGACCTAACCCGACCTGATTTGGCCTCGTAGGCGTCGCATCAGAAGCATAATTCCGTCCGTGTCGTCTCCTTGATGTCGTCGTTTCCCGCTTCGCCTAAAGACGCGGCGGATGTGCGCCATCAATAACTGATATCCGTCTTCCGCCTAAAGACCCGGAGGTCCCAGAACCCCCGTGACACACATAAGCATATACATATATATATATATATATATATATATACACATACATTCGCGCCATCTCTACGAACAAGACAGACAGATCACCGGCGTTTCGCTATTGGGAGCGGAAAGTTCTTCGATCCGCCGGAATTAATAAAGGGTTGGAACGCGAAAGGGCGTCGATCTCTTTCTGGAGGCTGTGGAGAAAAAAAAAAAGAAAAAGATGCCACGACACGGGACCGTAGAAATTCGAGACACACACTCTTTCGGAGACTTTTCACGCAACCCTTTGCTTCGCAACCCTCTCGCGCGAAGGATGCGCGTGGAAACCGTGCGAGATCTCCTCTGGGATTCCTGGGTATTTCTCTCTCTCTCTCTCTTTCGTTGACCCGAAAAATTTCATACGCGATGCTCCATCCGACGAAGGTTCCTTAAGAATCGCGCTCTGTTATAAATCACGCCTCAAAGGGTTACGGTAGGATTACCAGGCTTTTCGAAACATATTCCCATGTAAATGAGTGACGGCGGTTGAGAAACGATTTGAATAGAGAATAATTGATTTCTTCATAATCGAAAGGTTAAGGTATACTGAGACGTGTGAGAGAAAAATGCGAGAGAGCATACATAATTTATATCGATTCACGGATTGGATTATACGATACAAAATAAAAACTCGTATTGACTACAAATGTATAACTTCTTATAAATCACATCGCACGTTGTATTAGAAAGTTCCGTTCGCATTAGAATTCGAGTATAAAAACTATTTGATTATTAATTGTAAGAGCTAACGTGTGACATTAAAATTGCAAAAATATGTCGAAACTGCGACTTAAAATTGTTTACTAGCGGTCTTTGCATTAGATACGTTTCTAATTCTACAGTTTCACTTGCGACAAGTGTCAACGAGCTTATCTTAAACATTCAAATTCGGAAGTTATTGAGAATAAAAACAAAAGCTAATGGGGTATCCGTTGCGAAGAGCTAGCTAGAATAACGTCTTCCGTCATCGCGGGAGGATCCATGGTATTAAAGTAGTTAGGAAAATATCTTACTTAAGAGAAAGTTCGTCGACCGACAAGGGGAGGGGAGGGGAAAAGGGGAAAGATGGTAACGCGGCGAACGACCCTGGCCCAGAAACAAAAGCGAGAAGAAGCTTGTGAATAATTCAACTACGCGGGAAATGAGGAAAGAGTTCGTCGAGAAGTTTCCGCGAAGAATTTTACGCGCGCTCTTTGATCGCGCCCGTGTCCTTGAAAGTCGAGGAGGGAAAAGTTCCGATTAAATCCTTCACCGCGCTTCGTTGGAGCCAATTAATCGCGCAACCAAACCGCGCGTGGATATATATATATTTTCATACACCTTTCTAACAGGATACTCTTCTCTCCTTGTGGAAAAACGTTGACCGACCAAACCCTGGTTCTTTCTAACGTTATAATAATTTAGAAAATATCTTCAATCCTTGACGGCACAACATATCCAAAAACCGTTTACAAGATATCCACAGGACATCCTCTGGATGTCTTCTGGACGTTCTCTGAACGTGTTTTTCTCGGATACGCGTGCTGTTAGGGATGTGATTAAATCTTGCATCTAAAAGGTTTTAGATTGCGAAAGACACATTAGTTTGTCTCGATTTTTTTAACGCGTATTGACTAAGATTCTTGCTAACTGTGTTAACATCTATTTATTTCGTGCTTACTTCTGTCAATTTTACATTGTTCATTAAAACAATGGTGAATGTTGTCGGAAGTATTAATTTATTTTGCATTTACTTTTGGTATGTAACATATTTTTGTATATGAATTTATAATTAATTGTTGCGATGAAATATATTATAAAATTATAATTATTTTTATGTAACTTTTTATAGATTTACTTGTGAAAAGGACTGCAATGACAGCCGAAACGTTGTATTTTAACTAATTATCTATAATAAATGATTGCCAGTTTGGTCGACTTTTACCATTGAGGAAAGGTTTCATTAATTATTACTGGCAACCCTTAAGGATTATTATCTTGCGTATAAAAATCTATCCGAATCTATCGGGATCAGACGGGGCAGAAAATTCATTTGAAAGAAAGTTCTCCGGGGGCGCCGAAAGAAAGGTGTATGCCGAGAGGGTCCAACGAACGGACGTAGGGAAGGATCTATTGGCGAAGGCAGTAGGTAAAAGCGTAAAACAAAGAGCCGCGAGGACAAATTACGGATTCAAACGGCCGGCCTTTGTCTCGCGGGTGTTTATTTCTTTGTTTTTGCGCGGACCGCATTGTTTCGCGAGCTAGACGGCGCGAGAGAGGAGACTGGGATAAAGCACACCGGGGCTTTGTGGAACCTCCGGCGGCTTTGTTGTGTGCCTTACCCGCGACTTTCTCCCTCGCTCTTTTTGCTCGGATATATATGTATAAGCGTATACGCGTCCCGACAGAAATTGAGGGCCCGATTGGACCCCGGGAGATCTGTCGACAATTTGTGGAGTTGCAGCTTGCGAAAATTCCGCTCGTCAAACAAGAGCGTTATTAGATTCACGAAATAATAATGAGAGCGAAAATGTAACGAAGACCACAAAAATAATCTCTGGAAATTGATTCAGTTCACTGAACGAAAAACACAGATCGTTCTTCTACTCTAACCGCTTCTTGCAATATTACCCCGTAAAATTCTATAGAATCAATAGTCCAACCAGAATTCACGGATGAGAATTAATACGATGCAGAATGCAAAAGGGTTCATCTTAATACCGACGAATCGCGGACGACCAGGTCGAATGGTTATTTCAAGCCGATTAATTAAGGGGATTATTTGTCAGGTCGGCGACTCGAATAATATAAATCTTTCAGGAATGACGGCGATAAAACGACTTTTGGGAACGAAAACCGTGAGAAGAAGCTGGAGGAGTAACGGGGTGAGAGAGGGAAAAGCAGAAAGGAGGGCGAGTGGAGACGGAGCTTGCGATTTAAACGTGCAAACGCGCGCCTTCGCGGTAAACTGACAACGAACGTGACGTTGTTCAAAGATTCACGAGGCTCCGCCAGCCTCGGAAACCTTCGCTCTTCTCGCGTGGTTATCGCTGGGACGAGAACGATAACGAATAACTCAACGACGTAAAATTCTAGCGACGGCGAAAGAGCCGTTGTCGAAAAGTCATTTGGAATGGGGAAAGAGGACGAAGACCTCGCGAGACGAAGATAAAAGTGTTAATCTGAATCGAATCTGTCGCAGATCTAAATGAATCACTGAGCGATAGAAATTCGTCGCGAATCGGGAAAAATTCATCTTCGAGGTAGAAGATGAGAAATGGGGCGACTGGAAATTATTTTAAATTAAACCGGACAATACTATAATATTATATAATGGTAGCGATCATAATTATTTAAACACGATTATACCTTAAACTGAAAGGCTGCTATTTAATTGATCAATTTCTATACGCATTTTTTATTACGCATTATTTTAGATTTTAAAATTAATTTATAAAACTTTTTAAAATTTTTCTAAAATGGCTGTATTTTATTATATCAATTATTTTTATATAAATGGATTTTTGGAAATATTTCTTAAACGAGGAAACTTTAGTTTATAAATATACTTGACAGTTTCAATGACTCCTTCTAATTTATTTTCGTAAAAGTTTGTGCGAGAATTTATATTTTCATTAGCCAAATTTATATTGTCGCCGCTTGATATTTTCGTTATAATTCCGCAAGTCAACGTTAATATGACAAATGCACTTTAAAAGATATGTTAAATATTAATATTAGCTAGACATTACTCGGGTACAAATATTTCTAATTGAACTTTCGATTCGTAAATTGCATTATCGTAAATTGTCTTGTCGAATCAAGCTGATTTATATCGAGTTTTCAGGTTTCAAAATCTTCGTTTCGTCTAATTCGGTTTCCAAACATTTTAATTAATACGGACGCAAATAGAATAATAATGACATAAATGGAGATCGCGAAATGATTATTGGACGACCGATTCATAATAATTGTGTTTTCAAATGCGATTGTGGATATTTGCATTAATAATTCAGTACGGATTCTTTAGATTTCGATAAATGAAGAGACTGGTCTGCTTTGGTACATTTAACTATTAATTTTTGATTACAATGTGAATGTAAGGAATGTATAAAAGATAGAAAGAGAGAGAGAGAGAGTGAGAAATAAATAAAATTTAAATGGTACACATCTGTGAAAAGAGTATTCAAATATATTATTGTAATGCGAGAATACCAATGATTATTTCAATAGATTATTTAAAACCTCTAACGCAAAGGATGAAATCCTTTGAAATATTAATTTCTATAATTTGTAAAATACTCAACTAAATATATTTACCATATGCAAACGAATTATTATTCCACATTTATAAGTCAGTAAAAAACTAGCTTGTTGCGTAAACTCGCTCATCTCTATCTGTATTCAATCAGCATTTGAAAATCGGTCGGGAACGTGCATCAAGCACGATGATACCTGTACAAAAGATACTTCAAGCTCGTGAAAAATCATAATCCATTCAATGTTCGCAAACAGGAACGAAGTGAAAAAAAAGCAGACGGCACGAACGGAATAACGTCACACGCTGGTCAGACTCGACCTTTTTTTCGGGGGTTGGTGACGTGAACGAAGAAACAGGGCGAGGACCGGGGGTGAGAGAAGCGAACCGCGGAGGGTGGATTGGGGGGTGGTAGGGGACAAACGGAACGGTGACAGAGTACGAACGGAGGGGTGTGGTGTGCGCGACGGTCGGCGAGGACCACGAGATCAATATGTATGTTGGGGGATGTGGACCACGTGGGTCGGGGGTGGCCAGCAACCCCCGGCAGCTGATTGGCCAGCGGCCACCCTAACGCCACGCCCACTCCCACACACGCTGTCTTAAACCTCCCTCATGCTACACAGCCACCCTGTACATCTACCGAAGCATCACCGCAGCCAGCGAAGCTGGGCGAGTAAGAGGCGGGGGTGAAGGGGGGGGTGGTTCAGGGGGTGGGGTGTGGGTCGCAGCACAACGTTGGGCAAAGAGACTCTACCTACTATCCCCTAACACTGTTACCGAATTCGGTGGAATCGTCGAGAATTGAAAACCGCCTTAGCCCGCGCGCTCTCTCTCCACGATCTCTCGCTAAATTTCCAGGTGTATATATTACGAGGCCATACTCTACATATCTCGCGCGTGCCCGCGCGTTCCCCGTAATCCGATTAAATACGTTACAGCCGGTACGGAAAGCCGCGAAGGAAATTGCCGGCCCCGGAAAGGGCGGCACTGGCTTTACCGGACGGCGCACACGTCCCGGGTGTAATCGTCCAGAAACGAGCTCGACGAAGCCGCGCCGAGAGATTTACGGCCGAGCTCTTCCGTCAATAAAGCAACCGTAGTAAAGTCACCCACCCACATCTGTCATATATTAATCTTTAATCTCGCGCGCGAGAAATTCCGCGAACACGATTGGGCATTCAAACATTCAGGCGCAGCATTAATTACATAAGTTAAGACAATATACTTATATGGATATGTATTGGATAATGCTGGATTTAGTTACGCAACTCTGAGGGAAAATATTAACATTTGCAACACCCTTCATTAAATCTCGATATAATCGTCCGATCATAATTATGTTTTCAAAATCTTACTGGTCTATTTAATTATTTGCACTTTCGATCGTGAGAGTCAGATAAAAATTAAATTAACGTAGATTTTATCTGATTTTAATATTTACGTTACCTGAAATTTAACCGTGGGTATTATATTTCTGTAATACAAACTGTAGAATTATACAAAATGTAGAATTGTCTACATTTTCGAATAGAGATCAAAGACTCTTCGCGGAACTTGAAATTTGTTGAACATTATCATAATGAGAATTATAGAATCGCAGAAGGCACGTTGTCGTAATAAATGACGGAAACTCGCGAAAACAAGATTGAATAGCGAAATATCCAGTTAATCGACTAGGCAGCCGCGAGTGAGAAATTAATCGGCGGCATTTTCATTCGTCGCCGATACTAATGTCGGCGTTGCAATTGCTGGCTTGTTATTGGAAAGTTAAAGAGAGAAAAGCAGAGAGAGAGAGAGATAGACAGCGCGTGCGATGCAATGGATTTAATTGGCCATATAGATCCGAGCGCGGATGTGGAACGATGAGGACGAGTAACGACGTTATCCGACCCTCGTGACGATCGTCGATAAACGAGAGCATCACCTCGCTGTAATCTTCATTTGCCCGCCGTCTATGCCTACTAGAGCGAAAGGAAGGAACCGGAAATTACGCGTTGGATAGGCAAAGGAAAACAAAGCGGCCGTTTGCTGTCGCTTGATAATGTGTCGACATACGAGAACGAATAAAAGCGCGCTTCGCTTGGAAAAACGAAATCTAATTACGCGCGAGAAAATCCCTTTTGGAAAATAAAATCCTATTATATATAATTAATAAATTTTTAAATTTAAAATACCAATAAAGATATATTGAATTTGATTACGCTTATAATGAAAGTTATTGAATATTAATTCTAACGAGAAAATTATTGAATAAAAACTATAAAGAAGTTATATTTTCCAGCCTACATTTATTTTATTTTATATCTCAACGAAACGATTATTGTCGCTTACGTATATATTTAAATCCGCGAAGCGATATATTATGCTTCTCCTATTTAAGGAGCCTCGTCAATACTTCTCTATTCGATGGTATTCGAAATCTAATTGCATCGAGTGCATTCCGTATTTAAGCAGCAAATCAAAGAATATGGGATCGTCGGTCGGGTTTAATGCAAGGTACAGCGCGTGCAACGCCGCATTCCTTATTATGAATGCAATATCGCTGTCGACATCGTCTTCTTCTCGCAAAGGCATTCTTCGCTAAACGACAATTAGCTCGCGTATGTCTCCCGTAGGGCTTAACCAGGTGCATAATACGCGCTGCGCACGCGATATTTGCTGCATAACCGCTAATAGCTAATATCGCGCATTCGTTCGTGACTATCGTCGTAATTGCGGTCGTCCGACAGGTTCGCTAATTAGTCGATGAGATGCCATTTAAACGTGATTATATGCTCCGCGTGCAAAATATTCAATGCACCGAAGAAATCTTTTCTTTCCTCGACTCAAAGCTGCACCCATAATCTCTATACGTCAATTGAGACGATAATAAATGGTTTATTGTGCTAATTTATGGTCGAGATCGATGACATTTTGAACGATGAAAGTGCTTGAAAAAATTAAATAATAAATATGCGAGATTGGTACTCTTTAAAATTTTTTAATAATATTACTCCTCGAAATTTTTTATTGTACATTTATGTAACTGATCGAGACATTTTCAAAATGATATGATTAAAACCGTCACTTCGTTAAAAGCTTGGATCACACGCTAATGCTGCAGTTTTAGCCGAACAGGAAGATGATTTAATCGTATTATTTTGTAAATATCTCAAAATCAGCTATAATATACAATAAAAACGGATATTTTAATATTTTCTACATATGCATATATGTATATGTTTTATGTACATAGTGATCGCGTGCGATGAGATTTTGCGACTCTCATAACAAGTGCATAGTAAATGCGATAAATCATGGTTCACTTCCTTCGCGGGCGCGGTGCAATTTGAATTTCCGCCCGCGGGCAAGACAGGGTTAAGACAAACGAAACGGGGCCGCCGTCTTATCAAAGCGGAAAGCGGCTGGCTGATACTGACGAGGCAATTTATGCGTGTAGCGCAGCGGCTCGTGCAAACATATATGCGCGATGCGATGGTGCACCAGCCATCTGCGTGCACGCTCCCAGGATTCGTTAGGGAGTAGATGGAAACAGACCCCCATAGGTACACTTCGGCTTAAGCTGCATAATGGAAAACGACACTCCGGCGACTCCCGTAAGTCTTAAGGATTTGCGCACGCGGATGACGCAAAAAAGCGCGATGTAGAAGGACGATGACAGCTGGAATTTATTGTCACGTGCGTTGCGAGTAGAAGAATTAATTTTTTGCGCATTTTTATAATTTTATAATTTGTAAGAGAAATTAATTTTGTTTATTGTGTTTTGTTCTTTAATCACCCTTTGGATTCGACGTATTCGACGAAAAATTGATTATATGTTTCATTCAATCCTTCAATAATGAAACAGTTGTAATATAAAAATATGAAGATTATTCTCTCTTCACAGCTCTGTTATTTAACCCATTTTAACTTCTGAAATAAAAAACGATCCGTCTGCAACAAAACTAGGGCTTCCCGCGGCGGCTGGTATGAAACTTTATGATAATGCAGTTTTCCCTTGCGAAGAGAGAGTTTAAGGAGCAAAGAATAGCTGGTAGGTAGGGTTGCGAAAGTTAAGATACTACTAGCCTACTTGCATCTAACGAAACGGTGGAAAAGCTAGCTCACTTTTTTTGTAATCGTTTGTAGGAACAAATCCGTCATCCATAATTATAGGAAAGGAAAAGTGTAAACAAAAAATATTGCGCGCGATAGCATTAATTAAACATATATTAATAAAAATAACGAGCTCATTGTCAGATTACAAAAATACTAAGAAAGTTAAATAAAGTATTTTTCAAATAATAAAAAAATGCGTTTTAATGAAACTACTATATCTATTTTCATTGGCTCTAAAAATTTTCGATCAATAAGCTACCAATTTACATATGTTTCATAATTTTATAAATATAATTTATATAATATAATTCTTGAAACAAAAATTAATTACACATGATATTTGTATATCTATTGATTAAATTATGTCTCACACGAAATACGTCCCGTAGAGAATTCAATGCTAAATTAATATACAACTTCTCTCTGAAACACGGAGCTTGTTGCAATCAAATCGTTATCGTAATCACCTTCGACGATTCTTGGTTTCACCGAAGGCGAGGAAAGCGCGGAAGAAAAAAGAGAAAGACGTATGCAAAGCAGGGTGTTACGTAGTCTCAGTTTGCGGCGCTTAACTGCACCCCGAACTCTCTCCCTCTCTCTCTCTCTCTCTCTCCGTAATGCGATGCTGTGGGGTGTAACGAACTACTACTAGTACTACTACTACTACTACTACTACTACTGCTGTTATCCTTCCCCCGTGCACACGCGCGCGCGTCGCGATGCTTTCATTCATAATTAGAGAAAAAACAGAAGAGTAGCGAGAGAGAGAGAGGGAGGATGAGAGAAAGAGCGCTATCTTTCGGAAGGAAGGAAGAGGGTTGCAAGACGCGCGTGAGCGAGCGAGATGAAAGGAGCGAGAGAACGCGCGGTACGCTCTCCCGCGTAGTGGAAAGAAAGAGTCAATGAAGAAAGTGGCGTAGTAGGGCGGGGGTTGCGAAAGAGTGGGTGGCGGCTGCTCAATGAATAAGGAAGTAAGAGCGCGAGGATGCCTGCGGATAAGGATAGTAGAACCAAACGGTGGCAGGGATGGGGAAGAGGGTGAGCCGAGACGCGGCGAATCTTAAAGACTTTCACCGTTCTGTTAATTTTCTTCTCAAAGTGGGTTAAATTATTTTACGACTTCCATCGCCAGTTTCTCGCCACAGGCAGCCTGGTTCTCCTCGCTCTCGCTTTTTCTTTCTCCTCTCCTTCTTTCATTCTTTCGCCGCTCCCGGTGCAGCGCGTGACGGCGTCACGTGCATTTAGCGAGGCTTATTTTCTCGTTGGAGAAATCCATCACCAGAGAGAGTTTTCTCTCATCGAGGATTCGTGTTCCCGCCTTCCTTCGTCTCGTTTTATCGCATCTTACGAATGCGGACGCAAATTCGACGACGCACGGACATCTTCTATCGCTAATTTTCATATTTTCATTACTTACAATTTTTAAGTGAAATACTAATTGAAATCCTAAATAAATAGATTTATAACAATTTTATACATATCATCTTAATCTGAAATTATTTGTACATACTGTTATAATTTTTCATTTCCTATTTTAATATGAATAATTCTGTAATTATACTGTATATCTGTAATTTACTCAACGTTACGTCGCGGGATGAGAGAGAGAGAAAGAGATGCATCATTAAGCAAACCGGTTTCGAAACAAAATGATTTTTAAAAAATCCCTCGATCGATTAACCGAGATTTTAAACGGAAATCTTGAAACACACGACTTTAAACTCTAAACGCTTAACGAGCGAAGTTAGGTGACGAGAGTTGATCGTGATGTTTTAGAGATTTTCTCGGGAAAGTGCACGCCACTTCCGCCCACACTTCCGTTTTAAATAAATTCACTGCCGTAGCCGGCCTGATATTTCCGACGGGAGGAAACTTAGCCGCCGCTGAGAACTTTATAAAGTTTCTCCATTTACTCGCGGAAAAAGGAACAAAGTGACGCCGGTAAACAGAATCATGCTTCAAAACGTAGTCTTCGACCTTCGACACCTTTTCCGTGCATAAGCGACGCGATCATTTTTCCGCCGGCATTCTGGACGCCGGAACACTCGAGTGATATTATTACAGATAAGAAGTTTCTTTTATTTCTTCGATACAATTGTCGATTGAAGATACAATTACTACTTTTTTCCTTTAAAATGATGCGTTATACGCGTCATAAATTAATTATGTACAACACTTGGAAGGATTACGTGACTCTCAAACTTCCAGTCTGACCATACTATGTTTCATCTACTCGAAGCCAATCGTTTTCTTGTACTACTTAATTCCTTCTACTTATTCTCACATATTTATGTCTCTATTTAACGACGAAATAAAAGTATCGTTTTAAGTATAAACGACTGAAAATAATGATAAAAAAAAAAAGTGACGTTCTCTTACTCTAACTAAATTTTCTCTCCTAATCATTTGTCAAAGATTGAATTCCGAATCTGAGAAAATATGAAAAACGAGATAGGGGGCGAATCTCTGTGGACAGTGGCGAGAGAAAGTAAACGCGCGCGCACACGTGAATACACACTCGCACGCGCTCACGCATACGTTCGGCCCCGCGCCGGCCAATGGCGTTTCACCCCCGTGCCGAGGGTGGGTCGCCATAGCAACCCCTCGCCATGCCACATATACGCGCGCGTAGAGTCACATCCACATGTATACGCGCGCCACTCGCGTAGGGCGCTTTCGAGAGCGAACCGAGGGGGTTGTAAGGGGGGTGGGAAGAGAAGGAAGAGGAACAGAGTACCACGAAGGGGTGGATGGGGGGGAGGACGGCCACGGGAGGACGCGAGAAGGGAGGGGGATACTTCTTCCACCCTTGGACAAGCCCAATCGATCGAGGTGTGCTTCGGCCGGACGAAACTCACCCTCTGTCGGCCCGCTTCTTCTTCCCCCGTTCCGTCGCTCTTGAATGAGGGGCTGCCGACGGTGGTTGGGGGATGAATGTGACAGAGTGCCACCCCCGAGGGCCTCTCCTGCCACCCGTGGAAAGTGCGGCGAGCGAGTCCCATCGTTCCTTCCTCCTCTCCAACTTGTATCTCCTGTCAGTCTCTCTCTCTCTCTCTCTCTCTCTCTTTTCCTCTCGATTCGCCCTTTTATTCCCTCCTACGACTTCCCACCTCTCTTGTCTCCCCACATCTGACGCTGCCACCTCCCGTTCGAGCGTATGATGGTTCGCGCGGAGACCGCGGGGAGCCCGGCGGAGGTGGCGTGGACAGAAATCAATATAAGACGGGCCTCCACGTACTCCATCCCACTCCCGTGTAGCCCTCGCTCTCGCACTTTCTGCCCTTTTTCGCCCTCTCTCATTCTCTCTCGCTCTCTCTTCTAACTCCCTCCCTCCTCTTTTCGCCCTCTCTTACCTTTTCAACCCCAACATTCCTTATCCTCTCTACCGTGTTCCCTCGAGGGTGGACTAGCGCACATATATATATGTGTGTGTGTGTGTGTGTACACATGAACACACACACACACACACATGCGTAAACATACGACTGTACGTGTACGGCAAGCACCAGCGCGCCGGCAAACCAAGCATTTCTGTACAGGGTGTGTTTCGCTATGCAACGGGTGACTCGCGAGTGCTCATGAGAATATCAGCGTGATATAAAGGCATTTTCTTATAATGAATTTACGAGAGCATTTAATACTTTTAGTTGAAAATTTAGGAAATTGCAGAGCTAGGAATATTATAGGTTTAATCTAATTTTAATTTTATATTAAGCATGTATGTGAATATTGATTTATTTACTTATTTATTGAAATATATAAACGATTATTTTCCTGGATACACATAAATATAGAATTTCTTGAATGTAAATACAGAATAACTTTCGTAACATTTAATTAACATTTTACATAATATTTGCACTTACTTCCATATATGACAAAATAACTTGATACAACTTCCATCTTTAATTTGCACAGAAAATAACATGAGTAGTTTGAGTGGAGGTAATCATACATAAATTTAAAGTTTGCATCTTGAAGAAGAGGACCGAATAAGGAAGCCAACTTACACAAGATCGTATTACATCAGCATTAACATTATATTCGGATTAGAAATCCAACGTGGGCTGATATTCTCATCACACCGTTTAATGAAAATTTTGTCAAACTTTTGCCATTCGTATTCCGAATTGATCTTGATCCCATTGAAACGCTCACTGATCCCGCTTAAATCGCGCATCAACACGCTTCGCTAATATTTATTTTCATTCACGCGCGCACACCTGTCGATCGAAACCCTGATTTTATTTATAGTTATATATATATTGATTTATATGTATATTATGATTTTGATTTATACATGATTCATATATTATGATATATATGTTGCTAAAATGAATGATCCGAAACTCAATGGATTGAAAACCGGGATAAATCGACAACGCTGCTAATTCTCGGACGCGATAATTAAAAGTCGGCGATTAAGAAAATCCCTCATCGCACAAATTTCCTTAAGAGCGACACTTTGCGAACACCCGTTTCGTCGCGGTATATAGGATCGATAGAAGGCCAGTAAACGTGTGGGGAGAGTGGAGTTCGTATCCTGCGGATAAGGGAACGGCATCCATAAATTACGACGGCAACTCTGCAGGGTAAAAGTCCTGTACGAGAGGAGACCTTCTATATACGGAAGGTCTGAGGTCCCTTCCGTTCTCTTCCTCTTCCTTGGCATCCGACACTCAACTCACGGTCGTCCTTCGAGCCGCATCTCGGAGAATCTAGATCCATGAATCGGGTCAGATCCTTAACGTCGCACACTTCGATCGTTACGTTTTCTTCTTCGTATCCAGCGCGTCGGGATTCGAACCATTTCTACCAATTCTCATTAATCCGATTGTAATCTAGTGATTATGATATGTTTATACCCATGGTCCGAAATCGCTCGATGTCCGTACGAATGGCATGTATCTTCTGTAACCCATTTATCGTTAGAAAGATCTCACGTCTGATAATTCTGCTCACATTAAGATCCCCTGCTCGCAAATTCATGACGGAGCTTTCGTAACATCCGATGCGATCTTGTGTAATAGGCATCGATAGAGACAAAAGTTATTCCGCTGTAATCGATTATATATCTCTGACAGGACAGTTTGATACGCAATAAACCTGTATCCGATGTCGAATTCGTTCGTCGGAAAGTAATGTCTTCTGAAAGTACAAATCCAATTTGATCCTTTAGATAAATACTCTATTCTAACGTTCACTTTGCTATATACGATCAGCTCACGAAAATTCATCGTACGTTATGATGAGCTTGATATCGATACTGAGCGAACTGTGTATAGTAGATTTATTTTCCGCCTGATAATCCGATTTGTATAATTATTCTTGACAGTTTGACAGTTTGATAGAAATAAAACCTTGTATCCACTAATATTTTGTCGAATTGTTCGATTCGATTAAAAAGATATATTGTGCAGTTTTGTATAAATGTTTAACAAATTCTCAAATTATTTTATTTATTTTAAGATAAATATTACTCATATTCTTAAAAGTATCAACTTATTGAAAACTATATTACAATTATAGCTCTACGTGTTAAAGTAATTCATCGTTACTTTTATAATGGAGCTTTGATAAAATCTGATACTCGATGCGAATTCTTCGTGTTAATAGTAAGGCATTGATATGAGACAACAAATTTATTTTCCGCCTGATAATTCCGATTTGTATAATTATTCTTGACAGTTTGACAGTTTGATAGAAATAAAACCTCTCCACTGATATTTTGTCGAATGGTTCGATTCGATTAAAAAGATATATTGTGCAGTTTTGTATAAATGTTTAACAAATTCTCAAATTATTTTATTTATTTTAAGATAAATATTACTCATATTCTTAAAAGTATCAACTTATTGAAAACTATATTACAATTATAGCTCTACGTGTTAAAGTAATTCATCGTTACTTTTATAATGGAGCTTTGATAAAATCTGATACTCGATGCGAATTCTTCGTGTTAATAGTAAGGCATTGATATGAGACAACAAATTATTTTCCGCCTGATAATTCCGATTTGTATAATTATTCTTGACAGTTTGACAGTTTGATAGAAATAAAACCTTGTATCCACTGATATTTTGTCGAATTGTTCGATTCGATTAAAAAGATATATTGTGCAGTTTTGTATAAATGTTTAACAAATTCTCAAATTATTTTATTTATTTTAAGATAAATATTACTCATATTCTTAAAAGTATCAACTTATTGAAAACTATATTACAATTATAGCTCTACGTGTTAAAGTAATTCATCGTTACTTTTATAATGGAGCTTTGATAAAATCTGATACTCGATGCGAATTCTTCGTGTTAATAGTAAGGCATTGATATGAGACAACAAATTAATTTTCCGCCTGATAATTCCGATTTGTATAATTATTCTTGACAGTTTGACAGTTTGATAGAAATAAAACCTTGTATCCACTGATATTTTGTCGAATGGTTCGATTCGATTAAAAAGATATATTGTGCAGTTTTGTATAAATGTTTAACAAATTCTCAAATTATTTTATTTATTTTAAGATAAATATTACTCATATTCTTAAAAGTATCAACTTATTGAAAACTATATTACAATTATAGCTCTACGTGTTAAAGTAATTCATCGTTACTTTTATGATGGAGCTTTGATAAAATCTGATACTCGAACTCTTTGCGATATTTTCCTAGGAGACTTGTTCAATTATTTGACAATCTCGAGCGTCGCCGGATCGCATAAAAATCGCGCGCTATCGTCGCTTCTTAGATAAAATAGACAGGCTTTCTCTCGAAGAGACGCTCCGTAAAAGACGCGCGAGATCCTCGGTTGAGTGGAAATATTCCACATGCTATGCAGAAAGAAACAAAGAAGCCCGCCGTCGTCGTCGTCGTCGTCGTCGTCGCGGGGTTATCACGTAGACGTATAAGGGGACGGACATGGGGGGTTGACGATGGCGGGATGCCGAAGCCAGCCGAGCAGCCAGAGGGAGTAAAGAGGGTGAGTTCGATTCCTCGAAAACTACGTTTTTCTCGCCGATAGAATGGCCGGGACGTCACCTGAATACATTATATGTTTTCCACCCCTGGGGCTAGGATATTGAAATTTTTAATATCGAGGGCTCTGGCGATCGAGGGGGAGGAGAAAGACGAGAAGAGCGAGAGGGGGCCAGATAGATGGAGGACGTCTATGGCTTCGCGAGGCATTCCTCTCGTATAACCATCCCTCCCATGGCGATCCCTTATTTTGCTGTCGATATAGCTTGGCTACCGATATATTTTTATACGCGAGCGCGAATATGTATGTGTGCGTGTATGTGCTCCCTCGAGCGTGTGAATACGTCGCGGCTCACACGTTTTATTGTGTCATCGTCGGTTATCTGCTGCGTATGAATGAAGAAAACTGCGAATGCACGGCTGCAGAAGCGACGAAATATTTACGCAACGTTAAATGTATTCTTCAGCTTAATCCAGAATTATAAGTTAGATTAGAATGGCGCATGATTGACGAAAAAATTTAGAGAAACTTTTATAGCTTAATCCTTAATAAATCACGAGTAAAAATTTGAATTGCAAATTAAAAAGAATTTTGAAAACCGTCAAATAATTCGACTATAATAGTATATTGTGTATCAAGTGCGGAAAGTTGACAATTGTCAATCCGCACGTGATACACATACTATTTTGTATTACAAGTGCAGGCAAAGTGGCACTTTGTGCGCGTTTTCTGTGCGCGAGGTAACCGATCGCCATCTTGCGGCGTGGGAAATCGGCCGCTTTCCGCACAGAAAACACGCACACAAAGTGCCACTTTGCCTGCACGTGTAATACAAAAGTGTGTTTAAAGTACTTTGCCTCTAAAGATTTTTAACAACAAACACATTCTTGATTTTTGAAATATAATAAATTGTATGCGGGGCGAAAAAAGAATAAAACGCGAACAAAATGTAGCTCAATGAAATGGATGGTCGTGTCAATCTAAGTTTTAAAAAAAGGCAATCTTTTGCCGACCGCGGCCAACGGTTCTCCACGTGCCGCTTTGAAAAGGATCCAGTTTCGCTAAAAACGGCGCAGGTGCCCGTCCGTCCACGTATTCGACGTCGCTATCTGATCCCTACAAAATCGTTGAAAACGTTAGTGCGTGTCATAAAACCTATCTCGACCGTCCGTATCGTCCTCCGATTGTCCTGGCCGTATACCTGGACCCCGTTCCGCGCCCGGTGGCGGACATTCCGATAATTTGGCCCTCTCTATGACCGGGTTTTCCCGAGCCTTCTCGACCGGGCGCGTGCTGACAACCCTTTCCGCGCGCAAAATTCGGGGCGCGACCGGGATGCGACCCCGCGCCGGGTCATCCCTTGACCCTGGGCGTGCGGCCCAGCCTCGGGCCCCTTCGGTGGTCAAAACAGGCGGAAACATGGCCTGACCCTCGTACATCATGAGTCGCCGGCGGATTTTACTTCCGCGCCCGACGCCGACCAATTAAAAGGAAATTCGTTTCCTCGAGAATCATCGCGTTCATTCTTTCGACTTATTGTCCCAGATTTTTCGTCCTGTATTTTTTCATAACCAGGGTGTCCAACAGACTCGATGAAAAAAAATTACCTGACTTTTTAGTATTATTTTTTTACAAATATACATATAATTTGCATATATCTATATGATAAATTAATTAAACGTTAAATCATGAAATCCTTGAAATATTTTTGTCAACAATGAAAAGGTTCGGAAGTTAAGACAAAAATTTAAATCAATTAAATTATGTCACTAGAAACTATTTAAATTACCTTTTTTATTGAAATATAATAACACGACGATGAAAATATAAATTAACGAACACGCTGGAGATGAATCGATTTTTAACAACACAGAAAATTAGCGTGCTGGGAAAAGTTTATATTCATTTAATAAAAAATGTCAAATTATTGAGACAAATGTAGGAGATAATGTGCAAAAACCTAGATAAATAGTAAAATTTCCTGACAATGCCCGGTTTTCCCTGACCGCTAGACACCCTGATAACTTAAAAGTTATATAATTCCTTCTCCTATTTACGCATTATTAGATTTGATTTATATATTTAAAAATATTTTCTTGCGATGCAACGTAACATTTTCACTCTAATGTTATATTTCTACAAAAAATATAGGTTTTTTCGTTAGTCGACGTATCATGAATATCACTCCCCTCGACTTACACGAAAGCGTATTAGCTCTTCGTAACCACTAGACGTAAAACGATGTAAGCATCGCGCGACTAAGAAAACGCTAATTGTAAGATTAATACTAGAATTCCTAAATCTCGCAAAATGAAGAAAGATGACAAGACTCTCTTCTAACTTTTGACACGACATATGTAAGACGAAAAGTAAACTATCTGAAATATAAAGTCTCGCACGCGGTAGCGGATGCTTTTATTCAACCCCCCGGTGTGTGTGTGCCCCCGATCGACCGGGGGGTACGGCGACGTCGTCGACGACATTGCCCGGGTTGTGGCGTTCGTGCTCTCGTTACAGCGCCTCCACTCTGCGAGATTCAATATTCTAACCAAAATCCCCGGGGCAACGGGAGGAAGAGGCCGGGGATAAGGGCGGTCTCCGTTCTGAGGAACGTGGCAAAGGGGGTGGCGGTGGCGGTGGTTTGCAGGGATGTACCGGGCAAAACTTTCTAGGCGTGCAGCCACGAGAAACGCTCCAGCTCGACGTGCAGCCACGAGGACGGGAGGCGCATCCGGGACTAAAGTTTCCCGGGCGAGAGAGAAGCGACGTCGCCGATGTCACCCCGTCTTCGTTGACGGCAAACTCGCGCGGTCCACACACGAGAGCTCCGGAGTTTGAGGAAGGGTGGAGCAGGGGGTGCGAGGGAGGAGAGAGGTTTCACGAGCGAGTTACTTGACGGACTCGACATCGTCGTACAGCTACCGCCAAGAATCCGGACTGAAAGCGAAGAGAAATTTTCCTCCAGCTGCCCCCGAGGAATTCGGGACAACGGCGGGTCTTTCATCGGAAATAGCCATTCTCGACTTTCATTCTGATGGGTGTCAAAATTTAAAAAAGTGTGCATTAAGAATTAATATGAGCTAAAAAAATTACTTCAATGCGTAAAGTCTGCGGATGTAGTTTGACGCTTAAAATAAATATTGCAATTATTATTAGATCCAATGATGAGGCTTAATACACGTATATGTTTTTGCGGGTCTGTACATCAATCTTGCAAAGTCCTCACTACAAAATACATCTGCGTAAAGTGCAAAATCTCGTTTAATACCTACCAATGGAGCCTGCGCGTTAAATTAGCCGAGCTCGAACACACAAATACACCCAGACGCGTATTCGACGATTTCTCAAACGCGCGCGCAATATTTCTCGCGTCGCGAAAAACTTGAGGCCAAAATATGATGAAAGCTCTCTCTCTCTTCCCTTCCGAGAATCTTCCCTCTTTCCCTTTCATATCTCTCTTACGGTGTATGCGTTTGCACGCATATCGATACATCGATACTTCTCGAATTCGTTTCCATCACGAAAATAAGGGTGCCACGCGACGCGATGGTTTCAAATAAAAAAAAAAATGTTTCTCACTTATCATCTCTGTGTATACTTTCGAAAATCTATAGGAATCTATGTTTAGGAAATTCATACATTGCAACAAAAATTCTTCACATACGAATGCAGATAATATTTTTAATAATATCATACTAATTGTGCGCCTATAAATGTCAATATTTCGTTATTGAAAAAATCACGATATGGGATATAATAGGGGACATTTTATCAGGATAATTTCTTGATTCATTAGCTGTATACCTTTATCGTGTCAACCTTTTCTTTTTGATCATTATTTCATCCAATTCGCCCTCTAAATTCGGGGACCCAACATCGAACACCGCCGATCGTATCGACGTAAACAACGGAGGCGGGATGATTTTGCACGGGAGTACACTTTGTACCACCGACTGTACACCTTAGAAGAACGAATGGAGCCTTCCCTTCATACAGAAGGAAAGGCCCGAGGCTATGGCTTCCTATCTTACTCCGGTCTCGTCCTCTCTCTCGCTCTTTCTCCCCATTTCGCCCTCCGGCGACTACCTTCTCTCCCTTCCGTCTGCTTACGCGTGCATGCTACGAGATATGGATAACAAAATGCACCGGTGATGGTGCACGCTCGTCCGTTACAGAGCGCCGTAAACTTTTGATGTGACTCCGCGACGGAGATCCCCCACGTGACCTCGTTCCTTTAACGCTCCTCTGATGGGGCTTTTTGAACATCCTGCAGAAGGTATGACGACGAGATATCGGTGAGAGATATCAAAATTCGAGTGCATTCTATATAAAGTCTCTCTCATAATTGTTTCAGATAACATGAAACTTAATAATGATTTCTGTATAGCTTATTTCTGCATTACTTAGGACCGGCTATTTTATAGACTTATATAAAATTACGTTCATCTCACGTTGATGTGATGCTTGTCGTCAATGAAGATAAGAGTGGTAAAGCAAGGGAGATCGTAAACTCACAAATGGATCATATAACTTAAAAGTAATAATCCTATGAGACACAAAAATATTGATCGGAAACATTTTTTAAATCCTCAAGAATTTCTTAAAATAAAATGCAGTTTCCGACAGATTTAGAAAAAAATCAATTCCTCGAGAAGCTTTCTCGCGTGAGACTTAATTTTTCCAAAAGCAAAAGTGCAAAAAATGTGTAAAATAAATCTCGAATGATCAAAGATTATTTTCGGCATGTAAGATCAGTGTAGATTTTAAACATTCGCCTTTTTCATTCTCTCATTGCCGCTTCTCTCTCTCTCTCTTGCTTTCTATCTCTTTCTTTCTCTCTGTGTGCTCGCTGTAATTCTTCTTTATTTTTCTCATTTAACAAATGCACGGTTTTTGCCACTATTTGACATGTGATTTGTAATCAATAGTAATACTTATTCAAATTTATCAATAATATTTATATTTAAACTCAAACTAACAAATGAACCCGAAACGCCGTGAATCTGCGAATTATATCGTTATTTATTATACGCTGTGCTGTAAACTTTAATAAAGCGAGATCGAAAGTTTACTACTATATTGCGTTGTAGAATAAAATAAATCGTGTAAACTTTTAAACGACAATAAAACGACACATTACGCTACTGCGCATTAGGCAATCCATCGATTATCTTTCAAAGAGGAAGAAAGGGTGAAGCGAGGGGAAGAAAACACCCTTGGCGCGCCAGATTTGAGCGCGGCTCTAATGAGGTGCGTCTCTCGTTGTGTAACCCGGCACTTCCACGTCAGGTAAACGCGCTCGATTTTTAATGGAGCACATATACACATAGCGCACATAGCGCGCTCTCCTTTTTTTTTAATCTCTCGTCATCCCGCTGCCTCGCAACCCTCTTCCATCTCTTACCTGAGGACATCCTAGGTAGGTAGATAACCCACGGGCCCCCCAAAGGGTGAGGGACCATCGCGCCGAAAAGTGTCCGCCGAGATTGAAATTCAAATGAGACCGCGAGGATATTCTAATTCCGTGCGGCAACCCCTTTTTTGCATATCGGGACCCACGCAGCTGCCATCGGGGACCCAAATTATATACATTCGCCTTTTTCATTCTCTCATTGCCGCTTCTCTCTCTCTCTCTTGCTTTCTATCTCTTTCTTTCTCTCTGTGTGTGCTCGCTGTAATTTCTCTTTATTTTTCTCATTTAACAAATGCACGGTTTTTGCCACTATTTGACATGTGATTTGTAATCAATAGTAATACTTGTTGTCAAATTTATCAATAATATTTATATTTGAACTCAAACTAACAAATGAACCCGGAACGCCGTGAATCTGCGAATTATATCGTTATTTATTACGCTGTGCTGTAAACTTTAATAAAGCGAGATCGAAAGTTTACTACTATATTGCGTTGTAGAATAAAATAAATCGTGTAAACTTTTATACGATACCTCAGCTAATCTTAATAGATTAAAGTATGTATATATGAATAATATTGACTACAAATCTAATAAAAACGACAATAAAATTTTACTTGAAATGTAAATGAATTAAGACAAGATAAAAAATAAATAGATTGAATTATTTTGAGAAAAATTCAAAAGACTTGATATAAAAATAATTTTAAATGTTAAAAATAAAATATTCTTTATATTCATTTTGTGTCGTAGATATTTCCAAGAATGGCACAAAATGTATCTCATTCACGACGTAAAAATAACTTTACTTTTTATTCGAAAGCGCGCAACCTTTTTCACGATAGGTCTTCAATTATAGACATTCTATTTTGCTTGCCATCCTACCAACTCTCTTGTCTCTTGAGCTCATCTTTTTCCTTTTTATTTTTCGTTTGTTCGCGCACAGTCTCCGATGGCACGCTATCCACGACAATCGAGGAACGACAGTATTCAAATCCAGTGACGTACCTAGGTATCTAAGCCCGAGGCTTACCTCCCGTTGCCTTCGAGGGATTCGATCGATTTTGCGTTGTGACGAGATGAGAAAGGGAAGCGAGAATACGAAACAGTAGCTTCCAATAGCACCTGCTACGATCGCAGTGCTAGGGGGAAAAAAATTAATTTTTACCCAGGGGACCTTGTGAGTTTTACTTTCAAAAACATTTTTTCAAAGCGACATATTTATCTATTAATTTTACTACTTTTTGAGAAAATTATTAAATTCTGAAATTTGATTCGTATGTATTCGTTTCTTTGTTTGATAATTCTTGAAACTTAAAGAGAGGTAAAAGCTCTTCATGCTATCAAAATTGATTTTTCTTTACTGCTAATTTTATTTTTACACTACATGTTGAATACTCTTATAATTTTTTGCCACTTTTACGAAGATACGGAAGTAAATAATCAAATGCAGAGCATTTCTATAATGAAGAGCATACATTTATATTAAATGCAACAGTTCCTTCATTCTAGCAGAAACTTTCTAACTGAAATATATTTTCGAAGATAGACTGATGCTGTTATGAAATCATTATTTGTTGTACCGGAAATAATGATCGAACGTCATAGAGAGAAGTCCATTTTTGATCGCACCAGAGCGATCTTCTGACAGGCAGGTGGAAGAGAAAAAATGCGACGAAAGATGGAATCTCTCTTCGGCGGTACTTTGGAGCGCCGGTCGTTACTCTTGAATAATAATATGACGTCGGAAGAACGCTTTGTTTAGTACCTCGTCGCAAGCTCGGGAAGATTTATGATTGCGAAAAGAAGTTATCTCGATAGAGTGTGCTACCGCGGTTTTAAAATAACGGCAGGTGTTTGCGGTGTCGTTATTTCGAGCTATGAAGTTTTCAGAAAGAGAGAGTGAGTTTTATCTGTCGCTACAATAAAATCGACAAAAGAGTTACAACATATTATTTTATATCAGTTTTAAATTGATTAAAGATAATTTATATATATACAGGGTGTCCGGTAACGGACCAATGATTAAGGGCGGATTCTCTGGCCAATTTGGAGACGGTTTTTCATTAGCAAAAATGTTGAGAAGTCAATAATTTTCGAGTTATAAGCGATTGAAAAAAATGGGATTTTTGAAAACTAAACGTTTTGGAGTTAAAAGTCTAACATAATTACATTCTTCAGTTAATTTCAGGTAGAGTTTACTATAATAAAATTTTAATTTAAAGCTTAGTTATAAAGATACATAATGACAAATATCGGAAAGTTGTAAAAATGATGACCTTTTTCGACATTTCTGCTGAGGAAAAATCGTTCCCAAATTGACCAAAGAATCCACTTGTAATCGTTGGTCCGTTAGTTACCGGACATCCTGTATATATAAATTAAAAAAAAAAATATATATATATATAGATATTACGTTTCAAATATGTATGAAATTTTGTAAAAGAGATGAAAAAGAAGCTAATACCCTTTTACGCGTGTTCGTATAAACGGCCGCGTGAAACGAGAATGCGATAAAGCTTATCGGGAGAAAAAGTGGAAACGGGCTAAAAAGAGGAGGGGAGGCCGCTGTTTTGCATAATCAAATCCCACGACAATGTACTAGAATGCGAAGTGCACCCCTTAGGAGCGCCGAGAGGGGTGAAGCCTCGCCGCGAACACGCGAGGCCTCCGAAAAATGCAATTCGCCTTTCCAGCAGTCGCTACACCATGTGGACCCCGGTGGTCATAAGGATTCTTCGTGGGGTGCCTCTGGCGCAACTACCCCTCGTAACGGAATTCCGGGAATAAACCGGAAACATCCACCCATTCCGCGCGCGCGAGAGACCATGAATCCTCAACAGCGATGAGCAAAAGGGTGACTCAAGACGGCCCTTCGCGCTAATCAAAATGGAGCTCGTGTACATTGACTGTGGAACATATTTAGACTACTCATCAATTACGTTCGTATTCATAGGACTAAAAATCAGCATCAAGTCGCGCGACGTATAGCAAAATAATTGCAACCATTTTGCATAACATAGGTTGAAATTAACCAAAATAAAATAGAAAATAATTTTTTTCTAAAAACTCACATTTTTAATAAAATTATAATTTAATTTAAAATTAAAACGCAATTCCAGATAATAAAAATATAAAATGTAAATACATTGAGATTCTGTGATTTAAGTTAACATTACATTAAATTTACAACATTTAGAATTTATAATGCACATTAAAAAGTTAGTAGATGTCTTTGGACATTTTCTATTTTCTTTTAATCGATTAATGAAGACTATCTTTAATTAAAAATGCTAGTCTATTGCGTTACGTCTTCGACGAAAGAATTTACACATTTGAACACGAAACATTCGGCATTATTTGGAAAACAAGGGCGGGTGGTACGATAGCGAGAAAAAAACCTACGGAATTCCATAGAAAGAATTCCAAGAGCTGAAGGGTAGCTGGCGAAGGGTGGCACACAGCCCGTCGTCAAAATGGACGGGCTAAGCCCGTATAAGTCTAACGGGATTTTCGATCGTAGGTGGGCGGGTGAATGCAGGCCGCAGTCCGGGAACGAGAGGGAGGAATTGAGGGGGTTGAGGACACGACAGAGAGATAGAGAGAGGGAGAGAGAGAGAGAGAAATAGAGCAGGTAAGGGGAGTCCTTCAAGATGGCGGCTATAAGGGATGGTTTAGGGCGCGTGAGGGTTGCGGGTGAAGCAATATATTAGAGGGAGACCCTTCTCGAGGGTTGCTTCGCCCCCGACCGATGGTGGCCGTTACCACCCCCTTTTCTCGTACTCCCCCTTTTTAGTTCTCCTTCCTCCGTTTTCCTTACTACCTTCTCTTCTTCCTTTTCCTCCTTCTCTTTCTTCCTATTTCTCCCGCGTCCTTTTTTGCCCCCGACCCTGGCACCCACTCGATCACGACCACCCCCTTAACTCGACCCCGTACAACCCCTCTGGTCCGTTCTAGAAAGTATAAACGTCAGTGAAGACTGATGGAAATGGACGAGATGAGGGGGAAACGGACGATCGGGAAATGGTGGAAAATCGAATGGGGGAGGGCGAGAAGAGAGAAAACACGAAGAAGCCGTGGGCTGACTCGTCGTTGCCAAGAGGAAGGAGGTTGAAAGCTTGCCTGATCCCAGCAACCGCTTTATCTTTGAGGCAGAGAGATATCGAGACAAGGAACAGTGGAAGCATGCTGCCGGAAGTTGGCGAGGATAAGGTTTTAGCTGTTGAATTGCGATTATTGTAGATATGAGTATTTTTAGCGCGCGAACATTTAATGTTTCAAAGATTGTCTTTATATTTTCGTGTAACTCTAATTGATTTTATATAATTATTATTTTAAAAAATCAGTCTCGTCATATTTTAACATACATTATTTTATTTTATTTTATAAAAGCATTTATTTCATTTGTGACAGATTGATCAAATTTTAATAAAATATATGAAAACATATTTTAAATATTGCTGTTACATATTCGTTACGATTGTTATGATTGCATATACATACATACATAATATATTTTTATATATATATATATTATGCGTGTATAATAGATAGATAGATGTTAGTTCTATTTTGCAATAAAATAAATGAAAAATATATGTATATATCGCGCCTAATAAAATAAGTGACGTAAGTTTTTTGTAACTCTATTTTGCATAAAAAGTGAACATTACGAGTTGACTTCGTTCTATTTTAAATTTGAGCTTAAAATGAAAGTGCAACTTGCTTGGCATCACGGCGTCCCGTGCATAGAAAACAGGACATTTAAGTACCTCGAGACGTCCGCATTTTCTCGCCTCGTGGCTCGAAACGAGCGGTAATGAGCTTCGATTTTTTTATTTAGCCACGCTTTACTTTCGCGCCTCACTCTCTTATGTGCACGTTTCCCTTTTTTATACGTTCTCTATATAGTAATCACAAAATCACGAAAAAAGAGAGACGATAGAAAAAATAGACCAAAAAAATACAAAAACTAAGTGAAAGAAATTGGTTTCTTTTCGGAAAATGATTAATTTTCAAACATTTTTTATTTCTATATATTTTTAGGCCAAATGGAATGTTATCGTATCAAAGGAACTAATCGCGTTTTAATTGTTAATGTAAAAGTAACAGATTGTTACGATAATAGAATAATTTCCTCCTCTTTCTTTTGCTGTTTTTCTTAACGTTATAGCTGTTACATCGAAAATAATAAAAGGATCCTCTCTGAACACTGTCTTTCTTAACTCTTTTTTTTACTCTAGTTTCACTAAGAAAATTCTTTTTCCGATACAAATCGCTATTCTTGCAGTCTTCCACGCGCAGTTCGAAAGGATCTCTATTTCTTTCTCAACTTTTCCTTCTCTTTAACTCATGCGAGATACGCAAAAATTGAAGAAAAGCGAGGTGAATATGAAATGTAAATATCTGTAGAATATATATAAATACTGAGAAAAATTATATACATATTGTACAGACACTAAGAAATATAAAAAAAAAATTATTACAGAGGAAAGATTTATAAATTGTTCTATATAATATTTTCTAAAAATTTCTAAAAATGTAAAATATGTATACATTTAAAATTTAAATGTGTGAACAGCAAGATTATATTATTTTTATTTATGCTTCAAAAGCTTAATTTGTAAAAAGTCGAAACATATAAGTTTCGAAAGCTATTAGTACTTTAAGAAAATTAGTCAGAAAATGTATTATCGTTAAAGTAAGAGTCTGAGACATTATACATGAGAAATAAAAAATTTGATGATACTTTTGAAATGATTTCTTTTTTGATGTAACGAATATATACGCGAAAATGAGAATTTGTAAAAAACGAAAAAAGAATGCTAAATCCGTTATGTAACGCAAACATGAAAAAGACTATAAGCGTAAAAAAGCTCTGCGAGGCGCAAAAGAAATAGCGTTAGTGAACAGCTCGCTTTTTCCATTTACTATCTCTCTCACTCCTTAAACGCACCAGGAAGTGCAGCCGCGATGAAGAGAAACGAGCAAAAAAAAAACGACGTGAATACGATGATGCGATGAAAGTGAAAAGCTCGCGGTAAACATTAAGCGTGTAATTCTCTCTTTAAAGAATACTTGGACGATAATTAAGCCGACCTGCCAGTGCTCTGTTAGGAAGAGAGAAAGCAGGATATTTAAATGGGACGATGGAAAAAAGAAGAGAGCAAAGAGTGTAAAAATTAGGGAGGAAAAAAGATTGAAGAAGGGCGAAAAAAGAAGAGACAAAGACGAACAGGCAGAAGAAAAATGATGAAAAAAGAAACGAGATGTAAAAGTTGCTGCGAAAAGACGACAAGAGCAACTGAAAAAAATTCAATAAACGTGGATTGCAGAGACACGTGGGGATCGTATTTAATTAACGACGAAATCACATCTCAATCAAAAGTTATGTTTAAGCAGAAAAACTCAACAATTAGTTATTAACAGAAAAATTCAGTTTAAAGTTCATTTGTCCAGTTGGATAGTGTCTTCTCATCTCTTTTCCCCCGTTTCTTATCTATTTTCTTCACCTCTACAAGATTTTTTTAATCTTTTCTTTTTCTAAGTAGATTTACGAATAATAGAGTTACTCGCTGACATATATAAAGATTTCATACATCAAATATAATTTGATAAATTTAATTATTAGTGTTTGTTCAAATTTTTATATTAAATATATAAGTTTGAAGACTTGACGAAGAATAATTAACAATAATTTAATTAATCAAGATGATTAAATTAAACGTATTACACACGATATCAGGCGTATGAGAAATAAGAAAGGCTTTATCACAAGCTTAGGAAGATTGTGACATTGTCTATACAGTATAAAATTTTAGTCGTCTTACTGCATTTGGCACTATTGCCAACGTAACGTCCAAGTCAATGGAGAGGAAGAAGATTTGATTATAGACTTTCCGTTACTTACAAATCTCAGTTGTTCGCGTTTCCTCCGAAAAATTCACTTCGCTGATTAATACTAGGAGAATACATTCGACCTTTGGCACATCTCTTTCTTCCTGTTTTAATAAATTACGAACATATTCGCGAAGTAATATCAGTAGATTCAATTTTCATTTATGGAGATCTTATTGTCAGAGTATCCAGCAATAAAGATTTTTACAATATAATTTTTTATTAATTTTTTTTATTCATATATTGCACAAATATTAAATTTTAAATGTATTTTTATTATCAGAAAGACGGAAATAAAAGAACCAAAAATTCGAAAATTTGTGATAATTTTTTCAAAATTAATTTTAAAAGAGTTCTCTCTACAATGTTATTTAATATTTATAGTTTATCAATTACATATACACACTTATATATATATATATTTCTGTATATGATTACCACAACAACATATATTCGTGACATTTTATTTATTCCTCGCACATTGAAATATAACAATAAATCTCTCTTTTTGAACAACTCATTGTTACTAATAAACGAAAATTGATTTACTTAAAATTTTCTTGCTTATACTCTCTGAGACAATATTCCAAATATTCTAAATACGCTAAATCATGAAATAAGTAGTTAAAAAAAAATGGAAAAGCAGTTAGCTTATCGCCTAAATAAATAAAAGCGGAACCGAAAGGGTGTCGACTCCATGCTTTTCTTCCCCTTTTTTTACAGAGAAATGGCCGAACCAGAGCAACAGCGACAAGAGTGGCGTTGGAGGGGGTGAGTCGTTCTCAGCGACGTTTTATACGTCGTCGGGTTTTTTATGCGGCGGAGTAATTTTTTTATTAGCTCGAAAACCACTCGACCCGGCGTCGTCGTCGCTGTCGTCATCGTCATCGTTGTGTCACGCACGTCGGTGAGATCTATATACATACTCTCGAGAAAAAGAGATCGACCACCCTTCCTACCAGCCCTCTGCGTTCACGGTGTTCATTCTTTTTTCTCCCGCTACCTCTAACCCTCGCTCGCGAATTAATTGCGATTTTTCCGTCCACGCATTTTGCCCGTCAAATAGTCGAAAGAGCGACGCGTTTGCTTGCTTTATTAAGTAGTTTTGCGTGATTTTAAAAGCACAACTTTATCAACTCGTACACACTCACCCGTTTTTTTTTCCTCTTTGCTTTTTTTATTTTTATTTCAAGTACCATCCGACGAGAGATGAGATCAATTACGCGACACGATCGTCGGCGCATAAGTACGAACATGATTATATAGAATGTGTTGTGTTGAACTTGGAGTTATTTTCGATGACAGACGACCGATTTTAAGGATCGTTCATGTCAGGGACCCGGTGAGTGTCTGTGGTATAATTATCTCGTGTGCCAATTAAGTATTCTCGGTTGCAAGATCGATCACTCATTGGTTATTAATCGCGCGGTTGATGCAATTATCTTAGATGGATTAGATTCGTTAGGCACATTTTTGAGGATTGTGCATTATATCGCAAAAATAATTAAATCTTTATTATAATAAACTTTTTCGATTTTTTTATTTTATATTGTCAGTCGTTTCTAGTAAATTATTATTAAATAATCAGATCTCCTTACATATAAATTAGGCGTTTTTGAAAAAGCGTTGTTTTACAAGAAAAAAATGGTTTAGCACAATTTCTTATTATATAATCTGGCGCGAACAGAAATGGGAAACTTCAGTTTCGACAAATTCCGGAAGAAAATTAAGGCAAGGTAAAGTTTTTCTCGACAGGTTAAAGTGTCAAGAACTTAAGACCTCGAAAGCAACCCCTCCTCGGATGTCGGGACACTGCTTAGAAACTCTTAGAGGGTAATAAACTTGTTTCACGTGCACGCGTCGCTCATTATAACGAGTTTGAGAAATGCCGACAAGTTCATGTTCTTCTGTTCAAGACATTTGCCAGGTCACCAAACAGGATCACAAAACGAGAATTTAAACGTTAATAATAGACGCTGGCATTAGAAATATAATATTTTCTATAAAAATATATAATTATTCTATATAATGTATAATGTTTAGACATTCTGCATAGAAAGTTGAACGAAGGAACTAATTATTTTCCTACTCACATTTAAATTATACAATTAAATGATTTCGAGAAAAATAAGGTTCCTCGCGATAAAGAGCGACTCAGGGTGTTTGTCGTATCGGAATCATATAGGAAAGTCACCCTACGGTATTAATGCGAAGAAAGAAGCCCTTGGTTCCCCCTGGGTTTCTCCCAATCACCGACATAAATAAATCGCGCACCCCGTCTATTCCTTCGCCGTCGGCCGGAATCTCTGCCACTCAGGCATCGCGAATCAGCGTACGTGAGAAGAAAAAAAAAGGAAAGTGATCGGGGATGGGAACGATGGCGCTACTCCCGCGATCGCATCGAATCCGCCGTTAAGCTGCGCTTACTCTCTGCCAGTCCCGCGGAACGATGTGTAATCAGGCCGACGTTCTCGATTTATTTGAGACAGCTTTATCACCGCCGATGTACGCCGCGGTCGATATATCGGCAACGATAAAGGAGATATATTTCTGCATTTTCTCTCGGGTAACATCGTTTACGCCTTGCTCGCAAGACAAATTTATTTCCGTTTTAATATTGTGCCTATCACCGATGTGTTACATCGTATTTACGAGATAAAATATACATGTTTATTCGTGGATCCTTCGTGATTCTTCCTCGATTATGTCTTTTTCTAATTTTTTTCCGCTTGCTCTACATAATAATCTATATAATAATTTTTTATATAATTTATAAATTAAAATTAAATAAACCGTAATTTTATAAATACAAATCTCAATGGAATATTAAAATAAAGTATTTAGTCTTATAAAGTTTCGGATACGCTTTATTGGCCAGTATTAAATAGTGAAAATTGCGCGTAACGCAGCACCGTAAATTGGAATATGAGAAGGCAACTAGAATCCCGAGGCGGACTTTTAGGGGGAAGGGTTCTTGGTACGACGCTTAAACATGGACTTTAACCATTAGTCTACGAGCCATTAACTAAATTATGCAAGCACCGCCGAACTCCTGCAAACGTAGCACGCGTAAACTTCAGCCATCGCGTTGGGATCCGGATCGATCGAATTATTCATACCTCCCACATATGCTACTCTAACTTATGTTCATCATTAACCCTTTGCGATCCAGTACGAAGTTTCAGAGTCATTTTTGCCCGTAAACTCCATATAATGGAGTCGTGTATATAAAGCTGGCGTCATATTTCGTGAAAAAATATAACTATTTATTTAAACTATCGCAAACTCTAGAATTATTAAAAATAAAGCCAGAACTCTTAATTATATTTATGAGTTTCTACAAAATATGAGATACCAGCTTCATACAGCTCCGTTACCGCTACAGAAATATTATAAAATAAACAATACTTCACTCACCGAGACGTGCAATAATGGAGTTCTAGTATTCAGCACCAGCACATTGATCTGAAAACAAAATATTCAAATTATATACATGTGTGTATACATATATGGTACATATATATATATAAATACATATAAATATTTTTAATTTATTTATATATGCAGATTGTTTTGAAACGATCACACATATCTCATAAACAAAATACAGTTTAGAAAAAAATATTTTTATTTTGCATACCTCGCAGTTGCCCCGCTGTCGCCCGATGCCTCCCTGGGCCTCCTCCTCCTCTCTTATTGGTATAGCACTCACGGCACTCGCGAAAGCACGAATAATTACGATCGCCCGGCACTTTACACGGCACTCCCGACGCGCGACACTTATTTACACGGCACTCCCGACGTGACGCGTGAACAATGACAAAAAACGATACGAAAATTATAATCACACGAAGCAACGATCGGTTCGAAACTCTCGATGAGAATCTCGTATAATCAAATTCGCGTGCAGCTTCTCAGTAATGTCACCTATAATAACAAATAAAATACATACATATATTAGAGTTTAGAGCAATATTATTGTTTGCATTATAACATACATGATATAAATATGTATCTAAAGCTAGAATTAAAAATGGATCCACGAGTCGAAAGCACATTTGTGCATGCGCGCAAAAATATAATTCTCAAAATCGACTGGCGTCTCATCTCAATATGTATAGATATAGATATCTAGTTGTCCTTATTTTAGCTTATTTTATTTTAGAAGACAGAATTCTTTTCAGAATTCATGTAGAATTATAATTGTTTAAAATTCTGATAGTTATACTGATAAAACACCAGCTTCACGCATAATGAAGTCTGCATATTTAGTATTACATTATAATGAAATAGATAATGCGTATCATTTTCGAAAATCAGAATTAATATCTCGAAAGATAAATTATCAAACGATATCGAGAGGATGCAAATAAAAATGTTATTCTTGCTGCCATTATTCGATAGATTTTTTAATTATTATTATATATAAATCCTCTCGTGAAAAATATCATTGATAATTACACAATACATTTATTTCTTTCTTCCACGTAAAAGATAATCTACGCGTGATTATTCAAGTTACGCAAGCATGAATGAATTCTAGATTGATTCGCAGTAAATCAATTGTGTTTTCCTGTTGCAGAAAATGAAAAAGCATCGATAAAGTTTGACTCGATCTCAAGGATACGTCTCGTACCCAGGTGCCGGTCACAAGAGGGTCGTTAATGCGCAGCCTCGACTTAACTCCCAGCGATTAATCTCCCCATGCTAATTATTTAGCCGGTTACCGCGACGGAGAGAGTTCCGGACGGTCGAATAACGCCGTTCCGTTAACGGGCGCAGTAGGGTCGTTCGAGTGGCAGTAGCGACTCGGGGGAGGAATCGAGGGGGTAAGGTCTCGAGGTTCGGTCGCGCTCACGAGGATATACGCTTGAACGAGGGGTTGGGGGATCTCTCGCGCAAGAGTAAATTGATTAGAATTAAAGGCTTGGCTGGCAGGTGCTGCTACGGGGCTGCAGACCCACCAAGGAAGAAGAGAACCTGAGGAGCGAGTGTAGCGGCGAGGAAGAACCACGAGCTCATGAGAGGAACGGAGGGAATCTGCAAGGCCGGAGGGAAGTAGCAGGATGTGGGAGGGGAAAGGACCGAAGGTACAACGGTGACCACAGCCTCGACGCTGATTGGTCGAGTCAAGTTTGTGGCAAGATGGCTGGCTGGCTGTTGCCACCGCCGCTGCTACTGCTTCTGCTTCTCTGTACTCATGTCGTCTCCCTTTCTAGCCCTCGCAACCACCGTCCCCTATTTCCCGGCCCTCCTCACTTCTCTCTTCTCTCGCGCCTCAACTCTTCCTCTAACTCTACGCCGTTGCCGTAGTTCCCTTCTACGCGGTCTCTAAGATGCTTTACCTATGTGCCAAATAGATGTATGTACGTGTACACGCCTGTTCGAAACAATGCCGGGCGTGCAACCACCCTCGCCCACCCTTTCTCCGGCCAACCACCCTCTCCTTCCTGCCGCTGCTGCCCGCCTTGTGCTCTTCCTTCCGAGCATCCTTACCGTGTGCCATACCAACCCTTACCATTACCTATACGTTCTATTCGCCGACCACCCACATTCGCCCATCTCACATATTCGCCGTTCCCGTCACCCGTAGCTCTCCATCTCACCTCCGTCGTCGCTTCTACCATCCACACCCTTCTCATCCCTCTCGTCTCCTTTCTCTCTCTCTCTCTCTCTCTCTCTCTCTCTCTCTCTCTTCGTCTATTTCCCTTTCTGTTTCCACTTCCGTCTTCCTCAAATGCCCGATTCAATCCGCCCGGCGGGTACTCTGTACCGTACGGTACCGTAAGTACGGGAACACCAGCACGATCTCTCAAAGAGAATGCGATAATACGAAGAACTTCGACTAATGAGTTAATAGTTGGTGCCTCGCTTTACCGGCAGTACTGGGAAGTACTTTATTCGACGTCGCCGGGAGCAACGAGATTATAACGCGGCGAAGTGAGTATGACTGTGAAGCAGGCACACACACACACACACACAACTATACACGCATACAACCGCCCGTTCGCGCATATCCGGAAGAAGTATATGCGTAACGACGCTGTCGACGGCGAGCAAAGCCGTTGAGAAAACTCGTCCGAGATAATCAGCCGACTATCTCGTTTCCGCCGCCTACATTTCCAAGCCGTTCGAGTCGCACTCGCGCAACGGCCTCTCCCTTCAGCCTTGAACGACTTTTCCTCTTCTTTGCGCGCAAGGTCGCCCGCGGCGGCAGCTGATTTACTGCCGGCGCGCGCCTCGCTGACACCGATCGAAGCAACGTTCATAATCGCGCTCCCGTGCTAATTAAGAGGCCTTCCGAATATCTCGACATGAGGGTGGAAGGCTAATAAACGGCTAATTCCAGCTAATTCATCCAGAAAAAGTGGGACCGACTACGTCTTCATTGATTTTGCGTGCGATCCAAGAGAGAGAAAGAGAAACTGTCAGATATTAATTACATCATTGATGTAAATATGATGTATATATGTTTATAAAATAATTTTTAATATATGAAAACTAGCAGATTGCAGAGATATTTATATTTATAATTGCGCGTTAAGACATCTGGAGCAAAATTCTACGATTATAAATTTCGAGGAGAAAAAATGTATTTTGATGTTGGGATGGAAAAGTATAACTACAACGTGTTTTCCGCTATCTTTCTCGAACGTCCAAGCATGCAATACTCATTTCAGCTTGGCAAATATACCCCGCATCGTTCGCGCTGTCTCCTTTGGTTTAAACGTTGCGAGAAAATTCGCGTCTCGAGAGTCTCTCTCGGCTCGTGGATGATGACAAAAGGGAACGGCGCGCTCTTTGCTCGTTCTCCAGCCTCATTCTCGCGTGAAGAAAAGTGCAACCAATAATTTTATTTTTCCGCGATAAAGCACGGCGCTCCTCGTGGCGTGGTACGGCGTCGCCGAAGCGAGGGGGTCGTTGCGGACCGTCGTGTTGAGGGGGTACGGGATTGGGGTGCGACGGAGGCAAGCCGCGTATCTTTAGTAAGTAAACAGAGCGTCTTATGAATTTTAAGCAGCGCGAGTACCAGCTTTCTCTCTCTCTCTCCCTTTCCTTCTTTTTCTCTCTCTGCAGCTCGCTTATTTTCATCATCTCTCTCCTTCTCTCTCTTTCACGCACGCGCATGCACCCTTCTTTCCCTTTACACATAGACTTACACATGCACACACAAACACACACACACACACACACTTTCTCTTTCTCTCTTTTGCTGCATTCTCCGCATCTTATAGCACCCCTGGTCGCTTGTTTTCACTCGCTCTTTCTTCTTTGAGGCGACCTCTTATATGCACGAGTCGAGATGGTGAAGAAGGGCAACATAATTTAGAAAAGTAGATGCGCCAAGATTGTGTAAGCGGCGTTCTTTTTCTTTGGCTTTGCGGTCAAAACACGAAGATGACGCAGGCAACGTAACGGGATCGTTACTCGACAAAAGCGATATATGTACAGTATTATATGTTATATGTATATAAAGAATCTTTATATATTAATCAATATAGAACGCAACACAGACTATTATTATTAGCGATTGCGTTAGCTGGTTGTTTTCAAATTTTATTTAAGGCTTCTGATTCCTTATTCGCGCTATATTGAATTATGACGTCGGATATTTTTCTTGAGAAATATATCGAAATAAATAAATTTTTTGAACGTTACCATTTTATGTCTGATAATATTAAATTATAAAACACGCAGAAAATTATCTTTTTTGTTATTCCGCATTAATACATACATGCATAACTCATTTGCATGTATTCTAAATTTTTCATGAAAATGGATCTTACTTCGATCCAAGATTTACAATTATTCACAAATCAGTTAAACAAGATTGTTTTACTTACTTTGCACGTTGTTTTCACTGGTAAACGCCGACATGAAGCCGCAATATTGCATTCGATCTGTAGAACTTCTGGTCAGGACAATCCAGATGAAATTAAGGCACGAGCTGCAGAGATTATCTCCGGAACGACTCTGAAAAAAATGACAATAGTTAGAAAATAATAACGAAGAGGCTCTCGAAAGGAATATGGAAGTGTTATGAATAGATTAATTTGGAGTAATAGGGCGACGTGTCTCCTGTAAATCTCTCGCTCATCATTGTTCGGTGTGTACAAACAAATAATGAAAATTAAAAATTCCTGAGAGCGCAAAATCGGCGAGCGAGCGAGCACGTGACTTCCGTCATACTGATAAGACAAACGTTATTTCGCAAGACCATCATTTTTCACCTTAGTATTTCTGTCGCCTTAATATTTCTATATTTTGTAGAGCGGTTTACAAATAACCATATGTTGATCTCCGGAGAATATATTTTTGTGTATTGCATGCATTTCATGTTACAGTTCTTCCAAAAATTTTATTGCATATATTTGTGTACGAGTTCGCATATACAATATAATGTATAGTATATTATATAATATTAATATCTGTTCTTATCATCTTAAAATTCAATTCTATAAAGAATTCAGAATATTTAAATGTATAATAATTTTTTGGTTCTATTTGATTAATGCGAAATTTCAATAAAAATCAAATATCGAGCAAAATTAATTGCGATATTGTAAATTTCTAGCTAAACAAATTGTTTTAAATATTCTGCTTAATTATAAATATTAAATAAAAATCTGAAAAAATTTTTGAAAAAATATTAAAAAAAGCGAATTTTTGTTAGATTTTCTGCTTATAATTAGAATTGCATTTTAAAACATTAAGTTTTTCCATGATTGTTTTAAAAAAAATGTGACTATATAAATTCGGATTAATTTCAATTAGAGAAATTTTTTAGAAAAGAACACATAATCGATCTTTATAAGTATTGTCCCGCAAGCGATTGTAAATGTAGTCGCCGGTAAATGTATTAAAATTTTATTTAGTGGTTCGATTAAACCAAGTACCGTGAGAAAATCTTTACCTACCGTAACATCGGTCCTTAGATTCAGTAGTTGCTAATATAAATCGAACTTATTTGCATTCAATCGCTGTGATATGCAAAATATTTATTCAATATGTGTTGCTATTTATATATAGGAGCTCTACAAAAATCTCAGTATATATTTCGTTTTTATATCTTTTAATATATATTCATTACTTAATTTGAAAAACGTCTTAATTTCAGATTATCTCAACTGTTCTCGATTCCCGTAATTCTATTCATTTTAATTCTATCCATCTCCTCTATCTCGTAAGAGTTTGAGTAGTCGGAAAATTTTATTATCGCGACCGATTTCGTCTTCATACATTGTCGTGTTTTTTAACGCGAATTTCCGTACTCGGCGCTTAACAATTTCATCTAAAATCCATCAGAACCTTTCGTCGACCATCCTACGTCCTAAAAGAAAAAAAGTACTCGCGTTGATAGAAATCGTTTGGGAGACATCGACAAAGGCCCGGGATTTCCTACGATTGTGGGCGGTCACGCGACGTTGTTTTGATATTGATCTTCAGATAGGGCAGCGTCGTTCTCTAAGCATTCTAATGGCAAGGGATCGGGATTCTGCGCGCTGCGAGGCGCACGTGCTCCTAATGATTTTAGTGTGTACCCCGTGGTATACCCTCTCTGGCGAGGTATAGTCATAGGCGGGCATGTATAGCCGCGTATCGTATCCGCATTACCGGGGCGCGATGTAATATGTCCCAAGTTGTCGGAGAAGCCCGAGGGAGTGGGCGACCAAGAGAGGGTGGCCAAGGAAAGAGGGAGGACCTCGCGGAGGTCTTGCGGGATTCTTAATGGCGAGGAGCCTCTGAGGTAACACTACGGCTATTAAACGCAGACTCTACCACTTCGTCTTCTCTTCCAACATATCCCTCCCCCTCCTCTCATGTACGCATCCCTCTTCACCCCTTTCTGCAACGCCCGATAGTTTCATTGTGCGATCAAAATTTTGGTAAGAAACTCGTGGAAGAACTTGTACTTGCAAAGAGAATTAAGTTTCTATAACGCATATCGATTTGCCTGATTAATTTAGTTTTACTTGAATTCAATTATGCACGATCCAAATTATGCAGAAATATGTGATCATCGATTCATCATAGCACATAATATATGAAAAATTATTTTGAATATATATTTGCTCTTCATTGTTATATAATATAATTATAAACAATAGTGTAATTATATTGTAGCGATATAATATGTAATAAATAATTGTGCAATTATAAATATATTATAATTTTTTTTTAAGAAATATGAAAAAAATTCCTAAAATAATTCCTCGACTAAAATCATTTATCCTAAACTTTATGTATGTGAAAAGATACAATTAAATATAACTATTGGAATAATAAGAATAAAAATATAATAGTCATAAAAATATCACTGCAATCTGTCTTCTAATATTATTTGCAAGAGCTATTTCAAGAAGATTAATTAAATAAATTACTAATTTTTTTTTACAAATTATTGGATAATTATAGCTGCACAGCTGTCAACATAAATTTAAAATATTTTGTAAAGTTGTCTATTAATCAACCACTCTTTCGTATTATATAAAAAATTGTACAAGAGAGATTTCACCAAGTTAATCAATTTTGTAAATAATCACAAGACTCGTGTTAGGGACAAAATTCGTAAAAAAAAATCGCAGGAAATAAGATATGGATAAGAGGTACACACGAATAAAATTAAAATCACATGTGAAGTATCGTTCGAAAGAAACGGGATTCGAGAGCGTAGTAGCGAGTTGCTACGGGGGTAAGTAAGGAAAATGTAAGCCCGGATCAACCGCGCTCATCCTCTTTAGCGTCGGCGTTTGACGCGACCGCTGAAATTTTTACTTGGTTCGATTTGGCCTTTCGGTGAGATTCTCCCCGTCCTCTGATTGGTGGACCCTGACCACGCCCTACACGTAAGGGTGACTCGTTCGCTCTCGAGCACTATCAACCCTTATGTATGCCCGCTGCGAGCACACTTATATGCCGATACGCGTACATATGCGCGCCTTGTTTGCGTACGGGCTCGTACGTGTATAGAACCGCAAGACTTCAGGGGTATATACGACGAATATATACGGCCAATACATAGGCATATAGGGATGTGTAGTATATCGGGTGGGGTTCCGTTCAGGAGACGCTCAGTGGGCTTTCGATACGACACGGTCGATCGAACGGCTCGCATTTTCGATATCGGGGTGTTATCTCGCGGGAAGATAAGCGCGCACCGCAGAATGCCTGAAAAATATTTCGACACCGTTTGCCGGTGGCTGTATGTAGTACTTATATGTATATACGCAATGTTGCACACGAAAACTATGTGTTTGTGTCGCAAAGATTTTTTCGACAGAATTTCATCACGAGTGAATGTACTTTTATGTCTATTATTAGTTAATTCAGATCTGTTTTAATTTTTTTTAATGTCTAAATTTGTAGCCGACAGTTGTAAATTCTGTAACAATTAAATTTAGCATAACGTAGCGTAAATATTATAGTAGAATAATTACGACAATTGAAATAACAAATTACTAAGAATGTTTAATTTGCCTTGTATATAATAAACAAATTTATATATATTTAATATATGTGTTATAGCTATTACAATTTTTCTTACATACGTACAAATAAATAAATAAATTGATTACAAGATGCAAAAATAAATATAATATATATATATATATATATATATATATATATAAATTAATGTTGTATATAAAAAACTGTGTTCTAAAAATTATCTCTATCAAATTTAAGAGACATGAACAGTAAGTCACAATTTAATTAAAAATTTTATTATATTCATTTTTGCTATTAAAATCAGAAAATTTATTATGATTCGTAGATATAATGTCTCATAAACAGCAATAATAACGATGTAAATGTACAAGTACTGATAATAGACATATTGAGTGGATGCGTGATGACATCGTGTTGTGCTGGCGTATTTCAAGACAGATACCAAACACAAATGAATTCCATATACCTATACAAGAATAGGACATTGTGGATCCGGATCGCATAAATTTTCGAGTATTTCCGTTCTCGATGTTCGTTATGCTAAATTTAATCTGTCTGTATTTAATTACGTTACGTATACTGTCTCACTCATAACCATTATCTTGCGTCATGTATTTGACAATTATACGATATACTTAATATTTACGTGTTTGCATAACTTCTCTCTCTATATTGGTTTGTTACGTAGATCTATTTATACATTGATGTTTCCCAAAATTAGAATGAATTTTAGTAAAATAATGATATACTTTAATCAATTATTTCTGTATTATTTATACTAAACTCAAGCTTTAAGTAATAGCGATAAAGAATTATGATTATAATCATAACTTTACTTTAATCATAATTTTGTAAGATTGTATAACAAAATACTATCAAAAGATATATTATTTATATTTTATTAGTAACATAAAATTATTTTTAAAAATATTCATATCATTAAAAATATTCATTTTTAAAAATATTCATAATTATTAAGTTCTGAGATGACATTGTGATTTAATATTATACATTGTGCATTCATAATTCAATTGCTCGGTAAAATTATTGATATTAATATTGATTATTGATATTTTAATATATATATATATATATATATATATATATATATATATAATCATGAATATTTTTAAAAATAATTTTATGTTACTAATAAAATATAAATAATATATCTTTACGTGGTAATATTTAATATATATATATACATTAATATATCAATAAACATATTAATATATAAATAAATATAAATATCAATTAACATATTAATATATCAATATATCAAAATATTAACATATTAATATTAATATAATATTTTTGCAAAAATGCCTATATTTTAACGGTATAAAATATTAACTGTCATATTCAAATCTATTATTTAAAAAAACGATATTACTATGTGATAATACAATAACTAAAAGTATAGATATATGTACATACATATACGGATTTCAACATATGATGCATATGGAAACATAATATTTGCATGTTAATATTGAATATTATATGATATAATATTATTAAATAATGAATATAATATAATAATATTTATACTGAATTATCAAAAAATAAAATATATATTGAAGTAAAACCATTACTGCAATATAATATTAACTGAATATCTTTTTTTTATGTGTGTGTGTTTATTTACTGATTAAACAAATAATTAAAAAATTGGCAAAATTTAAATCTAACGTTGATTGGATTTTTGGGCAAATTATATAAATAACCAAAAAATTTATATCACTTAAAAACATTACTCGTTTGATTTTACTATAGAATACAATCTGCTTCATATCTATATATAATCAAAGATTCTGCTAAAGGATCAAATACTACTTCTCTTATTAAGTAGCTGTGATGATTTTTTAATAAAAATGGTAAAATTAATCAAAAATATTGAAAATTTCAGCATCATAATTAGTTTGTAAACATTATACATTAGAGTACATTTCTAACTTTGAGATCATTATTTTTTATCGAATTGACAGTCAATGTCCAAACTCTAACTTGAGAGAATCTCTAATAATACATACATTTTTCACCATAAATGCTTAAAATTTTGTTTTATAAAAAAGAGAAAAGAGAAGTCCTCTGTTCTATCTTCTCTTCCTATAAATACTAGCTGTCAAAGTCCTAAGGCATTAAAGTAAATAAATCGATTCTGAATTCTTAATAAATATATAAATTTTTTAAAAATTTTATAAGAAAATATTATTTATGCAAAGTAAGAAATGGAGAATACGAATTTTACTAGATTTATATCTAATGTGCAGTTATCTATAGATATATTATGGAAGAAAATTTTCGTACTATCACATTTACACTGAAAAAAAATTGTTAACTTGACTAAATCTTTCAACTAAATATATTATCTTATTAATTGAACATTTAAAAATATTTAAATTAAATATAATATATTAAATCTAACAAAACGTATATTTGACTTAAATACTAATATATGTTCAATTAACAAAATAGTAATTTAGTTGAAAGTTTAGCTGAGCTAACAAATTTTTTCTTCAGTGTGCAGTTTGACGAGGTGCAACAATCACTCTGCTTTTACTGCTTGCAGCGTACATATAATGTAGCGCCTGTGTAAACATAAACATTTATATACTGCATATACGAGTACACGATTGTTAAAAGATAATGTTAGATAAAAATCGACACAATCGCTCTATTCTTTCTATCATACCAATATACGAAATATCGATAGTGATCCAGAATCGAAGTTTATCGCTCTGCGCGAAATTCGGTCTGAAAATGCTTTTCAGCCTCTTGTAACAAAAAGCAGTAGAGCAACAAATAAGTTACCGAGCGCCTATTTATTATGATTTTTATATTTATCTATACATATATGTACATACATATGCATGTATTTTATATAGCTAAAATTTGCATGTATGTAATTAAATATTATATGATGAATGAAAGTAGAAGAATGGCTAACAGAGAGTAAATAAATATGTAATCACAGATTATTGACTTGGTCATTTGCTGCTTTCTTATTTATTATGCCGCAAGGGAAATAACTTATTCCAAATAGCGAAAGTAATCGGTTTGATGTAATTTGATGTCAAAATGATTACTGTTTGCTATCCGGAATGTCAACGTGACGCTTTTGCATAAATTGTATAACATAAAAGAATATAGCAAAATGATTCTAATTATTTTTATTTTCATAAAATTTATAAAAAATATATATATAATATTAGCAAGCAAATAATTTAGCAAAATTGATATGCAACCAATCTATATGAAATCTTCGTTTTAAAGTGAATTTGGAATGTAGGTATATACATCCACTTTTTTGATAATTTTTTATGATTTTATATATACATAAGATATTATATATGACATTTATATTTGCCACATTCATACTTGCACGTATATTATATTATTTTTATCCAATAATCTTTTAAAGTAAAATATAAAAATTATCTGACTATATCTGCTTTTTCTCTCTTTCTCATGTATGACTCATATTTTATATTTTTAAAACATATTAATAATTCTAAAAACAACAACAAAAATTATAAACGAATTGTATATATCTTAAAAATAATAAAATTGAATTACTCCATAATAATTTTATTCTGCAACAAATTTTACTTTATGATAAATCTTTGCATTAATATATATGCCATATTTTATTTTAAGTCTTTTATTTACTCAATTTGTTAATGTTAATTTTATTTTTTTTTAAATCTATGACAATTATTATTTCTTTTGATATAATCCTTATTGTTAAGAGCATTTTGTTATATAAATGTTTGTTATTAAAATTCATCAAATTAATTAATTAAATAATATTAGAAGAATAATAAATAGAAATGTAAGCAAAGCAAGCAAACCAATATAAATCCTATATAATATATTCAAATAAATTTATCTATATATTATCTTTATAGAAAATTGGCGTCTGAGATAAACAGAAAAAAACAGAAATAGATATACTTTTAAAAAATTATATGAAATGGTATATAAATTTGAGTAAATGTTTTGTGGTTTCACTTCAATTATAAATCAATTAAACAATAAAATTCGAAATAATTATAAATTATTCATTTTTCTTTCAATTAATATAAAATACGTACGCAGATTTCTATATATTATATTAGATCATAAATACAAAATATATAAAGTTCGTATGATAAAATGTAATGCAAGGGAATAAGTCATATATAATTGGACAAAAATTCAATATGCCACCTTTTTTGATAAAATTATGATAGTGAACGTACTTATTGAAAATAAAAAACCGTGAAAAATATATTTAGTTATATGATAATAAAAAATTAATCGGTAAAATCAAATACTCTATTACCCTTCACTAAGTCAAATACTGTTGGTAATGATACCGTTTTTCAGTTACCTTCGAGCTTATCGAGCTCATTTGATAATCACGAAAATTTACCAATAGTTGATAGTCTTCAATAATTAGTTCATTTAAGTGATACGAGTCAATATAACTTCAATCGAATGATCGATTTCGAGTTAATCAATATAAATACAATAATAAAGAAAATTAAAATAAATGTTATATTATATATACATATATAATTACTTAAACACATAAATCTATTTCATCCAAATATTCATCGTTCAATTTAGATTATCAAAAAGTCGACTATTTTTCATATTAAATATTAAACTAACCTCTGCATCAGGAATTGTCCTCGTAGAAGAAGCTTCGATGAAACACTTGCACTCGCGTTATTTTTTTGTTCGCGACGCCCGGGTTTTAGATATCACATTTTCGATGCTTATTCGCGAATAAAACCGATGCTCCGTTTTCGCATCGCCGCTTTTTTCAAGGCCCTTATCGGAGGGCCTTATATCGAACGACGATGATGCGGCGATTTCCCCCGCGACGTACTCAAAAGTCGCCGATATTCAAGAATTGAGCACTAAGAAAAAAATGGCCACGCGACCTCGATCGTAATTGATCGATTTTTACGCATATATTACAAACTTAATTCGTCGCGTAACAATACTTCGACAAGATGATGCGATAGGACGATCGGAAACGCACAATTGCCCACTTAGAATACGATCGACAACGTCGAAATACTCCGGAAATTTTCGCGTCAAAAGCGCCCGACAATTCTCGCGATCCGCCCTCGTAAACTCGCGCGCGCGAACTTTTGGCGGGTCGAGTCGGAGCTGTGACGTCACGCGATTTCGGAAGAACACGAACGTCGAGCAAGATTCACATTCACGACCGACGAAATCAAATCTCGCGCGTGCGAAATCAATCGCGATCGCGATGTCGGTACACGCGACATGATCGGCTTTATAATTAACGGATAATTAACACGATGTGAAGCGTCAATTAATACGGATACTCGTACTTTATTGAACTTGACCGGCGATGAGTGCACAAACAATAATCACGAACAATTCGAAAGTACATCAGATGGTGACATACTAGATTGTGTTCGAAAATATATCTATCTAGGGTGAAGCGCTCGACCAATCAGAATAAAGAGATCCTCGACTCTGATTGGTTGGGCAATTTTGCACTTTGACAGATCGACACGCATTGACGCGTTCTATGTGCAACTGCCTTGTTTATGATCGTGTGAGGAAGCCTTTATATTTTCAATCTAATTGATAAATACGAAAAATCTGTTGCATTAAATTGCATATTCTCACTATCTTTCTACCTTATCATATTAGTAATACAAAGTATCAAACAGGAGATAGGAATAGCAAATTACGAACAAATATATTACGCAAGACACAATGACTCGTGTGGCTGTGGTACGTAATTATAATTAATTAATTAATTATGAAATAATGAATCCATATTTAATATAATATTAACTATTTTTAATTAAGATTTAATAAAAAATTTTCTTAAATTTGAAAATTTGCAAATGTATGCTGTCTTGTTTTTAGGTAACAGGTGGGAACAAAGGTATCGGTTTTGCCATTGTCAAAGCCCTTTGTCAAAAATATGATGGAAATGTTTATTTAACGGCTCGCGATATCACTCGCGGGTTGAATGCCGTCAGTGAGTTGGAAAAGCAAAATTTGAAACCAAAATTCCATCAATTGGATGTCAATGATGATGACATTGTCATGAAATTCCGAGATTACTTGAAGAATACATATGGTGGTGTGGATATATTAATTAACAATGCTGCCATAGCATTTAAAGTAACTAATATTTTTTAAATTTAATAGTTTTTCAAATCAAAGAATAATGTGCATATTTTATTTAATTTTTTTTTTAGATCATAAAAATATACATGCGAATCTTATATATTTCTGGTTCATTTTTAAATATTAGGATTTATATCGTATGGAAATATCATATATACAATTATTACTTAATTAAAATACAATTAAAATTAATAATAAAAATAAAACATCAAGAAATGATATTTTTATGATTTCAAGAGTACAGCATGACATTCAAAAGTTTTTTCAGTGACTAAGTAAGATTTCAAAGTTATTTTTGTTTTTATGAATATAAAAACATGTCTTATATAATTTTTCTAATCTTATATATATTAAAATAATCTGTAATTATATACATATATGTATAATTACAAATTATTTTATTTAATAATATGTTAATAATATATTATATAAGACATTATAATACTTTAATTATATAATATCTCTTTTAATATCACTATAATTATAAATATATAATATATAAAAGATAGTACAATCAAACTCATATGTAAAACAAAATAATAGTAGTTTCCATAAGATATTCCATGATTTGATTTGGTAAATTGAGATGTAAAAATGTGATTTTATTTAAAAAAAGAACATGTATATAAGAAATTAATAGATATATTAATATTTGATTATTATAGAATGCTGCTACAGAACCTTTTGGGTTTCAAGCTGAAGAAACAATACGAGTAAATTATTTCAGCTTACGTAGAGTGTGTACTGCACTTTATCCTTTACTTAGACCACATGCCCGAGTGGTTCATGTTTCTAGTAGTGCTGGACGTCTTTCCAACATTACTGGTGATGCATTGAAACAGAAATTATCTAATCCAAATCTAACTGAAGAAGAATTAGATAACATTATGCATGAATTTGTCAAGTAAGTAATTATATAATTTATGAAATATTTGTATTTAAAAAATATAGTTATAAGTTAGTTCAAAAAAATTTTTCAAAATTTATTTAATATTTACATATATATGCATGTATATATCTTTATTTCTAGTGCTGCAAAATCTAATACTCATATACAAGCTGGTTGGTCAAATTCAGCATATGTAGCAAGTAAAATCGGAGTATCTGCTTTAGCTGGTATTCATCAGTCTATGTTTAATAAAGATTCTCGAAAGGATATTGCAGTGAACGCAGTACATCCTGGTTATGTAGATACAGATATGACTAGCCATACAGGACCTTTGACACCAGATCAAGGAGCCATAGCGCCTGTTTATTGTGCTTTATTGCCAGAAAATACAGAGATAAAGGGAAAATATATCTGGTATGATGCAACTTTATCAGATTGGAAATAAGATAATGTATAAATCCTGATGGTGCTAATTATTTTTATAAGTACAACACAAATAAACGTAAATTTTACCATCATTATATTAAATATGCATTGTTTAAAGATTTTAAAATAACATTTGTTACAAAACTTAAATAATTGAATAAAAATATATATATATATGTGTGTGTGTATGTGTATTGAAAAAAAATGATGCTTTGTTATTCATTCTTTCCAAATTGTGTGAATTTAAAATACTTTTGTACCTCATTTTTACATAGAATAAGCCATATGCATCAATTAAAGATAAATATAAAGATTCATATAAATTATCTTGCTTGAGCATTCATTGCTTCTCTGTGTGCTACTTCAGTTAAGAGATGAATATCTACTTCATCTACTGGAAGTTCTAGATATTAGACAACATATCCACAAATGAAGCAATTTTTTACCGATAACTAAAACTTAATGCATGATTCAGTTATATTTGGTTATATTGTACAGAATAATTCAACGACCACGTCCTTTCCGATCCAGACCTTAAAGAAAGAATAGAATAACTGAAATTAAAAATACATTTAAATTAATAATAAAAAAAATAGAACCTTGCCTATTATCATGACGAACTTTTATACTTAACTACCATGGTTAATTCTTGGAAATCACTATAATTTTATATTTAATATATTTATTATATGTCAACTTGTAATTATTTACAATAACAAATACGATATCTGATTGGTCTAGCAAATTTTGCACTTTGATAGATTGAAACGTGTTCACGCATTCTATGTGCAAATGCCTTTGTTTGTTTATGCTATCTTATCATATTAGTAAACTTTCAAGTATCAGGACATATATATAAGAGTGGAAAATTACGAAAAAAAAGATATTGCCTCGTCGTCGGTTGTAAGACACAATGACTCGTGTGGCTGTGGTACGTAATTATAATTAATTAATTAATTATGAAATAATGAATCCATATTTAATATAATATTAACTATTTTTAATTAAGATTTAATAAAAAATTTTCTTAAATTTGAAAATTTGCAAATGTATGCTGTCTTGTTTTTAGGTAACAGGTGGGAACAAAGGTATCGGTTTTGCCATTGTCAAAGCCCTTTGTCAAAAATATGATGGAAATGTTTATTTAACGGCTCGCGATATCACTCGCGGGTTGAATGCCGTTAGTGAGTTGGAAAAGCAAAATTTGAAACCAAAATTCCATCAATTGGATGTCAATGATGATGACAGTGTCATGAAATTCCGAGATTACTTGAAGAATACATATGGTGGTGTGGATATATTAATTAACAATGCTGCCATAGCATTTAAAGTAACTAATATTTTTTAAATTTAATAGTTTTTCAAATCAAAGAATAATGTGCATATTTTATTTAATTTTTTTTTTAGATCATAAAAATATACATGCGAATCTTATATATTTCTGGTTCATTTTTAAATATTAGGATTTATATCGTATGGAAATACCATATATACAATTATTACTTAATTAAAATACAATTAAAATTATAATCAAAATAAAACATTAAGAAATGATATTTTTGATTTCAAGAGTACAGCATGACATTCAAAATTTTTTTCAATGACTAAGTAAGATTTCAAAGTTATTTTTGTTCTTATGAATATAAAAACATGTCTTAAATAATTTTACTAATCTTATATATATTAAAATAATCTGTAATTATATACATATATGTATAATTACAAATTATTTTATTTAATAATATGTTAATAATATATTATATAAGACAATATAATACTTTAATTATATAATATCTCTTTTAATATCACTATAATTATAAATATATAATATATAAAACATAGTACAATCAAACTCATATGTAAAACAAAATAATAGTAGTTTCCATAAGATATTCCATGATTTATTTTGGTAAATTAAGATGTAAAAATGTGATTTTATTTAAAAAAGAACATGTATATAAGAAATTAATAGATATATTAATATTTGATTATTATAGAATGCTGCTACAGAACCTTTTGGGTTTCAAGCTGAAGAAACAATACGAGTAAATTATTTCAGCTTACGTAGAGTGTGTACTGCACTTTATCCATTACTTAGACCACATGCCCGAGTGGTTCATGTTTCTAGTAGTGCTGGACGTCTTTGCAAAATCACTGGTGACGCATTAAAACAGAAATTATCTAATCCAAATCTAACTGAAGAAGAATTAGATAACATTATGCATGAATTTGTCAAGTAAGTAATTATATAATTTATGAAATATTTATATTTAATATAGAGTTATAAATTAGTCCAAAAAAATGTTTCAAAATTAATTATTTTATATATATATATATATATATCTTTATTTCTAGTGCTGCAAAATCTAATACTCATATACGAGCTGGTTGGTCAATTTCAACAAATGTAGCAAGTAAAATCGAAGTACCTTTAGCATATGTAGCAAGTAAAATTGGAGTATCTGCTTTAGCTGGTATTCATCAGTCTATGTTTAATAAGGATTCTCGAAAGGATATTGCAGTGAACGCAGTACATCCTGGTTATGTAGATACAGATATGACTAGCCATACAGGACCTTTGACACCAGATCAAGGAGCCATAGCGCCTGTTTATTGCGCTTTATTGCCAGAAAATACAGAGATAAAGGGAAAATATATCTGGTATGATGCAACTTTATCAGATTGGAAATAAGATAATGTATAAATCCTGATGGTGCTAATTATTTTCATAAGTACAACACAAATAAACGTAAATTTTACCATTATTATATTAAATATGCATTGTTTGAAGATTTTAAAATAGCATTTGCTACAAGACTTAAATAACTAAATAAAGATATATATATATATATATATGTATTGAAAAAAATGATACTTTGTTATTCACCATTTCAAAATTGTGTGAATATGAAATACTTTTGTATCCCACTTTTACATAGAATAAGCCATCAATTAAAGATACATATAAAGATTCATATAAATTATCTTGCTTGAGCATTCATTGCTTCTCTGTGTGCTACTTCAGTTAAGAGATGAAATTATCTACTTCATTTACTGGAAGTTGTACATATCCACGAATGAAGCAATTTTTTACCGATAACTAAAACTTAATCCATGATTCAGTTATATTTGGTTATATATATTGTACAGAATAATTCAACGACCACGTCCTTTCCGATCAAGGACTTAAAGAAAGAATAGAATAACTGAAATTAAAAATACATTTAAATAAATAATAAAAAAATGGAACCTTGCTGTATCATGACGAACTTTTATATTTTAACTACCATGGCTAATTCTTGGTAATCATAATAATCTTACATTTAATATATTTATTATATGTTAACTTATCATTATTTACAGTAACAAATACGATATCTGATTGATCAAGCAAATGTAGCACTTTGACAGATTGAAATGTGTTAACGCGTTCTATGTGCAAATGCCTTTGCTTGTTTATACTATCTTATCATATTAGTAATATAAAGTATCGCAAGTATCAGGACATATATATAGAAGTGGCAAATTACTAAAAAAAATATATTATCTCGTCGTCGGTTGTAAGACACAATGACTCGTGTGGCTGTGGTACGTAATTATAATTAATTAATTATAAAATAATGAATCCATGTATATTTAATATAATATTAACTATTTTTAATTAAGATTTAATAAAAAATTTTCTTAAATTTGAAAATTTGCCAATGTATGCTGTCTTGTTTTTAGGTAACAGGTGGGAACAAAGGTATCGGTTTTGCCATTGTCAAAGCCCTTTGTCAAAAATATGATGGAAATGTTTATTTAACGGCTCGCGATATCACTCGCGGGTTGAATGCCGTCAGTGAGTTGGAAAAGCAAAATTTGAAACCAAAATTCCATCAATTGGATATCAATGATGATGACAGTGTCATGAAATTCCGAGATTACTTGAAGAATACATATGGTGGTTTGGATGTATTAATTAACAATGCTGCCATAGCATTTAAAGTAATTAATATTCTTTTTTAATTTAATAGTTTTTAAAATGGAAGAATAATTTAGATATTTTTTTTTTAGATTATATATATATATAAATGTGTGTGTGTATGCAAATCTTATAAATTTCTAGTTAATTTTTAAATATTTGAGATTATATCTTATGGAAATATACTAATATAGAATTGTTACTTAATTAAAACATAATTCAAATTAATAATTAAAATAAGACATCGAGAATTGATATTTTTATGATTTCAAGAATACAGAATGACATTCAAAATTGTTTCAGCGACTAAGTAAGATTTCAAAGTTATTTTTGTTTTTATTAATAAAAACATGTCTTATATAATTTTTCGAGTATATATATATATATATATATATACACACACACACACACACATATATATATATATATATATATAAAATATTATATTATTATATAAGACAATATAATACCTTAATTATATACATTTATTTCTTTTAATATTACTATAATAATAAATATATATAATATAATAATAATTAATATAATATAAATATATATAATATAATAATTACTATAATAATAAATATATATAAAAGCAGTGCAATCAAACTCATATATACAACAAAAAAATAGTAGTTTCCATAAGATATTCCATGATTTATTTTGGCAAATTGGGATATAAAAATGTGATTTTATTTAAAAAAGAACACACACACACATATAAGAACATACACATATATATATATATATACACACAAGAAATTAATAGATATGTTAACATTTGATTATTATAGAATGATACAGAACCTTTTGGGTTTCGAGCTGAAGAAACAATACGAGTAAATTATTTCAGCTTACATAGAGTGTGTACTGCACTTTATCCTTTACTTAGACCACATGCCCGGGTGGTTCATGTTTCTAGTTGTCTTGGACGTCTTTGCAACATTACTAGTGACGCATTGAAACAGAAATTATCTAATCCAAATCTAACTGAAGAAGAATTAAATAACATGATGCATGAATTTGTCAGGTAAGTAATTATATAATTTATGAAATAATTGTATTTAAAAAATATAGTTATAAGTTAGATCAAAAAAATTTTTCAAAATTTATTTAATATTTACATATATATGCATGTATATATCTTTATTTCTAGTGCTGCAAAATCTAATACTCATATACAAGCTGGTTGGCCAAATTCAGGATATGCAGCAAGTAAAATTGGAGTATCTGCTTTAGCTGGTATTCATCAGTCTATGTTTAATAAAGATTCTCGAAAGGATATTGCAGTGAACTCAGTACATCCTGGTTATGTAGATACAGATATGACTAGCCATAGAGGAACTTTGACACCAGATCAAGGAGCCATAGCACCTGTTTATTGTGCTTTATTGCCAGAAAATACAGAAATAAAGGGAAGATATATCTGGGAGGATGCAACTTTATCAGATTGGAAATAAGATAAACGTATAAATCCTGATTGCGCTATTTTCATAAACACAAATAAATAAACGTAACTTCACTATCATTACACAATTTTAAATATGCATTGTTTGAAGTTTTGAAAATAGCATTTGTTACAAATCTTAAATAATTGAATAAAGATATGTATATGTATTGAAAAAAATGATACTTTGTTATTCACCATTTTAGAATTATGTGAATATGAAATACTTTTGTATCTCATTTTTACATAGAATAAGCCATATGCATAAAAAAAGAGGAGGATTCATATAAATAATTAATGTAAACTATCTTGCTTGAGCATTCATTGCTTCTCTGCGTGCTGCTTCAGTTAAGAGATGAATATCTACTTCATCTACTGGAAGTTGTACATATCGTACAACAGATCCACGAATAAAGCAATTTTTTACCGATAACTAAAATTTAATACTGTTAGATTTGGTTATATATATTGTACAGATAATAATTGCGCTTGAACAGTATATAAGAAAAATCAACTTTGTACATACCATATGAGGATACTTTTCCGAATCTGTTACGCTAATGTCAGCCAATTTTATGTTCAGGTACTGGTCGACGGAATATAATGTTCCACAAATACTAAAGTAGAACGTTAAATTAATGTTATTGTCATCTGACACACATTTTACTTAACTATAAAGCACAATATTTTACCTGAGATCATTCTTTAATTCAACGACTACGTCTTTTCCGATCAAGGATTTGAAGAAAGAATAGAATAACTGAAATTAAAAATACATTTAATTAATAATAAAAAATAGAACAAAAATGCCGGGTATGATATATACTTGCTATATCATGACGAACTTTTATACTTTAACTTACCATGGCTAATTCTTGGAATCGCTATAATCATATATTTAATATATTTATTATTTATGTTAACTTAAGGGTGTTGGTAGCCGTGTACGCTGTGTCGCCGAAACTTGCCTAAGGCAAAGAGTAGGCGTAACACAGGTTCGAAACTACCCTATCAGAAATAATCCTATCAGTTTGACAAATAGTTCATAGAGGCGCTCCTGTAGATTTCGATATTTTTTCACATGTCGCGAATCGCGAAGAAAGGTTTCATTCTATGTAATTCGATTGTGATTACACGTGGTTATATTATAATTGTTTAAAATGGATCTTGTCAAATCAATATTGGAAAATGAACAAGAAAAAGCCACAGATCCATCTAAATCTACATTAGTTCATAAAGAGATAGAGCTTGACATTGATCTGGGAACTTTGCTTGTATCCGATTATAATGCCTTGAATATCAAAACTCTCAAGTAACTTTAATTTCAGATTAACTTTAATTCAATATCTCTACAATATTGTGTCTGAAAAATGTATGTTAATGTTGCATTAAATCTGTTTGTATTTAGGTCGAAATCAGACTCATATTTAAAAAATTTAACGAGGGACAATGTGCAGTTGCTAATTAATAAAATCTGGGAACTGCCAGTAGAACGGGTGGATGAAACTATAATGGTTAAATTGCCCAAGCCTGAATATGTATTGCCACGTTCACGTGTTATTCCAAAACCTAAACCTTTGACAAAGTGGCAACAGTTTGCTAAGGAGAAAGGAATACAGACCAAGAAAAAGGGTAAATCCAAACTGAAATGGGATGAAGAATTAAAAGTAAGAAATTTATTCTTCAAAACTATTCTTTAGTTATATCCAATAATTTTTTCATATATTTATTTAATAACTAAATATGTGAAGTTTCTATAATAATATAGTTTTCAATTTATCTGATCTTTTCTGAATTTTTTTAAGGAATGGATTCCTACATATGGTTATAAACGAGCGAAAGCTCAGGAACAGAAGGAATGGTTGGTAGAAACCAATGATAATGCTGATCCAACCAATGATCCATTTGCTAAAGCTAAATTAGATAAAAAGGAAAGACAATCCAAAAACGAATTACAAAGGCTTCGCAACATAGCTAAAGCGAAAAATATAAAATTACCAAAAGTTGGACTACCTACTAAAGATCACTTCCCAAATCCTCAACAGCTTTCTGAAGCTGTAACTATAGCACGTACATCGACTGCATCTGTTGGAAAATTCCAGCCTATGTATGCTCTTTATATCTTATAACTTATTTTCTCTATTTCTTATTCAAATAAAATATAATATTGATTGCAGGCTACCAAAAGAGAAGGATGCAAAGGGAATTGCTAAAGAAGTGCCTGGAATGAAAAGAAAGAGAAAAGCACTTCCATTAAATGTTGTTGAAGAGAAAAGTCAAAATAAAAACTTAGTGGATAGCATTTTACAAAAGAAAACAAAAATTCTCCATGAAGATTATTCAACAGGAACTGCAGAGTAAGTTTTTATTTATGTAGATTTAATGTCAACGTAATTAGTAACTCTTATCTCTTTCTTTAATAAAAGTTCTTGTATAAATTTGTCTTGCTTGCATTCTGACTTAAACTTTTTCTCCAATTCATGCTTTAATACAGTTCACAATTGTATTTCTTATTTTCGCGAGAATAGGTAGCTTTAATAATTGGTTTATTAAGGATAAGAGAGTAAACAATTTACTGATAAAAAAAGAAAAATTGTTTGTTTTTATATATATTTAAAAATAGCAAAAAGTTGTAAGACAGTATATATGCAAATTATGTATTAATATTTATAATCATTAATTTATATTATAGGATAAAACAATCTGCAACAAGTAACAACAAAAAGAAAAAAGGTTCATTAAAACAGAGCAAAGGTGCTAAAAAACCTAAAGCAGGAAAAGGCAAACGAGACTTGCACAAAAAAGTTGGTGGTAGAAAACGAAGATAAAATGAGATGTTTGTAATATCTAATGATACACACAAATTAAATTTAAATAAAAATAAAAATAATGAAATTATATTAAAAAAGAATTGTATTTACCTAGTTACAATATAATAACAAAATAAGGAGATAACATAATGAAATTATATAAGATTCTCTTTTCTTAATTGCAATATTCTTGAAATAATAAAACATGAAAATGTTAAAATATAAATATTTTACTTTTATATTTTAATATTTAAAAGGAAATAAATTATATTTTTTAAATCTGTGTGAATAGTTTAAATAACTTTCGAATAGAAACTTTAAGTTAAATTAATAAATCACACATATTTGTTATCAGAAAGATTATTTTTATTAATTTATTAATAAAATATATTTGAATAAAACTAAAACTAATCTTTTTTGCTCAAAAATTTATCATGTAACAATATCAATATATTGTAAAAAATATAAAAAGTTTATTAATTTTATTTAATATAATAAAGAGATATAAAATTTTTAATTTATTTGAATAAAGTTTTACTAATTAATATATATATATATATATATATATATATATTTATAAATTTTATTTGATAAATTTAAAAAATTTATTTCGCCATTTTTGATCGAAAAGAATCTTAGCCAATCAATGAAAACTCGAATTAATTTGGATCATATCATAATCATGAAAGAAAAAAAACAAGGATTTCTTATATATATATATATATATATATATAGATGTTATAAATAAATATCAAATATAATAAATACAACTTCAAATACATATTGCCTAAATTATATTTTTATGTAATTATGTTTAATAATTTTGCCTTCAATTTATCATGCGCCTATATATAAATTGACGTGCTTAACGGCTTAACCCCTACTCAATTGATATCTGTATTGCAGCTGTTAGGACTTTGGACCTTGTCGTCACTCATATAAAGCACTATTTTTCTACTTTTTAATATATTGAAAACGAGAAAAGAAATCAAATTTCCATAACAATGTTTTCCACCTGCATCAAAACATTACGGACTACTCGTAAAGTGAGCATATTTATTGTTTTCGTCGTTCATATGTTTCATTATATTTTGATCCATATTTGTATCTTGCAGTCTGATAATTATGAACCTAAAAATACATTCCAATTCTGATACTCATTGCATTTCCTACTAAATTTTTGCAAGAAGCATAAAACATTTTACTAATTAATTTATTTAATTATGTCAACACACATTAACCTATGTTGAAAACATTGTTAGAGATATGCACTTTGCAATTATCTGTTAATTTTTAAGATGCTTGAAATTTGTTATATAAAGCTAAACTTTCAAACAACAATACTTTAAATTTTCTTATTTTTTATATATGAATGTAATAGAAATTTTGATCTTTCAAATATATGTTATTTATTTACAGTTTGGCTCACTGATACGTTATGAGTCTACCTTGGTCATTGCAGAACATAACAACGAAAATTTACTACCAATTACTTGCAACACATTAACAGCTGCCAAAAAAATTGGTGGTGATATAACTGTATTGGTTGCTGGTACAAAGTGCGATACAGTAGCACAGAATGTATGTAAGGCCAAAGATGTTTCCAAAATTCTTCTCGCAGACAGTGATGCATTTAAAGGATTTACTGCAGAATCATTGACACCGCTTATACTTAAACTATATAATGAGCATAAATTCACACATATATTAGCTGGTGCAAGTGCATTTGGCAAAGCGTTGCTTCCCAGGGTTAGTATACACAACATATATTTTCAAGAATATATTACATATCAACTACATATCTTTTACCTTGTTAATCTATTTATATTTTATTAAAAACATGTTTAATTTAAGATTGCAGCAAAGTTAGATGTATCGCCAATAAGTGATATTATTGATGTAAAAACATCAGATACTTTTGTACGCACTATATATGCTGGTAATGCTATTCAAACTCTTAAATCTAAAGACAATGTGAAAGTGATATCTGTAAGAAGCACTTCTTTTGAACCATTATCTTTGGAAGGTGGTAATGCTAAATGCGAAACTCTGCCTACTAGTAATTATACCTCGAATCAAGTACAATATATTAAACAAGAGCTCAGTAAATCTGACAGACCAGAATTAACATCTGCTAAAGTCGTAATTTCTGGTGGACGTGGAATGAAATCTGGGGAAAATTTCAAATTATTATATACATTAGCAGATAAGCTCAATGCAGCAGTAGGAGCATCTCGTGCTGCGGTTGATGCAGGATTTGTGCCAAATGATCTGCAAGTAGGACAAACAGGAAAAATTGTTGCACCTGTAAGTGAAATTAATGTTTATCCAGAATCTCATTTTAGAATAAATTTATCTTCCAAGCTTCTGTACATATATTTAAAAAATCTTATAATTATGATTTCAGAATCTATATATAGCAGTTGGAATTTCGGGTGCAATTCAACATCTTGCTGGCATGAAGGATTCTAAGACGATTGTAGCCATCAATAAGGATCCAGAAGCTCCTATCTTTCAAGTAGCAGATTACGGATTAGTCGCAGATTTATTTAAAGCTGTACCCGAACTCACGGAGAAATTGTAAATATTATAAATCGTTTATATATAAATATTTGTATTTCGAACAGTTTTATGATTGGTTTATTATTATAAAAATATGTAATTAAAATTTTTATATAAGGTTTATCAAAAATTTCGTTTTATCATTCCTTAATTATTATCAAATTGTTTATTACTTGTTTATTTATTTTGTGTTTTTTAATGCGTATTTAAATCATGCACGCAATTAAATTTCGATAAAGGCGAATTGAAAGCACAAAGTCAATACTATTTTAATTAAAGAATTTTTCGTACAATATAATTATCGTGGTGAGAAAGAGAGCGGGCGTCTCGACGCGTACGACTTTGAATCGACTTTGACCTGTAGGCGGCGCTGGTATGCGACGCGTCAGGTGTCACGTGACAAGTGCGGAGTGGGGAGTGCGTCACGTGACGGGTATAGAATGGGGGGAATAGTCTCCCATCCTCTACTGCGCAGTACGGCGAAGTGAGAGAGAAGAAGTATTTTTCTCGCTCTTTCTTTCTCTCTGAAAATGTGAGACCGTGGTTTTTCGCAAATATTATATATATATATGTTATATTATAATTATATTAGGATAAGTTGAAATAACCCGGCCAAGATATCCTACAATCTTAGATACAGAAAGTGTCAAAAGGCTGGAAAGAGTGTATCAAATTGAGGTTAAGTGTCAAATCAATCATATGTAGTATTTAATAAATGTGTGTTTGGACAAAAATTAATTTATCTGTAGAAACAAAGACAATTGATATCCGATTGATTTATTCAAATTGAATAAATTGAAAATTCGTAAGAATATTTTTATCTGTATAATATGGAAATATACGTAATAGTAAAAAATTAATATAAATGATTATTAGGTTATGTTATATTAACATTTCTTTTAAAAGAAGTTATTTTATGAAAGTTATTTATAATTCTGTATAAATCTTTTATTTATCAGAAAATCTCAATTGAGAAGTTTGTTTTATTTTCATTACTAATAGATTATTGTTATATTTACATCTTGTAATTTAATATAAAAGTTTACATTTATAGAAAATGCAGAGTATTCGTCAGTGTGTGAAACATCTAATGTTTTATGGTAGATTTACCTTAAATAAAGTGGGTATATCACCAAGTACAGTAAATACATTTAATCTTATACCAACGTACAGTTTCCATCTTTCTGCGATATGTAACACCAACTTGAAAAAATATCAGAAACCGAGACATTTTCTTTCTTATAACAAAACTGTTTTTCCACCTCAAAAGCCAGATGAAGAAAGAAGGCCTGCTGTAAGTCTGTTCTATTATACAATACTCTATATGCTATGCTAATGTTAAATAATTGATTATTCTTATTGTATATTTGTTTTTCAGTATGTATGTTATTATAGAGCTAATGTAAAATATAGCCCGAAAAAAATGTGGTACATTGCTGCTTTTGTACGAGGAATGTCTGTAGACGAAGCTGTTAAACAGTTGAGCTTTCTGCATATGAAAGGTGCTCAAATTGCAAAAGAAGTTATACTAGATGCTCAACGTGTGGCTGTAGAACAACACAATGTCGAATTTAAAAGTAATTTGTGGGTTGGTAAGTATATGCAAATATTTGTTTGATTATATTAATTAATACTAGTTTTGTTATATATCTGTACTCATATGTTGTTGCAGTTCTTTTAACAATTCAATAATAAATGATAAACTTTAACTTTTACAGCGGAATCATTTAGTACTAAAGGTATAGTACTGAAAGGTTTACGACGTCATGCTAAAGGACGCAAGGGAACTATTCATTATAGATATTGCCATTATTTTGTACGTTTGGAAGAAGGACCACCACCTAAACACTATTATTTACCATATCCTAAGACTGGTGAAGAATTATTAGAAGATTGGTTAAAGCAGATGCATATGCGTAAAGTGCCGAATTCTTTGTAAAAGTTTGCTAAGAGTTAACAATATATATATATATATATATATATATTAGAAATATACACCTGTTTTATACTTTAATAGTTTAATTTTATTTTTCGTTGTCATAGATGCTGGAAATTATGACAATTTTTTTGAGGTTGTAGATATATCCATTATTCTTAAATCATACATTATTGTTATCATATAATGTGTATGTTTTAATAGGATTTACAACTTCAATTTAGTTCTCCTCCAATGACGCCTCTTAGCATTATATCTGAAAAAATTATATATATATGAAAACTATCTATAATACTAGTCTATAAATTTTAATTATTTATTAAAGTCAATTATCAAGTATTGATAATATAATGTTTTTTAAATATCCAAGATAAGAAAATAACAAAGAAAACAGTAAATAAATTGTTGCAATCATATAAAAAAATTGTAATTGACAATTTGCACTAAAGACAAGAAAAATCAATAAGCTATGCAAAAATAATATCACAAATAAAATATTGTCCAAAGTTTTATAAAATCATATCAATCTTTATTTTATTCACTTAAGTGTTTTTCTAAATTCAAATGTAATTATAGATCAATGATATATAACTTTATTATCCATTTTTATTTATATTTTGACACATAACATAGCAATATTTATGTAATTTTGTAAAAGTATGAACACAATTTATAAGCAGTAATCAAATACAATAAATTAATCAATTATGCATTGGATGTATATTAGCACAATATATGCAGGCTTCATCTAACCTTAAAATAGTAATTATCATTTCCTGCATACAATATATTAGATATTAAATATTTAACGAAAAAATCTTTCAAATTTTATGTAAAGTAAAGATGACGAATCTTTAAAGTAATTAAGTTGAAAAACTTACCGGATAGTATTACCAGTCCGCATTCTCACCCATTGTGGAATTGGCCTGTTTTGCTTCAGCTTTTTGGCAAGCTTTCGCTTGATGATAAATGTCTTATGCGCCGACTGAAATACATACGAAACGAAATCAGACTCTGAAGATTTAACTTTTGGATGCTTTCACATATAAAATAACAAGATGGCAACGAAATAAATGGATACATTATAAAGAAATACAGGACTCACCATCGTCGTTCTCTGACACAACACGTGAAGTGAAAGATCGATTTGGTAGATGGAATGATGCTAATAAAAGGTTTGTTCGCGTCGCATGCCCCAACATGCTCCTTCTTACTCCAATGCGCTCGTATTGGTGCGCTCCTCGAATTGGACCAATACGAGCGCATTGAAGTAAAAAGGAGCAAGTTGAGGCATGCGACGCGAACAAACCTAAGATATTTCTAGCGCTTTTTGCAATACGCAGGGTTGCATGCAGTGACGTAATCAGCCAATCACGTTTCTCGTTGCGGATTATTATTTCTAGAAATAGAGGAAGCTGATTGGCCATCGCGTAGAGCGAAACATTATTCCCTAGCGTTGTCAAATGATAAATAGTATTTAAAAAATAGTCACGCGTATGTACATTTTATATTTAATTACAAGAACAAAATATTACAAATAATTACTTAATATTAATAATAAATGCAAGAAATTTAGTTATACAAAGAACAAATCTCTTATATGAAGATTAATTATAAATTTTTATCATAAAATCTCTTGCAGGTTATGATCAAGTTGTCTTAGGTTATTTTGCATACACGCTGGAAAGATAATACGAGAGAATAATAATAAATTCGGTGTGAAAAATGTCGGGACGTAGGAGGAAAAACAAGAGCAAATTATTCGAGAAGAGACCCCGTCATGTTCTCGGCAAGGAGCAAAGGTACCAGCAGGAGAGAGATGAAGGATTGGAGAAGGAGAACTTGGATGAAGAGGCAGGTTAGATCAAATAAATTTTTCACACTTCTATCATAAAATTATCTCCCATTAAATTCGTAGATTCATCAGACGAACCATCGATCCCGTTTCCTGTGGCCATGTGGGACATGGAGCACTGCGATCCCAAAAAATGCTCTGGAAGGAAACTAGCGAGGCACGGCTTGATAAAGATATTGCGATTAGGAACTCGATTTTCCGGCTTATGTCTCACTCCAGCTGGTAGTCAGGTAGTTAATAAATGGAGATATGGTTACAGTTTTGCTACAACATGCTAATGATTTAAAACATTGCGTTGCAGTGCGTATGCCCAGCAGATCGTGAAATTGTACAGAAGTATGGCTGTGCAGTTGTGGATTGCAGTTGGGCTCGCTTAGACGAGACTCCCTTTAACAGGATGAAGGCATCTCATCCTCGTCTACTGCCATTTTTGGTTGCTGCCAATCCAATAAATTATGGAAAATCTTATCAGTTGAGTTGTGTTGAAGCTATAGCAGCTGCTTTGATTATAACAGGATTTCCAGAGGAAGCCAATATTTATCTTGGAAAGTTCTCATGGGGACACGCGTTTTTAGAGTTGAATGATGAATTGTTGAACAAATATGCTCTTTGCACAAACAGCAAAGAGGTAATTGCTGTACAAGAAGAGTTTCTAAACAAAGCCTGGCAAGAGAAATTGGATAGACATGGTAAGGACATTCAATAACTTCTTGTTTTTTCTATTTTCTCTTTTTTTAATATTTATACTTATCTTTAGCACTTCCTGATTTTCCACCAAGTGATACAGAATCTGAAGAAGAGAAAGAAGAAAAAGATGACAATATAGCATCAAAAGTAACTAAAGAATTAGACAATGTAAAAATATAAAGTATGATATTGATTAAAGATAATTAATGAAGATAAGTATAAATATTTGTATATATATACATACATATGAAAAAATATCTTGTATATTTGGAATAAGTTACATTTTATTTTAATATTTTTCTACTATATATATGTATTTAAAAAATTAGGATTAAATTATAACTAAAGTAATATATAAAAAATAATGTTTTTTATTTGTATTGTTCTTAAGATAGAACGTAAAAATTGTTAATATAAAAAATTATGTATGTGTATATATTGTGGATTTCATGTCCTGTAGAACGAGCATAATTCCCATGAATTTCCTAGTGATATTTGTTATTTCGAAAAATCTTTACGTTGTTAGATTTGTGCTAACAGAGTTGATTTTGTAATTTGTTGCAATTATATATTTATATATATATATATATATATATAAATGTGTGTGTGTTTATAATTACGAATCTATAATTCATAGCTCTCCGCGAGAGGTCTCTACAGTCTTTTCTGTGGGAACAGCTTTTAATAATCTGTGATTGGTAGCAGTGAATTTGAAAATGAAACGTATTTGATACGAATGTTTTTGTTGGTTAGTTACGAAGATCGCTTTGAAAGTGGAGCTTGATTGAACATTTTATAAATTTGAGGAAGATAATGAACTATTATTCCAATGGTATTTATTATGATGAGATGTATAATGCAAAACAATCTGATTGTTTGTGACAATTTTTAGGATTTTCAGATTGACGGCTGAATTTAGAATTACATCAAAATGGTAAAAAATTTCGTGATTCCTTTGGTGCCGGATGAGCTTTTGACGTCTCATGCTGACCAATATTTTGTTGATGAGATTGTTCCTATACGAATGATATCACAGACTCTTGATGGTAAGTTTCAATATATAATTCTTATTTTCAATTCTATTGTGACACTTATAATTGCTTTTCTATAGTAACAATAATCTCTAAGTAAATCCTTAATAACAATAAATTGTTAGTAATAACAGTTGCAGTAGTTGAATAGTTTATGTTTATAATGTTGAATTTGTGTTACAGCTACACGACCAGCATTACAGGAAAATGGCCCACATTTTATTTTAGAACATTTTGACACATTTTTCTCTATCATTGTTCATGGCAGTAAAGTGGAACTTGCGGTCTGCCTACGTGGTTTTACTAGGATTTCTAAAGGTAATTTTTTTATATATAAAATCTAGGTTGTGTTATGAATAAAAGTGTTTTTTATTTTACAATATAACTATGTAATTAATTAAGATAAATTACTTGGTGTTAGTTTATTTATACATCGATATCATTTTCAGCTGTGCAAGTACTTGTGGATGATTTGGAAAAAATATTTGATCATAATAATGATATTACAGAGGAAGAGGACCGGAAAACATATTTATGTATTAACAACATGCTAGCATATTTGTTCTCATGGTTTGTTAGTCATATAGATGAACGTGTTGTAAAAAATGCAAATGAAGCCAATATTGGAAAGGTATAAAAATATTATTCTTTTATTTGTATTGTTATATATTATACAATTGTACAATTAAAGATTAATTTATCATTTTTAGTATAAAAAAGGTACCAAGACAGATATTGAAGAAGATTGGGAACAATCCAAACAGAAAGCTTTGGAACTTCTATATCGCTGGCTACAAATACCATTGTATAAGATTTGGAGACCACCAATCGTCGAAAATTCATTTGTTATGTAAGTGATGCAATTAATTTGCAAAACACTGTTAATTTAAACCATAATATTTACAGGACTTTGGCACAAATATGTTATAAAATATTGGAACAGAGTAAAGATACTAAGCAAAAACATATGAGACAAACTATATTTGAGGTATTATTATTTATACATATGTTCATATATCATTTATAGTTGTATATATTGTGCACAAACTTTATTATATTAATTATTAATTATTTATTATTATATTAACTATATTTTTATTTACAACAGATTTTAGGAACTTTGATTAAAAAATATAATCATGGGATAACTTGCATTGTGAGAATTATTCAATTAGTAAAATTATGTGACTCACTAGCAGTACCTATAGCGGCTGGCATAGTACATATGACGACTGAATGTGGTTGTACTGGTTTGATAAAAAGTGTAATGAATGAGATTGGACAGAGTGAAATTGGTGAAGTCGAAAGTCGTAATGTATCCACGTTTCTCGAAAACATCGCAATCTCGCAACCTGATCTTATAATTCCTGTTCTTGATGAGATGATGGATTATCTGTCAAATGAGGTACGTTTTTATCATAATTCTTTTTTGCTATTGATTAAACAATAGTTTGATATAAGACTTGTTAAATGATATGCATAATTAAAGAGGTAGTTTAATTTAAACAATTTTTTTGAAATTATTTTATAGTTTTATACTATGAGAAACTGTGTGATTGGAGTCTTGGGTAGTGTAGTACAAAAAGCACTGACTGGCGAAGATCTTACGGATGAACAGAAAGAGCTACGTGATGAATGCCTAAACAATTTGGAGGATCATATTTTGGATTGCAATGCTCATGTTAGATCAAAGGTACTTCAAATGTGGCAGCGCTTGTGTTGCAACGGTGCTGTACCATTAGCCAGATATGGGAAGCTTTTAGCCGCCATCGCACTTCGCTTAGAAGATAAGAGCGCGATTGTTCGTAAACAGGCTCTCCAATTGTTGCGTGCCATGTTGCAAAGTAATCCCTTCGCTGCCAAGGTATATATTCTTCAAAAATTAAAAGTATCACTTTTCTCTTGACTGATCTTTTGATTTGATGTATTTTATTTTATTGCAGTTGACTTCTGTTGAACTCTCCGATTCGTTGGAAAAAGAAAAATCAAAATTGCAAGAATTGCAAGCTCAAATTGCATGCACTAGTGAACGCGGTCATATGCAAAGATTTGAACTTTGGAACACTTTACAGCCAGATATTAAAGCGACAATAAAACAGATTTTTGAAAATGAAACGGAATATATAAATGATTCATGTTAGTTATATTACACTTGTTAATATATTATTGATGTGCAAAACATTTTCAAGACACATTACAAAATTTATTACACATGATTTTATTTAATAGGTACAGAGAACAAAGAGAATATTGATGCAGATCATGCTTTCGAACATGTAAGACAATTATTATTAAACCGAGAAGTCACCGAAGCTGTAACATACTTGTGGAAAACTTGTATGTTATTGAAAGAAGCCCCTGAAATGAAAAATCTTTCCAGTACAGCAAAGGAGGAGTGTCTATTTGCCTTTTTACTGAAAATTTTTATAGAATCGGAAAGCAAATCTGCAGATAATGAGGAGGAGAATATGATCGATGCAAGCAAGTCAGAACAAAATAATAAGAAAAAAGAAGAGCTAAGACTGAGAAAACGCGTTATAAATTACTTAACAGTACGTGACATGAAATTGAATAAAGCAATTCTTTTGAACTGTTTATAATTGTAGCTTTTTTTGCAGAATTGTCTCAAGTTTGCGAGCGAGTTGGAAAAGGCAATACCGATGGCAGAAAAACTATTGTTCTCCACAAGTCCCGGCGATGCCGTTGAATCCTGTACATTCCTAGGAACCGCTTTTCAATTCGGAGTAACTGGTGCAGCCAGCGCAATACGCGAAGCCCTTTTTCAAGTGTTCCATCGTGATCAGTCTGTGCGTAGTAATGTAGCAGTGGTGTACAAAAACATCTATTTCGACATTGATAATGACAAACAATCAGCTCGTCAAATAGCCGTAACTCGCGCCAATCGTTTGATCAATTTGTTAAAAGAGTTACAGCCTGGACAGAGTCCGGCTTTAGCTCAACTGATCGTGACATGGTATGAAAACGGGGAATTAAACAGCGAATTACTGCAGGTAATTTAATACTAAGTATATTTATCTCATTTGATGACCACAGTTGTAAATACTTTGTTATACTTTTATAATTAGAAATACTTTACAGAGTTCAATATCTTTATTTTAATTAATGCTATATCCATAGGTATTATGGGAAAAGTTTTCCATGAAATATCCGGATACATTGCAAATAGACAGCAGAACTTCGTTAATGATAATAACGATGATAGCTCAAGCAGAATCTAACATTGTGATCGATAATCTAGATGTATTAGTGAAAGTAGGATTAGGTCCACGCGCGAAGGACGATCTTCTTCTCGCGCGAGACACTTGCAGAATGCTATTAATGATAAAACATAACAACAAGGATATTGAAAAAGCACCTCTGAGGTAAATTTTTAAAAATGATGAAAATAATTTGAAGTTTTTTAGAATTGAGTTAAAAGATTCTTTCTTATCGTATAGATATTCCAACGATCAAGATATGTTCCAACAAATCCAGATATTGTTAAAAGACACTTTTATTAACGCGAATGAAAACGCTTATGTCTCTTTTGCGACGGATGCACTTAACGTCATATATCATGTGAGTGAGACTGTTATGTGTTAATTAAATACACTTGGGATATCGTGCTGAGAGTTTTATTTTAAATTCCAGCTAGCAAATCAACCTGATAAATTGGTAAAGGAATTGTTATTGGACATCACTGAGAAGAGTCAACTCATAAATAAGGAAAATAATCAAGCAGGTGTATCACGCCCTGTACTCTGCAAACTGCTGCATATAGTTGGACACATTGCCATCAAGCAAATGATTCATTTGGACATGCCCATTTATAAAGAACTTAAGCGTAGAAATGCAGTACGAAAGCAAAATAAGAGCAAGAAACAAGTACCGAGAGGTAACACCTTTACGACACCAGATATTAGATCCAAATCAGCAAACGCGTCGGTCTCTTCGAGTGCACGACGAAATAGAGATAACTCGATGATTTCTGCGACCAGTGAGAATGGTGAGGAAGCTTTAGAAGGTGCAATAGATGACGCCGAAGCGGAATTCGTGAATAATGCTCTCGAAAATGAGATCGTTACTGGAAATGGCTTGCTCGCAAAATTTGTGTACGTATTCAAATAATCACATCTATGGCAGGTAAATTAATTAATTCTTACTCATTGGCCTTCAAATCAATTTAAATTAATATCGTGCAAGAATGATAATGATCTTTACTCGATTGATAGAGAAAACTTCCATATATATATATATATATATATATATATTATACAATTGTTACAGGCCACTTGTATTGGATGTATGCAAGTATCACGATAAGTATAATAACGAGAATCTACAAGCCGCAGCCTCACTCGCACTCAGCAAAATGATGACGGTAAGTTCTATATTTTGCGAGCAATCTTTACAACTCTTAGTCACCATATTGGAACGATCGCCGTATCCCGGAGTGAGATCGAACATGCTGATCGGATTGAGCGATCTTGCTACTAGATTTCCCAATCAAGTGGAACCATGGTCAAAGCACATCTATGGCAGGTAAATTAATTCTTACTCATTGGTCTTCAAATTAAAAGTCACTTTTCAAGTATTGATTAATATATCGATTTAGGAATGAAAATGATTATATTTAGTATGTCGTAAAATATGTTAAAAAGTCTTAATAAACATAGGTTCGCAATTGAATCATTTTTGAGATATTTGCAATATCTCATACAAACTTTAACTTACTTATAATTTAATTTAATTTACTTATATTCACACGAATAAAATAATAAAAAAAATAAAAATAATAAAAATAAAAATATCTCAGAAACGATTTGCAAACCTAAATATTTATTAAGACTTTTCGACTTGTTTTTAAACATACTAAATCCCCTTAAAATATTGTACAACTTTTTCAACACTCTGTATATTAGTATTAATTTAATATTATTAATATTAATATTTATGTTCATAGACTCCGAGATCAGAATGTAGACGTGCGTAGAACGTGCGTTCGTATGTTATCGAATCTGATAATGAGGGAGATGATACGAGTGAAAGGACAAGTTTCAGAATTAGCACTTTGCATTATTGACGAGGATAAACAAATACGGCAGAACACGAAAGACTTCTTTAATCAACTCGCCCAGAAAGGCAATGCTTTGTATAATATAGTGCCCGATATATTGTCGCGCTTAGCAGATCCTGAATTGAATCTCGAGGAAAAACAATTTCAGGAAACCATCAAGTAAATATTGTAGCTCAATATGTACAGCAGAAAAAAACTGCATCTCTTCATTAATGTTATAACTTACAGATACATTCTCGGTCTGATACAGAGAGAGAGACAAATTGATACCATAATTGATAAAATTTGTGCTAGATTTAAATTAGCTACCACAGAAAGACAATGGCGTGATCTTTCCTACTGTCTTACACTGTTGCAATTCAGTGGAAAGAGTAAGTCAAGTAATTTTTGTTTAGTAATGTAATTGATATTAATCCTATTCTTTCTTTTTCTTTTAAAGGTATACGACGTCTTATCGAAAGTTTACCACTACTGAAAGAAAAAATTCATTATAAACCGGTATTAGCAGCGTTGCAAAATATCATTGAGCAAGCGAAGAAAAAGGCAGATGCTACTGCTGCTTGCACAGAATTAGAAGAGAAAATACAAGAACTTTTAGAGACCGAAACAGAAACCGAAAACTCGAGTGTGGCAGACAAACATCGAATGCCGCCACCATCTACCATACCGAAAAATATAAAAAGTATTCGTAAAAAGAAAATTAATGATGATTCCGATGAAGATGATAGCTCTGATGATTCTGAGGAAGATGTGCAAGAGAGAGATGCACCTATTGCACAAAGTGAGTAAATAAAGTCGATTTTGTTAATTTCTTACATTTAAAATTAAAAATATATATAAATGTATAGGTATTTTTTTATATATATTTTTCTTAGCGAGAAATAACAAAGAAAAATCAACTGCATATAACAATTACTCAGTTATAATAAAATTATTACACAGTCGTGAAAAACAAACGGAGAGTTATATATAGTCGAAATGAATTCAGAATATTATAATTTCAGTAATGTTTGATTTAATTTGTTATATACAATTAACTTTTTTAAATATTTATTATAATATTCGTCTAATATTTACTGTAATATAAATATTTAGAAAAAAAACATTTCTTATTATATATTAATAAATAAATACACCATAATTTGCAAATGCAGTAGTATATTTGAAACTTACATCATTATTATTATTTATAGGTTTGTTTTTTCACTAGTTTTGCACTAGTTTATTAGTGCAGGAACAGAAAACAAATCCTATATTATATTGGAAAATAGTATTCCGACTTTATATTTTATTTTGATTGTATGTAAAATAACTTTCTGATTGTTTTTCGCTTTATTTTCTTAAAATTTAGTATTTGTTATATGCAATTAAAAGTGATTGAATAAATAATTAATAAGCAATAGGAATAGGTAATACGAATTTTATTCTACTTTCTCTTAGACAAAAGAAAAGGACACGTACAAAAGAAAAATACAAAGACTAATGATGAAAACAGCGTATCGCCGTCTCCGAAACGATATAAAACTAATACACCGTTGCGAGAGACTAGGGTTTCAACTCGATTACGTAAATAATTATTTTTCTTGTAGAATTAGGAATAATTTTGTAATAATGTAACTTTTTAATAAAGCCTTTTCACCAGCCGCTAAAATCGATTGTTTGAGCGACAAAATGATCACGTAACAACTTTTGTAACAATTTTTGTATATGAAAAGGATAGCAGCGCGACAGAGTTGAAAGTTGAGCGTTTAAGCAGTAAATGCTTTGTAGTTGAACTGATTAAAAATTGTTGATGCTGGATTACGAGCGACAAATCTGCCGCTTCAATCGCTTGTTTTAGCGGCACGTGAAATTGCCCCTTAATAAAATGTTATTTTAAGATGTATTAAAAATATTAGAAATTTTGCTTATAAATGCATATTTAGTAATATGCTATTTCATTTTACAATGTAGATAAGACTTATTTAAATACATTTTGATATAGATAATATTTATTCATTCAATAACCTAGATAACAAAAATGCTGAATATTAGCAAATTCATGATTTTGCAGCAGATTTTGATATGCATATCTTCCTTATGCTCAGTTTCTGATAACGTGGCTTGCCGATGTAATATGTAATTATTTAGCCGTTACTAAATCTCGGTACGTTTTATGGATATTAAATTGTATGTGAAATCAGTGTATAGGATCAGTAAGATGCATTCTGCTATGCATATTATACATATTGATTTTTAATGATTTTCTATTTTTCTTGTGTATTTTACTGCAATAATATTCAATCATGCGATCTGTTATTTTATATTATATTGCATATAATTGCATATAAATTGTTAATTGATAATAAAATAAAATTAAAAAAAAATTATAAAATCAATTTTTAAAAGTTAGAAAATTTGATTTTATAATTTTTTTTAAATTTTATTTTATTATCAATTAAAATATATATGTATGTATGTAATATATTTATATGTATATTTATTGTGTATTCTTTTAAATAGCAGGCAGTATATACAATGAAAGTATATATGTTTAAATATATATATTGACAAAACATTTTTTTTATCTATTCTATATTTTTTGGTTAGAAAACCCGCTAAAAATTCAAACTGCAATTCAAAAGATATGAAAAGTTACTAGATATATCCACCAATTGAATTCGTTTTTCGAGAGCCAATCAGTATTGGCTGGCGTCCGTAACCATTACGTCTCTCGAACACAATCTATACTCGTTCATTATTTCGTGCTCAATGATTGATGCATTCGCGCTTTCGAACGCGACGGTTGCATTTTTTTTTTTTGGATAGTGTTGTCGCGCGTAGGTGACAGTTTTTCACATAAGAGAGATATATTTTTTCCGATGTCGTAAATAACGCGAGAGAAAAAACCGGGTGACGAAGCACAAAACGGTGATGTCCCGCGATCGTCGAGCTACCGTGATCTGAAGCGAGTGATGCCTGACACGGTGACGCGCGGTGGCTGCTCTTTATCTGAAATGTGTCACTCTTATCGCGGTAGGCCCAAGTACCGATGCCCAATGTGTGGATAAAAACACGATAAAAACGCTCTGTTAGCCAATTAAATGCATACTAACGATCGCACACCGCTTACATACGCTACAATACGCTATCTATTTCATATAATCCGGTGCCGAGGCACTTAAAGTCTATCTCCCAAATCCATCGGTGAGACTCTCTCAAAGCTTTTGATGTTTGACAGCTCCAGCCGCGAGTGCGTGGACGCTGACATCGCGTAATTTGTTATTATACACTTCGAGACCGAGACGGTTCAAAAGTAATTGGTATCAAGCATGTATGTATCATTGATATATTTTGCAAGATACTTAACGTTTTCCTTATCTGACGTCATGTTTTTTTTCTGTTTATCAGGAACAAATCTGTGGAGAATCTGTTGATATCTAGTCACGAAGTAATTAGTAGCATTAATTCTTCTGGTTTGAGTAATCAAAATTCAGCAACGAATGTAGGAAACGTTGCGGAAAATGCACAAGAAACTGTGGGTGATCGTAACAGTCCTGTGTCCAGTCCTAATTTATCCCCACGTCCCAGCCCGAGAGCTCATTCCAGACGAGAATATTCCAGATTAAATTCTGATTCTTCTACTAAAGAGTTTCGTGCAAATAAATCTGATGATCAATCTCAGGTATGCATCTACCATTTTAAAATTATAATTCTTACATTCAAGTATTTTGATTGAAAATATAATTGTTTTTCATGATATACAGGATCTGATCAACAGATCGTCCGACTCGGCTGATCTCAACAAGAGTTCTTCTCATGAAAGTAAAAAGGAAACACGTAGCAGTGATCGGACCAAGAAAAAATCTTCCTGGTATAATGTACTTTACCCAACTTATAAATCACGCTCGGAGGACTTTAAACGAATATTCAAAGATGTGCCTGATGATGAGAGATTGGTGGTAGGTAAGTGTTGACTGAAGAATATCGTCTTTTGTGCATATAAAAATGTATTATGTCACATTATTTTATTCCCTATCAGTTATTCAAACTAACTAGTTTACAATTGTTGCATCCACATAATTGTAGACTTAATATTTATAACATGTTCCACAATTTTATTAATTTAGCAACATAATATTTTAGATTACTCCTGTGCTCTTCAGCGTGAGATATTGGTACATGGTAGACTTTATGTGTCTCAAAACTATGTGTGTTTTTATGCTAATATATTTATGTGGGAGACATTGGTCTCCCTACGTTGGAAAGATGTTACATCTATTACCAAAGAGAAAACTGCACTTGTCATTCCAAATGCTATTCTGATTTGTACTGTTACTGACAAGTTCTTCCTAACATCGTTTGGAGCGAGAGATAAAACATATGTAATGTTATTTCGTGTTTGGCAAAATGCTCTTATTGGGGAGGTATGCATATATTACATACTACTAAATATCAAAGACTTTTATGGTAATGTTGAAAAAAATACTAATCTTGAGATATGATATACTTACAAATAAAAGTGTTTATCAAACGATTTAAAGTATATTTGCTGGACTAATTTGTTTATTTTATTTTATTTTTTTTTTAATTTCAAATTGTATTCTCTGCAAAAAAAATTGTTATAAATATTTTAAGAATAGACTGTATTATAAAATTGTATAATGTATTCTTGTAATGTACATTTCTTCTAATACAATATTTTATTTTATTTTCAGCCAATGAGTATGGCTGAAATGTGGCAGCTTGTACACGCTTGTTATGGGGATGAATTAGGCTTAACCTCTGATGACGAAGATTATGTACCGCCGTTACCTGCGGCAGACGAAGAGAAATTGTCAACTCGTCTCTCTGTAGAGTCCTTTTCCGAGGTAAATTTGATGATATTTTTTGAAAAAGAATTGTACATATATTATTTTATTAATTGAAAAAAATGATAATTATATACAAAAATTAGTGAGAAATTGGATCTATTAGATTAAATAATATGTTAAGTTCAAGATTAGAATTTTTTTTATTATTAAATTATTTTATTAAATTTTTTAAAATAATTTTTTTAGATTTGTAAAATGTATTGAAACAAATGACTTAATTCTCTGATTGACGAAAATTATTTTTAAATTTGTTTTTAATTGCATCTGACAATTATAATAAATGATTTTAATTTGTTGTTCATGTATAAAGATTCGTGGCATTTCAGACTTTATCAGATACTCTATTACAAATTTAATATTTTGTTCAATGGAATCTTAAGTTGATTCTCAATAAAAGATTTTCAAATCAGTCTTGACTTCTCTCCACGGCTCATAGATAGCGTCACTAAAATATCCCCCGATTTCTTACAATAGTAAAGCTTGTTTTGTAAACAGGTGCATTTATCAGTTTCCCCCGAGTCGAAAGAGCTGTTCCCAGCGAAACTTTCAGACGAGTGGGCAAATATAACTGAATGTATTTAGATTTCTAACTAATTCTATTTCATAAATTAATAAATTCAATAAATTAATGAAAATTACAAAATTAGTAATTGATTCCACGTAATAATTGCTGAAAAAAATATATGAATTAAAGTTAACATTGACTAGTCAATTGAACACATTGTTAACATTTATGTTATTTTATTATTTTTTCATGAAAACAAAGGCTGAGGTAGCTACTATGGAAAATTCAGCATCTCCAGCCATGGATCCTACTCCTGTGGAACAATCGGGTGCTGAATCTCCAATTCAGCAACCAGTTCCACCAATATCTAAACCAGATCCTGTTCCTGATCCAACAGATTTGAGTGATACAACAGAAAGTGAGGCCGAGAAACATGGTTGTAAGTATCTTTTTTTTTAAGAAATATATTTTGTTTTAAAATTTTTATCAGAACCTTTTTAAAGAGCAGATTACCAAAATACTTAATAAGTATCAATTAATAAAATTATAAAACTTAATATTTTTAATACAAGGATAAAATGTTTTTCTAATATTTTCGAATATATAAATGCTTCACAAATAATCTAGACTAGCAAATCTAAAAAACAGGAAAAAACCTTTATATTTTTAATGTATTTATAAAATGAACTACTATATATTATGTGTATTATTTTAATTTGTATTCAAATCAGTCTTTTCAGTTTTTTGAATTTTTTTAATTATCAAGCTTTTTGCACATTAAAGTGATTAAGAAACTAATAAAAAACTTGTAAAATTGCAAGAAATTAAGCTTACTATAAAATGCATGATATATATCTAAAGATGATTAATTTCTGCAACATAGATTTAAGTTAAGCCTGTACATTTTCTGTAAATATGTATTTTTTTAAGACAGCTCTTGCCATGACATTATTAACATTTAATTTTTTTCGCGAACTAACTTAAATTGCAAGTCATATAATACAAACAGAAATAAAATTACATTTATACTTTGATAAGAAATCTACATTAAAATTTGCAATTTTTATCTGAAAGATACATAAGTACTATTCATCCTAAGATTACATGCATAGCATGTAATGCAGTCATGATAATGCTTGTTCCAGTGAAAATGAGCATACGGAGCACAACGGTCTGCACTTCCCTGCATGAAGGTCGACAACTTAACAAATCGACATTACCTATCCACATCGATCAACTGTTTACCCTGCTCTTCACAAATTCAAAATTTTTCTTAGATTTTCATACTGCTCGCAAGACTACTGGTAACAAAATAATAATTCTGTTATTATTATTTATTATTAAGTGCATGTGTCTGAGCCATCTTAAAGAATATTTAAAAAGCTTGTGTTTCTAAATGGTTTCAAATAATAGCTTTGTGTGTCTGTATATAAGCGTATATGCGCGCGTGTGTGTGTGTGTGTATACACACACACACACACACACATATATATATATATATATATATATATATATATATAATATACAATTTCAATTTTTGGAAAACATAGATTTAGAAAATAATTTAAAAATTTATAAGCGGCTTTATTTATATAATTGTGCAATATCTGCAAATATGTGTGCATTTGTATCAAGCAATATAAATTTATTTCTCATTGTTTTCTTTTTCTATCTTATGTAGATTTAATACAATCTGCATGGATGCAAAATCAAACTGGTCAAAAAATGAGGACCCTTTCATTCACGGTATCTTTGACTCAAGCTATTGGTCCAAGAACTTGTCAAGTTACAGAAACGCAGGTAAAAAAATCTATTTCAAGAAAAACTTGTGTTAAATATTTGTGCATTATGTTTTTCTTTTTTTATATCTAATATTATATTTTGTAGGTGATGTTACCGTGCAGTAGACCAGGTCATCTTTATTGTATAGATGTAGAAAGTATTAATGCTGGTATACCTTATGCCGATTCCTTTAGTATTTTGACACATTATTGCATAAATAATATTTCCGAAAATGAGACAAGTCTTGCCATTTACGCACAAATGAAGTATAAGAAGAGTGTATGGGGTATTATGAAAAGTAAGTTCAAACAATTAAAGATAAATTAAACAATTACACAATTAAAGATAGTTTGATAAAGAAAAGACATTCAACTCGAAATAATTCTTTTTTAAAAGCTATAATAAGTCAAATTGAATATTTTATTAAATTGAAAAATTAGATTTGTGAATTTATATTTGTTTTTGTTGATAAAGTTGATGATTAGTTTACCAATGTAATCGACCATAATTGAATATAAATACTAAATTTTTTTATACTAAAATTAAATTGAACTTTTTAAATTTTTTTCCAAAAATTCATATTTTTTGAATTGTGTTAGTCATTTTTCCACATGCAAAATATTTTAATTAACGATTTTTGTTCTTAAAAAAACTAGGTGTGATTGAAAAGAATTGTTGGGCAGGCTTGGAAGAGTATTTTAATAGTTTAGTAAAAGCATTGGCAGTGGAGTGTGAAGAAGGTACTGTAAGTGGAGGTATAAAGAGAAAAACAAGAAAACGACGACGTGCGACAGGTCCAGGAGCTGCATTGCAAACACATGCTTCTGAGCACATATCTGTGAATCATCAAATTTCTCCCTCCAGTTTGCCACATGTTCACAGTAATATATAATTCAATATTTTTCTACAACATACATTTAATTTATAAACATTATGTTAAACTATCTGACACTTTTTTTATTCCACTAGATGCTAGTACTAGAAGCGATACCAACATGATTCTCAGTTCAATGCTACTAGTTGCTGTATTGTGTTTAATGGTGATCAACGGCTTGCTGTATTATAAATTATGGGGATTGGAGGAAGCCGCTGCATATACCATTATGGACTTACATGTACTGAAGTATGTGTTATTGATTTCTTTTATAAAATACTGTTCTAATATTTCTGTATTACTTTCAGAAATACGCCAAAGACTGAAGAGGATTGGATTAACCTTTTGCAACAACAAGAAAGTTTGCACAATGTAGAAATGAGAAAATGGCAAAGGGTTTTACACACTGCTGCACAATTACTTAGACAAGTAAGGCTTAGACAAGATTAAAGATTAAAATATAAACGAACAATAATATAATTTAACAATATTATCAATATTCTTTTTTTTTTTAATGCGGAAAAAATTAAAGATATAAAAACCACAAAAATTCTGAAACATTAATTTATTAATTGAATAAGATTTGTGAGACAAAAAAATCTTTCTTTATATTTTATTAAATTTAACACTTATAATATTTATATATAATATTTTTATAAAGATATTCTTTATATAGATATTTTTTGTTTTCGTAATTTTTAATATTCCATACAAGATTTTGAAATTTATTCAGATAATTTTTCCGCATTCTATATATATTATAGAAAATTCTTTAATTTTAATATTTCTGTTTTATATTTTAATAGACAGAAGAATCTTTAACGGAATTACAAATGAGTATTCATCCCACTGCAACAGAAAAAATGTTCTCAGTATTACAACCAAGCTTGAAGAGTATAAATACACATACAGAACGGCGAACTAAGTCAGAAATGTAAGGACTCGTGTGTAACAAAAAATCATCAGAAACAAAAATTTTGTGTAAAATATTGATTTGCGCATCGATAGATAGATCTTTGCATAAATACACAAGAAAGCATCTACCAGCTTTGTTTAAATGTGTATATTCTTCCTATTATTTTAAGAATTATGTTATATGTACAGCTTCATGAATCAATTATAATTAACTATTATGTTAATAGTTTAAATATTTACAATATAATGTATTAAAATTGTATGTAAACTTACTTCATATATTTAAGCATTGTGAAAAGTTATGAAAAATAATAGATGATTTTTAGAACAATTCTGTGAAATCGTTTGGCAATTTATCTATTCATTGTTATCCTTATTATTTTCACAAAAACAATTATCAACATTTACAAAATTGAAAATAATACGAATAGTTGAATAAAAAAACAATATAGTTAAGTACTTTGATTAAATTATTTAATCACATAAAAGAACAAAGGATAAATGTAAGGACATAAAATTTTTACAAACTGTACGTGAAAATATATTTCGAGAATTTATTTCTCCTCTGGTTTATTGAATACAAGCGTGTATCCGCATTTGCCACAATAATGACGATCTTCCATTGCAGCCATGAATACACCAGCACCACACTGCTCCATGGGACATTCTCGTCTCAAGCGGTGGATTTTTCCGTTTTCATCTACCTGTAAAATATATTCCATGCCAAATTTATTTATTTCATCAATACTAAGAGAAGAAAGGAAAATTCGCAAGAACAAACATATAACGAGACAAATTCTTACCTTATAATATTTTAGCACAGCAAGCTTGACCTTCTTTTTCTTGTGCTTAATTTTCTTGGGGGTGGAGTAATTCTTCTTCTTGCGTTTTTTAGCACCACCTCGCAAACGCAATACCAAGTGTAAGGTAGATTCTTTCTGAATATTATAGTCAGACAAAGTTCTACCATCTTCCAATTGCTTGCCAGCAAAGATCAACCTCTGCTGATCTGGTGGAATTCCTGAAACGATCAAAATCTCATTTATAATTGAAAAATGAAATTTATGTATTTATTTAAAATAAAAATATATATAATGTATACCATCTATATATACTTGGTCGATATATATATAAGAATTATAACAAAAATACATAAATATCAATAATAACTAGCATTTTTAAGATATGTAGGAATCATCAGAAGATAAAATTTTTGTAAATTAAATTTTGAAGGCACAAATGAAAACAATGCAACTTTATATTTTCTATTTAATTTTAAACCGATTTCATTTTAAATTCTTTCAGCTCCCTAAATTATATAATTTCAATAATATATATTTTTCCAGCATCTTTCCATCAAAACTGATTAAAATAGATTATAATAATCTTGCATATCAAGATATGCCTCACCTTCCTTATCTTGAATTTTCGCCTTTACATTTTCGATCGTATCCGATGCCTCGACCTCGAGAGTGATGGTCTTACCGGTAAGAGTTTTCACAAAGATCTGCATGATCGATGATTCTGTAATATTATATTAACGTTTATATACATTATACTTAAAATAATCAACAATTGATTTTTTTTAAGTTGTGATCCAAATGTTATTTTTAAAAACTATTGTGTATATACTAAAGCCCAAACACAATGCTATCACGATATCACTAAGATTGTACACACTACAAAAAAATATTTAGAATATGTAATATCTACTTAGACTTATGCAATATGATTGTTTCAAGGAATTCCAAAGGTAAATTGGGATACTTTTATAATACATACAATATATACATGTATTAAAATCTTTTTATTTCAGAAATTACATCATAATGCCTAAGAAAAATTTATAAATAACAATCGTGTACTTTATACAAGCAAAACAGCATTAATACATCCATCATTTTCAGGATTATTTGTGACCTGCGCATATTTTCCCCATACCACTTTGCCTGATTGCGTTACAAGACCCAATTCCGAGATATTGACTTCGATAACAGTTCCCTTCGTGATGACGCCTAAATTCGTATAAAGAGGTGAGCTCGGATTTTTCTTGACACCGATGAGCGGTAGAGAAAACGTTGCCTTTAATTCCGGATGAGTGACGTGTGCAGTTTTGAATCTCAATGCCATCGGTCTGATGAATCTTTCAAACTTGGGCGGCTTTCTCGTAAAGTTCTCTCCAACAAATGTCACTTTGGTTACCATTCTCTTCCACGATTTTCGTTTCGTTTTCCCGCTTCTTAGTACTTTGAAAACTTCAGACTCCGATTGTGCTCTTACTTTAGGTATCGGAACATCCCATTTGCCAACCTTCTCTTTACGCTTTTGCTTTATCATATTGGACAGTACTTTTGCGCGATTGGTGACATTACGATCTAGCAGATATACAGGTAACGCTCCTTCCGGCAGCTTGTCGGATTTCTCCTTGACCCTCTTTTCTTCATGTGCTTTGATCTTCTTCTTCATCTGGATCTTCTCATTTCGTCGCTCCTTATTGAAGATCTTGGCCTTTATACCACGTAAAGTACGAGCTTGCTCCGCTCGTTTGTGAGGTGCACGAGCTTCCTTCTTCCTCTTTCTTTCTTCATAGTCCAAACGGCGACCGTAGAGCTTACGGTGCCTCTCAATGTATTCGTTCTGTGGCATCTTTCTATGTAACTTTTTGTTCTCGTATGGGATTAACTTTCTCTGAAAAAGAAGTTTCTCTTGAATAATTTAATGAATTTTAATGATATAATTCATTTCATACTTAAAAGCTTATTTATTTTTCATGGGGAATATTTTCTTTTATAAGTAACTTAAAAATATATATGTTATACCTACCTATCTCTACTCATTAAATAGATTTATATATTTTATAATTTTTTTAAAAATATTAAATAATTAATATCACTCAAAAAACATAAAGAACATAATAGATGCAATCCCTTACGAGGACAATAGCTGCATAGATTTCATTTATTTAGTAAAGACAACAATGGATTAATATTCACTAACATGAATCAAGAAATAATTTCAGTTTAATGTCATAAAATAGTGTCTATTTCTTAACTAATGATAATAAAATATTGTACATCTATCTCTTTAATATAAAATTTAAAAAAAAAATTTTTTAAATAAAAGAGTTATTTTACATAATTTTTTCAAGAGATGTTTTACCTCAAAAAAATTAATTAATTAGCGCTCCAATATATCAATAAATTGAAGGAATAAATGAGCGAAGGAAATGGAGGCTATTCGACCGTATCGGCCAGTAATAAGAAAAAAAGTGCTAACCTCAATGAATGTTTCGTCCGATTGTTGTCTTTATCAAATGCAGTCGTAAATTACAATTAAATGCAATCAATGCATAATATGCTCGGTTAATCGAGGCATACGGATATTACGAGACAGATTTATCGCGTGATCGGAAACACGATGATCGTCGCGCTTGGCCATGTGTTCGCGGCAACTTTTGCCACATCGACGTGTCTAAGACAAAACAGGATCTTATAAATCATAGATTTCGATGTCTACGGCGATAGAACGCAGAAATAAGCGCGACAGCGTCGTATTTGGGCTTTTTTTTCTCTAAATTACGGAATATCACGTCGGAACCTACCTTCGAATCACGCCACGAGACACGGAAAAGAACAACAACCCGGGAGTATGCGCTGAACTAGAGCCATAGAGTCTCTGACGCGGTACCGGAAGTGTTAGCCGTGCCATCTGGCGGAACGCTAACGCAATAAAATAGAATGATCCTCACGCAGCGTCGCGCTTTATCAGTGAAATATATGAATAAAATATGCAATATAAATAAAAATAAAAAATAAATAAATAAATATATAAATAATATAAATATAAATAAATAATATATATATATTTATATATAATTATATATATAAATATTATATATATAATAAATAAAAATCATCGTTATAATGCATTTTATACATAATTTTTATTACATTGATTGTAGCTTTTCAAATGTCACGTAATTATCTTGATATGTCAAAAGCATGATATAATTGTCCACAATCGCAAAAAACAATTGCAAAATCTTGAAAAGTATCTCATCTATGGAGAACATCAGGGATTCACCGGAATTATTATTATTATTTGTTTTATTCACTCCTTTTCCGGTTCTATTACGTAATTAATGAAAAAGTAAGTTTTTTTATAAGGAAGCATTTATTATGATTGATACGCATGTATATATATAAGTATACACGTTTACGATCATTCCAGTAAAGATAACGTATGACTGTATAACGATAATAATTTATCAGTGATCGCGTTGTTGTGGAATCTTCGAAAGTCTACATTTATTTCTTTCTCTGCGATTTCTGTAGTGAAATATTACTTTGCTTTTTGATCACTCTCTTGCAAAATAAATTTTATATAAAAATACATAATAAATAATAAAACATATATAATAAATGAACAAATAAAATATACAAATATATTGAACAAAGAAGTGATTGTAGAAAAAAAGAATGGGTAATTAAATATTATACACAAAATAGAGATAACAAATTTGGAATTACTTTATAATGTAAATATTGTGTAGGAAATTCCTCTTCAATGGAACAAGCTCAAATGGAAGAAGCTGTAAGTAGTGAACAATCAAATCCATCTGACAGATCTGGTTTCACGAGACAAAAATCCGACAATGTAAATCAACAGATTTTCCCAAAAGATGAATCTACAAATACAGCTGTTAATGTACCATCTAAATTTATTACAAAAAATGATTTTATTACAACATGGTTCTCTTGGAAGGATGAATTTCTTGCCTCTATGAAAAATATTGATAAAGCGGAGACAAAAAAACAAATGTGGGGTTTTATGCTTCTAAATCGTATGGGTCCTGTTGGTCAAGAAATTCATAGAACATTTTCTTTCTATGATGATAAAAACATAAAAGATATAAATGTATTGATCAAGAAATTTGATATCTATTGCATATATGGAGATAAGAAAAAAGATGATGAAGATAATATTGATAAATATATAAATGACTTAAAAGTATGTTCATAAATTATATTAACTATATATCTAAATGTAATTTGAATAATTATTTGTATGTTTGTTCTTACAGCTTGCTGCTAGTGCATGTAATTATCCTGATCCTGCAAGTATTATAAAAGAGAAAATTATACAGGACATTAGTACTCAACATTTCACAGGAAAAGCTGCACTTATCATCAATCATAAAGGAGAAAATTTGATACCATATTTGCAATCATTAGATCTTAACAATATTATTATGTTTTGGAAACAATGTGAAGATTTAAAAACACAAGAAAATGACAAGGAGATATCAAAACAGAATTCTGCCACACCTATCATGATAGAATGTAGTCGATGTGGTTCAAAACATAATCGAAATCGATGTCCAGCTTGGGGTAAACAATGCAACAAGTGTCAACAGTTAAATCACTTGACAGAGTATTGCAAAATTAAATACGTAGATGACTGTACTAAATGTGGAACAAGTCATATTCAATCGCGTTGTCCAGCATTTGGCGAGTTGTGTACGAAGTGTGGCAAGGACAATCATTTCTCATGGAAATGTCAAATTCCCTTTATAAACAATTGCTCCAGATGTGGCAAAGATCACATCGCGTCTGCGTGTCCTGCACAGGGGCAGATATGTCGTCAATGTAATAAACCAAACCATTTGGAAGAAAAATGTGTGAGCAAAATTGGTTGATACATAATTGTAGTAATATAGCTATGTAATCCATTCTTTTTCATTATATATAAGCAAATATATAATCTATTTTTTTTATCATATTAAAGACTAAATATATATTACTGTATTTTCAAGTTTTTTTTTTTACTAATTTCTGGATATATGCTAATTTTAATTATTTTATAACAATTGACAATTTAAAAGCTTGTTTTAAAATATAAGGATATTGTATTTCAATAAATAAGGATAAAAATAAATAATCTTTTTAAGATTTTTCAGATTATTTATTAAATAAAAAGTATTTTATTATGCTTGATCACCAGTCGGCATCGATTTTATAATATCAGAATTGCCAGGATCTGTGATCGAAAGTGTACAGACGCGGAAATATTTACCACACGCTGTTCCTAATTCAATGTTGTTTCCTGTGTAATGATGTACGCCAGTCTTTGCCAACATGGCATAGTATTCAATTTCCGACTTCCTGTTAAATCCAGATTGCTATGTTTAGAAGGTGAACAAAATTGTAATATAATACCCTGTGCACTTACGAGCAAGGGCAGGAGACTACTCCATAGAACTCCTATTTAATTTTCAATAAGCAAATTGACACAGTTATATCATTAATATAAGTCCTCCTTTAGCATCTCAAGTATTTCTTATATGCACAAAAATTTTCTTATATTTAAATATTTGCATCTTAAATACATGTTACAATTTTTAATTACTTTAAAGAAAAACTATTCATATTTAACGTGTCAATTTGCTGTTACAAGAGGAGTGCTACTTCTCAGTCTCACCTCAATGGTGGTGTGTTACTGGCGATGATGACCAACTTGGCTTTGCCTTGGCGAAGGGACTTGAGAGTTTGCTTATAACCAAGAACGTATTTACCAGATTTCATCACGAGTGCTAATCTGGTGTTGATGCTCTCTTGAGCCTTTTTCTGTAAAAACCAAATGATAAAATTTTATTAAATATATTTAATAATCTTTAAGAGACAAAAAAATTTGTAAAAAGTTAAATATTTTTCACTGTATATGTATAATCAAAGACATATATTTAACATAAATAATATAAATAACGAATTCGTTATATTTTATATAATAAAAATATGTTAAATTTTACTGTGAAAATTTACATAAAACGAGCACGTGGACGCATAAATGCAATTACCTGTTTTTTCTGAGCCACCATTTTTGCAGGCGATTTCTCTCACGACTGTAATAATATTCGTAATTATTAATTCTATGTAATCAAATTATTATGTACAGATATTAAGAATATTAAACGTTTAGAAAAATCTAATTCAATGCTGCAATGCTACAACACACCTCGTGGCGAGACGAACGATAAAGAAGAAAGAACGAAGATGAAATCATTCCTTGTGCACCAACGTGCATAAACTACAAAAAATATATAGAGGGAGAAGTCGAACAAGATTAATCGTACCTCGATGTGATCGGTCGATGTGATGTTGAATGTGATTGGTCATCGAATTGGTCAATTCTGAATTCAGACTGAAATATTCAATATAAAAATATTTATTCATATATAAAAAATAAAATTTTATATATAAAATTTGCCTATATCAGACTATATATTGAAGTTTGAGACTGAAGATTGAAATTTTTAATTAATGAGAAAAAAATTTTAATTTTTAATTGATTAGTCAAATTCCAATCTTCAATATTGTAATCTGATACGGATTTTATTATTAAATTGTATTTTTCAATTTTTTCGTCTTTTTCTCTCTTTCTACATTCTGGATGATATATATATAAAGATAAAGCGAGAAAGTGAGAGACAGAAAGAGAGAGAGAGAGAGAGAGAGAGAGAGAGAGAGTTGGAGGCATTATCAGTAAAAAATATAACTTATATTTAATAGTTCTTCATTATAAATATATTTATCCCTCCTGTGTTTGTACAGATCATATTATTACAAAAATGAGTTTATCGCAACTATAATATTATTTGGAAAGGAAAAAATTATGATTTATCTTCAAAAGGAAGCACGTACATGTAAACAATATGACATTGAAATGATAAGCCGCAAAGTAATAAAATGAACTTTGGCTTAGATAATACAGGTATGACCATATCGTGCACGTATTTATTTAAGTTACGATTTGCTCGTTTCTTTTTTATATCATTTTGCATGTAAAATGTTAGAAAAGCAAAAGGAAAAAGAGAGGGTTAAGAATTTTTGCAACATACATTTATATGAAATATATATATTATATATATAATCACTAAATTATGTAAAAAAATGTATAATTAGTATAGAGTGAGATATTCATTTTTGTGTGTTAGATACTTATTATTTATGTAAAGATTTTTTATCTTATCTTTTTTCAATACGCAAATATATGTGTATATATAGTAGTTTATCAAACAATATTTATGAATTAAATTAATGAAAAATGGATAAAAAAATAGGATGAACCAATAAACTTCTCAGCTCTAAATTTCAATTCTCTGAATTTTGTTAAAATACTGTTATGTATATATGTTACTAATACAAATGTGAAGAATAAGTAATAATAACAAATAAAAATTGAAAATAAGTAGAAAATATCTATTAAATTACACAAATAAAATGCAGAAATTTAAGAAGAATTGTATAAAATTGAAGAAATTGTCTATAATAAAAAGAATATTCAATATCATTTCTGTATGTATCGAGATCATATTATAATTTCTTATTGTATATAATTAAATAAAATTTCTTATAACTCTGACAAGATAAATGTTATAACCTATGTTAAGAACTTTTTATTCAGTTTTCATGAATATTATATATGCATTGAATTTATCTTTTTTAGCTTTTTATATAAATTTTATTTTAGAAAATAATTATTATTTCTTATAATACTTATGTGCAAATGCGTTTATAATAAATATTTATAATTGATTTTGTTTCTTGTTATATAGATATATCTTTAAGATGGAACTCAAATGTGCAATTCAGACGTACGATTGGGGAAAACATGGTATGGACAGTATTGTTGCAACTTTGATGAAATCAGCTAATGCTGATTATGTAGTGGATGAGAAAAAGGCTTATGCAGAACTATGGATGGGTATTCACGAGAATGGTCCATCGTATCTCAAAGACACAAATGTCTCCTTGCAAACATATATTCAAGAGAATACTGAGGTGTTAGGTAGAGATACAATACAAATGTTTGGCCCTAACTTGCCTTTTCTCTTTAAGGTCTTGTCTATAAATAAAGCTTTGTCTATTCAAGTGCATCCAAATAAGGTAAAAAGACTTTCTTATCAACTATAAGAATAGTGTATTGATTGATTTATGCGTTTTTTTTTTTCAGGAGAAGGCAAAAGAACTGCATGAATTGTATCCGAATATCTATAAAGATCCGAATCATAAACCGGAATTAGCGATAGCTCTGACCCCTTTTGAAGCACTTTGTGGATTCCGTCCAATTAATGAAATAAATGATTATCTAAATAATATACCGGAGTTACTTTCTGTGATAGGAGAAACCAATGTTCGTCGTTTATCTCAAGCAACCGATTCTATGATTGGTGATGCTTTGCAACAATGTTTCTACAGTCTCATGACCTGTGATTCCAATGAAGTGGCACGACAATTGAAAAACTTGATAGACAGATTACACAATACAGGTATACATTTCTACATATGGGAATGTTCAATAAATCATGATATGAAAATTTTATATAAAAATAAAACATTTTTTTATAAATTTTTCTTTAATGATTGTAACATGATTTAAGTGAATGTTCTGTATATTTTTGCATTCTTATTGGAAGAAATTTTTATAAGAAAAATATAATCATATTCAGTTGCTCTTAGATGATTCTTATAGGCAGTGGATAAAAGCCAATTTATTAAAGCGCCTATATGCAGATTATCCTGGAGATGTAGGGTGTTTTGCGATATATCTGTTCAATTATGTAACAATGCAGCCAGGCGAATCCATGTATATTGGACCAAACATACCTCATGCATATCTTTCAGGCGGTAAATTATTTTTGTAAAATTTATTATATGTGTGTGTGTGTATACACTTACTTAAATATAAAAATATAATTTATTAAATTTTTAATTTTTAGATTGCATAGAGTGTATGGCATGTTCAGACAATGTGATAAGAGCTGGACTTACACCAAAGCCGAAAAATGTGCCAATTTTAATAGAAATAATGTCGTTCGAATGTAAGTCAGCTTCTGCCAACAAGATTCAACCATTCCGAGAAGATGTGTTCACCGAGGTTTTTCGTCCACCAGTCTCAGAGTTTGCAGTAGCAAAGATTACTGTGAGTTTTGATGTCTCATTCATCTTGTGATTATAAGTGATTGTATATTTTATCAAAATGTATGTGTATATACTTATATTAAATATAGCTACCACCTGGACGACCATCTCACAATTTAAAATCGAGGAGCTCGGCCAGTATTCTGCTAATAGTAAGCGGTAAAGCAGAAATATCTTCCAAGATCTTTTCTCGCGGTTCTGTTCTGTTCATCCCTGCCAATGAAGCAGTGGAGATTAAAGTTTTATGTGGCTGTCATCCCATGTTGATGTTTCAAGCATTTCCAAATCTTTAAAGATGCAAAAATCGACCAAAAAATTTCTTATAATGTTCTAAGGTACAAAATATGCTTGATTTTTATCTTCTGAAGCAATTAACTATCCATCAAATGACTTTTGGGACTTAAGGGAGACATTTTTCTAATTATTATGTAAATGTACATAATTTTCTTTTAAGCATGAATTGAGAAATAATTATAAATCATATTACATTGCTGGAAACTTATAACAATTATATTTTTAAAAATTCGATAAATTTCATTATTAATCAGATATATGTGTATAAATATATATAAATAAGAAAAATATCAATCATCTTCGGATTCGTTCCCTTTCTTTGAGGTGTTCTCTGTAGATTTTTCCTCTTCCTTGTAATGTCGATATTCTGGTTTCAATTCCCACATGTTTCTATGTGGATTTTTTAAATTATAGTTACAAACTTCATTGAGTATTTCTTTTAGATAAACCTAAAATATATGTGAAAAATTTTAAATATACATAAAATGATGTATTCAAATATTGTATGAATAAATAAGATATATTTACAATAGGTTGTCTTGTAATCTTAACAAGATCTCTTATATTGTAATATTGATGTTTCTCAAACGCTGCAAAAAGCATATCTTGCACAGCATTTCTATCATCCCTCATTTTCTTTCCTTCTGCTTTCTTCTTTTCAGCATATTCAATCTGTAAAGTGTTATCCATGAAAAATCAATTCAATCTATTAAAAAGTGTCAAGGAATAATGCTCACATTGTGTTTGTGATCAGATACTGGCTTGAAATTCTGTACAACTCTATCTAATTGTTGAACTTGTCTTTGTGGTACAGAAGCCCTTTTGATACTCTCTAGCTTCAGTTTCATGTAACAATTATCGGCTAAAACAAAATTTAGCAGAAAATGTTTTTAAAAAACAAATCTCTCTTTGTGAATACATGCTTTGTATACAGAAATAATATACCATATGGTCTGCATTCTAATTTTTGTACAATCCTTCCTTCCATAAAAAGTTTCTCTGTTTCTGGAACAATTGCATCTGAGCTTGTGGATGCTGTAAAAATTAATAGAGATTGCTAGAAATATATCAAATTTAAAAATAATATCAAACTTACGTGTAACATGAGAAAATACTCCTAGCATTTGTCTAGTAACTGTCGTAACATCTAGCCTATGTTGTTTCGGTATTTCCTCTTCTCCAGATTCTTTCAGAGCCAAAACAGCTTCTGACAGTTTGAGAGATACTTCAGCTTTCTGTCCAGGATTTCTGAACAAGATATATAGAGGCAAGAATAAAATAACAAGAATATTTATACAATTATTTTTCAAAATAAAGTAGATTGTACAAATATAATGAAACTGCTTCCATTTTATATATATTAAAAAAATGTTTTGAAAAATATAAGTAAACATCAATACATTTATGCATGTACGTTTTAATAAAAAAAAAAAATTATAAAAATATTCTAAAAAGATGTGAATAGAGTATAGAGATTTAAATATTGAAATTTCACATATATTTATACAATTGTATCATTGTATTTGTTTTGACAGGATGTACTTTTTTAATACAGACAAACTTACTTCGTAATCTTTAATTTGCCAACTTCGATATTGCCAGGTGCCTTTTCCCATTTGTTAGCTATATATTTCGGCACTTTGACAAGCCAGACACCACGGCCAGCATTACTCAAATCCAATTCTTTTTCTGTATGCGAGGTATTCACGGACATTGTTATTATTATTTCTTTAACAGTGTAATTATTCTTTAGTTTTCGGAAAAAATATCTAACAACTACACATGTGAAATGTCTATCTGCTACTGTCGTCTGCTTCTATCCTATGAATTAACAATGATGGGAAATCATAATTATGAGTATATTCGAGACTCTAAACAAATTTCAAAGCATTTGATCGTCGAATCGGAATAAAGAAATTTTTGGTCCTTTATCCTGATTGGTTAATCAAACGCTTCAAATTCTTGAAGCGTCAAATGGAATGCATGTAAAAGGAACCAAATTTAGATTCAATCTAGTATATTTTAAACATTCGATTGGTACAAAACATTTGCCCTAGCAACAATGCAACCTAACCTGAATCAATCTAAAATTTACTCACATTTCTTGTTTCTGTACGTTTACACGTGTTGCGAAATAATGTTTATATTATAATATTATATTATTAATGTTATTACTTTATTAAATCGGAATAAAAAATGCTGAATTTTCTCAAACAGGTAATATTAATTTATTAAAACGATTGATATAGATTTAAGAGATTTTTAAATTATTTTTTTTACAATATGTTTTATAATATAAGTAATACTAAATTTATAATATAAAATATTTTTTTACGATAGTCTGTTCTATTATTAATTAATACAGTGAATTATTAGAAATGTAGTAATATAATTATACTCAATATTTCAATTTTTTACAAAATATGAATCTATAGATTGTTCCAGTCAAATTACGTAACTTTATTGATAAATTATATGACAATACATGTAGCAAATGCTGTAATATTTAATAATAGTAACTAAGTGATTGTGAAAAAAATAATGAAGTAGTATTTTTTTAAATTATGTCACGATTACAAATTTTATTGCCTTTCACAGAAGTCAACATTGAATGAGATTCTTTAGTAGAGATGATTAAAATCATCAATTCAAATTTATTTGAAAAGTTTATTTGAAATCTAATGTATTAATTTACTTGTATTAAGAGATACATTATGTCAATTAAGAGAACTATTTGGAATAAAAAAATTGTTTATAACACATACTTAGTACTGGAAAGGTATAATATATGTGAAGTATTTTTGTCAATTCTGAAAAGACAGTATAATATATCAAATATGTGTCATTAAATGAATATAAAATTTTTTTTTCCTACAGGTTATAGATTGTTTCAATACAACAAAGTACTAAATTATGGAGAAATTTACAACAAAACAATTACAGAGAATAGAAAAAAAGAAAGCAAAGATAGCAGCATTTTTGGAAATTGCAAAACTCAATGACAAAGACAAGGAATCAAAATTGCAGGCTTTGAAACAGGTTTATATTTAATTCTAATGGAATATTAAGATAACATTTAATCAAATAATTTGAAATAAAAATTTTTAATTAACACATTTTGAAATTATTTTCAGACATTAATTACCACTAATAGATTTAATCCAAATAATAGTATAATGGGAGAAAATTCCAATCATAAACGCTCTTATAAGGATTTAGATGATACATCTTCAGAAACTTGTGGAGAGAAGAAAGATTGTCATGAATCAGAGTCACAACGGGTTAATATTAAAAAGCCTAGGTATTTTAGTTGATTTATGAGCAATATATTTATATATATTATGAGCAATATAATTAGAGATATAATTCGTTTTTTTACAGATTGAACGATTGCGAAGAATATGTAAAGTTGAAGCAAGAACTTAGACAACGTAAAAAAAAGCTTCAAGCAGTTCCAAGGATTAGTCTTAAAGCAGTCGGTGAAAATGCTACTCTAGATATTGGACATATGAAGACGAGAATACCAATATTTCTTAGCGATGTACAGCACCTTCTGCTATATTCACTGCTTGGACATCATTCTCCTTATTTACCAGGCAGATGGTGTCAACTTGAAAAGTACAACAGAGTAAGTATTATATTATATTATATTTTTAAAAGTAATGCTTTATTTTAGAGATAATCTAAATTTCATGATTCAGTGATTTAAAGTAAACAATTTTTCTTAAAGGTAAGCCACACTGTAGTTTTTGTGATTGAAGGCTTGTCTTCATATCATTTCGTGGCTTATGAGAGTATGCTTCCACACATAGCAAATAATTTGAAGTACCATTTAGAGGTAGTAACACCTACTGTTTATGGAGCATCTATAATGGAGGAACTTGTGGTTGTTCCTTTAACAGGAACTCAAAGTGATAAATTAATTAGACGTATGTATATGTACACAATTATATATACACATTTTATATTTACATAAAAGTAAAATATATCTGATTCTTTTACTAAAAGAAATTTCTCTTTAAGTTTATTTTACAAGTACAAAGTAAAGACATTTAATTAAATATTTTTAGAGTATAATAATTATAAAGTTTATCTATTTTGCGATATAATTATAAAAGATAATCATGTAATTTTTCAGGATATGGCTCTGTGGAAACTGCTTTACAAACAAATGGAAATGTCATAAAGTTGTTGAGAAGCGCTTTCCCAATGCATTTACCAAATAACACAGATGTGAAGAATAAGCATAATATAAATTTACCATCTACTGACAAATTTTGTAGAACAAAGTTGCTTTTATCATTATCACAGATGGTAGAGGAAAATTATCCTGTACCTCTAAAAGGAATATTAGCAGAAAGGTGAGAAGTTATTTCTTATTATATATATATATATATATATATATACAAATTTTTATATTGCATAATTAGATTGTAATATAATCACAATTTGATTTTAGATATGGTTCATACTTATTGACAAAAGATGTTTATGAAGAGGCCACAGCAACATCACCAATGTTTGGTTTAGATTGTGAAATGTGTCAGACAACAAGCGGTAATCTAGAACTTACTAGAATCAGTATCGTGAACGAAAATATGAAAGTAAGTACTATTAAATATTTGTATATTAATTTAACACAGTATATACGTAAATCTATGTGTTTTAATCTTTGACAGATTATTTATGACAGTCTGGTGAAACCCGAGAACAATATAACAAATTATCTAACTCGGTACAGTGGTATTACCGAAGAAATGTTGCAAGATGTCACAGTTACATTGCACGATGTTCAGCAAGCGTTGAGAACGTTACTTCCTGCGGACGCGATTCTTGTAGGACAAAGCTTAAATTCTGATTTGCACACGTTAAAAATGATGCATCCTTATATCATTGACACTTCTGTAATATTCAATCTTACGGGAAACAGGTATTCTGTGTGGAATATCACATGTTATAGAATATATCTTGTGCATTTATTTGTTTATATTATATATTATAAAATAATATATATAATTTTACTTGATTTTATATATATATATATATATATATATTTTTTTTACACAGGTATAGAAAAACGAAATTACAGATCTTGGCGCGCGAGTTTCTCGGAGAGAGTATCCAAGACAGTAAAGCTGGTCATTGTTCGGCAGAGGATTCGCAGGCTTCTATGAAATTGGTCAAATTAAAATTAGCGAATAGCATCGATTACGGGGACGCAGTATTGCTCGGTGATCGTCATATGAGAATGGAAGAGACGGATAAAGAAAAATCACAACGGACATTGCTGAAAACGGAAATGAAAAAATACGCCACATCGATATTTAGTCATATAACAAAAAATAAAAACACCGCCGCCATCGTAGGTACCAATGAAATAATGTCGGAATATTCCAAGTATTTGATGAATTCTACTCTTAATATCATGGATGATGAAAATTTCGCAAAGGACGATCAAGTTAGTATACGATATTAAATATTTATGGACAAATGTATTAAAGAACTAAGCACATATAAAACAAAGAGACAACAATAATAAATAACTATAAAGTGAAATTAATTATAAAATAACTATGAATTTGCAATTATTTAATTTTTAATAATTTTTTATATAATTTTGTATAATTATTTAATGTTGATTTATTGCAATGATTACAGGTACGCCTTGTAATAGCAGATAACGATAAACACACTATAGGTCGAACAACAGAAATTGCGATGGAACACGCTTTCGTGTTATGTCACGTAAAAATTAAAGAAGAACAATTAAAAGACGAGCAGATAGAGAAAACGTTGCGCACTGTAGATAAATGGAGCCATAAACTTTGGCAGCATAGTGCAATAAACGGTCTCATATGCGTGATATTTGGTGGACAGAATAATGCAAACGGCGCTTGTTTCTTGAATATCAAGACAGAAATATCACCAAACGTTGTCATACGAGCTTAGAAGAAAACTTGCTCTATTTTGACTATTAAGCAACCTATAAAGAAAAAAGAAATCGATCTTGTCAATATTGGATACAAATGTGCAAAGAATCATCTCATGGCTGTATATCAGTTTGGATATATTGTACAAATAAGTATCGTTGATAAATATTTTATATTCTTCACCTCTTTTGTATTATGTATTTTGATGTTTGAAAAAAATTGTCAAATAATTTGCAGAACATTTATTTGTTGTAACATACTTCATATGAATACAGAAAAAACGAATCTTTTACAAAAAAAAATAAACCATGAAGAGATATATTAAATGCTAAAATAATATTAACTTATAACACATAGAAACTATTAAAAAATGCAGTATTACTTCTTGACACCACTACTTTTTTTTAAGAAAAATTAAGAAAGTTAAGAAATAAAAATTATAAAAATAAGAAAATTAAGAAAACTCAAATAATATGTTTACTTAAAACGCCTTACGAGAAGATCGGCTATTCGCAGTTGCCTTCTGCTTTTCAAGATACATCATATACGCTGAAACAGGTTCACTATTCCTAGCGAGCAATCGTTCTCTGAAGGAAGCTGCTGCTTTGGAACTTGATAATTTCTTAGTCTTTGATAGGTCTACTACAGTGAATTTCGTGGTGCTACCAGACGTGCTCAACGTAAAGGAATTCTTATCATCCTTCACAGTCATCACACCCGAGCTGTGTCCTGATGATGTAATCCGTTCCTGACTTTGCGAAATTTTTTGTTTCTTTTTCGCTTTCATGGGCTGATCCGGAAGATTTTCAAGCACGTCATCCGAAAGTCGTTTCACTCTACTTGTCGATGGTAAACAGTCGTTCTTCTCGATTACTTGTTTCCTTTGTTTCTTATCAGGGCTTTTCAAAACTCGCTGCTTCTGAATCGTATTTTTGTCATCCTCTCGTTTTTTCTTTAATGCTTTCTTATCGTTAGCTTTAAAGAGCAGGTAATCATGTGTAATTTGTAATGCATTATCCCATGCTTTAGCAAAAGCAGTGTTTTCGGATTCATCAGATGACGGATTTTGATCGGATTTTAATGTTGAAGTTCCAACTTCCAACTGCGAAGTTTTTTTCTTTTCTTCTTCCTTCATCTCCCTGAATAACTTTTCCATGATCAGTTCTTGATTTTCCGCCATTTTTGGCGGTTTAATTTGCTCATTGATAGGGTAAGAACCACGGTAGTCAGTTAAATCTACTTTCACATCTTTAGCTTTATAATTTTGATCCTTGTGTTGTATAAACTTTGTCGTGTTTTTGCGAATATTCTTTTGAAGTACATCAACTTCATTTACATTTTCGCTTTGTTCTATTATTTGCAATTTCCTCTTCTTCGGTTTCTTCTCTTTTTCATTAATTTGGTGCGTATCTTTGCAAGTGTCGTCTTCTACAATTATATCAGTTGCAAGCTTAGTATATTTTTTCTTCTTAGGAACTTCTGATTCCCTCATAGCTTGAATTAAGGGTAAATCGATAATATTTTCGCCCGAAATGTCATTTACTGATGTCTTACGTTTCTTTTGTTTCTTTCGATCAGATTTCTGTACAGTCTCATCATTAAGTGGAGTTACAAGATTAGATATTTCCTTCTCATCACTTTCCAATTTTGTTTCAGTTTGCGCAATATGTTTCGTCTGTTTAACGGATGTTTTCTTTAATATATCTGCTCCTAATTCTGGTGCACTTTCATTTAATTTTTTTTTTCCGAGGCATCTATTGCTTTGGAAAAAGGAGGTTTTAGGTGATTCAGTATTAGGGGCATTCAATCCAGTGCAATTTATTCCAGATATTCCAAAATTCTTGAAGCGCCAATATTCGAAAGTATCATATTTTTTTTCTTCTGCTAGTCTTACATTGTAGCATTTTTGCTCATTAAGCTCAGCTTCTGCTTTTTTGTGTTTTTCCTCTGTTCTTTTGCTCTCTCTATCTTTGATCTCTAATTCCTTTTTCTTAAGCGAAGTATTTTGTATTGTTTTTGTATTACCTGACTTGTTGGTATCCTCAATTTCCAAATTTTCTTCAAGTAGCGTTTCATAAAATTCGAATTTCTTGTAAGTGTCCAATTTTGGGGTACTATGTTTTAATAATTCATTTTCATGTGAGTGTTGACGTTCTTCAGCTTTTATTTGCTCTATCAATTTTTGTACTTTTACATTTTTTGAAAATTGTACTTCTGATTTCTTTTTCTTCTTAGCTGACAAGTTAGACGATGTATCCAATAAAATATCTTCATTTTTTTGCATAGATTTGTTCTTAATCGATGAATCTGAATTTGATGTATCCAATACAATAGTTTTATTTTTCGCCATATTGGATTTCTTGTCTATTTTCTTTTTCTTTGCAACTTTATCCTTTTCTTTTACATTTTGCTCATTTTCGCTTTCATCATCTACTTCTTCCTCTGCATCTCCAGCTTCTTCTTTTTTCTCTTCTGCATCTTCTGATTGCTCTTCTTCTGCATCTTCTGATTGCTCTTCTTCTGCATCTTCGTCTTCTCCTTCGTTTTCGCCTTCGTTTTCGCCTTCGTCTTCTCCTTCTTTTAAATCTTCGTTTTCTTCTTCTACATCTCTGATTTCTTCTATATTTTCTTCTTTTTCTCCTTCATTATTACTCTCCTCTTTTTCTTCCTCATCGTCATCGTCATTGTTCTCTTTTTTTTCTATTTCATTATCATTAACTATGAAATCTGCGAGATCTGAACCGTTGTCATCAGGATCTGAATCTTCCGATTCTGAAGCTCGGCATTCATCACCTGGTATATTATCATCAGAAAATTTTTCTTCTACACCATCTAGATTATATTCTCTCTTGATATCCGAGTTAGAATGTGTCGATGTACTAGTTTCAGTATCACTATTTATCATTACAAGTTTTGGACTTTTAGATTCATCTTCATCACTGTTATCCAACATCTTATCAGGAGTTGATATCAAACTCGCTTTCACAGGGCTCTTGTGCATTCTTTTAAAATAATTTTTACATCCAAAATCCATAACTGATACAACTACTTCACTATCATCGCTTTCATCATCATTTACTTCTGTTGATGTCTTAGTGTTTATTGAATTTGAAGAGTTTTGTTCTTCAGGTTTGCTTGCGTTTTCATCTTTATTTTGTGATTTATTCAAGGAACGCTTCTTATTTAATTTTTTTTTTAAATCTGTATCCTTGTTATCTGGTTTTTTCTTTGAATGATCTAATTGAGATTTATTTATAGAAATATTTTGCATATCTACTTGCTTTAAAGGTGTATCTTTTGTTGAAGATTTATTCAATGATTTTCTTCTTTCCATCGATTTTGATAAATATGTATTTTTCTTATTTATTTGCGAGCTTCTGTTTAATTCATTTGTATCATCTTCAATTTGTTCATCTGGTTCATCATGTGTTTTAAATGATCGTTCCGTCATTTTTGCAACAGTTTGTCCTGATTTGTTTAATTTAGAAACAGATCGATCACCACTTTTATTTAAACTTTTATTTGCTTTATACTCGGTTAAAGATTTATTTACAGCTGCGGCTAAATCTTCCGAACTGCTAAAAGAATTCTCACGTTTTTTAAGCACACATCTTTTTTTATCTTTAGGAAAATTAAGTGCTTTATTATCATAATCAATTTTTTTGTCCTCCATCATGGTCAACGATTTTTTATCACGACTTCCTTCTTCATTTATCGTGGCCAATTGTTTAACATCATAATTCGTTGTCCTTGCGTCTAATTGGCTCTTTAATAACACGGTATCATCGGAATCATATTCAAAAGACTCTGCTTCTTTTGCCGCTTTTATATTTTCAGCAGCCAACCATGCCTTCTTGTTCACCAAAACAAGATCACATTCAATTTCACTTTCATTTTCCGATTCTTTCGATAACAGAGGGCTCGAGATAGTTTCAATATCAATTTCCTTCTCAATTATTTTTTTGTTCGAGTTATCACTAGAAGTATCATGTAACAAATTAGTACTAACGTCAGGATCGGTATTCGCATTTGTATTTTTCTGATTCTCCAATTGCAGATTCTCTTTTTCTTTCTCTATATGATCATCTATATCATTTGTACTTTTCCGGTTTAAGTTTTCTTTTGCGGAGTTTTTCAACCACATATGTTTTCTTTCTGCTCTTTTAGGTGATATACTTGTGACATATTCAACTTCTGTTTCATTAAGTGGTTGAGTATTTTGAATTGCTGAATTATCCTCATTTGATTCATTAGATGCAGAAATATCCATCTTTTCTTTAATGTTATCTTCTTCGAAGAGGATGTCATGTTTCATAGTAGTTTCTATTGATTCTTTCGAGTGACGTCGTTTATTTAAGCTTGACTCATTTTTTGTAAATTTAGTTTCCTTCTTACTTAATGATTTATTCGCACACATTGGAGTCAAACATTTCGTACTTGATGATGCCTCATTGGTAATAGGCTGTGTGTTGATTTCTATCGACGTATCATTAATAATATTCAGAATTTGATTTCCTTGTTACTTGGACTTCCTTTTTGATCTTCAGTAGAAGTATCTGATGACTCTACATCAAGCTTAATCTTCATTACTTTCTTTGTGGCCGGTGGTAGTTCACAATGTATGTTTTGTAATAATTTTTCTATTTCTGGTGAATTTTTGTTAATTGTCTCGAGTTTGTATTCTTTTTTATTACTAAGATTTGAAAAATTATCCTTGGTAGAGACCTCATCAGTTGTATCTTCATTAGACAATAGATCTTCTTTATCTTTGCATTCTCGAACTATTGTAAATATAAAAAATATATAAATTTTAATTTGTACCCTATTTTATATAAATTAATAAAAATTTAAATATAATTGCAATAAATATCTAATATAAATAATTTGAAATGTGATAGACATAATATATTTATTAAAGAGACTAATAATTATAATATTCAAAGATAAGGAAAATAAATTTTCAGCTTTACTTACCAGGAATAGTTTCACTACCTGCTGTTATCTCATCTACATGTTTATCATGTATGTTATCTCTTTCCTCTGATAATTGAACTATTTCATCTGATTCTGAAGGAGCAGGCGAGATAAATGAGACAAATGAAGATGTAATTTTGTCTGTAAATATATATATATATATATATATATATTGTAATTAAGACAAAAACATTTTTCTCTTTTTCAAAAAATCGATTATATATTGGAATATATATTGAAAATTCTATGAATGCTTACCACTATTATCCTTTTCATTATCTTCATGTATACATTGTTTTTTGTTAATTTGTGGGCTTTTTTGAGAACGTAATGCTTTATCCGGAGAAGTATCTGAATTTCCTGCATATATTTTAATAAAATATATTTGAAAAATTTTAATATTAATTTTTTAATTTAGTTTTTAATTTTTATCCACATAAACATTACATAATTTGCAATTGTAAACACACACATATTAGATAAACTAAATTATAATACGTGCACATGTAGTTTTAAACATACATAGATCTATCTGTTGAGAGAGATAACAATTTTAAGAAATTACCTGAATTTGTAAGTTCATCAATCTCAGCTATTGTAGTATCCAATCGTACATAAGGTATACGAATCTTCTTTTCATCTTCTTTTTTAATTGGAGAATTTGACAATATTTGTTTATGTGTTTTAACTGGTGTGCCAGGTTGACTTCTATTTTGATCGGATAAAGATTCTGGATCGACGGAGCTAGCTCTTGTTCTACGTGTGGTTCTAACCACTGGCAATGGTGACTTACTCTCCGAAACAGCACGCATAACACGCTTACTGAAAATTATTTCAAATAAAACATATTACAACAAATAGTTTGAAACATATATCATGCATTCCATTAAATATAATTTTATATATATATATATATATATATATATATATATATTAACAATACCTTGCTGCTCTAGTGTTAATTTTGGTAGGTGTATCAGTAGTTACAGCAGCCAAGCTGCTCCTTGTAGCTCTTTTCTTAGGTGTTCCTACAATGTCAACATCCATTGATTGATTGTCATCAGGAGAGGGTGAGTTTTTGATATGTTTTATTCTACTACTACGGCGTAATGGAGAGTTCACTGTAGAGTTGATGTTAATCTTCTGTGATTGCAGACCTGCAGCGATAATATATAAAATAATAAAAAATTAAATTAAGACTAATCATAACAGTATAAAAACAAGAGATTCTAAAAGTAACAATTGAGATAATATAATTTGAATTTTAGCAACACTTTATATGAAATAAGGAAGGTAATGAATAAAGTTAGCTCTTTATCTTTATATGAAATATCTATTAAAAAATACATTGTTGTGTTTAAATAAGACACTAATTAATCAAAAAATTAAATGTAGAAGTTACATGCTCATGCAAACTAATAGCACACAACACAGATATTAATAATCAAATCAATTATATATTATGAGTTAAAGAGGAAAAAAGCAAGTCGTTAAAAAGAATCTTCAAAAACATTTTTCGAATTGACGAGATATTTTAGCAAGCAATGATAATGATGGAAAATCTGCATGAAGATTAAAGAAAATCGTTAAAAGAAAAAAAAGAATAAAGTGTCAAAGGAGATCAAGAGGTCAAAGGAGAGAAAAACAAGCAATTATATATCTTAGAATGTTTCTCGAATCTACGAGATACCTTAACGAGCAACTGATAACGATCCTAGGCGATCTGCAGACAAAGGTCCAAGAAAATCGTTAAGAAAGACAAGAATAAAAGATGAATAGAGAAAATTCATTTGCAATTACATTTATATTGGATCGGATCGGACAATGACGATGAAACGATGCCGAATCGGCCGTTGGAATAAAAAAATCGCTCCAGACGCGACGTCTCTCGCGAAGAGAAGTGAACGATACAAACCTGTTTTCTGTTCTGTCTCGTCCTCCGAATCTTTCACGGAGCGCATCTTCGTCTTTTATTTATCTATATCGCGCAAATAAAATATCATTTGCGCAGAAAGAGAGAACCACGTAGCCGGGAGCCAACGAAGAAAGGTTATCGCGAACCACGTGTTCTATCGCCGATACGAATTTCGAAACGACTGACGAACCAACAACGTACCTATCGAAGCAATAATTTCCGTTTCCGCGTGCGACGTCTCGCTTCGAACATCTATCGGCGACACATGTCGCGCGAGTCGACTCTATCGATCGAGATATATCGATCCTATCTCACGCGGTCGCCGCTAGGTCGCGCATAGTCGCGGAATCTTGCTTTCGCGACAAACTTCAAAAGGCAAATTCAATTTCGTTCGTTACGTATATGTACGTACATACGCGTAAAGAAAAAGAAACAGAATCGATGGGGATTTTATAGCGTGTTTTTCTTGATTTCAGGAAGGAATCTGCATGGAGATACTCGGGGAGGAACTGAGAAAATTCAAGTAAATTTTCTTTCCATTGGAATATCGAGTGTAAGTTAAAATATGTGTATTTTTCTTCAACATTCTCTGATGCTCTTGATCATGTATATGTATGTAATTGTAAAGGTATAAACAATGTGAAAAAAAATTGACGCCTGTGTAGAGACATATATTATTGTTATTGTGTGATGTTTTTCTGCAGATTTTCGTATATATGATAATCGCGTATTAACATTGATATATTATAAGGCTGTTTTTGGTAATTTATAATTTGCAACAAAATTCACGGAACAGAATCCGTGTATGTCGTATATCAGAAGAAATATTTGAAGGAATAAAATATCTATTATATATATAAAGTTTTATTTTAAATTTTATCAAACATTATAGATCGTTTAAAACAAACTTGATGTACAAAAAATTTTCACAATAATTATAATTCATATTTAACTAATTTATTTTCAGTTCAAAAGACTTTTAGAAAGGAGTATTAAGCAAGCCCGGCTAGCTCAGTCGGTAGAGCATGAGACTCTTAATCTCAGGGTCGTGGGTTCGAGCCCCACGTTGGGCGAATTTTTTTTATCATTTACTTAGCGATAAAAATGATAGACCTTTAAAAAGCTTCCGTTCTATTTTTATAAAGATATTGAATACTTTTGACATTTTAAAGATAAATAAAAAGTGTATGATTATATGTAATACGATTTTATGAAACAAGTTCCTTTTTTATAAAATTTATTAATTTAATTTAATTTATTTAATAATTTAAATAATTAAATTAATTAATTAAAATAAAATAATAAATTAAAATTTATATAATAAATAATATCAATTATTTATCTTTTACAGAAAGAGCGCAAAGTAAGGATGAATATCTTATGCCGTATTCTACACTGTGGTTTATTATCAATGCTAATCATCTGTCTGCGAATTACAAACACACGTGATATAAGTTAGCAGTATAAAATGAAAGGCCGTCCCTGATTCAGGTAAGGAATTTGTTTCTTTCTCGATTGATTTATCAGCGTTTTTGCCGAAGCCAAAGAATAGCATGTAGTCCACGAAGGACTCGTACACTGATGAGAAAAAAAGCACGTCTAGATTGGTTTTAGCCCGTTTGCAGCTGCTACCATAATTTTTATTTAGTATTGCGTCGACTTTCAGCTGCATCGTCTATTTCAGCTGCGTCGTATTGAGTAATTTATTAAAAAAATTTGTTTAATATTTAGAAATCACATTATGTTTAATCGTGTATAGTGACGATTCTACAGTGATTGATACGAGAAATTGCAAAATCAAAATAATGACGATATTGAGTTTAAATAAATAAAAATTTACATAAATTTGACAATCGTTAAATTTAAAAATACACAATTAATTATTATTAAATAACAAAAACCATTCTTTCGCATTCATCTTTATTCTATTTTCGCTTTTATTTATTGTTAGATATAACACGTATTAGATTGTTTTCGACAATTAAATTATTTATAGGCTGCAATCTAACGTAATTATTGAATTTCGTGAGCTTTATTGGATTACATATTATTTCGCAAAGTTAAAGAAAGTTATGTTCAGGAATCGAAATAAATTAGCAGATTTAATAATCAAGATCCAGACTAATTGAACGTCTGCTGCGTTTAATCAAGACGTCGAACCAAGCACGATTCATCTCAATTACGCGCGAAAGATGCTAGCGCGTCATTAAGTTCAGTCTCGAATCATTTCGCATTTGCCCCGCGGATGTGTACAGTAGCTCTATATAATGACACGTGTATTATGTTTTTGTACCCGACATCATCGTAGGTAAATCATCCATCAAAAAGCAAAAACTCCAGTTTAATAATTAAGATAAATTTTAATAAATATACGTGTATATTTTATATATATATATATATGTTTACATATAGAATATATACATTTACATATAGAATTATAATGACCAGATGCGCTTAATGATGAATCAAGAGTAGATTTTTCCTTAAAAAAATTATCGAAAGAAATAATTTCTTGCGTTTCTCTCTCTTTTTTCTCTAAATAAATAAACAAGTAAATAAATATTTTAAATCGGACTACACCCTCTAAACATTATTAATTGTTCTCACACTTAAATTTTTTTAATAGTATACATTTGCACTTTGATAACACGCGGATTAACGTGTCTGCATGCGCATTCGTTTCTGGTTTATAAATTTTATAATGATTTAAAAAACACACACTAACAGAATTTAGTATGAAAGATGATCTCTAGGTTGATGAATGAGAGGGGATCGGGTCACGTACAAGCATCTTTGTTGACGTAACACGAATCGATGCGTACGCGCGCAAGAAATAAGTAAGATAAGGAGCGTCGACGAAGTCGCGGCGAGACGAAATCTCTCGTGTCTGACTAAGCCGGGCGTTTACTACTTGCAGCTTTGATTCGCGTGATACTTCGCCGGACTTATTCGCGATATACAGTTTTCGGACAACAGCTGATTATTAGCCGCAATATTTTGACAAGTATACATATATTTCGATAGTTTTTATACACTTTTACATCTTGTTTTCCGAGGAAATATATATTCTCGGTTAAATCGATTTTAATATTCAGTAAGTCCTTAAATTACAGAGATTCTTACATATTCCTGATTCAGAATCAAAGATTCTGTAAAGATCAAAGTTTTTTCATAGCGACCTACTTTCGCGATCCATATTTTCAGCTACTATCGACTCTTCCATGTCTATAACCGAATAACCGAAGAGCTTGACCTAATTTTATTAGGGCTGTGTGTACGCTTGCGTGTTGTCGAATCAATATTATCCCAACGACAGGCGACAGTAAATTTGACAATATATTTTTGATTCAGTCGACGAAAAAAGTGGATGGGAAACAACTTCGTTAAGTTTTCATTTATTGATATAATTTTTATTCATTTTTCGCAATATTTGAAAAACGTGTTTTCCAATTTCCCATATTTGCTACAGAAAAATTAACTACAATTTAATTATAAAAATATCTCTACACATATGTATATTTTTATATATAAAATAGAACTTTTTAAAAAAAATATAATATATTGAGAAAATAAATAAAACATTTTTAAACAATTATTTTTAATTTTATATAAAAATAAAAAATTTATGTTGTCTTTTTCCAAAATTTAAGTATTTTTAAAATGCATTTGCATTAAAAATATAATAATATTGTGCAAGCTTAATTATTTGTTTGATATTTTTTTTTATTAATCTATTATGCTCAAAATCGTGTGTTATGCATATTTTTTATTGACATATTTATAAATTGTTTAAAATAAATTAAATAGTATAAATTAATGTGTTAGCTAGGATATTAAATTTTGTTATTGATATTTTTCTTGGCTCTGTTTATATTGAAATATATAATCAATGTATTGTATATGCATGCCTTTCGGGATGAATCATGACAAGTTGTTAGAAAGATAATGTCTTTCTTTATCTCAGTTTCTTCTCAAGAAGTTATGTGTCCCTTAACCTCCTCTTATTGCTTCTCAGATTGGATCGTATATTTCTTTATCTATCACATATATAGCGGATATGCCTCTGAGTACAATATAAGTTCATTTTGAGAAGCCGAGTGTGATTATATAACGACATCCGTTTTATTGAAATCTGCTTAGAATCTTAAAATGCCGCGACGAATGAGTCATCTCAATTATGAAAGTTTAAAAAGAAGCTTGTTAATAATTTCTCAACTCGCAAAGTAATTTGAATAATTCTTAACGAGAAAATAGATCTAACAATTATTATCGGACCCTTTTTATATGCAGTATAGAATATTGCTCTCTATAGCAACGTCATCTAAACCGCGAGTGTTGCAAATTATTAGATTCACTGCGATGATATTATGAATCAATTGTTCAACCAAAAATGGTGCGCGAATTTGCGTTGAATTGATTGGCCTTCAACCTCGCGCCAATATTACATTTCGTGTCAATGTACCTGAAAGAATTGGAAAGCGAAACACCACAGTATAAACAAGATTATACAAATGCTTACATATATTATTTATTTAAACTTCATTCTTTTACACTTTTGCTATTTTCTTCATTTTTTTACTTGCTTATTTTATTTCGCGAGGAATTTTTTTACTCCAAAATAATACATTTTAATTAACAATAAGTCGAAAAATTATATACATTTTCTATGCAAAATATTCTTCAATTATCCGATTCTACTTTTTATTATACAAAAAAAACGAAAGAAGCTAATATAATAGACTGTACTATCTAATTATTATTTAGGAAAACTCCGAGGCATGTTTATTAGGCAGGTCAGTCGTACTTTCGGAAAGTCGAACTCAGCTATTTTCGTAAGTCCGTCTTATTTATCTAGGTCATGGGCATTTGAATAGAAGAGTCTGTTCTTTCTTCTCCAAAGCACGTATGGTTAACTTTAACTCATTGTCAGATTTGACTGGAAGTCATCGAGTGCCTCGAAAACGAGAGTAGGAAATATCGAGCAAAGACATTCTATAAGACGATATTTTTTTCAACATTTCTCGCGGCCACGTCAGGGAGCCAGCGAGAGGGAAGGGGGTTTAATATATTTTTTTCATCCCGCCGTGGCGCATGTAAAAGCGTCGGGATTCCAGGCGTCTGCGCGTCGCGCGAGCCGCGCTATGTATAGCCGGTGATACGCCTGGGGCATCGGTTCCTTCGTGCGAATTATATGTATGTTCATTGCAGGGCCGGTCATCGGCCAAAGCGCATCGAGCCGCTTCTCGGGTGCGGAAACGCGTCTTAAAAAACCTCGTCTCGCTCTCTGACAGAGTCGAGCGACCGCGCGAGTCCAAGACGAAGGTATACGGATACATACTCCGGAAGAGATTTGTGATTCTGTCTGTCTCATCCTGTGGTGCGTACACTTCTTTTTTCGCCGGGTTTTTTTTTTTATTATATTACATCAATATCCGATTACTTGAAATATAGATGAAACGTCTATAGTGGAGAACCAGAGGGAAGCTTTGAAGTAGAGAGTTGTTCGTTTTTGTGAGTGAAATTTTAATGTGTGAATGTTCAATGAAGAAGTGCGATTTCTTCATCGGAGTTGTTTATCGATTGTCAAAGAAATTTCGATGTATTTAACAATGAATGCAATTGATACAAGTTTGAAGAAGGATTGCACTTGGAATATAACCGACAGTAGTTTTGCAAAAAGTAAAAGGTAATCATTTAAATTTACAAATTATGCAAGAGATCTCTATTTATTACAATGCGGAAATTTTTTTAAATGTTACTAACAATAAGATATTTTTAAATTAAATATTCAAAAACATAAGTATATTTGAAAATGACAGAAATTTTGAATTATTGCACAATCGACAGTTTCACCCTTCTATAGTAAATTAAAATTAGAATCTTTATTTAGCTAAACGTATTATTATTGAAGTAAACGCTATGCTAAGAGGTCGTGACAGACATATATGATATACTTGGACTGAATATACATAAAATACGCTATCGCGTTTCTAACAATTTTCATGAGTTTCTCGTAGAACGATTTCTACGGTCACGATTTTGACTTGTGGAACGTGTTCTTTTGCTCGGCGCTATTAAGGCAACATTTATCGAGTTAAAAATGCCGCGTGTTGTTTGTCTGCCCGCGGGAAAATTATAAATTTCGGCGTACATGAAACGGCAGCACCGAGAACCCGCTTCTCCGGTGCGAATAAACATTTGCTTTTCGCGCCGATTATCTTCACGGACTGGCGACCGAGAAAACACAGATTGTTTAATCGTACATAATTATCCTTAAGGCCTACGTTAATTGTTCATCGTATTTTCATTGTCGTGCCGACAATGTCAACGTCAAGTAAATTAGAAAAATTGTCGAGAAGACTAATTCTAAGCGATTAAAGGAGGAAGGAAAAAATTAAGACAAAAAAATTCTTTGCTAAATTTAAAATTTCGGCTTTATTTAACGAAGAAATTAAAGTAATATGATAAACTGTACCATCGAAAAATGACTATAAATAAGTAAATAATTTAATAATATAAATAAGAAATTTCTTCTGCACGTCAATTGTGTAAATAATAATTTTTAATTTAAAAATAGCGTTGAATAAAAAATACAAGAATCTTTTAATCGAATTATCGATTATTGATACATACATAAAGACGCATATGCGGCTTTAAAAATACTTTTTCGACTCGCGACATTCCTTTCTTTCCTCGAGTTTACCAATATTATCGATTTCAACGTTGATGTTACGCGGAAAATCGCATCGCATTCAAATTATGTGATATTTCCGTTGTCAGAGCCGTGAGATATCGATTATTTCATATTCTTAGGAATTAAAGTGCAATCGATAGCGTTTTTCGAATTCTGGAGACTGGACATTTTGTTAGATTTTATTTTTAATCTTTTTTCATAAAAACATTTCTTTACAAATGCAATTCTTTATAAATAGATTCTAGATATTTTTTTTTAAATATTGCGAGTGCAATATAATTTTTTTGAGAATTCAATCGGCACATAAAGAGTTGGAAAAATCAAATAAGTTCATACGGTATAAGTCATATTTTAAAATAAATTACGAATTTTTGCGTAGAAAATATTCCAATTTTTAATTAAAAATAGTACTCTACAAAGATCTGAAATATCTCGAAGTGATGACAATGCGAAATCTCGCCATATAAATACAATGTAAACAATTTTGCGTATAATAAGACTGGAGCTCGTCAAAGACCTGCGCGATGCTCGTGTGGAAACGATAAAATCGTTACCAAGCTTTCCGATAATATCGCGGGGGTAGATTTGCACAAACCCTCTTTCCCTCCTCCAGAGTGAGGGCGAGTGGCAGAGAATGTAGATACCTGGTCCCAAACTGTACATTATACACGCGTTGCGAGTATTGATCACGTCGTCGGCGCGACGTTCCGGAGCGGCCATCTTCGAGAAAAGAGGAAATTGTTCGCAAAATTGACGCGCAGTTTTCTCCCAACGTGATAAAAAATTCCACGTGAAAATCTTTCGTGCCCAAAAGAGCGTCTCTATTCATTAGCATAATGAGAATGTCAACTATAGTCCGGAAAACAACATATGATTCACGGATTTCTGTATGTCAAATACATGAAAAAAGTGAAAATAAAAATGAAACATCTCTTCCTACTCTTAAACTATTTCATTAATTATTTCTATTTAAGTATTTTAAAGATACATTTTTCGAATGTACTTATCAATAACATATATAATTTTTTTATTTATTTCTCACGCAGAAAATGAAAATTATCATTTTTATAAGATTTTTGCACCTTCTGTCTTTAAAAGAACTTTATCTATCTCGATTTTTGCTCCAGTTGCATCGAATTTTTTTCATGCTGAATTGAAAAAATTTTTTAAAATTATAAGGAAAAAATATTTCGCGTTTGTCCAAAAAAATATCTATGCTGCTCGTCGTTTCTGCAACGGTATGTCGAGCACGGAAATCGCGCGAAGTCCTAGAAAACAGACACGAGTAACCCGAGACACGCGTGTAGATCGTGTATAGTGTTTTCTCAGAGCGTCACGCACGATCTGCCGCTATAAAGGTGTGAGTCAGATTATGAAAATGTATCGAGCCTCGGCATTTGAAAGAACGTTGAAAGAAAAAAGAAAAAAAGGCCGCTAACGACATGTTTGAGGTAAATCGACTCGGACAGAAACAGAGTCTGACTTTAAGTTGCGTGAGGTATATCGATGCACTATTATCGTGCAATTATGTACGCTTCTCGACGAAGTCTGTCTTCTCTATCTGTCACATCGAGCGTATACTCTCGTATATATTCTCGTACAGATGAATGAATCCCCGACGACGCGACGAACGTAAATCTTTCCTGGAAGAGATCCGGAATGGCGTCCCGCGAATTTCCGCCTCATCGCATTCCGATAACGCATAAACGCCACGTTATCAGCAAGGTGCGATCTGTATCCAGTGTTTGCTGTTATCCAAACAAAATTATATAGATGATCATTCAGATGAAACTTTGACGTCATCTTAGTTTTATATATGTAGATAATAAAAATATATGTATTATCTATATCTGCATCTTAGATGAAAAAAAGTATTATTTTTACTAAATTATCTAGAATAATTTTCAGATTTTGGTTTAGAATCATATTTTAGAAACATAAAAATACTTAAAGAACTTAAGCAATAAGCAATAAAAATTTATAAATAAAAATATAAATACATATATTTTTATATCCCTTTATAATTTACATTTTTTATAACTGCGTTTACATAAGCAGTCTTAAAAATTGTTATCTAGAAAATGATCTAGATGAATCGCCATATAATTTTATCTTTTATCTAGAAATATTTAAAATAAAATCATCTTCATTTTACCTAAGATGAATTTCCATATTTTTTATTTCATCTTTATCTAACTAATTTTAAAATCATCTAAGCATAACACTGTCTGTAAAAGAACAAGCGTGTATCTCACAAGATAACTTCCGTTCATCCTAATCTCCTTCTCGATTACAATATGTCTCGCCGATTCGCGCAGAAGAATGCATATACAGGATATCGAATGGAATTCGCTAATTAATAAAATTGATGTGTTATTGAAATATTTCCGATAGGATACATGTAGTTATTGAATATCCGCGATATCTTGGACATATTTTTTTTCATGATAAGCAGTTCGCAATTATCATCCATGGTCTTACTTAATATACGAGCTATCAGCTTGGTCGTGCCTGATAGTCAGTCGATTTAAATTCGCAGGTATATATTACAGCTATATGCATAATAATGTATTCCGCGGACACGTGCACGTGCGTGAGTAATAAGTTTATGCACCGGGTTGCGTGTACACGAGCGAGACATACGAGCCGTTTTGATTCATCCAGCATGGCACCTATGACATACGATAAAATCCCGATTACTTTATGATTCAGCATTAAAAAAAAAACACTTTTACCTAATGCATTCGACAAATGTAAACATTGGCACGACGCGGTTCTCGCGTTGCGAAATTCTACCGCAAATAATAGCTTTCCGTACACTATAATTTGACACTACAAATATCATCAAATCTCGCTTTAATCTTCGCAGCTGCTGGAGTATCTTAAAATATTGTGTGTTGATAATCGTCGTTTAGATAATACACGTATCTTGTATATACGATGAGTTCACTAAAGATAATTCAGAACGCACAAAATAGATTGATTTATCGATGTGTTTACACTTATTCACTAAATCACTAAATTATATTATTTTATCTTAGTTATATTTTGTTGAATAAAATTTAATATTGATTATTTTAGATTTTAGATTGAAACGTTTGGATTATTAGGATATTTCTAACTTTGAGAGATATGTTTTTAAAGTCTGATAAAAATTGCAGAGAATCATACATATTGATATGTCACATCTCATTATTAATTATTGGAGAATTGATGCGAAGAAAAGAATTTGATGAAATAAAACGAACGACAAACAGATATAAAGTTTGCAATAATTTCGTGTTAAAAAATGCAATTTTATATTGTTTTATTAAATATTTATTTTACAGTTAGCAACGATAGTTAGGGCGTGCTGTGTCTCGATGCGTCCGGCAATTATTCGTGACCTCGCGTAATTATCATTGCTGATAAAACTGCGATAATTTTCATCGGTTATTGAACGTGAGCATTGGTAAAACTATTGCGTAAAAGAGAGAGAGAACCTTATTTTTCCTTTTGTAAATTAGCATTTACAATGCTGTCTGGCCTTATTTCACTTTGTAATCATAATCGACGTTCGGTTCTTAAATATTCAAAGGTTGCTCAATAATACAAACAGTCAAAACATAGTAAAACAATTTGTACAAATTGTTTTCCTCATAGCGAAACTAATTTCGATCTCAACTTCTTCTCAGTTAAACGTTGACAACTATAACTGACTGTGGAAACCTTTGAAATGTATCAAAATAAAGGACCAAACTTTTGTGTTTCATTACAGAGAACTACAGGAAATTAACAAAATTGCATATAGTCAATTAAATTGCGCTGAATTAACTTGAAACTTTAGTCATTCAACTAACATTTACAATTTTATTATCGCTTTCATTACATAAGATTGAATCATTCTGCTTTATAATATATACTTTTATAATTTTTTGTAAAGAATTTATGTTTTAATTGCATAAATGCTTATGTTAAAAAATCATAATTTAACACGAAACAATAACGAGAAGAATAACATAAATAAATTAAGCGGTCTATTATTGTGAACTATTATTATATCTTGCACCGCTGTAATACAAATCGCTACAGCCATTAAAATAATTAAACCGGTCATTGATGCGTAATACGCGCGTTTACATCGAATTAATCACGGATAAATTCGCTCGATAATTTTCCGTATCACTACCCAGACAGCACCAAATCCAAAATCGGCGCATAAGATATCTTTAAAATATGTTTAAGATGTCTTTCCGATATCATAAGATTTCTTAAAGATTTCTTAATGATATCTTATGCGCTAATTTTGGGCTTGGTGCTGTCTGGGTACAGAAGCATATCTCGTTCATTTCGGTTTTCTTCCGTATTTCCAGCATTTTCATCTCACTTTCATCATACTTTTCCACATTCTTCCACTTTTTTCTTCTCTATTGTTCACCGCATCCGTTGCCACACTTCCCGTTCAAACGATAAGGAAAAAACCGATAAAGTCGTTTCTTGGAGAATTATATACTCGATGTTGCACGTTTTTCTAGGTCAAACACGGCTTTTTTCTTCTCGCGGGTGGGAGAGGAATTACACGCCGGTGAGATAATGATTCACGCGGTTTCATTATCTCATTGTCAGATATACACTGGAAACGTACTCCGCCTCGAATCGTTTGATCAATTAGAGTCAAAGGGAGCAGAGATTTTTGTCCCGATCGCGATCGGTCGCGAAAAAGTCCGTGCAAAAAGTCGAGAAAGGTGGATATGGTGGTTTCGAGAGGTAGTGTGACGTCACGTGCGTTCTTTCCGCGATCGGTTCACTCGTCGATCGCCGTTCGACCGGTATGGTTTCGCCGATTCCGTCTTCCTTGACTTCTTGAGAGGCCTCGAGAGAAGAAGTTGCGCGCAATAACGCGAATTATCGATCGCGACTTTTGGATCGCGCGCGTGTGTCAATCAGTTATTTATATATATGTATAATATAAAGTGCAAACGATGAAGAAGCTAAACATGTTCGCTCTTTTCAAGAAATACACGTCGCGAAGCGATCGCGATGCAACGCCTTTGTTGATGAGTAATAATGCGGAAAACGGGGTGAATTATGTGTCAGGTGAGGCGAGTCGGTCGCACTTTTAATCGAAATCATTTTTAAATAAATTCCCTTTCATTATAATAGTGAGAAATTAAAGAAAAACTAAGCTAATTCGCATCATCGTCTAGAAAAGATTTATGTAGATCAACGAAAGACACTTTTGATAGATTTTCAATCTTATAAACATTTCCTTTCTTCTTATTGTTAGTGCTAGTTTGGATAGAATTCTTATTCATGCGATAAGAAATAAAAATTGTATCATGGAAAAAAGAATCAGCTATCATAGCTAATACATTTTACCTGTCCTCATATTACAACCTGAAATTTAATTATCTTGCCTCAATTTTAGCTATGGTAACTAATATTTTTTAGCTATAGTTTAACGAAAAATTTTAAAAAATATTAGTAGTTAGTAAATAGTAGGTACTGAGATGTGACGTATCACTATGTAAGACTCTCTGCAATCTTCTATCAGACTTAAAAAAATATTTCAAAGTTAGAAATATCCTAATAATGTAAACGCTCCAATAATTTAAAATAAATGATATCAAATTTCATTTAACAAAATATCATTAACACAAAATAATATAATGATAACTAAATTTTATGTGTAATATAGGGATAGATAAAAAACTATAGTAGCTAATTTTTTCCATGTATATAACAAAATTAATATACAGACATATAACATATAAATTTGATATCTTAATTTTAGTATACAGTGAACCAATTTTTCAAACTTAATAACACTCGACAAGTATATTTTTGAATGTCATAAAATCTGAATTTTCTTCTTCGTGTTTTATGTTAAAAAAAAAATTAAAATTCATACAGCTATTTTCGCATTTCGTCATTGGAAATACGTGACGCTCCTAGTATCGAGTGTGAGCAACTCGAATTGTTATTATCCAAGATGTACCTTTCATCTAGCTCTTCACGAGTGTGTCTCCGTATTGACATTCAATTTCTCATCTGCTTAGCGGAATCCCGGAGTCTGAATCGCGGAGACCTTGCGGTCGCTAAAAACTCCGACGCACGCTGCACGATTATTCATGAATATGTCAGGCGTGATATGTCTCTTCCTGAATTCAGCAGCAGCGTTCACCACATTTATACGTTCGCCGTCGAGATGATCGCGTCAAGGTTTCCACACATTTTTTCGCACATTCGCACATTGTGAGGGCTGCAGCTGTGCCACGTGTGGCGATTCAATTCGCACGTTTCTGCATTGTCCCCGTACGTTTCTGCGTTCTCGTCACCCTCCACGCGATGCAACGACGATCGCTCGATGCGCACATCGTCGACACGAGATCCAAATTAATAGTTATTTGCGCATACTGAATATACGCTCGTAAATGTCGCCTTTAACGGCGGTCGTTTAATTGCGCTTGAAGAATCTTTGGGGTTTTACGGCTCAACTACTTCGTCGCAACGCGGAGATCATACCGTAATTTAAATACGGGAATTTTATGTCGATTACATCACTTAGGCTATTGTTGATTACGGTAAAAGATATGATAAAAAGCTCAATTTCCCCTGATAATTTTTTTTTTTTAGAAAAATCTAAATTAGGCAATCAATTAGATAAGAAACTCGAACCTCTCAAGATACGACGTGATAAAGATGTATAATATTTATTGGGGTCTTTCATAACTGGTCAATGATCTCTCACACAACTGATTCCAGAAAGCATGAATTTTGTTTATATGTGTGATGTCATTTGTATACAGAGATAATTTTTTTTTAGAATTTACCCCGAAAATCATGGGACAACCATGGGAAGAATTTTATGAGTTTTTCTGATTAATATTTACCACAAATATTAATATCTATCACAAGATATTAAATATATTTTCGATGTTTAATTTTACTATATAAAATTTATTATGTGCATACTAATATTTTTATGGTAAATATTAATTAGAGAAACTCTTATATAAAATTCTTCTAATATTATATTGTCCCACGATTAACATGATTTTCACGGTAAATTTTAAGAGAAAATTCTCTCCGTGTACAAGATTATTTGAGAAATGACGAGAAGAATCTAAATAAAGATCAACATTATTTTGTAGAATAAAATTTAAAAAAATTCAAATTTTTTTAAATTTAGAATTTTCCTTTCTACTTTCAGAACGTTACGTATAAATGAAAAGGAATGCGAGACGCATTGCGGTAAAGTTTATTCCAATTTTTTACAAAATCGATTGAACGAGAGGTCATTATTATGGATCTCAAGGCCTCGTCACGCAATATGTTCAATTAATTTGCCGTTTCAATTCGCTGTTTTTTGCTCGCCCACTCGTTTTTTTTTGTTTCTCGTCTTTCATTTTCACACGCTGGCATTCCGATTACATTTACTATTGAAATTATTAGAGCTTGACGAAGGAAAAAAAGCAAAAGTCGGATCGAACATCTATAATAGAGAATAATTTTATGTATGCGTGGTGCGTGCATTTAATATCTTATTTCTTGTCTCATTTCTCTGTTATACGTTTACTATCTAAACCACCAGACCTTAACGAATAAAAAAAGACAAAGAAAAGTCAGATTAAAAAGGACAGGTTGTAATATAAATATACATGGAGTTGAAGGAAGAGGTTCTCGAGGTTTTCAAACGCCTTTCATTAAATTGAATAAAAAGATCAATATATGAACCGTATAATAATATATTAATTAAGTATTATAAAAAATAATTTCTGGAGATGATAGCAATAGCAATTACTTTAGATTTGTTCAAGAAAAAATAATTATACATAATATATGCGGGCGCAAACTCGAGTAAAGAGATCTTCAACATCTCCTGCTTGATTGAATCAATTAGTGAACCCCGATAATCGCGCTTATACATAATTGCGATAAGCAGCCGATATTGTCTAAAGTATAATCAACTTTTTCTTGGCTCTTTGATTCGTTTCATATTGTAATTTTGCTATAATAATAATTCATTATTATGACAAAATTATGTAAGTAGGTAATGAACTCTTATATTATTCTTGATACCTGGTTCCTTGAAATCGATAAAAAAATAAGAAATAATTAACATCGAAAAATCGCAAAACATTGTGCGACATACTTAGTGTCTGAAAATAACGTTTGAAATTTTTGGTCATTCTTTTTTTTATTGCGCTGAATGCATTTTGTTGAAATGCGGGCGCGTAGAATGAAAGCATTTAATTGGATTAAAAGGCCGAGCGGATACTCGTTCAACTTAATTACTTGCGTCAGTTTGCATTAACCACTGCAGTTGTGCTAAATTCTATTAAATTCCCCTTCGTAGCCGGTCCATTGCGAGACAAATTTCGTCAAGTAGGTATATCTTGTATAGAGAATACGGGGCCCACATATGCTTCACACACGAATATATGTAAGTGCATTTTATTCATTTTTTTCTTTGAATTTGTTAATTATTTCTCTCTATAGATAGTAAAAAGATTATTTTCCTTCAAATTATACTCTGCTTTGTCCCGCCGAATTCCTTCACAGCGCTTGTGTATGGAATTTCGTAGTTCTAATTTTAGCAAAACCGTGATTCACTAAATATCCGTGGATTTCGCAAGCAAGTTTTGTACTATAAGGCGAGGTCGCACTAAATCATGTTGCTTGATAATATTTTGCGTTTGAAAAATTTACTATGTTTTTTCATAATATTAACAAGTGAAATAATTAATCAAAAATTATAAACGATATAGGTATTTAAATTGAATTTAAGTTTGTATCATACACATAAATATAAAAAGCTTGCAATATTTGAAATAAATAATTCGACAAATTTTATGATTAAAACAACAATAATAAAATAATACTATGTTTTGTTATTAAAGATTACAATGTTTGTACTAATATTTCAAATTAATCTTATATCATATATTATACAATGTTACATTATGATTTAAGATAGAAGATACATGTAATATGTTGAAAAAAAAAAAAACTTTTATTTATATCAATAATTTACTGCGCTGCCAATGTTTTTAATAATTCCATGTTTCTATCTTTACAACTTATGACATCGAATATGTAACTTTACGTATTTTCTTCGCGACACTTAATGCAGTTACACGCACAATCAATAATGTTTACGAGTATCCGTGATGCCTGTTTCAATGAGCCACTCCTCGGCACATAAACACATGCGTACATTAAAATTCTCATAGCGACGTGATGATTAATAATAGGGCACAATATTGATGCCCTCACTTTGCCATAAATTACATTATTACGAAGTGAAGTGTGACACGCGCGATGCACAAATGTAGGTCTGCAAAATATAAATTTTTATTGCCTCAGTTTAGGTATATTTGCAGTAGCAAATGATATATAAGAGTGAATAATGACTTATACATTTGTTATGTTTCTCGATATCAGGACTTGACTCACGTCGATCCCTTTTTCTTCAGAATTTTGCGATACAATTATAATTATACTTTATGATCAAATTTATTATTATAAATTAATTAAAATAATATTATTATAATGTATTATTATAATTAATTTATTTTTATTTCTATTGCATTTTTTTATATTCCATTATACGAGCGATATTTAATTATTCTGCTCGAAAAAATTGTCAGTATGGAAATACAGAGCTTATGTCATAGAGTATTAAAAGCCGCTGTTATTTCGAGTAAGTACTTTGGTGACAATATCTTGTATTTTTGCACCGCTTAAGTTTTGCAACGAACATAAGATCTCGACTTTTCAAACAGACTCATTCACGGCCGTTCTGAATATCATTAGTGCCTCTTCCTGCATCTTACGTCGTCAAAGAGACCAGCCGATTACGATCGTTTAGCGCGCGCGGCAATTATCCATTCGAACCACGATGTTTCAGCTGTTCGACGATTAACACCTTCCGATATCCTCAATCGGTGCGTATCCGCGTTCCTCGCAATGACGGAATTGTTCTCCCTACCGGAAATCCACGGAGTGCACACGGAGTGTAAAAGAGCGTGCTTGTTCTTGCATTTTTGCGTCAATGAACAATGACGTTCGCACCTTGTAATATTAATAATATGAAAAAAAAGAATTTATTTTTAGAAGAATTTAGAATTACAATTTCAGGAATAACAAAGGCTTGTAAAAGTCAGGAACAGATATTGAAAATGTAACAAAATTATTCTTCTATATACTTATTTTGTATTTTATTCCAGAGAAAAATATAATTTTATCAAATGTTTTTATAGCTGAATTCCTATTTATCCGAGCCGTAGACATCCGCAGGAATTTGCCTCCTTTGGAATTAGTATACAAAAGATAAGAATTTATTCTCCTTTTGAAACACTAGAATTTATTTGTATATTTAATATAAAAAAATGAAAATAACAAAATAAGAAAAAAGTTTTTAAATTAAGAAAGAACAAAAAATAAAAAATAAGAAAAAATTAATTATGCCACCTCTTGGAAAAAATTCTGTGAACGTCCATGCTCAGAGTCTTTTCGATTTATTATTTTCATTTAGAATTATTTTCTTCATTTCCGGCTTGGATTATTGTCTCTGATAAGTAATTTCGGTAACAAAATTAATCAGGGCATATCTTCAATAAAAAGAAAAGTTTTGAAGAAAAAAACAATTGTAGGAAGAATTCTGAGAAAAATTACACTTTTTGTGAATTTTATCACTGAAATTTATCGCTAACAAGACCTGTGAACGATCGTTCGATGTTACGGTAACGATAACGCATTCATTCTTCGACACTCGGTCTCGAGTTCGGAGCATAAATAAACAGACTCCGTTTCCTTCGCTCGGTTCCTACAGACTGTAGCTTCGCAGTATCGATAAGGTGCCCCTCTTGTTGCACGACGCCTTTTTAATGCGGTCCCTCACACACTCATTCGACGATTCATTTATAAACTATTATTACTTGCGACCGATGAAATTCAAACACACATTTTGTATATTAATCGATCCCTCTGAAAGGATCTATGAGTCACTCCTAATAGAGATACGAGGTGGCTCGATTTGTCAGTCGAGCGGGATTTTTCGTCCTGAAAGGACTGCGCTTCTCGAGTTTCTTCGAATCGATGTGTCTTCTTATTTATCAATGATAGAATGTACAACAATGTTCCCTATAGTGAATGCGACAAATGTATTTTTCGATTTCTCTATATTTATTTCATATGAAGTGATTACGTAGAAAATTGTATGTGTAAAGGAAATTGTTAGCATTATTTTTGAAAGGATAATAATAGTTTTTTTTTTAAATGTAGTTTGTTTTAAAATTAATTTAGTCGTGCGTGCAAAGTTGAAGACTAAACGAATCAAAATAAATCGTATTCCGCGCTGGTAAATAATTAGTGGTAATTCTTCCCCTTTTTTCTTAATTACATGCTTTTTCTTATTTTGTGTATTTACAATAAAACGGTATATTCAAGCTTCGAACTCTGAGAATAAAAAATCTCTAAAAATTTACAGGGAAACATAAAAACGTGGTTTTTGAGAAAAAGAAAAAAAATTGATTTATCGATATAATGAGACTTGTAAAATAAAAATTTGTGAATCTAATTCGGTTAATACAAAATAGAGACACGTGTGGAGTTTATTGTGAAGTATAAAAGTTTAGAGTTATAGCCATAGTTGGAATGGTTGCTATCAAACATTTCTCACTGTTTTGTCAATAGAGCGGCATCTTACTCGTGTTAGTATTATATATATCGTCTTAAGTATTAGTATCAATTTCATCGATGTACAGTGCAGAAATAAAATGTTAGTAGCTGCGTTTGCTTTTGAAATCAATGTTTGAGTTCGATAACTTTACAAGTTCAGCTGGTTTCGCTGATATAAGGGATGAATATAACGATACATATAAAATATTTCGAGAGTATATTCCTATATAATTTTGAAATTATTTAAATTTGAAATATAGTCAATAATTAAATGCAATATACTTTTGTTATTTTCATAATTTTTTTTATTTATGTCATTTAATAATCGAAATATATATATTACGTTTATTACTTATTTTTAGTACATTTTTAAAAATCAATTTTATTAGTAATATGTATTTCTAATCTACTTTAGTCATACAAATAAGAGTTTATACCACGAATTCCTTTTTCGTATAAGTGATAAGCTTATTTGTTTGTAGAGATTGCACGAGAATATCACATATTATATTTAACATACTTTTATCTATAGATGCAGGATTTCTGTAGAATCACTCTTGGAAGCATTTCTTTCGCTTGTATGAATTGTGTTCTCTTTTTTATTATATATATATATATATATATATATATATATCTTATATATATCTTATATATACAAGATATATATATATATATATATATATATATCTTGTAACAATATTTATTTAATTCCATATATATATATATATATTTTACTCGAAAATACATATTATGTTATCTATATCTGTCATTAAAAATCAATAAGTAATTATAACGCAAGTCCTATCTTCCGCAAACACTGCCAAACCTATGTGTAAATTAGATACTATACCTTATTGTAACATTGGCATAGCAATCGATGCAAGGTAAACGGTAATGATCGATAAAACGCGCAAAAATCGAACCCATTGACATGAGATAGCGACATTTCATGAATCATGTTTTGTAAGCAAGAAAAAAAACAGGAAGAGGACGTAACATTATCGATAATGGATAGGGTATATTTCTGAATAAGATGCAATGTGGTGCAAGCGCGTGACGATGCAACACTTTGCAAGACAAGCTTATTATAGAATAATTTATTTAGAAAATTGCGTTATTTTATACCAGCGCGAGATGATGGTTTTATTTCATGAAAATTGTTAATTTACAATATTTTTTGTACGTTTTTTTGCGGTAGTAAGATTTTTTGTGGTTCCATGTTTAAATAAAATTTTACCTTTTTTTCGTAGACTACAATTCTCGATGCATTCGTATCCGGTCTGAGAAGCGGCGTGAAAAGTCTCAAACAGGACTATTAAGCAGATTTTACTCCAAGATCCAGATCTCACCGTTGATTACAAAAGCATCTCACGAGGATCTTCCGGTAGACATGTCTCGAGCCCCTCTTATAGCCTCTGGAGCACCTGAAGACGGTTTACAAATCGAGGATTGTTGCAATACAGTCATACTTGAGGTATATATCTAATGCATAATAAAACAAATTTTTTCGATTAAATCTAATTTTTGATATGATAAATTTAACATGAAATTTTTTTCGAAATTATTTACTTATAAGATTGATTACTTAAACTTGGTAATCCAATTTTTTAAAGTGCTCCGAAAATCAAGACATATATTATTAATTTATTTATATTTTTTTGAAATTATATTCAATAAAAACCTCCTCTTACTTTCTAATGTACAGTATTATATATATCATATATATTTTTAATTATCTTTTTTTTAAATTAGAAGCTGAAAAGAGAAAAAAGAAAAAAGGAAGAATTAATCATTTTCTTTACTTCTACAAATGAAACAATTAAAAATGTCTAGTCAATAAATATAATCAAGTTTCAATTAAAATGCCTAAAGCAAAGTACTTTAAATTACACTGTCTTTTGTATGCACGATTTGAAAGGAACATTAATAATGATTGATACATTCTGAAACACAGGTTGGATTACCTGGCGATACGTGGACGTATTGTGTCAACCGAGACCAATTAGCCAGAAAATCAGAATGGTTTCGGGCGATGCTCACAGGTCCGTTAGCACCACCACTGGCAGATTCACCCCCGTTGTTGCAGTTGCAACACGTTGACAAGCGGGCGTTTAATCACTTTTACAAGTATAAATTTATTTTTAACTTAATTTAAAAGGTGTCTGTTGACTTGTAATGAATGTTATTTGAGACTGCTAAACTAAGCTATTTTTTAATTTAAATATGTATTAGAAATGTCCGCGTTAATCGAGATAATCTTGATAAGAATCTTGCATATGTGACATTCTTTTTTATTTTTTCGCTCAAAATGCGAAATATTATGTAATATATATTCTTACAATAGTCAAATAAATTTTTTTCATTTCATAAAAGTAATTTCCTTCTTTGATTCTCTGCTTTTGTTTTTAATAGTATGTTCAATTGTACAGATACCTTCACAACGAGCCCGTCAATTTGATATCAGTGTCGACAGCCAGGGCTACGCTCAACGTGGCTCATCAGTACCTTTGTCCAGGACTGGCGAAACTCTCTGTGTCATATCTCGAGAATAATTTAACACCATCGACGGTACTCGAGATTTATCAAGGTCTGAGACTCTATACAAACGATCTGAGAGAGGGAGAACATTCTGATTTTGATAGATCGCCAAATTCGCCGATAGCACCGTCCGGAGACGACACCGGTGAGACAGGTATGCGTCGCTATGCTATTGTATGCGACAGGTATGCTCTTCTTCTCGATTACGTGCAGTTTTCTTTGGACACAATCACGATTGTGAATAAATATTCAATTATTATTTGCGTTTAGCAACGAGTAAAGTTACAGCATTAAAAAAAGTTATATATATAATTTAAACTGTCTTTTTTGTGAAATTAAAAAAAAGCCAGAAACTAAAGGAAAAAGTTGTTTCCTTTGTCTCGTTTAATATTTCGGATATTTTATTTTAACTAATATTTTTGCTTATGCTCTGTGCAGTCGTTGGATTACCTGTGTCCACCACTGTGTGCACCGATCTTCTGCTCAAGTGCCTGTCTGTGATCGACTCGAATCCGGCGACAGTACTGGGCCAAGAACGTTTCGAGGAACTCAGCGCCCAGGAAGTTGCTGAAATAGCATATCGCGATACTCTAAATCTCGGCAGCGAGTGCATCCTGTTTTCCGCGTTGGACAGATGGGCAGCAGCTGAATGTAGAAGACAAGGAATTGAACCTCTTCCGGTCAACAAGAGATTTGTACTCTCGGACGACATTTGCTTCAGCGTGCGATATCTCCTTATGAACGATCGGGAATTCGTCAGTGGCCCTATGGCAAGTGGTATTTTGACGAACGAAGAGTGCGTACACATTGTCTCCAAGATACTTGGACATCCCGAGAACTCGAAAAATGATAACGTAAGTATGTTTAATCATTGCTTACACATTTATTTCTCTTGAAAATATTCTTGATTAAAAGAATTAAATTAATTATAACTATAAATAAAAGTTGATGCGTATACATTTTATTATTTTAATTTGACTTATATTCTTATGAAGGATTTTTTTTACAAATTTGCAGCTTCGGAGTTCCGCTGCTGTTCATCCGTCCAGATTGTCTAATGTGCCCAGGATTGGCACATATAAATGTGACGAAGACTGCAATTTGTTGAGGCCGGGTAAAAAAGAACGGCAGGATAATCGAAAAAATAGAAGAAAAGAATGTGCCAGTCAAGGACAGAGAACATGCGCTCGAATTGGAAACTGCCTTATACAAATTCTAGCTTGCATGTTTGATTAAAAAATGCTCGTTCTTGATTAAGAAAATTTTAAAATCTCCCACCGAAAAATATATTTTGTTATTTTTTTATATCACTTTATCATCTTTTTGGTTACAATATCCTCGAGCTCGAGGAACCAAGATATAATAAGATAACAAAAATTAAAAGCGTCACAAAAGTTAAAGATATGTTTAATAATTATCTGAAAAATTATGGTAACATTTAGTTACTTATAAGGCAATCAAATCTGATATTTATAGATTATCAGCATAATTGCATAATTAAAGTTTATATATGTTACAGACTTTTTGTAAAAGCGATCTTTTGTACAAAAAATCTCAACTTATTTAAAGCTTGAAATTTTTTTATAGATGCACGTTTTATAAAAAAAACTTAGGCTTTTTGTAAGGAGATTAATTTATAAAAAATTTGCAACATATATAAATTTTGAAATTGAATATTTTTCATTTTAAAAACTTCAGAGCGCTGTTTGTTGTAAAAAAAAAAACGTTTTCATAAATATTTTTTATTAATATAATTTTGATGAATACGGAGAGGTAACCGATTCCTATCATTATTGGAATATTGTTAAGAATTAATTAGATATATTAAAAAAAAAATTGCGTAAATTGCGATATTTTTGAAGGCAATAGAGACTGAGATATATAGAAAGAAACATTTTATAATGTTTTTAGAGGCATGTATAGAAATCTCTAATTTTTATTTATAAGATACTATTTTAAAAAGAATGAGATTGTGTGTGTATGCTGACGTTAAAATTTTTCTATTATGTAAAAATTTTAAATTGTTACGTGTCACTTCCATTTTAATATTATGGAAATATTTTGCTGTTTACACGTTACTTTGTTATTTTAGGAAATATTTTATCTTCTCGCTTGCAGCTTTCATAAAATCTATATTTGCTATATCAAGATATTTCTGCTTTACAATATATGAAATTGGTTTTCCATAATATATTTCAGTCCATGATGTATTTTATAAAATTTTAAGACTTTTATTCACATCCAAAAGAAAATTATATTTACAAATATAAATTATTAATTCAACTCTAGAACGTATTTTGTTAATAAACATCTTTCTTAAAGATTTTGTAAAGCTGGCATATACCAAAGTATGAGAGAATATGTAATCGACGCTGCTGCAAACGTGTATCCTGTTGAGTATAATCACGATGTCTTCGTTGTGTTCATAATTGTTGTTCAGAGTATATGATCTTCAAATTATTTATAATGATGATATATATAGAACCATGGCTGGTCCGTGAGAATAAGTGACGTATAAAGATATATCTTGTAAATTGCTAATCGAAAATCGTTAAATTAAATTTATATCTATTTTAATATCTTCCATTAATTTTTGAAAATTTTATTTTATTTTTTTTTATTTATTGAGAATCAACTTTTGTTTTTAAATTTCCTTAAATTTCTTTATTTTAATAATATGATTATAAATTGAATATTTTAAACAAAAACACATTTTTGAAAATTAAATATTAAATATATAATAAAAATGAAAAAAATGAAATTTATAATACTAATAATATTAATAAAGATTAGCAAATTTTTAATAGTTTTATATACGAGACATTGTGCATTCTCACGATATATTGGTGTATCGTTGCCATTTATAATTAATTTTTTAGTTGAATTTTTCAACATCTATAATGAATTTCGCACTTTTATTGTATATGCTTCAATAGAGTTACAGACTGATCACGCGATAATGTTTTTATTTAAAACCTCTGTGATTGTTGAGAGAAGTTAGGGAACAGATTGAAACAAAATAATTCAAAACTCTGTTTTGAATAATGTTTTACATTTATATTCTTGTTTATAAAATATAAATTTTCCTTCTATGTAAAATATCGATATTACTTTTTACTTTTGCAAATCTAATCAGAACGCCATTTATCGCAAATCCAAGTTTTTTGTAGTAGAGAAAAATAATATAAAAAAAATTATCAACACTAGTCACATACTGATTTGTTTTTTTCCAAATAATTCAATTACCAAATATATTATTAATTTCTTGCGTGCATATTAGAAATGAATATGTTTACCAATGTAAATGAGAACGTAAAATAGATCAAATAATTAAACATAGATAGTAATCTGTGTTGTGTTGTAGTTATAAATTTATATTTAGTGAAAAGCATGTCGCTTCAATAATAAATTATTGAATGGAACTCAAGAGCATAATGTAAATAAAATATGTACACCAAAAATGCTGAACATAGTATTCTGCATTAATAAAACTGTTACTAATTAATTGTTGCTGTATTTTATATTATTTATACAAATGTAAGTTAATTTAAATAATATTTTAACAAAATATTTTCAAATTTTGATTTAATATTTTATATCACTTTTCACTTGATCTTTTTATATATAATTTTTTTATGTATAATATTTACTTATTTATGTGTCCTAGATGTTACTACATCCAATAATTCATCAGCTAATTCTTCAAATCGATCTGCTTGTTCGCAATGTGTTAAAAGCAGTCGACTGAATTTTTCATAGCCATAAAAAGCACCTGCTATTGCGCCGGTCATACTAGCAATTGTGTCTGTATCGCCTCCCAAAGTAATCTATAAAATAATAACAAAGATTTTTATGATATTAAAGTATAATATAAATGGCATTTTGAGATATTTTTCTATGCAATATCAATATAATTAATCTGTATGTATTTGTGTTGTCGTTTTTTATAAAATTTATAACTTACAGCATATTGCATTGCTCTTCTAACAGGATTATTAGTTCGTATTCTTTTTATACGTTTTTGTGCTTTTAAAAAACAAAAGATTGCAGTAGGGACTGATTCCAAAGCTCTGACATTAGCACCCAATTCTTTAACTATTCTCTGTTCATTAGGCTCTTCTCCAATTTCGGAAAGTAGATTCTTTACTATTATTAATCGTTCTTTATATGGTTGGCTACAATTTATAATGCCATTATTAGAATTTTTGTTTAAATATATCTATATATATGTATATTGTATACTAAAACATACCTTTCACCAACCTCAATTTTGTCTATTTTATTTATAAGATCATTGATAAAATTAGAAACGTTTAATTCTTCATTGGGATGTAAGCATAGACTTTGTTGAATTGCTATAGCCTGTAACAACAAACTTTTGTGACAAATATCTATTATAGATATATTAAATGGAATTTTTCCTCTTATTAATGTAAATCAATTTCCAGTTACTTGTAATAAAGCACCATTTATCCCCAACTCATGTACATGTGTAATTTGTGTCACTTCTTTCACATAATATAAAAGTTTATCATAATTGTTATATGAAAACAATGATACAGGTGCAATCCTCATTGCACCACCATTACCATAAGAACCTCGACCATCAAATATAGTCTTTGCTGGACCTTTGACATCGATTCCTGGGTCAATTTTGTTATTCTTTAATTTTCTTAATTTCTTAAGTACCTATATATAGAAGATTTATTATAATTTATTATTATTACAAACTATATATAGCTATGGAAACATTATAAATGTAATTATAATTGTAGAAATAGATATCTCTTATAATTGTTAAAGTATCTTATTATACATTAGTGTTTGAACATGCATCAGACATAAATGTGAATGTATGATATTAATTTGTATATATCTAACATTAATTTTTTAAATATATTTCTTTAAAATAAAAATTGATTAAAACTATATAAATAAATGCTAAAACTGTATTAATACTGACATTTATACTACCAGTTCCATAACCACGATAGGGCTCTTGATAATAACTTTCCACAAATCGTTTTGCTACATCAACAATGTCCAAATCTCGTTTTTCAATCAAGGACTCAGCTATAGAACGGGTCATTGCCGAGTCATCTGTAAACTCCATGACAGGTTCTATAAAAAGAATTTATATTTATCATATATTAAATAATAATCACAGTCAATTAAAAAATTGATACTTATTTTACTAAATAAACTAAAATACAAAACTAGAAAACTAAATTTTGTGCAGCAATAATTTGCGTAAAAAATTAAAAATAAAAAGTAGACAAAGATCATTGAGAATCTTTATTATAAATAAAAAAAACTTTGAAACAAAAATCCAACCTCTGAATCTTGTTCCCTCCAATGTATCGAGTCTTCGTTGTAAGGCAATTTTTTTGCGGGCCGACACAACTTTTTTACCCTCGTATGGACTTCCAAGAATATCTCCGACCAAAACGCCCAGCATCGCACCGCGAAATTTACTTTTTAATAATGTCAAATCCATGTTTTTAATATATTTCTACGCGGCAACCTAACCTAACCAAATCTGACTTGAATTGGAGTACATCGTATTTGACATTTGACGCGCTTGCGCGGAAAAGAAAGCCTATCTATTATACTGATTATTCTATGACTGATGCATGCGCGCCAAAAACGAGATATTACAAGCGCGAAAATAAAAAAATAATGTACATATTATCAAATTTTTTAAATATAAATTACATCATTTAAATTTGCCGTGGGTTTATTGGAAAAAAATAATTAAAATTTCTGAAAAACATGCATGGGGAATAAGAATATTAATTCTTCTGGAATAATAATTAATTTTTCCTAATACAATGAATAAAGCTTATTTCTATGTCATATTATAAAAATCATCATACATGTTTCAATATTTTTTATTGTGTCTCTAAAAATTTGTATATAAAATAAGAAACAGACAGAGTCAAACAGAGTATTCTTTTATTAAATATATATTTAAATGACAATTTGACGGGACTGTTTTTAATGCGCATGCTCGGATAATTATATGTATACGTATATATGTTATATTGTATATATGTGTGTTTTTTTATATAGCATATCATCCGCATATGTATATATTGATTACTTCCGCTGACTATTATATATAAGAATGTCGAATCATTTTGTATATAAAATTCGATACACAAATTTAACTGACGTAAATATTTTAAGCCGGTTCGCCTATACTAAGAGATCCGAAAAGTTTTTAAAACGCTGACATTTTATTTATAATTACTTGTATAATTGAAAACTATATTGTGAGGAATATTTGCGCGATCGTATCTTTTTACTAATAAGATATGCATGCTTATCCGGTCGGAAACGAGCAATTAATTAATCTAACATTAAAGCCACAAATAGAGCTTAAAGGGGGAAACATCGTTTAGTTAAACTTACTTTGATATAATCTTCTGTTCATTAATTACGCGAACTAATTTCTAAACTCTACTGCAAAGAAGATAAGGCAGATAGTAGGTACTCTAATTTGTTTTTTCTTAATTGATAAAGGTCATCTCTGCGTTACATAAATTTTTCTTTCAAGTAACGATATTTACGTCGAAATATTTATGACTTAATTTATCTTACGTTAATTATTATTAATATATAATATAAATATTATTATTATAAATGTGAAAATTATATTTGACAATTTACTTTATAATTTGATAATTTTTATTATTCATTTATCGTTATGATAATCATTTACACGTGTAAGATGATTATTAATTTCTTAAATCTTGATTAACAAAACTTGTCGCGTTTGCAGTAGATACTACTTATTCAAATTATTACTTTCTGCCACGCCATGCTTGCGTGATTATGTCATATTAGCGTGACAGAATTAAATCTGTTAATTTGCGAGATGACTTATATTCTCCGTAATTGATTTTTATAATTCGTCTATTTATTTTCTATCTATATATATTTCTGTTTTTAATATATATCTCTGCCTATTTTCCAGGATACGCTTTTATCTCTTAATATTAAAATAATGCATTATATACATATCCTGTAAAAAAAATGCAATAGTATTATTCATAAGAGTAATTTTCATCTGTGTGTTAAAAAACCCGCGATTTATATAATTATAATTTATGAAAAATTTCAAATATATACGACGCTAACTTTACGACAAAAAATTTTCGACATAGGGGGTCATTCGCGGGTTGGTACCCCTCGTGTCCCGAATCAAGTGAATATAGAATCCACGTATCAGGCAGCGTCGTGAAATTGGCACATAGTTCAAATGTTTCGTAAAAAACTCGTAGTATTGCTTCGCGCGTAACGAACGTCGGACGGGACGAGCGATGCAACGAGTGATCGTCGTATTTCGCGAGATTTATTCGTTCAAAGTGCATCGCGAGTGCTCGGAAAGATCGGAAATATCGCGCGGAGCGACGAGCAGTTATCGTGTATCGCGTTAATTCGATATTCGGGAATAAATAAGTGTGGAAAAAGAAAGGAACGGAACATCGCATCGGCGGCTGGATCGCGATATAATCAGTCCGTTTTTTCATATAATTCGTGTGACCAGCCACGATTTTCCGGTCGTACGTGTTGTGAATAAGTGAATGACTCTTGATATGAATTGATAAAAGTGTCATCAACTGTTGATTCGAAGCAGCGAAAGGATCAAGGATTATCAGTGCATCGGACAAGGACAACGAGAGCCAAGTATATGTAAGTCCATCCTCTTTCAACGGACAGTTACATAAAATAGTTGAATAGATGCGATCTATATTGATCTACGTCTATGGTAGTCGACCGCGCGGTAGTTTGCCGCGCCGCCGCCGCTGCCGCGCTGCGATTGGCCGAGGCGCTCGGCCAATGAGCGGCGGCGGTGGCTAGGCGCGCTCTACCCGGGCGACCAGTGTACCGCCGGTCGCGTATCTGTTCGGATCGTTTCTGTCGTCGGGCTCGCGCTCGTGTTATTTTCAACCCTCCCGCGGGCGGGCACCGGTAGTGCATCGCGAGAATTTCCGGATATCCTTGCTGCCGTTCTCTTTCTCTCTCTCTTTCTCCTTCGAACAATGATCGGTACGAGTCGATGTTAAGGGCCGGCGCGACGGGATCATGTTATGGAGATCGAGGCGAGTTGACATCCTCGTGTCTCGTCGCCGCGACGTCGGGCGGGTCGTCAACCGCGTCGCCGAGTGATTCACCCGCTCGAATCGACGACGCGAGCCGTCATTGTCATCCTCATTGCCGCCGCCGCCGCCGCTGATGCAGCCGCGTGCGAGCCGCTGCTGCCTCTCGCTCCCGGGACCGTCGCCGCGATCCTCGCGCGTTGACCAAACGGGAGATCCGCGATAGGTTACGCGCGCGACGCGCGTTTCCATCCCCTTTTCCCTATCTACCCGCGCTCTGGACCGATAAGAGTCGTTGCAGAGAGTTATCGCAGTGCTGCTACCGCCGACGCATCCTCTCCTTCGTTAACAGGTGACCATTTTTTAATATGCAATTTTTTTTATTTTTTTTTAAGCGACACGACCTGGGGAATATCGCCTCGTCTTGTCAAGCTTGTTTAAAAGCTTCGATCCGATATCAGTATTAGCGATACTAATTTTTTTAGTGAGATAGCGACAATAATGAGAAAAGAAGTCGGTGATGAGTAAATGTTAATTAAATTGTAAATTAATTAAAATTTTAAACGTTATGCTACGGTATGCGCGAGAGAGATTTCTCCTGTAATATCTCATTATATGTTTCATAATACGTATACTCCCCTCTTGCACTCTAGTAGCTCAATATCCATTAATCAAACTGTAATGTTCAATTTTGGGGTGTAAGAAACGATACTGCACATTAGAAAATGTAAAACAAATCCTCGTCCGTTTTTGTACGCTCAGCTTAGCGTCTGTTAAGTATATTATGATAATTGAAACAAACGACTTTGAAATGCAAATCTTGTCCAACGTCTCGAAAAAAAAAATTGTATAATTAAAAAGTTATTTACGATTCGCAATCGAGTTCACATTGAGCACAATCGACGCGTATAAGAAATAACAACAGGTTGCTAAAAACTGATCTCGCAATTCAGTAAAAAAGAAGTTTAACTCAAAGTTCACATAGTCGAATATGTACGGAAAAAATATATAATCCTATCACTCAAATTATGAAGTCATTATCTCATTATTGACTATCTGTAATTTTTCGTTACATTTCTTTCCGATAAGAAATTAGTTATTTTTGGAAAATTTATTGGCTTACGTAATTTTTTAGTAAGTAATTATTAGTATAAATATGACTATAAAATTGTTAATATGACTATAAATTTTCCGTCGTTTAATTATTAAATGAAATAGAATGCGAGATAATTGCGATACAAAAAACAAATTCAAAGGTTTGTGAATGTCAAAGACTTTACTTTTGATGAAATGCATTGCTGTTCTTGTGACATTTTTTAACATTTTCCTGAAATGCTAGTTTACATAAATTTACCATTGTAATTGTTTCCGCGTCATTAAGCACAGGTACGACGAAGAGCTTTATTTATACACCGTATACAATATGCCTATTGACCTCATATATGTATACCATGTTGCTTTATATCCACGCGATCGTAGCGATATAAATATTTTGACATTAATCTTTAACATTTTCCATTAAAAATCCGCGTCTATTAAGATTGATTAAAGCAGCATAGCGCGTAGAAAAGTTGTTGCACCGCAAATCGCCTCGGGGCGGTTTTGTTAGTGGTATTATTATCCTTTTACTTTATCTTTTACATTAATATCAAATACCAGAGCCATATTATTTTGTATTACTATAGATATATTATTCTCGGTACCGAATGTTTCGGATAAAAAAAAATTCAGAAAAATTTCAAGTTAAATAAAAATGCGAATTACAAAGAGTAAGGTACATTTTTTACGCGATTTTATCTAAGAAAAATATATGAAAAAAATTGCTACGCTAATTTAATTAAATTAATAGATCTGATGTAAAAGTTTTTCTGCTCCCTTTTCTCGTTTATTTCTTAACTTCTTTCCGTGCCGAGAGAAAAAGTACCCTGATAAAGAGAAACAAGGTAAAGATTCCGTATATCGGTAAGTCCCTATACCTCGTGCTGTTAATCTCATGAGAGAGAATTACGCTTTCTGGCTTTTGTCAATAAATTTCGAGCGACCGCACCCCGAATCGATTTTGAAGAAGTTTTGGCACGGTAACCTTTTGCGAAGTCATCGATTTTTATGCGAGCGAGATATTCGCTCGTCTTACCCCCCTCGGGCTATTTTTACGATCTTTCTTCGCGGGAGTGACCCCGAAATCTAGATCTAAGACGCAGCTTCAGCTTATGTCCTTACTTAATGGTGATTAATAGCGTGTATGCACGCTACTATCAAACCGGAAGGGGGGCAAGTTTAATCCCTAGAATCGCGAAGAACTTTGAGCACCCGCGGTTGAGAATATATATATATATATATATATTATATCAGATTCCTCCGCTTTTTATTCCCCCTTATTCGAATCCATTTTTATTCGTAATGTCTTTCCTTCATGTGGGACTTATGCCAAGCGCCGAGAAATCACGCGCCATTACCGATGTAAATAACAAATACCACAAAGTGAGTTCTCTCTCTTCAACATCACGACGAATTTCAATATTCGGTTTTGTAAGAATATTCTGCGAATGCAGGAAATTACTCAATTTTTCAAAATGCAAAAATAGCTTCGAAGATATATAATTTCTATTCGAAACGTAAAATTGAAGCGACGTTCAATTTCCACTCAATCGACAGTGATTCGTAAATATAATAATAAATATGGAAACTCTCATATATAATAAAGAATGATTATATTATTCGTTATATAAAAAGGAGAATTACATTTTTTTTTTAAACAAAGCTGGAGTATATTACTTCGAAGGAGAATCTCTCTCATGCATATTTCGTATTCGCGTCCCCTTTGGGCATCAGGGACTTCGTCACCCGTTCAGTTGTAAAGACGAAATTAATTATCCGATCGGAGGGAATATTGATATAATCGATAAACGCGTGGCATGTAATTAGAACGTTAAAAATATCGCGCTTTATATTACACGTCCGTTACTAACTGAATAGCATACGGTTCGTTCGTACGAGGAGATCACGTGGGAATTATTTCTCGTTCGAAAAAGAGAGAGAGACAGAAAATTTGACGTGTCTCGACAGACGCGCAGAGATCGAGAGAAGGAAGTGAAGCGAGACGCAGCGGATCTCGATAAAGAAAGAAAAAAAAAAGCCGCGTGACGATGACGGGAAACGTGACGACGATGATGGTGTGACGTCACGGGACGCCGGAAATAAAAGCGGAACAGGAAGCGCGGGAAAGGGAGCCGCCGCTCGCCGTCTTGTTCGGCTCTCGACAATTTAGGCGGCGGCAGGATCAAAGGTCATGGCGACCCCACCGGACTCGCCGGGACCGGAAGAGGCGTTCTTCGAATTCGAGACCTCGAGGGCGAGGCAGCAGACCACCAGGCCGGTGCCTATCGAGGAGCTTCTGCGACAGACCAAGTTCTCCCGCCAGGAGATCCGAGTCATGTATCGCGGCTTCAAGCAGGTATTGTGCATGTTTCTCTCGACCTATTGGAGCATACTATCGATTCCCTCCCCCGGGGTCATAAACGCGAAATTATGCAAAAAGGGCGCAGAAATGTGTTCTAACCATTTTTATTTCGAATCTCGAAGAAGATAAAACAAGGAATGTACAATATTTATCAAATAACAGGGTGTCTAGCGATCAGGAAAATTGGGAAAACAGGACATTGTCAGAAAATTTTATAAATCTGAAATTGTCAGGGAAAAGTCAGGTAATTTTACTGTTTATCTGGATTTTTTAACGTTATTCTACATTTGTCTCAATAATTTGAAATTTTTTATTACAGAAATATAAACTTTCTCTTGACTCCCAGCGTGCTAATTTTCTGTGTTGTTAAAAATCGATTCATCTACAGCGTGTTCGTTAATTTATATTTTCATCGTTGTGTTATTTTATTTCAATGTATTTGATAGAAACAAAATTAAAAAATTTGATATAATATAAATAAAAAAGGTGATTATTTAAATAGTTTTAGTGACATGTTTTCGATTATCGTGCATGATGCAGATTGTATAATTGATTTAAATTTTTGTTTTTTTTTAACTTCCGAACCTTTTCATTGTTGACAAAAATATCTCAAGGGTTTCATGATTTAACATTTAATTGATTTCTCATATAGATATATGCAAATTATATATTTGAAAAAAATAATACTAAAAAATCAATGAAAAATTAAATTCTGATCCTGGAAAATCTGAAACAATCAGGGAATTGTTTTCATTGAGTCTGCTGGACACCCTGAATAACATGTTGTATACGACAGAATATTTTGCAGTGTTATCGCACTCTACCATCAATTAATTTTCATTGTTGGATTTTATATGTATGTTACGTAACTCTTATAAATATGATAGTTTTTCTTCAATTTATTTTGACGAACAATATTTCTTCGACTCTACTCTTGCATAGTTTTGCAATTCTAGTCCACGTTGGCAGTTTTTAAAAAGTGCTTTAACTTCCGAAAACGGAAGTCTCGAAAAGAGCGCAAACTACTTGTCTGGAATATTTAACGAGCAGGAAGATGACTGTAAAATTCTCATATTTTATTACTTTTAAATATATCATGAAGCATTTAGCTAGAAAAAATGTTTGAATTAAATATTAGAAAGTCGAGCGTGTGTATAATTAAATCAAACTCTAGAATCTATCGATTTGAACTTGAAATTCCATTCGAGGGCATGATTTCCGAACATTGTTTTGTTCGACGTCGTCAAGATTACAGCAACGATAACGATAGCTGACAGTGTCCGCAGCTTGTATTTTTAACTCCTTCTTTATTAAAGATAGTCCCGCAAAGTATTGATTATATTCACGGACATCCCACAGAAATTGTGTTAACTCGGTTACGTAAATGAATTGATTACAGCGCCGCTGGGCGCGAGCTATCGTTAATAAAAAGAGATTTCTTTCCGATTGACTTGCCGCGTCATCGTCGAATCTCTTCGGTTTTTCGTATCTTTCCTAATTTATATGCGCAGAGAATTTTCCCTTAGAATAATTTACCCTGAAAATCATGTTAATCGTGAGACAATATGGTATTGGAAGAATTTTGCAAGTTTCTCTGATTAATATTTAGTACAATAAAAAATATATTAATGTCTATGAATAAAATATAAAATATATTCGATTAATACATATTAATATTTTTTATTGTGGTAAATATTAATCAGAGAAACTCATAAAATTCTTCTAATATCATATTGCATTGCCCCACGATTACCATGATTTTCACAGTAAATTCTAAGAGAAAATTTTCTCCAGCATGTATTTGCGACAAGCAAATTTTCTATCCTAGTTGCAACATAGATAAGCGTTCAATTGTGAACAAATCCGCCGACACATTTGCGAGATTTTTCGAAAATTAAAGTATGAAACTCTACAGATTAGAAATATCTGCTGTGTATAGTGATTAATGGTGCTTACTGTATTTTTATACATTTTTATTTACATTTAATATTGCGTTTTTATCGCACAACATCATGTTAGGGTTGACGTCTATAATAATCAAGCATAAATTGGATTAAGAACGCAGAGGAGTAATTGTTACGGACATAAGGCATTTATATCGATCAGTAATAAAACTTTTAACTTATAATGTCAGGTTGAAAAGGAAAAGCAGAGCAGAATGTACCTACGTATAGATAAACGACCGAAACAAATGCGCGATACGAGTTTGATATATACTAAACTAGAAAAAACATTCATATATAGATTTGTTTTTTAGTTGGTAAATAACACGAATGTTTTTAGTTTGCTGTTCTGCTTCCAATTTATAGCCAGAATTACGACCGCATTTCATATTGTTCCGTCCGTATCTTTTCGATAGAATGAATTTTAACAGAAGCTAAATCGCGCATATTTTTCATGATATATAAGTAATAATGTGTGTTATTGAATGAATAATAACATTCGTAAAACGTACCTCTATTTTATCTCTACTTTTGTTACATTTATTCGCAGATTTAATTTTAAATCACTTTCTCTCAAAAATGATCTGAGAACTTAAAATAAAACATTAATTACATATTATGTATATAATTATAAATGCATTGATAAAATACAAAATCTGTAATTATATATACAATATATTATACACGGAGAATTTTCTTTTAGAGTTTACCCTGAAAATCATGGTAATCGTGAAACAATATATGGTAGTAGTGGAAGAATTTTATAAGTTTCTCTGATTAATATCTACCACAATAAAAAATATTAATATGTACTTATTGTTAGTAAAATTAATCGAACATATTTTATATCTTATTTTATGGTAAAAATATTAATTAAAGAAACTTATAAAATTCCTTATTATCCCACGATTACCATGATTTTCAGGATAAATTCTAAGAGAAAATTTTCTCTGTGTGTATAAATTATTATAACAAATTTTCTATATTTAATAAATATATATAGAAATGAATGCACATTCTGATTAAATCTAAATATTCTCTTGAATATATTTCCTCGAATATCTCCAGCACGGTTGAAATACTCGAGGGTATCCGTGATTTTGAAGCGTAATTATGCGCGCATATATATAATAACTTCCCTCTCTGCGTATGCACGTAACTTTGCGTCATGCGTGTGACGGGGCTCTTCATTCATGCCGTGTGAGTGGATCCGCGTCAGAGGACGACGGAGGATTCGTGCTTTCCTCATATAACCTCGGCGCATAATTTTTCGCTGACGCACACGGTTCGATGAAGCTCAAAAGCTTCCAAGTTCGATGCGCGCTCCGTTAATTTAGCGACTCTTGTGAAATATTCACCGGGCAAGTATGTATGGTCGCACAATAGCCACAAAACGCGGCTGTTGACAATGTTGTGTGCGCGGTGTGTAAAGTAATGGTGGCCGACAGTCCACCTGAGCCAATGCGCGGTTCTCTCTTCAAGGCTCGCTAACGTAAATATCCTCGCCAGCTTTTTTCCCTCCCTTGCCCTCTGCCCTTGCCGCTTGTTTTATATACGATCTATCCTGGAAAAAGATATGCGCGCTGCGCCGATGAAGCTGCGCGTCTCTATATATCGTGATTATAACCGTAAATCACACACACCTATCCGCATTCTCAAGGGAATCGAGAACTGCAAATTCGCATAAAAATATATTCCAATTTTTATTTTATTCCGTGAAATCCATTTGAAGTAAATTTCTCTTTTTTATGTAAATGTCATCATCAACTTTTATTATCGAATTTTAGATAAATAATATTATTATTATTATATTTATCTTTTGGAACACCTCTTTGTGTGTATATCTGTATTGGCGCTAGTTTCACACTTGGATGCACATATCTAGATGGTTTGATGAGTGCACCACGTGTAAAATTCTGCCATGCACGAAAATTACATATTCCCCTTGATGCTCTCGTTTATCGGGATTTATTCCCGGATGGATGCGGTTTTGGAATTCGAGAGAGCGAAAGAGAGAGAGAGAGAGAGACCATGTCACGCGCGCATATGAGGTACTCTTTTTTTCAGAGACTGTGAAAGAATAGAGTCTCTCTCTCGTGGAACAGCTATTTGAATTTATTGCGACCGCGGGAATACTGTCTCGTAAAAAGTGGATGTGTTTCTTGGACATTTTTGCTCGCGGGAAATCACCCACAAGATAGCCGTGATTGCGTTAGACGGGCACATATGTGAAAGATTGCTTTTATGTAAAAATTGCATTCTGATGACAAAATGAATTGGAATAATTGTAATAATTCGCTACGCTTGAATTATAGAGATACACGTTTACAGAAAAAGCTGAAGAAAGGAAACTATATAGGTATATTATATATTAATTTTTCTCTTCCATTAAAAATAACATTGAATATAATTATAATTGTACATTACTTTTATTAAAATTTAATGATAATGATAATATTGGCAAGAAAAGAGCAGCGGGCACAAAGCAGTTTATTAAATACATTACGAAATATTGGATGCAGCGCTAATAAACATATCGCGTGTTGACACACCTGTCGCATTTATGCCGATTTATATTAGCGTGAGGTAGAGAAAAATACAAGAGTCGCGATAAACGTAAAAAAAGAAAAAAAACGCGAGAAAATATGTCTACATATATTTTCACATTGCAAACATTTTTTCCCTATTATTTACAGAATAATGGTACATTCCGTATGACGTACGTTCTCATACATCAGTTCTGTTTTTTAACATTTTTTTAGAAATGTGACACACACACATATATACGTACCTATATGTGTGTGTACGTGTCTTACTTTTTAGGAAAGATAAATTTACGGAACACGTGTGCGCACGCGCGTATATTTATCAAGATTCTTAAACCAGGGTGACTTGTATATTTCGGCAAGGGCACCGTTTATATCGCCCTCGACTTTTCGACTATTTATTCAACTTGTGCGGGAGCTCTTCGTCCTGTTCACTCGCTCGTATCTCGTGTACCTTGACGTATCATACAACATGCAGTAACATTCCCACCGTTCGCATACTCGAAGCGCCATACTTTCGCTGAATGCGCGCCGCGTACTTGCAATATTTCGAATTTCGCAGCCAAATACGTAAACCTTTGAGCGCTTTAGGATATATCGGACTTCAAAACGCACGGTTCCTTTTGCTGAATTCTCACTCGCGCATGTCAATATAAAGTCTGTTCTTGATTTTCGAATTTTTTCGTATATGATTGAAAGAGGGTTCGAATATTTCTTACAACACTATATTAATATTACCTCTCGGATTTTTTCTCTTTTCTATTATATTATTGTCCACATTTAAAAGCAAAAAAAGCGGAAATATGGGCAAGCGCGTATCGTCGCAGCTCGCTGCAAGATTTAAATCTACTCACGATGGTTCAATTTACTTAGCGAAACGTGGCGAGCTGTCTGGTCACTAATTTATTCAGTAGTCACTTACACAATAGAGGGCATATATCGCGAAGAGTGGTGCATAAACGCGAGCTAAATCCCGACGCGCGCTCCTTCATGGTCACTCGTATATTTCTTCGCGCAATCGCGATTTTCGCAAAATACGTCCGATGTTGCACGCGAAATGTTCGATTAAATCTTCTAAATCGAGAATACGGGAAATGAGTGCTTTCTCATCCGAGGACAAGGACGAGGTCCTTTGATTATACCGTCGGTTCTTTTGATTTTTCGTCGAAATGATGCGATAGAGAGAAAAGAGAGACAATCGCGTTCTCGAGACAATGTATTTCGTAATTATTGTCAGCTCACAATGGAACGACGATATAGAGCGAACTTTTGAATAATGAGAGGAAGAGGCCGGCATCGTCGGAACGGATCTACCGTAGCTAGATACCGCGTGCCATTGTGTAGCTGGTGTATACAGATCAGCCTGTGAAGAGATGCTCACAATCCTCTGTGCTCTCCTGCCGGAGCTTGTGTATATCCTCGGGCTAATGCATGCAAGCCACATCATCTATCTGCGACCCCTAGAAATGTCTAGAGACAGAATGTCTAGTGGTTAGGGAAATCTGGAAAACCGGGCATTATTGTCAGGGAATTTTATAAATCTGGAATTGTCAGGGAAAAGTCAGGAAATTCTACTATTTATCTGGATTTTTTCACATTATTCTACTTTTGTCTCAATCACTTGAAATTTTTTATTAAATAAATATAAACTTTTTCTTGACTCCCAGTCGTGTTATTTTATTTTAATGTGTTTGATAGAAACAAAACTAAAAAACGTGATATATAAATAAAAAAGGTGATTATTTAAATAGTTTATAGTGACATGTTTGTTTTGATTATCGTATATACATAATGCATATTGTAAATTGATTTAAATTTTTGTTTTAATTTCCAAACCTTTTCATTGTTGACAAAAATTTCTCAAGGATTTCATGATTTAACATTTAACTGATTTATTATATAGATATATGCGAATTATATATTTGGAAAAATAATACTAAAAAGTTAGGGAAAAAATTAATTTCTCGTCTTGGAAAATCTGAAAAGATCAGGGAATTTTTTTCATTGAGTCTGCTGGATACCCTGTATATTCTAGTTTCTCAGTTAGTTTCTATCACAGAATAATATAAAAATAATTCAGCTACTCCCGTATATATACCTTGTTCGTCTACGTTTAAACGAAACGAATTACACTTCGTCGCTCAATTTACTTGCCAAGGCGTGTTCCATGAATCGTTTTGAAAAGCGGTTTCTCATCCTTTCAGAAATCATATTACTTTCCCGGTCACGAACTGAAAAAAATTGTATTCTTGAAGTAAGGACTGTATAACCATAAAATCTCTCTTAAAAGATATTCTTAAGTGTTTCTTCTAAAATTGACGAAGATATTCTTCGTTAATAACAAACGGTCGTATATTTTTTATGTTTAGTAGGTATACCTATTATATTTGATCATGAATATAATAATCTTGATACAAAAAAATTAACATAAGATATATACACTGAAAAAAATTTCTTGACTTGATTAAACCTTTCCACTATAAATTACTATTTTGTTAATTAAACATATATTAGTATTTAAGTCAAAAATATACATTTTGTTAGATTTAACATGTCATGTTTAATTTAAATATTTTTATGTGTTCAGTTAACAAAATAATATATTTAGTTGAAAGGTTTAGTCAAGTCAAGGATTTTTTTTTCAGTGATATAGATATTAATAATCACTGAGACAATATTCTATCCTTCTTCAGGTCCTGTTTTTCATACTACGTTCGCGTCGATAATAATCGAGTTAGTCGCGCATAAAGCATCAAACGGAACATCCAATTACGAAGCTCATTTCGTACACAACCGCAGTTGTCGCGAAACTCGCGTAAGGACGGATTGTCAAGGTATGCGCGAGACGTGTTGAATTACCACGTGCCTACAAAGGCGCAAACATAGCGTATTACATAGTTCGGGGGACCGGAATTAATCCCTTGTCAGAGCGCAAACGGGGGTTCCCCGAGAGAGATCCTCGGTTCCACCACTTCAGTTAAAAGCTGGTCTACTAAATCGAACTGTACTACGATATCTTCGGAATATCCTCTCTGTGTCGTGCGATTATATTTTGAAAATGGCGCAGCGACGACTTTTATCTTCGAACGAGAATTTTTCCTCTGAAATCTGAAATTAATGACTCTTACAGAACGTCTCCTTTTTATGATAATCGCGTTTTGGTGTAAGAAATTCTCTCCTCGCGGCAAACTTTCCAAAGTAATTTCTTCTTCTCCTCTTTTTTTCTTTTCCAAGCACAAATTGTCATTCGCTTTCTTTCCGAGCGAATTACTGTTTATTGGCGCTGAAACTTCTTAACACGATTATCTTCACGGTATTAATCGCGGTTAGGTTAATCGCGCGAATTAATATCAATGCGGGAGTAATATCTGTAAATCATGGACCGCGGACGGGGGATAATGGATTCTGCATGTAGATCGATGCCGAGCGTGGAAATTCGTATCCTCGGCGAGAGAGGACGTCGGGAAATGCGTAATGTCTCTGCGCGACAGTTGCAGTTGCATTATGCTAATGCGATTCGTATTCGATTCGTCTATCTTGAGAATCGACGTCCAGCGGAAATTACACCGGGTTTAACGAATTTACGATGCGCTGTCCTTTCATTCCGCACCATGAGAGAACGAATAATGCGCGATTTTCTTTCCTCGCATATTATTTGCTAGATTTTAAAAATATATACGATAATTTCCGTTTGTTTTATACGTAAGTCGATAGTCGTATTTATTGTTTTTGTAATGTAGAAGCTAATCTTGCGCGTTATACTTACATCGATCGACGCATATGTGGATTTATGGGATATTAAGAGTGTAAAGAGTTGTGTGGATTGTTATTCAAAATTTTTGTCGAGTGTTTACGAAGAATTAATTATGAAGTTAATTTATGTAAATCTAGTAAAAATATTCTTTCTGACTTCCAGCAAATTTTATATCGAATTTATTTGTCAACGCAGAAATGTAAGTTGATGTTTACTTAGATACTTAAAAATTTATCATGACAAATTTTCGTTTATTGGAATCAAATCATGTTGTCGAATGATGGACTCGGATCAAATTATAATTTTAAACGAAGATGCTCTTGTTTTCCCCGCACGTGTGGATTTGGCGTTCGGATGTATTAATTATGACGATAATTTATGTAAATGTAAAAAAAATATTTTTTCTGGCTTCGAGCAAATTTTATAAAATCGTCGAATTTACTTGTCAACGGAAATGTATAAGTTTGATACTTAAAAATGTATCGTGACAAACTTTAGCTTATTGGAGTGAAATTATGTGGTCGAATGATGGACTCGGATGAAATAATAATTTAAAAAGATTTGACGTTTCCGATGTATTCGCACATCGGAATGAAATTAGGGCCACCGTTCACATTGGCGAGCAGTAATTTTCCCGGCAAATCGCCGTAACTCACACTCAATTATCCGTATCCGCGCAAACCGTATTTCTTCTCTCTTAATCTGTTTCCCCTTCCCAATCCATTCCGAGCTCTGCAATGATAGTCAAATGAGCATGTAATAGTCGGCGGCACGCCCATTCATTCTCGCGCGAAGAAGCGAAGTAGATACGTTCGTCATTCCCGATGCACTTTGACATGACGTTAAGCACTTATCGTTCGTTTATATACAGGAGCCTCGTGTAACGAGCCAGGCTTTTCGTGACGGTAAGAATCGTCGACTCGCTTCGCTGACGGATGTCGGGTCTTAATTGAACAACGATATCGATTTGCGCCGCGTATGGCTATGTAATATATGATTATGAACCTCCTACGTACTCCAAGTACTATATTCAAAGCTTACACTGAGAGAATTCTCCTTCAGAATTTACTCGGATAATCATGGCAATTGTATGGGACGCGATATGGTATTGGAAGGAAATTAAAAGTATTACATATTTTACAGAATTAAAAAATATTAATTACATTTATATAATTAAAAATATTAATATGTACATAGTAAAATTAATCGTATTTTATATCTCATTATGGTATAGATATTAATCAGAGAAACTCTAATAAAATTCTTCCAATATTGTTTTACGATCACCATAATTTTCAGAGTAAATTCTGCTTTATAAGAGAAAATTCTTTCTGCGTACGATAACGAAATGACGATACAGACATCATTCTTCTTTCGCTTAATTTCTCTTTCTTTTTATCTTTTATTTTTATTTATTTATTATTATTTTATTTATTTTTTTATAATTATTTTCTGGGAAAAAGGAGGAAACCTAAAGTTTCGTCGAACGAATGCATGTAAGCTGCTGTATCGTTATTTTATTTTTCTCCTACAATGTTACTTATAATTAACTTGCTTTTCCCTCCGTAAAGAAACACTACTAAATAATCTGCCGGATTGAGCACGCGCAATATGGGGTGTCGAAAAAAATGGGGTTACGTGGAAGCAGGTGCTCGGCCTCGGACGATGTTCCCTCGCCTGTAATCGTAGGCGATTAAGTTGCAAGAGAGTGGAAATTAGCGTGTAACACGCGGATTCTCCCGGCACGAACGTTCGAGATGCGTGACGCCGAAGCGTTTAGCGTTTACATTATTTTCGCGAACATGCATCTCTCTCTCTCTCTCTCTTCGGATCTTTCGGATCTAATCTAAACAGGTGGTCGCTCTTTTCCGGCCTAGACCGCATTTTATTACTTCCAAGGCTTTCCTCTTGAGCCCGGATATTAAACCGTGTTAAGGAGAGAGTGAGAGACAGAGGAGGCAGGGAAAAGAAGGAGAGAGAAAGCGGAATTTTGCGTCATGAGCCGTTATATTGCGGTATCGACCAACGGATTCTTTTCGGGCAATTTAAGCTATATAAGGTCTACGCGCGCATTGAGTGGTACCCGGTCTGTATATACATATAAATGTATATACATATATATGTATATATATGTATGTATATATGTAGGTATGTACTTATACGTGCAGGTCAGGAAACGTAAAATTTATCGGATTACGAGAAATGCCCGGAGTCGTAAGAAAAATGGATTCGATTTGTACGAAGCCGTGTATTATATCGCGTTCGCGTTTTATTGCTTGTTTAATACGGCAAATTAAAATGTCTTAATAAATTTTGCACATGGGGCGTGAATATTTGTAGCGTAATATTTGTACTTATTGTTAGACGGACTGTAAAACTTTAGTTTTCTTTTCTTTTTTATTTTGTGAATTGAACATGCATCTTCTATTAATCTTCTTTTTTGAAATGTTAGTAGATTTATCAAAACATTGTTATTCTCATATTGTCGTAAATGTACGACGTGAAAAAAATTGAATTGCGAGATTTTATCATTCATCTGGAAAAATAAAAAATATCACGTCTGTCAAACAAATATTATTAAGTAAAATAAATGAAAATAAATTTGATTTGTAAAAATATTATTATGCTGTGATCTCGTAATGATGAATGACGTGATGATGATTTGTAATATTCGCGGGCGAAATCGACTGGAAATGGCGATAATATTACTTTCAGGAACATTAGAGAAGCTTTAGATGTTTACTTGCCCTCCACTCATTAGTGTTGTCATTTTGTCAAAAAAATTTACGAAAAATAGGTCTAGTAAAGATTACAGCGTGAGAATTACGCTGTATTCTCTCTCTCTTTTTTCTCTGCAGTTTTTTTTAGTTTTACTGTTCCTGCAGAGTGGTTCTCCTTCACTCCGTATATATAAATTTTCCATTCTTTCCTTGTTCCTTTTAGATCCTTTTATTCCCGGAAACGGGGATTTTTGTGTATAATGTGCAAGAGTTTTTTATATACCTACTACTTTTATGGAATGTAAAATTATAAAATCCATTATAGCATACATATAATAGACGTATAACACACGTAATCAATTAATTGGAAATCTTTTTTATTAAATTTGATCCAAAAAATTGAACACAAACGCGATTATACATACCTATAAATTAAATTTTCAACATTCGCGCATGTTATAATTAAACCAAAGATATTCTAAATACTATACGAATTAACAGAGTGACAAATGTTGTTATGCGAAATGTGCTTTGTCGTTCTATTAGATTATACGTTAAGGTGTTAATTAAACTATATTATCTTGATATATTATGTATAAATACAAGAGAAAGAGAGAGAGGTAAAGTACCTATCTAATATTCGCGGATATTTTCACGAGACGGGAATATGCATAACGGAGTCGAATCGCACAGCAGGAAGTTTACCTTCTGAATATTCCTATTGATATAAAATTATACGCCACGGGGTCCCTGTTCTCCGTTTATTAAGCGGCTTTCCAGCAGCGAGGCGGTGAATCTTTCGCCGAACGTCTCGTCTCGTTTTGCTCCTTTTCGCGCTAGCACAACCTAGCTAGCTCCATTTTCCGAGGATGAAATTTCCGCTATTCTTCCGCCGTTTCTAGTTCGTATAACTCCCCGCGACCGAGGGTGCTTTTATGCCCTGACAGCTGTATTTCTGGCAAATACAAATCTTGGTGTGCGAGCAATTGTTATACTGCATGGCGCGCGAGAGTTGCACCGCGTTGCACTTTACCTTTATTCGGAGCCTTTTATCATCGCGACCTTTCCACGTATAAAATGACGCAGATTATTGCGCCTTGTATCATATACTATTGCATTACGGTTAATTAGACATTCATCCCGGACATCTTTGAAGTAAAGTGCTAATCGTGAAATGCGCGGTCTACTTTATACATCCCAACGGCAGAGAGGATGTTTTTTGGATTGTTTGTGCATGTTTATTGATCAATTTGTAACCGTAGACGCGCATCGTGCAATCGGATTACGCGATATTCCCGTGCGACACGATTAAAAGCCAGAGTAAAACGTGTACATCGTTAAAACGTCATTAGAAAGTTTAATTAATTTTGTCTCAATTTTGCGCGATTATCGACCCGTGACGATTCGCATTTGACTGATTAATCAGGGTGTCTAGCGCTCAGGGAATTTTATAAATCTGGAATTGTCAGGGAAAAGTCGCGAAATTATACTATTTATCTGGATTTTTCACAATATTCTACATTTGGCCCAATAATTTGAAATTTATTTATTAAATAAATATAAATTTTTTCTTGACTCCCCAGCACGCTAATTTTCTGTGTTGATAAAATCGATTCATCTGTGTTCATCGTGTTCGTTAATTTATATTTTCATCGTCGTGTTATTTTATTTTAATGTGTTTGATAGAGACAAAAGTAAAAAATTTGATATAATATAAATAAAAAAGGTGGATTATTTAAATAGTTTATAGTGACATAATGCAGATAGTAAATTGATTTAAATTTTTGTTTTAACTTCCGAACCTTTTCATTGTTGACAAAAATATCTCAAGGATTTCATGATTTAATATTTAATTGATTTATCATTTAATTGATTTATAGATATATGTGCAAATGATATATTTGGAAAAAATAATACTAAAAAGTCAGAGAGAAAATTCATTTCTGGTCTTGGAAAGTCTGAAAAAGTCAGGGAATTGTTTTTATTGAGTCTGCTGGACACTCTGTTAATTAACCGTGTTTTTAGACTCGGATTATTATTATTATGTCGCGGTTGCTCCGGTCTCGAGAGGTCGATTCACACCACTAAGGCAGACGCCATATCTCGGATGCCATCTATCACCGCGGAAACCTCGGGGCCAGGTTGATTTGGCAATCGGGGACGAGAGAGAGAAGCATGTGGTTTCTGTCGCGGTTCATTTTCAGAAGCGACGAATAGCAATGCGCGCCTGATGCATCGGATCAGCCACCGGGGAGAGATTCGTCTTTATTAATGCGGGAAGCGTGAAAAATGGCTCGTTAAACGAGAGGAGGAAAGGACCTTTTCCGTATATTACCGTCGTATTTTCGCCGACTCTTTCGCGAAAATAGGATAAATTTACGAGTATAATGTTTCTTTCTCTCTTGTGGCCCCTGTGTATAATTCCGTTTCCCGCAAATCGATGCTAACGTGGAGATTCATGCTTTATGCTAAATATAGATGCAAATCCATAATAAGTATATATATGTACGCAAAAGTTACGGAAATAGTTCAGAAGTATGCAGAAAATGCCACTCTCTTTTTCTCGAGATTTTATGCGAAATAATAAGGAATATATATACGTTCTATGAAATAATGAGAATCGTAAATTAAAGATTTACAAGCAATCGGAATGGTTTCATTCTCATTTTGTTTCTCTTTTAATTTCAAGTGAATTTTACATCTTGAAAATGGAATTTAATCATCCGAATATTCAATGAAGATTAAACAGTTGAAAACGCAATTATAGTTTATTATTTTCAATTCATTGCTGAAATATTGTAACGATATATCGCAAACGAAGATGAACAAAAAACCGTAGAGGTACATTTATAATCATAAACAACCAAACTAGACAACTTGGATACTTGCAGGGAATGAGATAATATCCAGTCTCACGAGCGCAATTAATAAAATACACAGGGTATAATAGCAAGCTATATGTCATCGCGTGTATATGTACAATGTTTTCACAAAGCACGGAAAGACCAGCAGCCAGCAATTTTTCCAGACATGAATATTAATAGACAATTATACGTGTATAATATCGTCAGAGCTAGATCACGCATATCATTTATGTACAAAAACTACACGCATCTAAATAATAAGAAACATATTACTAATGAGAGAGAGATTGGCTATCTATATTCATGGTCACTTAATAAGAAGGTAGAAAACATTCTCACGGATCAACATAACGAGGGGCATACGAAATTGCACAAAAGATTTTTTAAACATTTAGAAAACATTTTACAAAAAATGCAATAATATTTAAAATGTATAGAGTTTCTAATAAATGTTATTGTACATATATTGCGAAATTACAATAATTGCAAAATTCGATGTTTATATTTAATTACACATCTCGTAAATTGAATTGGGAAGAATTTGGTCGCGAAAAACAAATTAAACAAGCAGGATTTTTTTTATTAATTTTGGTTTTTTGCAATATTTTGTTTTAATTGGCAAAAAATAATAGAAAAAATAGTATAAAGTATACAATATCATAATTTGTACATTATATATATCATACATGTAATTACAGCGATTTTACATATACTATAAAAGGTATGTAATTTTATATATATATATATATTATTCTGTAATTTTTTTATAATATAAAGGGGAGATGTTATTTTGTTTAAAACGAAAAAATTCACATTCGCTGAATTTTATTTGTCCACAGTAGCGTATTCGAATGTTGTTTCGATGTTATTTTAAACTCTGCACATATTGCCAAATAATGTGCTTCACGATTACCAAATATATGTATTTCACTCGTCAACTTTTTCGTTCGTTAATCTTTTTATTTTGAATGGACGAACTTCCAAATGGATACAAACATACATCGAGAGTCGCATTATTGCAGTTTTATAAAGAACTTCGTTAACTTGCACTTTTTCATTTATGTACGTTCTCTTCCGCGAAACACAATAAACATCCTGGTTGAGGAAGAAATAAAAGAGGAAACGATAAACTTTAAATGCCAGTACGGATCAGTTATCGAACGCGAATCTTTTTTTTTTTTTTTTTTTTTTTTTGAGCGCGCAAATCTCTGTTTTCTTACATATAAATGCGCTTTTAGCCTCTTCGCTCGTTATTTTTACGGATTAAGGCGGCATGTATAATTCAGAAGCATTTTGCGGACTAACGTCCATTATCTGGGCTAACGGGAGTGATTTTGTCGGAAAGCCGGATAAAGTTGATCTCGTAGAGGCCCAAGAGAAGCTGATAAAAATGAATTTCTGCAATGTACAAAATTGTATAAGCTAGGCTTTAACTTAAATGCTGCATCAAAGGGAGAGGGAGAAAGAGAGAAAGGGAAGGCTCTTTTCATTGTAACCAGCTGATAATTGCAACGCTCTGATAATTCGAGTCTTTATATATATATATATATACCGTCTCTCGTGGTTGGAAATGCAAGAGAGAAACAGAGATGGGTGCACCATTTATCGCGCACTTTTAATTTTCAGCATGCCTTTGCACGAACGTCAGATTAAAAATCCTCAAAGTGCAGAGGTAAATTGAAAGATAAAGTGTGCGTTATTTTCATTTGTCTTTTAGAAAGATTTTAGTTCGTGGAAAATCCTTTCGCAGTCTCATCGTGCTTATAATAATACTCGGCGTTATATGTCTTCGTATAATGAAAAAAATTGTATTTTATATGATTATTTTTCACACTTATTTTTAGAATTCAGAAAACCCTGTTCCAAAAAGATTCTCTCTCTTACTTTAAGATGGGAATATTCTAAAGATTTGTATTAGATATTCCTAATTTATAAAAATTCAGACGAAGTGAGATTTATTTTTACATTTACAAGAAAAGTACATTATTTCACAGCACACAGACGCAAAGAAAGAGACCATAAAGAAAGCATTAGACGTATAGTACATATAGAGCATGAGGCACGAGACCTGGATTCTGAACGATTAAATTAGGTTATACGTTACTTACTCGTGAACACTTCTCTTAACTCGCTCAAGTCTTCTTTTTCGAGCCACTTATTAACTTTGTCCATTCTTCTAATAAATTAAAACTATTCAGTGACAAAAATTGCGCTGTAAATTGCAGAACTAATGTGTATAATTTGCTGCGACAATATACCAAATGAATGCTCCGCATAAAAAAAATATATGACCGTTTGTTATTAACAGGGAGTTATTTTTTTCATTTTACAGAATGTTATACACAGTAGAATTTACCCTGAAAATCATGCTAATCATAGAGCAATATGGTATGGAAGAATTTTATAGAAGAGTTTCTCTCATTAATATTTTTTATTGTCATAAATATTTATATATTATATAGAAAATTTTACTATATGTATATAATAAAATTAATCAAACATATTTTACATCTTATTATGGTAGATTAATATTTCTTATTACGGTAAATATTGTAATCAGAGAAATTCTTACAATACTAAATTATTCCGCGATTACCATAATTTTGAGGGTAAATTCTAATTGTAAGAGAAAATTCTCTCTGTGTAGAAATCTCTTGAGAATATATGTCAAGAGAAATTTTATTTTAATATACAATCCTCTTGCTTCGAGAATGCAATTTTTGCGTGACTATCAAAATAAAAATTCCGTACCAAGGTACACAAATTAATTGAAAAATACACTTGTTGTCTTCCGAAAGCATAGTTTGTCGTTATTGCAATTTTATTTATTGTTTCTTGTTTGGAGAAAATTCCAACGGCATGATCTGCATGTATTTATTTAATCGCGTATCTCTCTCCTCGAACTAGAAGTCCAAGTCGAATCTCCCGGCTTGTCACGATGAAAGGAAGATTCGTCGTTGAAATTTCCTTGCGTGCGAACCTCCTCGTGTCGCGTTTGGCAATGGTCGAGCAATTTCCAGCGATTTATCGGGACGGGAAGAAGGACGACGTATCCGTCGAGGCGGGCATTTTCCAGTTACCCTCAGTTCCGATACATCCACCCCTTTTCCACCGTTCGGGCTGTTTTCGGGAAACGGTGAGGACGCTTCGTCACGAGGACCAATCGACTTTAATGACTTGAACAGTTCGGGAGGGAACATCGGGTTTACGAGATTACCTTAGCAGTCGCATTGTAACGCTTTTACGAAGGATTAAGGCCAATTCCGTGCGTGTGTCGGTGATAATGATGGCGATATATAGAGGGTGAGACTATCCCTATTTCACATCTAACCCAGATACCGAATACCTCGCGCGCCGACATCCCCTTCCCTTTTCATCCCCCTCCCGTTATATAGCCTCGGTTTACGCCGAGATTTACGACGTGTCTCGTTTGTAAAACATTCCTGCCGCGCGAAACTTGTGTTTTATCGGTTACGTATACATACATGTAAACGCACCGCGATTTTGACAGTCGGCGATTTTTGCTGAAAAACGTGCCGGGATAACAGAATACAAAAAGTGCTAAAGATCTCTTTAAACGGAAAAAGATGTCTCCTGTTTCAGAATTATTTCGGAAATATGCGAAGAGGAGAAGATATGAACGAGTAACACAGTTTTTTTATTTATTTACAAAATTATCCCGGTCAAAAAATTTTTATATATAAATAATTGTACATATAATCGGAAAATTATATGTGAAATATGTCCATTTATATATATATATATATATATATATATATATTATATATAAATTTATATATAAATTATAAGGGTTTATATATAATCATGTCAAATTAATTATATATAAACCCTTATAATTTATATATAAATTTATATAATATATATATAAATGAAACATATATATTTATATATATGAAGAAATACTTATTTATATATAATTTTATATTGTTATATATAAAAAATTTGTTAATGGTTAATATTTCTATATCATGCGATTTGTATAATTGATGATGTGAGTGAAATACTCTGAAATGCGATAGAGTCATTTTGTTTATCAGATCGCGGTTATCGCGATCTTTAATCTGCAAGGCAGATGTTTCGTCAATACGATACATCAAAGCTTGACATATTCCTCGGGCAATTTGAAATTGATTTTTCCTGTACGAAAATGTCGTGGGGAGTCATCATTTTTCGCGATTTGTCTCTACTTTTGATACAATGTATTTGACATAACGTATTTATAAGTCGTTAAATTTTGTGTGGAGGTTTATTTAAAATTGAAATATAAATAAAATTTATTTAAAATTAAATGAAAAATATATAAAAATATATGATTTTTATTCGCAACTTGAAAATTTCAGTTACGAAACGATTCTTATTCTATTAATTGCTTTTAAAGGCCTATCAAAGTGTCATTCTCGGAAAATAGATTTTAAATTTGCCAAGGAATCCGCATTAAGCATTAATGTGATACGCGACAGAACACTTTGTATATATGTCAGCAAAAGAAATTCTGCAATTACTATAACTTCCGGTGAAACCAAGATAGTTTGGCGGATGCATAAAGTTTCGCACATGGCTCGGCACAGTTTACATGCTTTATCTCACCCTTAGCTTACTTCGCAACGAAAACGTCATAAATGCAATTTTAATGCCCGACTTTATTCACCCGTACGCGATATTCTGTCCCGAGGAAAGACAGAGATAAATAAGAGAAAAAGATATACGTAGAAAGGAGGATATATACCTTCGGCGAAGAGAAAACGCAACGTTGGGACGCGTTATTTGCATTCATAGGCCACATCATCGTTTTCCCTGCCATTGCTCGTGGAAGTTTCGCTCGTTACATTATAATCCCGTTACAATTCCCTGTCGAGAGACGGAAGGGAAAAAAGAACGATCGAGAATCGCCCGGTCATATTTGCCCCGTTTGCTGTTATCTAAATAAAATTATCTAGATGATCTAAATGAAACTTTGACGTCATCTTATCTTTATATAAATAATCAAAATATTTATTATCTATATCTGCATCTTAGATGAAAAAAGTATTAGCTTTATTAAATAAAAAAGCAGTCTTAAAAATTATTATGTGGAAAATTATCTAGATGAATCGCCATTAAATTTTATCTTTATCTTATCCAAGATAAATTTACATATTTCTATCTTATCTTTAGCTAATTTTAAAATAATTTAAAAGCACAACACTGCCCGTTGGCTATAAACGTAATCGCTGCTTGTGTGTGCCAACATCTCTCTCTCTCTCTCTCTCTCTCGTATAGTGATGGATGACTTTCTGATGAACGTCCAGGGCTGAAAAACAATTCCCGGCCGCGCATATTCATTACGGCGATTCGCAACGTCGCGTCACGTCGACGCGATCCATTTTCATCCAAAGTTGATTTTAATCGCGGCAGATTCGAATCGATCGGGAGATAATGAGATAGGAACCGAAGGGCGAAGGTTAATCCCGCGGGGAAATCGGAATTCATCGGAAATGAGACTTTGTACATAAATTTTGCGAACTACGGATTAATTTGATTGGGAAGCCTCGAGCTTCGACACGCGATATCGACGACACGTGTTACATTTCTTATTCTTCCTTTACTAAAGCGCGTTAAAATATCACAGTTGAAACATTGTGTTAAATTTCACAGATATATCACATGTCCCAAACAGTCCACAGAAATTTTTCTGTTAATTTTACAGATATGTTAAATAGTGGCACGAATATTTTGTTAATATTTTAACACAAAAAAATGCAAAGTTTTTTTTTCAAGTAATTTGGAAAATAAAAATTTTGTGTAAAATTAACTTAAATTTAATGTAAAAATTAACTTAAAAAATGTTAATTTTACATTTTATCATCTCTGCATTTATAGAATAAAATCAGCATTTTTTCCTGGAAATTTTAATAGACAAATTTTGTCACTAAATATACGGAACATATTTATTATGTGAAACTAAAAATAAATGTACATTTTGTTAATTTTACACTTTTTTTCAGTTGTTTTAATAATTTAACATTTGAGTTCAATTAACAAGTGAATAACACGTGAATATATTAAATATTTAACAGACAAATTTTTTAACAGAGACCTTTTTTAAGAAGAAGACACAAATTTTTCAGCTGTGTATATTATTTATAAGCATATTCTTTGCCTTAAATCGATCATCTTTCGACGAGAATAAATCTCTGTACTCTTCTGTAGGGATTTTTATCTATAATATATGAACGGAGAAGGATTCGTACGTGAGTTTTTCGCCTTTTTAAATTTCTGTCGTATTTTTAGTACTCGAGAAAAAAAAATAAGCCCCTTTTCCGAAGCATCATTGTTCGCAAACGCTCTATTTACACTACGCAAGCATTTTCTTTGTAGTATACCGCTTTATTCAGACTGCGAAACATTTTCTCTGCCACCTTACGCTCTTATTTTTCCATTTTTTATATATATAATAAAGGAAGTGGAACAACGTACTTTTATACCGGGCCTCGATATTATCGAGAAGAGAACCGCGAAATGTGCGCAAAAAACTCGTTAGCATGGGGAGAAGTTTGATTTGTAGAAATTGTTCGCGACCCCGCCTTACTCGCAATTACGTAGAATTTTATTATCGATCGTGGACAGGATTGGATTCATTATTGGTTTCATGCATGCTATTCAATATAATTAGATATCGCTTCTCGTTAATCGTTTTATGTGTGCATGTCGCGTTGATTCTCGTTAAATTCCTACATTTTGTCGCATAGTAGTAATAAATAATTAAAGAGAAAATACTCGTGCTGAAACACAGTTAACAGCAAACCAAAGGGTTAAGCTAATATAAACAAGTGGCAAACACGCGCGCGTGCTTTGTGTAAAAGTTGAATTCGACTATACAAATCTGGCAAGTTCTTTCGAGCATAATGAATCGAGAAATGCAATGGACGGATTGTAATTGTCGATATATGTATAGGGAAAAATTGATTAACATCAAGTATATTAATTTTCTCTATTAAAAATATTTATGTACAATATTTATCAAATAGAGGAGTTGATTATATTAATAAAGAGTGTACGATATACGTACAGGTATATATATATATATATATAATTGACCAAATATATTTCTCAATTTAACTGACCTGCAAATTATTATACGCTAATTAATCATTTGCTAGCTTTTATTTGTATTTCGCCAATGCGTTCCCATTTAACAATGTAATTTTATGAAATATATCGATACTGGTAGCGAATATAATAATAAACTACGGTAATTAAAGTACAAGGACCGATTTGCTCGTCTAATTAACCGCGTGGATAATGAATGCTGTCCGTGTTTATGTATAGTTCTGGCTTGCAACACGGAATTCCGAAATAAACGCTGAGTGCCCAAAGGAGGTCTTGTCTGTTTTCGATCCGTAGAGAAAAAGAGAGGGAGGAGAGAGAGAGAGAGAGAGTGTGTATATGTGTGAAAGAAAGAGAAAGCGAAATACGTTTGATATATCACTTCACGTACACGAACTTCGAAGACAAGCTTAGGAATCAGAAAGAAAAACCTGACAAAAGAGGAAGAAAGGTAGCCTATCGAGATAAAGATAGCGAATGAAAGTCATCGAAAATGGAAAAAGAAATAGAAAAAGAGACGCGGAAGAAACGTTTGCGACAGAAACAAGAAAAACAAAGAGAACCAGTAGGATTGTAGTGGAAAAAGCTTATATACATAGAAAATCTCACGTAGGATGCAAGAGCGAGATAGAGAGTATCTCTTTAATGAGAAGGTGAGAAAGAGAGAAAGATGGCTGTAGGTAGGAAGGGCAAGATCAGTAAAGGACAGGAAGAGGCACAGACATAGAGAGAGAGAAAGAGCGAGAGAGGGAGGGTGGATGCTGAGCTGTATCGATCCCTCCTCTCCTCCGTCCGTGACGTCACTGACGTACCCCACCAGCAACGGTGATGATACGCTTGTCCTTCGATCACAGGCGACAGACTTAACTTTAGAGCCATTCATTCAGCGAACTTCATCGGCGAAATATTTATTTAGGCGGAGCGCGACGACATCCCCAGCGCGTCTGACATATCGTACTTCCCTCTACTTTCTCCGAGAAACCGACCTGTCATCAGCCACACGTGCGACCGATCGGTTGCCGCATCAGCTGACAGGGTGTCCAGCGGTCAGGGAATTTTAGAAATCTGGAATTGTCAGGGAAAAGTCGCGAAATTTTACTATTTATCTGGATCTTTCATAATATTCTACATTTGGCCCAATAATTTGAATTTTTTATTAAATAAGTATAAACTTTTCCTTGACTCCCAGCACGCTAATTTTCTTAAAAATCGATTCATCTACAGCGTGTTCGTTAATTTATATTTTCATTGTCGTGTTATTTTATTTCAATGTGTTTGATACAGACAAAACTAAAACATTTGATATTACACATAATGCAGATTGTATAATTGATTTGAATTTGTTTTAACTTCCGAGCCTTTTTATTAACAAAAATATCTCAAGGATTTCATGATTTAACATTTAATTGATTTATTATATATATATGCAAATTATATATTTGGAAAAAATAATACTAAAATGTTAGGGAAAAAATTAATTTCTAGTCTTGGAAAATCTGAAAAGGTCAGGGAATTTTTTTCATTGAGTCTGTTGGACACCCTGGCTGTATCGCGTGACCGATCATTTTTAATATTGTCATTCAAAAACATAGCGATATTGTAACCGATATTTCCGAATGACATTTTCATTGTGCCGATATGTATTGTTGCGGTATATTTGCAGTAACTCGCTTGTTGCATCAACAACTATCTCTGTTATCTTTCGAAATTCGATTAATATGACAAGCTTAGATTTTATTTTATAAAGGGAGAATAAGGATTTTTTGGATTTCAGATTTATATATGTATAATAAATGCAACGTGTAATGCTAGATGTGTATACATTCAGGAAAATTCTTCCATTCTTCACGCGGAGAATTTTATTCCGGATTTTCAAATTTACATTTTTTTAACGAGAGAATTCGCTAAAGAGAAATTCAATAAAAATTTGCGGTAGTCACGTATAAGTCTAAAATATTGGATGCTTGGAGATATAATATGAAATATGATTAATTTATCACGGAAAAAATTAGCTACTATATAGGACTAAATTTTAGCTGTCCTTATATATTACACATAAAATTTAATTATCATGCCTAAATTAGCTATGCTAACTAAATTTCAGGTTGTAATGTAGGGACAGCTAAAATGTAGTTATGGCAGTGAATTTTTTTTCCGTGTTATTAATTACCTTCTCGTTGAAAATTCTTAATTCTAGATTTCCTAGAAATATATGTTCGAAAAATCATCAATAATATTTTAACATGTTTGTGAAACGTCTGAGTTGAAGATTAAATTTATCGGAATTATATCCCGGCTTCAATCTCTGTTCTTTAAATTGCTAGAAATTGTTTTGCTCGTACAGGAGGGATTTAGCTATTAATTTAAATTGTAGCGTAATACGAATCTTACGAGATATATAATACAGATTAAAGTGAAATTGCATCTCGTAGAAGTAATATTCGCCGATGGAAGCACCGATTACCATCGGCACACGCGATGACGAAGAAGAAGCCCCCGATGGTGTTTCAGGGCGTATCGATTCGTATAAAACGGCCGTTCGAGAGAGAGATACGCGATAGCTGCGCAAATTCTGTTAAATTTGTAGCCTTAGCGGCTATTAACTTTGTGTATACATTTGCGAGCGAGCATATACCTACGTACACGTCGTTTCCTGTTACGTGTATCCGCGATAAAGTTACACTTCGGGGAGGTCGCGGCATCGTTTTGCATCAACTGCCTCTTGAAACTCGGCTAATAATTCTCGCGAATGACATTACACTGCGCACGAATATAATATCTCCTCTCTTTGAGCGATAAGAAATTTGTTTGGCTAAAATGTCGAATTTGACATTAGCACCATGGCGCGTTGTCATTTTAATCCCTGCGCGGATAGTAAATTCCTCGGGGCTTCATATACGATACACAAAAAAATATGTGATATATGACATAAAGTATGTAAAATTATGTACATAAACAATAAATGTAAAATTATACGATAAATGATGAAAATGTATGCAATTTTATTATTTATATTGTAATTTTACACTTATTATTTATGTAATTTTACATATTTTTTTGTTACAATATATACGTTTCAGTGCAATCCTTTATCGCGATTCAACGTGAATTTATTTTTGTTTTTAAATACAAATCTCAATTTATATAATTTTATAATTATATATAAATATATATTATATATTTATAATATTTATATTATTATATTTATATATTTATAATTATAAATAATTTAATAATATCATATTTATTATATATTCAAAATTATTATTGTTATCATTCTGATTCTGCGTCCTTTGTCAAATTATTTTATGAATGTCACTATTTTACTATGTAAATGTTAGATTTCTTAGGTCTTTCTAGTAAATTGGAATTTGTGAACGAAAGCAAATGCGCATATATTTTCCTGCAATGTCTCGCTGTGAGGAAAGTCGTTGAATAGAATTGAATAAATTGAATAGAAGGTTCAAAGTATACAGAGAAGTCTTTGAAAAACACTGTTAGATTTGCATCTCGTGCATCCTCCCCTCTTTAATTTGTCGAATGCGCGAACGTAGATCGAGATCAAATCGTCCGTCGTCGTTTTCCCTCGCGATATGGACAGGCAGGTTCTCGTATAGTTGTTCAAACAGTTCGTATTTCCCCAGACGATTTCCGTATCTCAGCCAGATTGCCTAGAATCGAAGAGGAGGAAACCGCAGATAAGTATAGTAAGATCGCGAGAAGACAAACCTTAGTGAGGATAGTCCTCTCTTTCCCTCTTTTTTTCTTTCTTCCTCGGCGGAAGCTTTATTTTCGGGCTTTTTAAATATACATACTCTGCTCTTTCGGTTTGAACCGAGCTATAGATGCGTTTTTGATACTACACAGAGAGAATTTTCTCTTGGAATTTATCCCGAAAATCATGATAATCGTGGGACAATATGTGGTATTGGAAGAATTTTATTAAAGTTTCTCTGATTAATATTATTTTCATAACATTAATATTAAAATCTGCAATAAAATATAAAATATGTTTATTAATTTTATTATGTACACATTATTATTCTTTATTGTGGTAAATAATCAGAGAAACTCTTATAACATTTTTTCAATACCATATTGGTAATCAACAATTACCATGACGACGGGGTAAATTCTAAGAGAAAATTCTCTCCGCGTGGATACGATAATATCGAGATACAAACTTTAGCAAAAAAGTAAAAAAGTTAAAAATATAATATTTTATCTCTATGATGTAATACATTAAATAGTAAAAAAATTAAGATAGTTTTAACCAACAAAACTAATTACATCATATATTATCATGATAATTTCTTAATATTTATACTGCACATTACCTTTACATAACTTTCTAATATTAATTTATATTATATGTTTATAATATTAAATTATATAAAGAATTTATAATATTTTCAATGTTTGACAAATTAATGAATATCGTGCACAGAGAGATTTTTTTCTTCAAAACCCGCGAAATCATGGCAATCGTGAGACAATATTGAAAGAATTTTATTAGAGTTTCTCTGATTAATATTTTTATCACAAAAAGTGTGAATATCTACCACAATAAGATATAAAATATGTTCGATTAATTTTACTGTGTACATCTTAATATTTTTTATTGTGGTAAATATTAAGCAGAGAAACTCTTATAAAATTCTCCGTGTGTTATATACGAAAAAATCCACGATTCGAGACTTTACGCGTAATTTTCCGCTCGTTACATCGAAGAGGGTCAAGGGAGTAAAATATGATTTACAAGTGAGAAAATATACGATCCTTCTCTCACGTCTACTGCGATCATTTTGCTCGACAGATTTTTTACACAGAATCCTTTCTCTCATGATATCTTGATTTTAAGATTTTTCGAGGATTACGTCCATTTATTTTTCTCCAGCAAAAATTACAGAGGCTATCCTTCGTTTAACGCTCTGTTTAAAAAGAACGTTTTTTTCGCAAAGTTTTTAATTAAAACCCTGATTATACATCGTGCAATATTTTTTTGTGCATCTCGAATATTTTCCATATTTTTTCCCTTATTTGTGAATTTAATTTAAACAGCGGTAAAAAGGAAGTATAGAATGTTTTTTCGCCAGAGGCTCAGAGATACGCGGAAGGGTTCAATGTTTACGGGAATATTTAATTAACGATGCGTATACGGAAAAAAGAGAGGAAAAAGGAGAACATTCGCTTGGAGGAACGAATCATCGGAAAAAAGTCATCTTCGCGAGATTCGTCGCATGCGGTGATAACTGGGTCGTGCCAAGTTAGAGATCATTCATCCGCGAATAAATACACACATTCACACACACATACAAAAGTCGAGAAAAAGTCCGATTGGGCGGAAGACAGACAGGGCAAAAAGGGATGTACGGACTCGTCTCTTTTTGTTCCTTTCTCTTTCTCTCCCTCGTCTCGTTGAAGATCGAAAATAAAAGCCGCGGTCAACGTGGTAATATTGATTCAGGCCGGACTTGATTCGCGCGAACTTCACTTGAACCGGAACACCGCTGCCGTTTTAACTATCTATCCCAGCTCGTACTTTGTTTTCGGAATTGGTTTAAAAGTCACCGCAGGGAGTTCCCATTTTATCTCGGACCCTGAAAAAAAAAGGGGGATCGATCGAACGAAACGTACGCTTCTCGTCGGCCAAGTAAGTAAATTGAAATTAATGCCATTAATTGCAAATAACGATCACGCTGGGATAGTAAATTGGCAGAGGAAACGACGTTCGAATCAAGTTCTCGGACTTGGCGAAGAGGAGATTTTCAGAGACCGACCGCTAAATTCCGTCGCGAAAATAAACATATCTAGTGTCTTCGCTCTCGGTAAAAGACCGAGAAGTGAAACGCGAGCGCGATTGTCGAGGTATAAATTTCATTCGCAAATGTTACGTTAACGATAGTTTTCATGATTTGTCGTGTCGTAAAAATATATTTTCCGTCCCTCATCGCGGATTATTTACAACAGTTGGAGTTTTCGCAACGTTCAATCGAACGCGGTCGCGGATGCAAATTTCATTGTTCCGTAACTTCGTATAACTTCGAATTTTTCAGGGATAGTCATTCATTATTCTCATATACAGAGTGTCCCAGAACTGGCGGAAAAGTTTTTAATGGCAGATTCCTGGTATCATTTGCAGACGATTTTTCTTTAGTGAAAATATTCAGGGAGGCCATCATTTTTAGCATGTTCCCAATTTTCATTACGTATATATATCTTTATAACTTACCTTATATTAAAATTCTATTAAAGCCAACTCTATCTAAAATTAACTGAGGAATGTAGTTCTGTTAATATTTTATTTCCACAAAGCTTAGTTTCCAGAAAAGCTTTTATTTTCAACTGCTTGTAAATCGAAAATTATTGGTGTCGCGACATTTTCACTGAGGAAAAATCGTCTCCGAATGATACCAGGAATCTGCCATTAAAAACTTTTCCGCCAGTTCTGGGACACCCTGTATACAACGGGCGCGATTGTTCACACGAGAACGCGTTCGTATATATACTCTTGGAAAGACCTACCTACATGTAGACACAGAAATTGTTATTGCAACTCTGTACAATGACGGCATAGATATTATTCAGGATAGTCTGCTTCGCGATTGCTGATTTCAGTCGACAATGCGCAATCTTCGTGGCATACGTCTAATGAAGGACGCGTTATTATCACATTACATTATTACGTTTTCGTATTACATCGTCACGTAGCTATTTTGCGCGCGAGATTTTCCTCGCGTTTATCGTCACGTATTCTTAAATTTCCAATCGATTTAATCTACACATACACATCTGCGATCGTCGTTCCAATTCACATACAGAGAACTCGTAATATTTGCTGAAATCCCTGAAGCATGACGATTCAGAGTCAATGAAAAAAATTCGAGGAGCAATCGGAAAATATTTCGTCGGAGAAAGATTCGCTCTGTTAAATTAATGAATTGTCATTGAGGCATTTTTTTTTATCACAAAATTAATCGACGAGATAAGGATGAAAATCTGCAATTATTTTTTATTATTACGATTTATTCATTTTTATTTACTTTGGCAGCGTTTTTATAATCTTAATTTATTATTAGAGGCGCAGACGTAATGCAGCAAATTATTATTATTATATGCGATGAATATTGCAAAACTTTCCTGGCAAGTGTCCATAGCTCTCGTTTCGTAATAAATATAAACGTTATATCGATCTTCAAGGAATAGGTCTATCGATTGAACTCAGAGCTGTTCGTGTTTTTACGGAGCCTGTATATATGGTCGCTTTAGTTTTATTTGAAGATTCCGGTGGATGCGTCGCTTCGCGTTTCCGCCAAACGGCATCTTAAATTTTCCATAACCGTAAGAGCTTCCCTTAATAGGCGGGATCGCTTGTACTCCAAGTCCTGAGAATTGATTTCATCAATTCCAGCTCGTCTGCAATTCCACGATTTTAATTAAATTTAATAACCCAGAGATCTCGGTGCTGAATATTTTTGTCCGTGTCGCTTAAACTCGAAAAGTAGTCAGGTTCATTAAATGGAATGAAACGTTCCTTCCGTTGAATAACTATTACATCAAAAATTTCAAAAGTAAAATGTCATTAGACATTAACAGAAATTTGCATTTGAATGCATACATTGAATACAACATAAATTTAAAAAAAAAAAACATTTCATCTCTTAAAGTAAATTTATATTTAGTCTGTGAATTTTTTAAAATAATTTCATCTCCGAACGTATATCTTTAGGATGTAGCTCAATTATTTTAAATGAAATTAGCCGTATGGTGGTGGATTCGCGTGATATTTTTATATACGTTTTGCGTAACGCTGCTGTATTTCATGTTCAGAGATTAAGTTGTAATAATATAAAACGTACGAAGAAAGTAGTACAACAACTCTTACCAACATCGATTTGTCTGGCAGTAAAATAATTCACAATACCCGTCGACTCTGGGAATGACGGCCCAACTTCCGGATGTTGTTGCAGATCCTTGGCGCTAGATGAATTATAGACGTCTCTACTTCGGGAAAACGCCACTCTGTTCCTTTCCTTTCTCATATTTTGTTTATTCCTGCGTGCAAAAAACGTACAGCGTGCAAATATTTATAACTATGTGACCGCGCACGTAAGCAATAACTCATTGCGATAAAATAAATTGAAAAATACGGTCGATGGAAGATAAATATATGCGCAATTGTAATGTTGCACCGAAAACGAGAATGCACTATTATAGAAATGGGAATGTAATAAATCGAAACGTATATGATAACCACAATTCCTCTTCCCCCTGTCTGTCAGCAAATGTCGATCTCGATTCTCTTAGAGTACGAAGAAGGAAATGAGTCTCATCTGTCATCGGAGATAAATTACGTTTCTTTTTCATAATTATTATTTATGACGAATCAAACTTGAAATGTAACCGCGGAAAAACAATTATAAATAATAATACTCTATCTTTAAAGGACCCCGCACTATAGAATTCAATGGAAAATGAGTGATAGTTGTAACAAAATTATAAATAAATTGTAGTTATTATAAATAGTTATGACACATAATTTTATTAAATTCAAGAACCTCTTACTAATTTTATATAAAATTAAATCGTGGTGAAATCAACTGGTTTTCTTATGTAGCTACAGCTTATCATCCGCCGAACAAAAAATGTAATAAGCTTAAAACTAAATAATAGGTGCTGGTTACTGATTTACAGCCAATTAAACATGAAAAACTCGCGCTTTGCGAGATGTTTAACTGGTTGTAACTCGGTAACTGTCCATTATTTAGCTTTGAGGCTATTACATTTTTTTGACCAGAATATGCTTTAAATTACAATACTATATCAAAAATTTCACCCCAATTCAATGGAAATCCATTTTCCATTGAATTATATAGTGCGAGGTCTTTTCATATAAAAATGTTGATATACATTTATACATATGTATATACAGGGTGTATCTAAATAAATGCGAAAAATTTTAGGAGGTAATTCTTTTCTAGTCGAAAATTAAAAATTAAATATATATATATATTTTTTTTAAATATTAATAAATATCCTTTTTATTAATGGAAAATATTCAATTTTTATTTTTTTAATTTGTCTGAAATTTGAGAAAAAAAAAATAAAAGTTTAATTTTTAATCAGGAAGGGATGTAAGAGTACGTATATGTTTGTATAAGAAATCCGTCTTAATTTTCGACAAAGAATCATCTAAAATGTTTCACTTATTTAGATGCCCTCTATAAATTTGATATTGTCTCGGAGGAGATGAATTTCTGCTGTCAAGTTGCGAGTGCATTTTTATTTTGACTCGAGGATTGCGACGTAGAATACTATATCCCGTATGTGCGACGGATCTTTAGAATGAGGCCGAGATGTATTTACATACAAGTGAGAAATCCTTGTGATACGCTTATATTACGCGACGTGCGAATAACGGCGTCAATAGGTCAGAGGTGCACGGAAAGTACGGGGAGAGATCGACGGGAGATCCGCGTAACGAGAGAGGGAACGTAACCGCGTGTGCGTTCCTAAAAAAAGAAAAGGAAGGAAGGAAAAACGGATAAATCGATTGACTAAATTAACGCCGGCTTGTGGAACGAGGCGCGCTTAAATAGCGCGTATGCAAAGTTGTTGCACGACGTTCCTGAGGAAGAAGGAGGGACCAGTTCGCGAATCTCGATCCTCGACCAGTGTTGGGTAGTATCTAGATACATTTTGTGTATCTGAGTCTGTGTGCTTTTTTCAGATACATTTTCACATATTTTTTTAATAGCCCAATTCTTTAAATTTTTAAAAGATCAAGACTGCAAGTTATTAACATATCCAATGTTGGGTAGTGTCTATAGATACATTTTGTGTATCTGAGTCTGTATCTGAGATATATTCGAATTGAAGTATCTATATCTAGAACAAAACATGATATCTGTGTGTGTGAATTGCTTTTTTCAGATACATTTTCACATATTTTTTTAATAGCCCAATTCTTTAAATTTTTAAAAGATCAAGACAAGACTGCAAGTTATTAACATATCCAATGTTGGGTAGTGTCTATAGATACATTTTGTGTATCTGAGTCTGTATTTGAGATATATTCGAATTGAAGTATCTATATCTAGATACAAAACATGATATCTGAATTGCTTTTTTCAGATACATTTGCAGATACATTTTCACATATTTTGTTGAATAGTCCAATTCATTAAATTTTTAAAAGATCAAGACTGCAAGTTATTAACATATCCAGTGTTGGGCAGTATCTAGATACATGTATCTAAATACAGTATCTAGATACATTTTGTGTATTTGAGATATATTCGAATTGAAGTATCTCTATCTGTATCTAGATACAAAACATGGTATCTGAATTGCTTTTTTCAGATACATTTGCAGATACATTTTCACATATTTGTTTTTAATAGCCCAATTCTTCAAAAGATCAAGACTGCAAATTATCAACATATTGTCAACAAAACAGGTTGAGCGATTATTAAGCATTGGTCAAATAGTACCATGGCGAAATAGTTTGAGTAAAAATATTAATAAAGATGTCCCATCTTTTCAGTCAAATTCAGTACATTTTGTGCATATTACCATTATTATCATAAAATATAATTTATAAGTATCTGAGATACTTTTCAAGTATCTGAGTACCTGTCATCTACATATACATTTTAATTTGTGTATCTGTATCTAGATACAGATACATGTATCCTACCCATCACTGTTCTCGACTAATCGATCTCGAGACTTAGAACGCGGTATGTATTAACCATCTAGTCCTTTAGTACAGGACATTGTCGTCTCGCGAAGGAGAAAAGTTATCTCCTGACGAAGGACTGGCTCGTTGCCAAGCACGTTGCAAGAATTCGCCGTCTTTGTCCCGCGGGCTCCTCCTCCAGCATCCAAGGAGTTGTCGACCTATTCTATTCTGACGACGATCGTGTTGTCCTTTCGGACGTAATGACGTTTGCAAACACAGCCTGCCAACCGAGAACCCGTCGGCTATTCCGCGACGGCGTTGAATCGACGAGAGAATCGGAATATCGGAGGGAATTATTTCGCGCTCCTTCTGCCTCTCAATAAAGTCTTTGTGAAATGACGAATAAAGCGCACTTTCGAGCGCGCGAGATCGAGAGATATTATTTAAGAATTAATAATAATTAATAGATACAATATAATATATAAATGAAATATATATATTATATAAATAAATAATATATATAATACTGTGTAAATAAAATATTAAGCGAAAATTAGTGTAATAATGTTGATTCATATTAATAAATTAATAATATATGAGTTAGCAATAAATTATAACAGTTATAGCGAGTATTATACGAACATACGTTCGATTGTAAATATTGCTTAATTACATTATTCTGATCTCGATGAAATTTTAAGAACGAACGATCGATATATTAGACGATCTGAAATAATTCTACATAAAGTTGGCATTTGCAAATTATATTGCAAGGATGCAGCAAGCACGCGAATTCTCTCAGGAATACAACAATAATCTCTCTACGTGTCTTAATAAATCGTAACGGGATTCGTATATATGTGCAAGTCCGCGTAAAATCGTCCACAAAGTCAAGTATCATAAAAACGCGACAGAAAAATTTATAGATCTGTAGCAGGCTCGAGCTCCTATATATTTTTTTAGTCCTTTCAGTCCCTTAAGGTTTAAAATTTACGACATTGTATCTCTCGCGTTGCGCCTCGGATGATGAAAAATCGTGGGGCGAGAAACAATAAAAGTGAAACGCGGCCGGGGTAGGGTTGCTCTTTCTCTCTCTCTCTCTCTCTCTTGAAGGGTTCAAATGAATTTTAACAAATGGAACGTTTGTCCCATCCGGTGATCGGGTCTCACCTGTACGCGCTCTCATTGATCGAGTACTCCGATTCTTTCGAGAAATTGCACATTCGACCATCCAAGTGGATAATGTACGAGCAGGAGGCCACGGCCGCCTCGAATGACTCTCCAGCTGGAACAAATTTTATCGCCGTTTTTTGCACCATAGTACGATTCTTTCAAGAGCACGTTCGAGCATTAGATTCTTGTTAGACTATCTAAAATTCATTTAGATAATAGTTCAATATTTTTTTAATCTTAGAATTAACAGAATTGCCATTTCTTCAGAACTTTTTTACGATTGTTAAGTAATACAAGCACTACTTTCGAATTAATTTCGTGATTCTCATTTCGATCTCTCTATTGATATATATATATATATATATATATATATATATATATAATATTAATATATATATAAATCTCTATTAATATATATAAATATTTATAATTACATAATTTTGTAAAAAATGGAAGAGAGCTTTTTTTACACGATTATTTCGATCATAGATGACGTGTTGATTTATCAGATATATCTTTCCTCTTGAAGCTTCTCTTATTGAATTATATTATCACGAGAAGAGTATTTTCAAAGAAAATAGATTTGATATAGAAATCAAATTTTGATAAAATACCAGTCAATCCAAAATTGTTGTTCGATACATCAAGAGATAAGATTTTGAGCTCCACACAACCTGAAGCTAAGACTCCTGCGAGCGCTATACCGGCTTCAGATGTTAATCCACATCCGCTGATGTTCAAAGTTTCCAAAGTTTTGTTTCTCACCAGAACTGCAATAATAAAAAAATGACAAGTTAATCAAGCAAATGTAAATGTAGAGATTTTCTGAGATGAAAAGCGTTATTTTCGCAAGAGTTTTATTCAGTGTTGTGCTTAGATGATTTTAAAATTAGTTAGATAAAGATGAGATAAAAATATGTAAATTCATTTTAGATAAGATGAAGATGATTTTGTTTTAAATATATCTAGATTAATTTTCTAGATAATAATTTTTAAGACTGCTTATATAAACACAGTTATAAAAAAAGTTAAAAATTATAAAAAGGATATAAAAATATATGTATTCATATTTTTATTTATAAATTTTTACTGCTTAAGTTTTATTGTTAAAGTAATTTTATGTGCTATGATTCTAAATCAAAATTACCTGAAAATTATTCTAGATAATTTTGCAAAAATAATTTTTTCTATCTAAGATGCAGATATAGATAATACATATTTTTATTATCTATATAAAAATAAGATGACGCCAAAGTTTTATTTAGATGATCATGTATATAATTTTATTTTGACAACAGCAAACACTGGCCTTATTATTAGCGCGATATAAAAAATAGAGTGGAATCATCCTGAAATTAATTACTATTCAGCTATTAAATTTAATTTTCCCTCCGATTATATAATCTGAACGGCAGTCGAAGTTTTTTAACGACCCCCAGAAAAACTGTCAGGCTCGAAAATTAACGCTGGATGTATCTTTTGAAAGTTTTTATTCATACATGCAAAATTGATTGCACAATTTGGATAATGAGCACGGCCCGTGTATTGCACATCCGGGAACATACATACACATACGTGTATATATCTCTGAAAAATTGCGACAGGTGATTTTGCACTTTTAATGGCGAGTGCTATTGCCCTTTCATGCATTTTTATATATGTAATGGGAGTTTCGGTCACGTTCCGCGCGCCATAACATGCGATCTGTATGCACGCGCATGCCGCGATTTGCTATTCAGCTGGCATTTCTTTAAATAATTCAGCATGCCGCTTATGCCACGCTTTCTCGACTCGCGGGTCGATTATGCTATGCTAATGTTTCGAGATTATATGGAATTCAGCTATTTCTTTTAATTGTCAATGGGGAGCAGCAACTCGCGACCTTGTCTCCTAGAAGAGATCATAGATAGAGCATTCCGTTCTTTCGGTTTACGTACTATCAGGGCGACACGACATATCCATTGTTTCAAAGTAAAATTCAAGATAAGAATACCTTTTGCACTTGGAATTTTCAGCGTTACATTTTCATATCTATAAGCATTTTCCGCGCGTAAAGTAACGTTATCGATTAAATTTCGCAAAGATACATATTAAAAGACGCGTAATTTAATTTCGTTTTTCGAAATAATGAAAAAAAAATATTCACCGACACTTGCTATCTACCTCTGTGAGAATTATATTCGAGAATACAGAACGTATAAATTTTTCGTCGATCCGATTTTATTCATTTGATCATATATATATACGTATGATAGATATCGGCTATTCGAGAGAGAAAGAGAATGGAATATGAAGAATTTTCCATTATTTGGCGAGAATGCAACGCATTCATATATACACGAACGCCACGAATAAAGCGGCACTACACGCAACATTAAATTTCAATTTACTTCGGCGTGCTTTATATTATCCAAGCACTAAATTCCACGGCAAACAAATGGATAATTTCCGGAGTGGCGCTACGTTCTCAAAGAAATAAAATAATCGTCCATATATATTGTTGTTTTAAGATAAAGAAACGGGAAGAGAATCGTTAAATTTAATCGTGCGTCTATATATATTTACACTCATCGCTTTATTTCTCTCCTGACAAGATAATTACGTTACAACGTAGGTGATGAATTGAGCACTGAATTGTTTATAGAAAATTACATACATATATACATATACGTGCTATTTAAAACGGGCAACTAAAAATTGAAACATCGGAAGAGTCCAAGTACGCACTGAAAATTTATTATCTCGCACATTTCTCGATTTTATCAAAAGATAGATCTGAAAGTTACCTAAGACTTATCTAAGAGTTTATAAGTTAGGGGATACATAATCCGACAGTAAATTTTAATGCATTTGCTAGTTCACTGCTAAGCCATTATATTCATGTATTTTCCGCGACGGAAAAAGTTCCCGAAGACTTTTTTAAAACTCGTCGATCTTTTCATCGCGAACCTACCCTAGCTCAAAGAAACGAGTTAGATTCTTTGTTGATATACGGAATATTTTATTCAAAGTTTCTCGAGGCCAAACAATATTTTAATCGCGAAACTTTTTCTATATTTTCTTTATCTTACAGATCTGGGAAGAAAGAGAGAAATGACTAGTCTTCTTCTCTCTCTTTCTTAAGTCTAAAATTAAATTGTTAAATTGTTGACTTCATTATCAGCTTCTCAGGAAATAAGCAAGGTATCTAGCGATCAGAGAAATCTGGAAAACCGGGCATTGTCAGGGAATTTTATAAATCTGGAATTCTCGGTGAAAAAAAGACAGGTTTTACTACTTATCTGGATTCTTTCACATTATTCTACATTTGTCTCAATAATTTGAAATTTTTTATTAAATAAATATAAACTTTTTCTTGACTCCCAGCACGCTAATTTTTTGTGCTGTTAAAAATCGATTCATCCACAACGTGTTCGTTAGTTTATATTTTCATCGTCGTATTATTTTATTTCAATGTGTTTGATAGAGACAAAACTAAAAAAATTTAACATAATGCAGATTGTATAATTGATTAAAATTTTTTTTAAGTTCCGAACCCTTTTATTGACAAAAATATCTCAAGGATTTCATGATTTAACATTTAATTGATTCCTCGTATAGATATATGCAAATGATATATTTGGAAAAAATAATACTAAAAAGTCCGGGCAAAAATTAATTTCTGGAAAATCTGAAAAAGTCAGGGAACTTTTTTCATTGAGTCTGTTGGACACCCTGATAAGGATATCTACCTTTAAATTTGACAGAATTTCGCTTTCTTTTCTCTCGAAAATATTCAGCATTGTCGCTTGATGTATGATCGATATGATCGATGAAAAAGGCGGCATTAGGAAAACGCTTACGTGGACTTACGAGCGCATACGTGATGGGCTCCCTCGTCTAGCAGAGGGTTCAGTCTGAGGTCGAAATTTTTCAGAGCGCACGAACTCGCCTTCAATATTCCATGAACGACGCCGGCCACTCCGATCGGTCCTATGTTGTTGTTCGTCAAATGCAGAGTTCTCAATTTCCGATGCATCGACAGAAATTCGCCCACTGCGTGCGCACCGGTGTCCATCAAATTGCAATGCGACACATCCAGTTCTTCGATCTATATCGGAGAAAAAGGGAAAGAGAGAGCGAGAGAGAGAATTGTGAAACACGTATTTTGCATTGTGTGCGAATTGTATATATGTATATATATATATATATGTATGCGCGGTGAGTGAATTGAATAAAATTCCACCATTTTGCAGCGAAAAGAGAAATTGTGACTATATCGTTCTCCAAATATTATCTATAGCAATAGATACTGATAATAGATACTGAATGGCATCTATTACCTTGCATATAATGGATACTGAATAGATAACAATATAATAGTTATTGAACGGTATCTGGCGATAGATACTGAAACGGTCAGACAGTATCTATTATTTTTCGTTTTGTTTTCACGATGAAAAAATATCGAGGCAGATAACATTTGCAGGCGCGACTTCAATTTAACTTTTTTTATAAAAAAAAAATTAATAAAATAAAATAAAAATGTGTACCTTTAAAATCTTGAATCGACTGTAACGCGGCTTATACAAGGAAATTATTCACTAACATTATCGTTCGATACTATTCCTTGAAGAATAGCAGCGATTCGGGGCCGATCCAAGTTGCTGCGGGTTAAACTGAATTTCTTCAGTTTTGGGGTAGCTTTAATTCCTTCCCCCAGACTTATGCAATCCTCCAGGGAGAATCTGTTCGAGCGATAAATCCCCTTATCGATTGTATATCCTGAACACGGGGATGAATTCTCCTCCCGCTCGCTAAACTTACTCGAAATCCCGCCACTCAAAACCGTCGTCCATGTAAATCATACCAAAGTTGAGGTAAATTTCGGTGAGGTGTGGAAATTGCGGTAGTATAATTGCCATATGAATGTGATGTGCGATGTCCTCTTCCAGAGCAGATTCGTCGTCCTCGTCGTCGACTCGCTTGATCTGTTTCCTGTAAATAATTTCGGATAATGCGGATATAACACCGAACGCGATCCAATCAATTTTTTTTTGTCGACAAACGCGTAACGAAGCGCGGTGTAATGAAATGAAATTTTCGACGTAGGACGTAAATATGACAAAAATCTGATGATGAATTTATTTTTTATTAAAAAAAAAAAAAATAGATTTTCCCGCTAATTATTTATTAATAAAAATATCGCTGGACGTTTTGACAAGAGTTTACCGGGGAGCGATTAAAAAAGTTTTAATTTCACGATAACTCTTCATTATAATTCCACCGCTGTGTATTTATGCGCTTGTCATATTTATCCCGAGTTTTTTTACATTATACGCCCGTATATATGCGTGTATAAATCAAGCCTCAACGAGGGATGGAAAGAGGGAGGCGCAGTATTTTTTAATACGGGGAAAAAATATTTTACGTACTCTCGGCGTCGCGTAATAAACTGTCGGCGTGTGTAACTGTTCAGCGTATGCAAAAAATTAGTCCGAGTGTCGTTACTCAACGGCGATTTATTCGCGGGACAGTTAATGTATTAGAGCGAGAGTCGGGGCGGCTTTGATCAATATTGGACGATGGATTTACGCTATACACACGTATGCATCGCGTATGTAGAGGCACGATAGCACGATAGTCGCAGTGAATAATTGAAGAACACGCACATGCCTAGCCATATTAACCGCCACGTATATGATGGAGATATATGTCGGATGTACTAGATTGATACGAAATGGAATTTCATGTATAATGAAATACGTATGCATTGAAAGAATTCATATGTTCGAGAGGTTTGTGTACATTAATTAATGTAACATATTATTTACGTCTGTCAGGAATAACATTTTGCGCCGTGTATGTATTTTTCAAAGAATATTTGTCACTATTTAAAACAGATATTAAATTATAGTAACATATCTTTGTAAAGAATTGTCTCTAATGTGAGCTTCTTTATTTTATTGATTGCTAAAATTGCTTTGTCAATATTTATTTTTGTTCAACTATTTAAATTAGAGAAAATATTGTCTTTTCATTCCGATTACATAATTGTTTTCATGAAATATTGGATTTTTTTAATTGCGTGAAATTATTAATTATTTTAATTAATTTGCTTATTCTTTAAATTGAATTAAAAAAGTCCTTTTCTACAAATCAAAAATATTTAGTTGAGAGTTCAAAAATATTTACTTTAAATTATGTAAGATTTACATGGTATTTTTTCACGCCTTCTTTTTATACGTGTTACATAAAAGACACTTTTGAAATATATGTATATTTTGCTTATAGCTATTGACTCTGAATCGAGGAATTAAAGGGAAGAAATAAAATTCAGATATGTCGCGATAAAAAAAATCCATTCGCAGTCCAAATAAAAGCGGAGATAAATCTTACTAGCGGATTTACGGATCGCTCTAAAAAGGGAGCAGTCCGGTGTGATCTGAGAAAATTACTTTCCTTGAAATCTCTCGTGGCTTCTAATTAAATGAGACTCCGATCTCCATGTTCGCCTTCGTGGATAAGACTTCTCTTTGCTTGCAACTTTGCTTATTAAAAACGTATACGTTACGCGTAATGAGGCGCTTTCTTAAAATTATTAATGCGCCGAATCGCAAAAAGATTTTCAGAAAAAGATCCATTATCAGTTTAAATTGGTTTTAAAGTTTGAAAGTTTCGACGCGAGTTAGAATTGTGTAGAAACATGCACAAAGAATAAAAAGTGGATTTAAAGCAAATAGAATTGTAAAACGTTTTATATATATATTGTAATTTTGATAAAAATCATTATTTTAAAGTGAAATGTTTTGATATTTTTTAGCTGCAGTTTTAAGTCAATTTTGTTTTAATATATTTATGAATCAAACTCAATTGCCGAGAAAAATGTTGAAAATATTAAAATGGTTAAAAAGGAATAATGGGGTTATCACACGGACAAATATTTATCTTATTTCATTTAAAAAATAAAATTTTTCCTAAAGAAGAAATGATGTACCTACAGTGCCCTTTTCGTTGTAATAAAGGTTAGTAACGCATACAAAATAAAAATTATATTTTTAAACTTTGCATAAAGTTCGCCATTACTATACGCTTTTCAACGTTAATAATATCTGGAATCCTGTAAAATTTCGCGTGTATGTAAAAGTTAATTAATTTTTTTTGTTCTGGAAAGAGTAAGAGAGAGTATGAGAAACCATTTCACTTATTCCGTCCGGGATTAGTTTCGCAAGCGCTATCGCGGAATTCTTTCCCGTATTACATACCTGTTCCAACTTCGTTACAGCGGCAATAAGAGACCATCTCCATTCCGCCGACTCTACGACCGTAACTATGTAAATTTACCTTCGGTACTTTTTAAACAGTGCCCCTGTTCTCAACAACATTTTATAAATGTGGCCATAAAAGGAAATGAAATAAAACTGGGATGACAGAAAACATTCTTTTCGGTGCGCACGTTCACAAAAAACGCTTCAAATATCATCCCGCTTTTTTCCGAACATATACTAGAAATTTCGCACACACACACACACACACACATATATATATATAATCGAAATTACACAATACAGGAAAAAATTCCGCTCGCGAGATTTTTGATATCTATTAGTTTGTAATACATCATTATTTATATTTATATTTTTGAGATATATATATTAATATATAGGGTATTTTCAGGTCATTAATAATTACGTTTGCATGTGTAAGAGTAGTACCATAATTATTAATTAAATATAAATTTCACGGTGAGATTATAAAAAAGGGGAAATGTCCTGCTCATAGATTCCCCTGTCGTAACTTCCGTCTGAATTATTTTCTACTTTGTAAGTAAACGCTTGTTAGCCAGTAGAATCAACTGTCACACATATCAGCCTGGCCGCGTTATGTTGTAATTTCGCGCGAAAATTTACACCGCTCGGGTTCTAAAACTGCTAAACGGCCGCGGCAAATTGCTAGCGTTGTATATCCCGCTGCGTATAATTAGAATCCTTAACACGCCTTAACAAGTTTATTCGCCCGCGAGTTCGTCACGTTTAGATTTTGATAAACTTGGCGTGGTAAGCACAGATTTGCATATAAGTATAGCTTTTAATAATCGCAGGAACGTGTTCGCTCGATAACTCGAATGAAGGTGATGTTATAATTGTCAAATTAATATTAAAATTATAATTGTGAAAGATCGAAATCTCTTCCTTAATAGAAAATCTTGAGAGACACAAGTAGCTTTTATGCAATACAATTCTGTGGATAAATATTTTTTTGCGTGACGTAATATTTCACATGGAGGAATCTCTCGATGCACGTCAGTTCCGAGATTTTTCGCTGAACGACGTAGCGACGTCGAAAGTTTTCGAAATGGAATGAAAGCAATGTGGGAGTTCCAAACAGAGAGGAAAGAGATTGAATCTCTTTCGAAGGTAAACAAACGAATCGGTCGCAAATATTCACGCATAGCAGTAAACGAAGGCACTGTATATCCGCCAATTGAGTAAAACTGATTGGCAGTGTCAGGAGAGAGACAGGACAATCCGTTTGATCTCCCAGGCGGTTGGAACTCGCACTTTGTAGAACTCAATTTGGAGCCCACGTTGATAGATAGGTTTTAAATAGCTACTGCTAATTTGGAGACTAATTCAGGGTGTCTAGCGGTCAGGAAAATCTGGAAAACCCGGCATTGTCAGGGAATTTTAGAAATCTGGAATTGTCAGGGAAAAGTCGCGAAATTTTACTATTTATCTGGATCTTTCACAATATTCTACATTTGGCCCAATAATTTGAAATTTTTTATTAAATAAATATAAACTTTTCCTTGACTCCCAGCACGCTAATTTTCTATGTTGTTAAAAATCGATTCATTTACAGCGTGTTTGTTAATTTATATTTTTATAGTTGTATTATTATATTTCAATAAAAAAGGTGATTATTTAAATAGTTTATAGTGGCATGTTTGTTTCAATTATCATACATAATGCAGATTGTATAATTGATTCAAATTTTTGTTTTAACTTCTGAACCTTTTCATTGTTGACAAAATATCTCACGAATTTCATGATTTAACATTTAATTGATTTATTATATAGATATCTGCAAATTATATATTTGGAAAAAATAATACTAAAAAGTCGGGGAAAAAATAATTTCTGGTTTTGAAAAATCTGAAAAAGTCAGGGAATTGTTTTTAGTGAGTTTGCTGGACACCCTGTTGAAGACTAATTTCCCCATGGGTATTTGCCCTTTGGAATCATTAAAAAAATTAAGAATTGACTCTCTCCTTTTGAATACATGAATTTATATATATTATACTAGAATTTATTTGCATATTTAATGTAAAAAAAATAAAATTCAAGAAAAAATAAAAAATGAAAGACAAAAAAATGAATGATGCTCCCTCCTGGGAAAATTTCTGCGGACGCCCATGAATTTTGGATGTCGCGACGACATTGCGATTCAAATCGAGAGAGATCGACTCCGATATATCCGCGATTTTCCGAGGTGTGTATCTATGGGTGCGATTATAATTGGCCTCCTAGATACTCCGGCCAATTATAGAACCGGCCGCCACGCTTTCGCGCGATATTTACACGCGGGAGTCCATCGCACTTCTCCGGATCTTCAAGTGCAAGCACTTACAGTTTTAGCCGACAAACTGACCGCCTCTAATAATAATTCTCGAATCTCTCGGCCGGGCGTAAATACCACGTTTATAAGCGCGAATTGCGATTGAGAACGATATGTGAGCGCAGATATCTGTGCTAACTATTCGACGCGATATGATCCATAAATACAGATTAATTTTTCATCAGCAAGTCTCTCGGCAAATTTTCGTGCATCTGTACTTTAACGAAATCCGTCTGTGAAGAGATATTCATGATATCTGACTTTGAAGTTATAATTAGGAAGATGAAGCTTCTGCTTCGAGATATAAAATTTAGAATAATTACTGTAAATTTTTCACTCGCGTTTCATGAAATATGTATTATAAAATAAAAAGGTCAAGATTCAACAAAATTTTGAGTAAAAGTTTATGATGAATAAAATTAATGAATGATACGAAAAATGAATGAATAGAATACGTAAAATTTTTGTACAGTCTCCTTTTAGAAAATTGTTCAAGATGTACGTAAATGTCAATTTTTTTACGCACATAAATCTTCATGAGAAGACCGCAAATCTGTTTCTCCCAACTGTGGATACACACAGTTGTTCTGGTTTACCTGTGATTGTTTTCTCGCGCACAAAAATTAGTTGGAGAATTCGGTAAGTGAACTCGTCTTACTTGGTTGGCACGAGAGAGCGAAGTCTTACGACGTGTATGTAGTCCTTGAGGAGAGTCATTAGGTTCTCGCATTCCTCTCTTTGGGCCTCGAAGTAGCTCGCGTGCAAAGTTTCCAGATATTCGGCCAAGTGGCGCTCGCAATATAATCGTCGCCATGAACCGCCGTATTCGTTCGGATCATTGTGTTCCCACCTGCGTTAATAGAGAAATTTAATTGCTCGAACACGTGTTTTTAATGTCAATTTATATAACTTCGAACATTTTCAATTAAATACAAAATCAGGGAAAGAGCTAATAAAAGCTCTAGACTACGTAACAAACTTATTTTTTTTAAGTCTCCTTTAATCATTTTAAACGTTTCCATTCTTTCTTTAGACCATCTTCAGCGGATCGACTCGAAAGAAAATGATGAATAATATTAGTCGATACCTGATTTAGTACTTATTATAGAACCTTTTCAATTTCTAATTAAGAAAATTAAAATTGTGTTATATTTTTACGAGAATAAATATCTTCGTAAAAATAAAAACATTTTAATTATATAAATGTCATCTAAGACAGCTAAAACCACAGAAATTAAAACGAGACAGATTATTAAAAGATTAAGATAATATTAAAATCTGACCAACTGAAAGATGAGAAAGGAAGAGAGATTGAGATAAGATTGAGATCAAATTAGGGTCAATTAACGTTGAATAAATTGGACCGTAATTAAAATGTGTAATTACGACTTCACGTAGGATTTCACGCGATAATAGTACCTACTCGATCTCTCGTGCTAAATTTTGCGTATAATCTCGATAGATCGACAGACAAGCACATTATCTACCTGTACAATGACCATTCGTCCTTTATTTCAGATAATAGTTCTTTTTTTCAACTAAGCTATCCTTTTCAGATTTATTCATTTTTTCAAAATTTAATTTTGTCCTTTATATTCCAATTTTATTCTTTATTTTTTATTTACAAGTAGTGTTTCAAAATGTCATACTATAACGTGAAAAGTTTTACGACAACACTCGACAAATGTCAAAAATTTCATGCAAAAGCGACATTAATTATTTGTAATAAATTTTAAATGAAAAGAATACGTGATAGATTACAGTTATCTTTTTTTTGTGCTTGCCAATTTTGGTCGCAAACTAATTTGGAAACATGTTGAAACAAACGCTAAAATTTTCAAGCTTGCCCTTTATTTTCTCTTTGATCATCGTATCTGTCTCACCTGTCCTTGGCCGCGCGTTCCCAATAAAATCCGTCCCCGATTCTCGTTATCGTGAGCTCAAAAGGGAGATCGGTCGGCAGCGTTTCCAGGAGCACGTCTCTGTCGACGCACGTCGGCAGATCCCCCAGAACGGGATTATCCTTCCAGATCGAGACTATGACGCGAAGCGCGAGTATCTTCAAATCGGGGATTACGTCGTCGTCCCAGGAGGTGTCCTCCGTTCGCAAGGTCCTTCCTTGCTCCTGGGGCAACAGCGACGTCTCCGGCGAGCACCTGCGAGCCAATTTTTTTTAGGATAATTGATTATATCGTGTCCACACGATTGTGTCATAATATTTTTTCCTCTTTTTTACAGCCCTTTAAAGATAAAAAAATGGCAAAAATAAAGAACTAACAAAGTGACCTAATTTTTAAAATTTTTAATATTTTTTTTATTCTGGTACCTGTTAGCTGAAGACATACTAATTAGAAATTAATCAAATTCTTGATGTTGCCAGTCAATAATTAAAAGGATAAATAAATTGTTTCGATCAATACTGTCACAAAAAATAATGATTATTTCATCACTGTTCGACAAGATGTTTTATTCGCACAATAGTATTCACGGTTATTAATTTTAAGTACACTTGAGAAGAACCAAAATCCATGGTTTAACCGTTGTGCGGTGTTTATTAAATATTTATTAACCAATATTGGTCGAAAACAATCATTTATCCTTTTAATTAGAAATTATGTTGAATTTTTTGTTCCAAATGAACCGACCCAATCATGCACGGAAAGAATTTGCTTTTAGAATTTACCTTGATCGTGGGATAATATGATATTGGAAGAATTTTATAAGAGTTTCTCTGATTAATATTTACCACAATAAGTTATATAAAATATGTTTTATTAATTTTACTATGTACATATTAATATTTTTATTGTGATAAATATATTAGAGAAATTCTAATAAAATTCTTCCAATATCATATTGTCTCACGATTATCAGGATTTTTAGAGTGTTTTCATTTTTTTTGTACCAGAGAAATTTGTAAACACATTGTAGATACTAATAAATATGTAGACAAAATTTCGAAAAAAATAACGCTTATACTAGAAAACCCCCTTAAGCGAATATACGACGTTATATCCCACGTCTGAATAATCTTTACCGTAAACAGCTGTTCATTTTGAACGGATCATCGCGTTATAATATAATACTATGTGTGTGTTATAGGATTACATTGTTAAAATTTAATATTATTTTATGAACTGCTTTTGTGCCGTATATTTTGTTGTAGAGAAATCTCGCGTGGGTACGCGGAGATCAAAATATATACGTGACGAGAAAATGATAAGGGAAGATAACGCGGAATGCTCTAGTTTTATTCCATTATACTTTATTTTACCTGTAAGCGGCCACAACGTTCTTCGATATCGTGTGCGGAATCCTCATTGTTCATTGTTATTAGTTTCTGCACAAAAAATATATATGAAAAATATAAAGAGCTTCACTATACTAGCTTCATAAAATTTTATTAATTGAGATTATTAATTAAGATTATTAATTGAGATTATTAATGATACACACGCTCGCTCTGTTTCGATAGTCTCTCATTCGATATACATATGCAAAAGTATGCCTAATTAATAAGGATATATTATTCATTAGCAATTAGCTTTTAGCAAACTATTTGATGCGATCCAATTTCTCCAAGTTAAAACGGTGCATGTGATTTTGCGCTTGGTTGCATGGAAGAACTAGTATCCCGGACCAATGTATACATATACATATATTCTCTGAAGCCACAAAATAACACAACTCGGTCGCTTGTGTCCGAGTAAATGGTCGGTGGCGTATAATGTATAGAGTGTCCCTTAATCCCGCTCTGATAAAACGCTCGCGGAAACTGAGTGCGATCATTTTTCACGATCTTTTCCCTACCCTTTCTTCTTCTTCCAGGAGTGTCCCGAGGGAGTGGTGCACGAGGACTCGTTCAAGGACATTTACGCGAAATTCTTCCCGCACGGCAGTGAGTTCCAATTAAATAACAGCCCGCGTTTTTGCGTAATTAGTTAATGGCCACCCCTCATGCGAATTGCAGACTCCAGTCTCTACGCCCACTACGTGTTCAAGGCCTTCGACGTTAATTGCAACGGGGCCATCAGCTTCAGGGTAATTAAGTCTCTCGTGTAATATAGTCCTTTCATTCATTTTTAATCGTCCGTTATGCTCCTGCTACGCCGCGTTTATCTTAAATGAATGACAACGCGTCATCCTCTTTCCTGCTGGTGTATGCGAGGAACTTTTCCTCGCAGCGTGTCTCAAGTTTCCTCAACGTTGACAATGATACTTAAACGAGGAGAAATTGCAGCAAGATTACTCGTAAACTATTAAACGGATTTTATTTATCCATTTACGTAATTTCATTGCGATTATATATCCATCTCGTTGAATGAAGAGAATTATAGATATATATTTTATTTACAAGCGCGTTTGCGGATAAATAGCTTCGACGCGCATTAATATCGTAATAGGAGATAAATTATGTCGGAATATAGCATAAAGTAGCGCTCGTACACATCAATTTTGTATTTAACGCATTATTACGATCAATCATTTCATTTAATTCCTGCATACGTCTAATTCGAATTTGATCCGCCGCGTTTCGCGTATTTGTGTTCGCGGTCGCACATCGCGTATTGACGCCCTCCGGGTCGTGAAACACACGAGGGAGGATTGTTCGGAATATTTGACCGGATTGGGAAATTTCCGAATATGTTAAACGAGCGAACGCGATCCGTTTATACACGAGGGCACGCATCATCCCCCGAGATAAAATCCGGACGATTGACGGGGCGAATATATACAGGCTGTCCCCGTTTAAAATTATTGGATATCCTGTTAACGGAGAAATCCGAAAATTGTTTGGAGACGATTTTTCCTCCTGTCATCGAAGCATGTCATCATTTTTTTGCACGTTTCCAACTTTTGCCATCATTCATCTTTGTAACGAAGTCTTAAATTAAAATTCTACTAAAGTAAAGTGACTCTCTACACGGAGAGAATTTTCTCTTAGAATTTATTCTGAAAATCTCTTGGTAATCGTGGGACAATATGATATTGGAAGAATTTTATAGTTTCTCTGATTAATATTTACCGCAATAAAAAATATTAATATATACCATAATGAGATATAAAATTCACTATGTATATTAAAAATTAATCTATATTTAAATTAATTAAAATTCTTCCAATATCATATTGTCCCACAATTACCATTTTCAGGATAAATTCTAAGATCAAATTCTCTGTGTACCTGAAATTAACTGAAAAATATGGTTTCGTTAATATTTTATTTGCACAAAGCTTAATTTGCGAAAAACCCTTTTTAATCGCTTGAAACTCGAAAATTAACAGGGTATCCGGTAATTTCGAGTCACTCTATACACATACGTCCGTTCAATTGGTCGTGCGATTTTGCTTATCGGACGAATGATTAATCATTTTTATATACGACACGTGACACGCGGAGATAAATAAACGGGGGAAGCAAATAAACGCGTTCGCGCCAAATGATCATTCGTCATCACGCGAGTGTCGCCTGTACATGAAAATATCTATATCCTGGCGTGTTTGTAATATTGAAGCTTTCGCTAGATACCGCTCACGTGGGACCTGAACTAGAATATGCCCGGGACACGTGGAGACAATTCCGTTTGATTAATTTCCGTCGCTTCCGCAAGCCGGATGCAACACGCGCGTCCTCGAAACGTTCTTTCTCTCGCGAAGCCACCGGGCTTTTCCGTATTATATGCGCGCGTCCTTATACTAAATGACTGTACATCCATCTCTGCGATTACATAAGGTAATTACGTATGCCGCTGATACTGATAATAAAATCGCTCACGTAATTCTGTTCAATTTCAGTTAAAGACACAGAGAGAATTTTTTCTTACAATTTACTCTGGAAATCATGGTAATGATTTGTGAGACAATATGGTATTGGAAGAATTTTATAAGAGTCTCTCTATAATTAATATTTATCATAATAAAAAATATTAATATCTATGATAATAAGATATAAAATATATTCGATTAATTTTACTATGTACATATTAATATTTTTTAGTGTGGTAAATGTTAATCAGAGAAATTCATAAAATTCTTGTAATACTATATTATCGCATAATTACCACGATTTTCAGGCTAAATTCTAAGAGAAAATTCTCTCCCTGTATGTATGCTGCTGATTCTGATAATGGAATTGCTGACATAATTCTGTTCAATTTACAAGTTACAATACACGGAGAGAATTTTTTCTTACAATTTACTCTGAAAATTATGGTAATTATGGAACAATATGGTATTGCAAGAATTTTATGAGTTTCTCTAATCAATATTTATCACGATAAGATATACAATATATTCGATTAATTTTACTATGTATGTATATATTTTTTAATGTGGTAAAAAATATTATTCAGAGAAATGCTCGTGAAATTCTTGCAATATCATATTGTCCTATAATTACCATGATTTTCAGGGTAATTTCTAAAAGGAAATTCTCTCCCTGTATGCTGCTGATATGGCAATAGAATCGCTGACGTAATTCTGTTCAATTTCAGTTAAAGTACCCGCGACCGCTTGGTAATTTAAATTTTAGAATTCGAGGAAAATGCAGTTATATTATCGCAATTATATTAGGTGCTTGCAAAAGTTCATATGGTTACCAATATATGGCATGTTATTAATAATTATTTTCTTTTTAGTTGCTTTCTTGTTTTTAAAAATGCTGACCAAATTCAATCATAATTTAATGACTGATAAATCATAATTCCAAATATAACTTTACATTTAACGCGATTGAAAATAAAATTAGATAAAGTTCATTTTTGTCGTTTTGATGTTGTAATTATTTTTTCACAAATCAATCTTTCCGCCGTTGCAGCGGTTTCATCTCGATTAAAGTGATAAAGCGTACAATAAAGAAGGTGAACTTTATCTGGTTCCATTTTCAATTAGCGTTAAGTGTGAAGTTATATTTGGAATTATGATTTACCAGACAATTAACTCTGATTGAATGTGGTCAACATTTAAAAACGAGAAAGTAACTTAAAAAAATAATTACTAAATAACGCGCTGCATCTTCGTAACCTTATGAACTTTTACAAGCACCTAATTAATAATAATTCGTTACGCGTGTTTTCCAATATTATTTTTATATTTAATTACCCCAGCAACTTCGGCGCCTGCAATTTCGTTAAAACTTTTAAGCAAATTTTATTTCATGACGGACGATGTTAATGAATATTTATTTTTAGAAAAAGAATATTTAGGTGTACCTGGCTTTTCCTGTTTCTCTTTCTTCTTTGATATTAATTTACATTCAAATTGCTTCTCTCTCTTCTGTCATTTGTTGAATTGCGAAATTTTATTTCGCCTTTTTTCGGTGAAAAAAAAAGTCACAAAGCGAACGACTTCAACGCCCGGAAATTATCAGAATAATAAAGAAAAGAGAAAGAGGAAAGCGTCGAGAGAGAGAGAAAAACCGTTTCGCCTCGGATTTAACGTCATCGCGCGGTAAACGACTTTAGACAATCTCGGGAATTGCAGGATCTCCTCGTGACACTATCGACCCTGCTGCGGGGCAGCATTTATGAAAAACTCAGATGGACCTTCAAGCTGTACGATATAAACGGGGACGGCTGTATCACCAGGAGCGAGCTGGGAGAAGTCGTGACAGCGGTGCACGAGTTGATGGGGAGGAAACATCACGCCGAGGAAGAGAGAAAGGCGAGGGAGCAACTGGACAGGGTCTTCAAGAAACTCGATCTCAACCAGGACGGTGTTATCACGATCGAAGAGTTTATCGAGAGTTGTTTGAAGGTACACGTCCCACCTGGCCGTGAAACAAACTGACGGCGAAACGATCGGGTAGAAAAATAGATAGATGTGTGTATATACCGGGTGTCCCCGGCTTTCCTTTCGTCTTCCCAACGTGTTCGTTCGCTTCACGACCGATCCTTTGTTCAGCGTTTCGTCGTAATAGCGTAAGCTCGAATCTCTCGCGTACGACGACGACCGCTATTTACATTTTAATAACGGCCCGAGCTTAGTTGAGGATTGAATGGAAGAAGGCGTGGTGAATCTGGGACACCTCGTAAGTACTCCCTTCGTAAATGAACACCAACTTCCTCGAGACGATATGTCCTAGATCTGGCGTGGTGTTTCTTTTAGCTACAGTTGCGCTTCAACTAGTTTTCAAACGAATCTCCTGCGAGAGAGAATCAAAAGCTCATCATTTTTCTCGCATATCATGCATTTTGATGCTTCGATTATCCGATTATATATACTTCCTTTCAAAATTTCTTATTAAAATTAAATTCACTAGCACATTTAAAAAAATAATTATAATAATTATCATTTATATATATACATATATTTTTAAAATTAGTTAATATGGAAAATCCTAGCAGAATTATTCGATATTAAAGAAGAAATATCTTTAGAATCCAATTTTTCGAAGTATTCGGTATCACCAGAAAATCTGTCGCAGAATATTTGCAATGCAACATCTTTTCTACATTCGCTTTTCGCGATAAGAGAAATACAAATCTATGAAACAATAAATGCATTCGCGATTTTGTATAGTAGTACGTTTCACTACAAGCATGTGTCGTGTAGCGAGAACAAAAGGGCGCCGAAAGATTGATCGATGTCTATGGAGCTTGCGCGAGCTTGTTCAGCATTTTCGTCGCGATAGTATAATAATATATTTCTGTACGAGGATATATAGGTATGTACATATATACAGGACTTTTCGGTCGTTGCGCGAATGAAACTTGGCACTAGCCAAAATTCTATATGGAGAGAATTTTTCTCTTAGAATTTAGCCTGAAAATCATGGCAATCGTGGGACAATATGGAATTTTATGAGTTTCTCTGATTAATAATTACCACAATAAAAAATATTAATATCTACATATAGTAAAATTAATTGAACATATTTTATATCTTATTGTGGTAGATATTAATATTTCTTATTGTAGTAAATATTAATCAGAGTAACTGAAAAATTATAGTAAAATCGTGGGACAATATGGTATTGGAAGAATTTTATAAGAGTTTCTCTGATTAATATATTTATCACAATAAAAAATAATAATGCGCACATATGTATAGTACAATTAATCGAATATATTTTATATCTTATTGCGATAGATATTAATATTTTTATTGTAATCAGAGAAGCTCTTATAAAATTCTTTTTCATTAGCATGATTTTCAGGGTAAATTTTAAGGGAAAATTCTGTCAGTGTACACAGTAAGCAGAACCGTGTTCCTCTGACATGACGAAACTTTACGTGCAGGACGACGTGATCACCCGATCGCTGGCGATGTTCGACTGCGCGCTTTGATCTCCGGCTAAGGACGAGCCTCCAGCAACCACGGCAGTTAGCAACGCGACGCCGCCGACGCCGCTCTCGACGACAACGTTCTCGCAATCCTTGTCCCCGTCGCCGCCGCCGCCGTCCTATTCCCTGCTGCCGCCTATCCCGCCGCCCTTGCCCTCGCAACCGCCACCCGGGTACACCGTCCAGGATCAGGAGCTCTATCTGCTCCTAGCCGCTCACTGGTGGAACCAACCGGAGGCGCCGCTCTTTTGTTGAAGGTGAACACTTTCCCGAAGAAGCGTTTCTTCGCGAACAGGCACTTCTCGAATATATAGTTTCCGCGAGAATCGAGAATATTGGAATAGCTGCGAGAGAGCGTCAATTTTTTTTTCAACTAGGTACTCGATTTTTCGATGAATTCGGAAGCGTTTTCTCCTCGACACAAAAATTTGTCGAGAGGACAAAATTCTTTTTTTTCAAATTCTCTTTTTAGCATTGTTTTATCAACTCTAAGCGTCGAACTTTAAACTCCATGTTAAAGCAGAATATAATTATGAGTAAGAAACGAGCTATCAATTTTTTATTCTCGCAAGTTTAATTCGTCAGAATTCTATAGTTAAATTTTTCTATTTTTAAAAAATGTTTTCTTCGATCAAATTTTGTTTTATTTAAAAAATTTGAAATTTCTTTTTTAGGGCAACGCGATAACACGGCTCCTAGAATAGCAATCGAGGTCTAAGTCTGTGGAATCGGAAAATGGACATATACATACACACAATACACACACACATGCACACGCACATTGTTGTCCTTATCCTCGCAGATCGACGCTTAGTGAAGGCTTAGTGAAGGCTCAAAAGAGAGCCGATTCGGAGACAACACGCGAAATATCACAAGACCGCCGCCATCGAGACAATCTTGCGGAGAAATGCGACGATTCTGTGACGACGAGACCCCGGATATTTCGACAATCGACAATTGGCGTCAATTTCTGGCAAGGATCGAGTGGAGTTACGCAATCCGAGGAGTTAAAACCTAAGGTCGTATACTGACTGATTATTAATAAGCGAGATCAAAATACCTGGGCTCTTTTCCATCAGATATGAAGAGAACGGTGTCTAAAAAGCATAATCACGAAAATAATAAAAGTAATGAAAAGAAAAAATATAATGCGAGTTACTCGCGCATCCCTATCTGCGAAATGATCCTGCGAAGATCCTGGAAGAATCTGTCTTGCGGATTCGTACCAAATTGTAGCGTTGGCTGGAATCTGGAATCTCGAGTCGACGACGACGACGACGATATCGACAGTGATAAAAACGGCGTTAAAGTGCAATGCGTGGCTGTGAGTCGGAAATGCGGCACGAAAACGAGAATCATAAATCGCTACAAATGTCGAGAAGATATTTGTAGGATATCTGGAAAATGTCGACATCTAATTTCTTGGATAACGTTATCTGTACAATTCTGCTTGTACGATAGGCGTTAGAAACAATAGGATTAACGAATGGATTGCATGACTTTGCGTTGCCAGAAACGACGCGTCTTCGTGATCACGCGATTTTTCAGATCAAGCGTTTTCTCCCATATTTAAGTACATCTTCTCTCGATAAATGCTTCGCGCGATAGTGCTATAAAAAAGATATCCCTCGTTGAGGGATCAACATGAATCCCATTATAGGTTGTTCTACGTTTAAAATAAAAAAATTAATTTGCCAACAAATTTGATATACGAGTTATCTTCTTTTTAGCGAATTATTTCATTAATTTGAACAATTTGAATTCTGCACAATGCATAATATATGCGTGACTTTCAGTGTTTATTATTTTGCTCCACCCCATGTATAATTGTTGAATATCCGGCAATCTTTCTATATCCCCCGCAGTTTTGTTACCATTCATCATGATCGCGTGGTGGCGGCGATTATGTATGTCGTGAATAGGAACGACGAGGCAGGGCGCATGATTATATATCATTATTTTCGACGTGATGACGCGTCGATTTCGCTCGACTAGACTGTTAGTCGCTACGATCGTTGACGATCATAAATATCACACGTACATATTTTTCGTTGGTAGGTTCGTAGGTTGATACTTCGTTGTACATCCTTTTCTAGGTCCGATTGATTCCGCGCGCAAGCGTTCAATAATCATATAAAATTCTTACAATAATAACAAATCTCGATACATATTTATTCCAAAATCGATACGTATATTTATTCATTAATAGAAATTATCAATACGATTTTGCTTTGTACACTTGGCTGTTACATCGACCTATCGCAACAAGATATTACCAGGATATCAATCTATATAGTTTCTGTCTCTAGATACTTTTCGTGCGATGATAGTTTTGCGATATTTGTCGCGTTCAATCATAACGTCGGTACTGAAACACTGACAAGAGATATTGATCGCTTGCGAGCTCCTTATAAGCGTTCATAGTATGTAACATGTTGTAGGTGTACGTGCGTGAGAAGTATCGATTTTCTAATATATCCGTTATTGCGAATCGTAGGCGTGCGAGCGTGCGAGCATATGTCAGACTAGCGAGTAGCAGCCTCGAGTGGCGATTATTAATTATCAAAATCGATTACAATGAAAACACCAAAGAGCTACTACTGTAGTTAGCTGTTATCTAAGTAAACAGATATAATAATATATAGTGCGATTATACATAGTTAAGATAAATTCGCGATTAAAAGAGGAAGACAGAAAAAGGAAAGAAGAAGAACAAGAAGAAGAAACATCGCGGATAGTTAATAATTGGCGTTTATGATCGTACAATGGAAAAAATTGCGTTATTTTCCAGAAAACACTGTCTCAATACGCTCTATACAACACACCCGAATGCGCACACACACACGTACCTTCTTTAAGCAAGTCCTACGTCCCCGTTGTTTCGCATCAGACAGATACGAGTCGTCGTTGATCGTCGTTACAATCTGATCGCTCGTGATTCACCAGCTCTGCTCCCTGAAGTCTCAGTCCCGAAGAGGAAATCTCGTTGCTGAACGAAGGGGCGAGCACCTTCGACTAGCTGGGGATCAAGAATACGCCGTTGCTAAGCTACGTCTAACGCGTCTCTATAACAACGATTAAACCTAACGACGAAATCGCGGTATCCGATCGAGCGCAGAATATAACGTTACTTATAGATTGAGTTATGATGGTATAAGACAGGGATTCGCGTACAATAGGATAAGTCACCGGAAACAGAATACTTGAATATATCTCTCTTGGAGATTTAAAGATACGAGAAGATTTTTGTAAGATACCATTCAAACCAGGTTCTCTAAGGAGACAGTTTCTTTTCTCTTTCTTTTTTTTATAGATTTTTTTATATCTCTTGCGATTCTCTTTGTACACGATATTCTCTTATATACTTCTACATATTATATACCGCACCTTGAATTCGTATTCAGCGAAAGCTGAAAGAATTCTTTGATCATCAAACGGTCAGGAAACTAAACTTGGAACAAAGATATACGTATAATGCCGGCCATTAATTTGTGAACGCTTACAGAAGGAATGAAACGAGAGAAATTACGCAATTAGCGATCCTTCTATCAGAAAGGCGCGAAATTAATCTACCATAGAAAAAAAATCACTTGAGAAACAAAATAAAATTTTATATCGGAAGTTTAATACTCTGTGAGCTTTGTCACGTTAATGACCGCGATATAAAACTCGAACGATACGATTAATCGAATTGAAATTTATTAGCCGTTTATACGCTATATTATGGCACGCGATCAACAACAGTGCAAAACTGCAAATTGCTGCGATTAACGCCAGAATATAACTGATCGTGCACTGACAGAAGATTTATATTTCTTAGGATACACACATGTCGTGTCTTCGAATTTAGAGCGATCGATCGTAATCTTATTGGTAATGTCCGAACATCGGTACGAAAATGATCTATATCCGAGTGACAGAATCGCGTTGTTCGTTCCAGTTCGAAGATAGCGATATTATTTATTATATATATCTTCTTACGGTCTCTCGTTGATGTAAATTTATACATATATAGCGTTAGCGCCACGAAGATATGTATAATCAAAGACATTTTTCGGAAATACCGACACTTATATGTCAAATCTGCCAGCACATTGATCAATTGTGCGCTGTAAAATTTGTTACTAACTCAAGAACCTTGGTATAAAAACAAAACCACATGCAAACCGTGTTTTGAAATTTTCAGCCGAACTTTTCGAGCAAACTTTTGCTATTATTCGCACACTATTCCATACCTGAATTGAATCGCGCGAGCACAAACATCGGGATAAATTCACACTTCCCTTTGCTTTGAAATATTAAACTGAATCAATTGCGATAATTAATCTCCCCCGAAGAGACATGAAAAGGGGGAAAAATGAGGAGAGCTCTGTATAGCTAGCAGTCTAGCTGAGAAGCAACCTAGTCAATTCATTAACGTTTAGATCTACCGTACGATTGTAAAACTCTTGCGTGACTTCAAATTTAAACAAATTGTCGAAGTATTATATTATGATTAGATATTATCGATCACTAAGTGAAGGACACACTTTTAGCAAGCGCGGCGCGGCCATCAGTCTTCATCCTGTAAATGTGCGATAGTCACACATCAATACGCATAAAATAGTCAACAGGATTTATGAACGGAGCCATCGATATTCGAGCAAATTATTTCGACCTTCGAATTTCTACACATTAATTATTATGCCTGTTAATTAAACATGCATATATATCTGTATTATTGCAGTATATGATCATGTATTGTCATAATTCTATAACTATACGATATCATCTGTCTACAGTCTAATTATACTCTGTTTATTATTTAAAAGATTTAATAAGTCGTTTAAAAATAAATTTGTGTCAGTGAGTACAAAATTTGAATATTGTGTAAATTTTAAATTGTCCGATTGTATTATTTTTATAGCATTTATCAAAATTTTTTATCGATATGTAGTAACAATAGCGACAAGTTTTCACTTTGATTAATCGAATGTAGAGATATATTGAAACTCGAAATATCTGCAAACGGCTCCCAAATAATAGACTAATATTACTCTCGTGAAAAGGATGTCACAGTTTTATTACAATAGTTAATCGTTACGTAATATCACTGGTTATTATATTAGAGACGATACAATTGTTGAGCTTGGAAGCACTTTTTTATGGTGAAGTCTCACAGTTAGATTTATGATCGATTTTAGCGGAGATCCTATCTCGAACTCGGATCTATTGCTATAGTGATAATACAGAATACATTATACTACATAGCAAAATGCGTTAATTATATTGTCTCATACTGCCAACTGTAAATCATCATTAGTAGTTTCTAATTAATAACATCGATAGATAATCTCTAGTTAAAGATTACGAGCGTAGAAGAGGGGGTGGTTTCTTTCGAAATACTTTTAATGAATCGTCAAAAGTTTCGCTACTCTCAATACTTCATTTCTATCTAATGCGAATCTAATTTTTTTCACACATACACAAACAAACAGCACGCGCTTGCACTAATTACTTTGAAAAATAAAATTGCTTTCTGCACGAAAACTTAAAAAATATTTATTTGAGCTCTTTTCATACTGTTTTCTTATTTTTGATTAAATATTTTATGAAGAAAAAAAAATGTTTTAAAAAGCTCTCGTAAATATTTTGTAAAATGATTACGGTCGTTTTAGCAATTTTTGAGATACACACAAAAAGGCCGATTAAAAATTATTGTAACCACCATTGTGATAGTAATAGGTTTTAGTATAATACAAGAGACGGTAATTTGAGGATTGCAGCATTTTAGTTTTAATTTTAGTTTTAGAAACGAGGAGCAAACATCAAATTACATGTCACGCACAAGGCTCAAAATTGAAGACCGATGTAATATAAACTATTCACTGCTTTTAAATGAAAAAATAAGTCATTAATAAGAAGATATATGTACTTAATGTAATTATTCGCGTTCGAAAAAGACATCAATCGAAAGTTAATGACATTCATAATTTTCTCCATTGAGTGTTGCAGAACAGTTTTAATTTTTTTATGTGTCATATGTAAACTTTTGAATATATAAATAAATTGATTTATCATTCTTTAAATATTCTTGTTTAGTCGGCACAAATTCTAGAGATTGAAACGTCAGCAGTGAATAGCGGCAATCATCGTTACTGGATTTATCCAATTCTTGCAAAGCGTGATTGAACTCGTCACACAAATCAACTAGTCGTGTGACGTAGACGTGTGATACTGGACATGTGCAAATCACGGCTACAGCTTAATTACTTTACCGGTGCAAACTCGTTGGAACTTTCCGATTGTTCCGACGCGTAAAATCGATTCGTAAATTCATTTCCAATCAAATTCTAACGGATAGAGGCGAAGAGTGTTCCTGTGTTATCATTCTAATTATATCTTAAGGCGATTATAGAATTACTGCGATAAAAAAAGATTGCAATAAGCGAGATATCATTGTATTGTTAGTCATTTTCCACACTGAGGTGGTAATATCAATAAATGTTAAATATATCAAATGAAAAATCTCCTGTCTTTCTGGGTCTTCCATCCAAATGCTGATTAAAGCGAGAGAGAAAGCCAGTGAGCTTTAAAATTCAAAAATTGCTTTTAATTTATGTAGAGAAAGATGTAAAAATAAAAATATAATTTCTAATTAAAATAATTTCAAATTAACTATGCTGGATATTATGCTTATATTTTATCATGATATAAAAATATAAACTATTTTTTTTTATTGTATATAGTTTTTCACTCATGTATTAAGCGAATCAAATATAGATATATATAATTTTTTTGATGAATCAGAGAGGTATGTTATAAGATATTAAGGCGATTTATGATGAATGAGTCACAGCCATTTGGAATTCTCGAAGGATTCTACTCCTTCTGCTCTCAGTCGATTAAGAATAGGTCGATATATATCTGGTGTGAAAGGCAGCACCATTCCACGCTGTTGAATTTCACCTGAACAAAATTAAATTGTACATATGTTAAAATAAATTTCCGCAGAGATAAATATTCGATTTATTTTTTTTTATAAATTCTAAACTTATTCTCTTGAGGGAATATAATTTAAATTACAGTTTAGATGACATTTATATATAATAATTTGATTATATGTATAAGACATTTATGTATTCTTGTTTGCAGTAATCATGGTTTAATAATTCAGTGCGAGAAGAAATATAGTCCAGCAGTAGCAGTTTTCATTAGTTGAGAAATTTAATAAGCAATAAAAAGGAAGAGACTATACGAACCATCCAGGATCATTTTGACGGCGATAGCTGTGGGATACCCGACGGTACGCGCCATCGCAGAGTGTCCAGCAGTGTCTCCATAGAGCACCAAGTTGATCCCTCTGGATTCCCTCCTATTGTCCGGCCAAAGTATACTTATGTCGTGCCTCAGTATTACTAAATCCCGTTCGTTCTTCTCGTAATAGAGCTTCTTCGACAAGTAGTGGGTAAGCGTGTCGAGAGGAGTGTTTAGTTTCAAGACCAAGTCCTCCTGCAGAAGACCAAGATCCTCGATGGCCTTGACGCGTTCCCACGAATTCACTCTTTCTGCCAATTTCCTCTTCAGGTTTTCGTAGAAGATATTGTCGCTCGCCAGACCGAGTAGGTTGCACACCAACATTCGCTAAAATTTAGAAGTGACGAGCGATTTAAAAGAGAGTCGATACTTTTCAAACCTTATGCACGTAAGAAATTGAGAGAGCACTTACCCACGTGATGTCCGGCCCGTTCGGATGCAAGATTGGATCTGGATTGGGATCGATTAGGCCGAGCAATTGCAGACCCAACACCGTATCTGAGAAGCCCTTGAACCTGAGCGTACCTCGTAGTACGGTATTCGCGTTCTGCAAACCGTAGTAATCCCTGTAGACGATACTGTCGCGATTGGGAAAGCCTTCCAGAGCGAAGCCAGGGAGGAAGTCTAGCTCTTGCACGGCGGACATCAGATCGCCGCCTCCGGCGATCTCCACTTCCTGAATGACGAAGAAAAAGGTATGGATATATCTTTTTAAATCTTTTTCATATATCATATTCTGTTCTCGAAAAATAATTCTATGTATAAACTTTTTTTCAAGATATATTGATATGAAAAATTATTCACAGGATTATCACCTGTCCTGCGTGAAGATATTTTGCAGGCGCCAAGGTATTCAGCAAGGCACCTCGTGGAGACCAGCTGAATTTATATCTCAGAGGATTGTAGGAACACTCGGGCGCCGGCAGACCACCGCACCACGAGACGAAGGTTTCTATCTTACCACCTGCTTGTCTCACGTCGTCGAAACATTCAATCGCCAAAAGATGATCGATGCCCGGATCCAATCCAATTTCGTTCAGTATGGTGACGCCAGCTTGCTCGGCTCTGCGTAAGAAAACAATATTTTAATTAGTTGATATCTTAGCTAAACATGTTATTTTAGCGATAAGGTATCTACATGTGTGTTTTTAAATTCATCATTTTGAATCTTGCAATAATAAAACACAAGTTAGAGTTTTGTAATCGACTGCAAAATTCCAGAAACTAAAAATTTGTTGCTATAAAATTTACGTTAAATGTATGTATCAGAGACACATAATCTCGTTTATTTTGGAAGCACTCACTCTTCGTGTAATGCTTTGACGTCATCGTTCATATAACTAGCTGTCACCAAGTGAGTCTTAGTCTCGATACAAGCTTTAGCGATGACATGATGCAATGAGTACGGCAACAGGGAAACCACCACGCTCGACGATTTCACCACGTCGTGCAAGGTATCCGGTCGATCCAGTACGTTGAGGAAGACCGGCTCCACTCCTGGAAATCGATTGGCTAGCGCGTCAGCCTCGTCCTTCAATTGTGAAGCCACCACCAGCCTTATGTTCGTATCCCTGTGCAGATACTCGACCAAAGGTGCAGAGACGTATCCCGCGCCGAGGACGACTACCTGTTATCAAATTTGTCATCATTTTCGTTAATTATTTCATGAGAAATAGAGACGTTTCTATACCGTTTTTCTTTGCTGTTCTTTGTTATCAGCCTTGTGTTTGCTGCGGTGATTCAACTGTCTGAGTTCCTGGATGTATTCGAAATTAGGCGTTAGTTCCCCATTGGACGCGATGATGGCTCCATGAACGGCGGGATTAAAGTTGTGTTCGTCCAGTGACTTCATCGCGTCCGACCGTATGATGTCCAGAGCGTACGGATACAAGAGATTACCAAAGAAATCTGTCGATTCTCTCGGCAGTTGCGTAGGCATATTGTCGATCGAGCAGACTAGCACGCCGGGACCCTTGAAGGATTTCATGTCCTTGTTGCGATCGGCATCGTACAGGCAGAATGGCGTATCAATCGTCGTGCACTCGTTCATGAATCTTACGAAAGGTATATGACAAAATGAATCAACAGTTAAAAGATCAAATAAATATCAAAAGTATATACAATTCGCATAATAATTTCCTTATTAAATCTTAAGCAAGTAGAAAATATATAGCCAACTATCTATACGATAATATATCGCTATATGAATTACAATATTATTATATTACTATGTAATTATTAACTCCAACGCGATCATATGTTATAATAATTGTACAAAATTTTCCGAAATTTTTTACGTTTTCCCGAAATACGTCAAATCATAAACACGACGTACTCGATGCTGCCGCCAGGATCCGCAGATATGTCGCAGATACCGAGCATCCTGTGTGGCAAAGCGGGTGCACCGACACTGATCGGTAGCCATGGTGTATTCGCGGGTCTGAGCAGATACTTCGCATCCGGTATTGTCAACAATTTCGGCGAATCCACAGCCCAGTATATACCGTTGATGATGACTGACGCATACGGTGCTATCTTCTTGCTGAAGGTGGAAATATACAATTCTGGATGTTGGTCGTACTCCTCGGGATCGAAACCGCCGCCCTCCTTCCTCTCCAAATGATGCCTACGTCGTACCTCGCAGCCGTATATCTTCGTCGTATCTGAAACGAGAGATTAGAAAAATAAATAAAGAACATATTGTCACCGCGTGAAGTATAAAAATTTCCAGGGTAGATTTTGTAGAATAGTTTCTATTCGTCAAAACTCGAAGAGATTTAATGATAAAGAAGTTAAAAGAGATATCTCTATCTCTAATAGTGTAATACTTTTATAAAAAATGTTTAACATTCCCTAATTTAAAAAAAAGCTCAAAATTGCGTTTTGACCTAGGAAGAGGCATCGAAATATAAGTTAACAAAATATGTTTTTAAACGCGATAAGAAGACATGTGCGTCATTACCACCATGCTCGGCGACTTTTCGTAACATTTCTGGCGGCACATATTCGTGGGGCAATTCTTGGAAGACCTCTTGACCGCCCTGGCTGACGTTACCGCTGCCAGTGAAAACGAAAGTCAACGGACCAATCGACTTTGGCATGGCACCCAGGGCAATCTCGTATCCCGCGCCACGGATCGCTTGGCGGGCCATCGCCGAATCCCGATAATTATGCGCCAGTCCAATGTGCTAATCAAACGATAATAACAGCAATTTAATGCTCATTTGTGCATATACTGTGCATTTTCTTTATAAGAAAGTTACAACCATCTGTCATCGATTCCTCATGTATGACAAGTGCTCTCTTATTACTTGTTTGGATTAGAGATTTTCTTTAAAGAGGAAATATACTTTTATCAATTAGATAATATCAATGTGTATCTTTCTAATATTATCTTATTGAGGGAAAATTTAGACAGATTGTATTATTCGACAATTTTATAAAAATTAATTTGTCTAGAATATTATAATATTCTGGAATACATTAACGTACCATAAATGGAGTATGGTGACCCAGGGCTAGCAGTCTCAAACCCAAACCATGCAGTATATTCACCATACCAGCCACCCCGGCGTACTTGCCGAAGGCGACTACTCGTTGACCATCAGCATTAGTAAGCCTTTCGTAATCCAGAAGACGTATGTTCTTCTCTAGGATTGCGTCCAGGAGGGGCATGTTACTCTCCTGCGCCTTGATGGTGTGCGAGAAGAAACAGTACGTCTTGTTGGGTATCAACTGATCCACAGGTACCTGCTTGACACCGAAGATGACAGAGGCCGAGCTGATGTCTTCCTGGAGCAGAGCACCCGCCGCTTGGTACGCCTGGGCGGGATAGGATCGTCGGTTGCTCGGTTGCACGATCACCTTCACGCCCGACCTGACGAGGCTGCGAACATTCGCCGGAGCTAATGGTGCCCTTCTTTCCCATACTGATTGATCTTCTCGTCTTATGGCTATTACTTTGCCCTTGAGATTCTGAAAAGATTCAATGCTGAGGAATGCTTGGTATGCGATAGTTTATTCAGAGATTCATATTTTTAAATTGATCTTTCACGAAGGTATTATCTTATATTACAATTCATTAGACTGAAAAATTTTCAAGAATTTGTAATCCATATAACATTCATAAATTTTGAAGACGAAGAACCTGTTAGTTCTTTATAAATTAGTTAGTTCTTCTACAAATTCGTATCGTTCGTTTCACGTTCATTTATTTTTCAAAGAACTTAGCAAGATCGGATAATTAATTGAGATTATATCACACATGAAATTCATGACTTGGGATGCTTACACTTATGTATCTGACGTTATAGGTACCGGCACGAGTCGCAGTGGTCAATAAATGACGTGATTTAATTAATCTTAGCATCCGCATTACACCTTCGTCAATACTGATTAGTGGCAGAGTAAAGGTCAGCGTTGTCGAGAGAGAAAGTCACTAGTTGAAACCGATTCGTGGTGATCGCGCTAACTGGATTAATGTGGATTCTTCTTGAGGAAATTCGCTTGTGCTTCGATGTGTCTTGAACAGAGTCCATTATACTACTGTTATATTACTGGCTGTATTGAACTATAATGCACGGGTCATATGCAATGTCGGAAAGTATTACAAAATCGCTGATAAACTCGGATTTACTGGCGTTATCAGTATCAGCGTGACCCTTCTGACCGTCGCATTATTGTGTTAAGTATGAACAATCAGAACAAGGGATTAACAAATACGCTATTCCGAATATTTAATATTCGCCATAATCGAAGAGATCATGGGTTTTGGAACTAAGATGTTTCGGTTATAGTTTTCTGTAAAATTTTTAATAGAAGTGTTTTTTTATCATTATTACATAGTATCATTATCATTAAATATTAGTTGAATGATACTGTACAGTGTGTAATTACTAACGCATTAGATAATCATAAAAACGGCTAATTAACAAATTATAATTAATTAGATTGCGCTTTGATCGATAAATACATTTTATTCTTGATTGTCTGCTTGGTAGGATTTATTTTCTTCAGTATTTGAGTCATAATGTTGACAAGCTGCTCAGATGTGAGACCAGTTTTTTTAGACTTGAATTTCTGCAATAACTCGGTTGTTGTCATTGGTTTGCGCATTAAATATCGTCTCACCGCATCTTCCGTAATTCCCGATTCGCTAAAAAGATACCAAAAATGAGTGATTTTTTAAACAAATCAATATTAAAATTGTACAATATTTATCATACAAAAAACATACCTCGCTCCCGGAATGTACGATGTTACTGGAACTAAATTAAAGTTGTCTAACTTCAACTTTTTCGCTTGCGACAAATCTGGAGATCCAGATTGCTTTCTCTTAAAAGAATCAGAAATCCCAGCTGCAGGGGTTGGCGTCGCCGATCTCGAACTATGCGCACTATTAGGTTTCTTGTTATCTTTATCTTTTAGTGTTGTATCAGAATCTGATTCCGAATCGCTGGAAAAATCACTAGAGGAATCTTTTCCTGAGGTAGATTTCTTTTGATCTTTCTTTTTAGCTTTTTTCTTCTTCTTTTTGTCTTTCTTCTTATCCGTTTCTTTACCAAGTTTGTCTTTATCCTACAAAATGCGATATGCATTAGAAAAATGTAAGATAAAATATTTTGCAATTGTACTTAATGATAAATATTATGGGTTAGTTTATATCATTTAAGATATAGAAATGCATAATATGCAATATATATAGTGTTTATCAAGAATAGGTCATAACAATGATGCGTTAGATCTCCTTACTTTATCATCCTTTTCTTTTCCTTCCTCATCTTCGTCTTTGTCTTCTTCGCCTTCCTTCTTATCTGTTTGTTCTTCATCATCTTCTTCTTCGTCAGACGCAAGTAATTTTCTCAAAGCATCCTCCTCCGCGACGGACTTAATTTCCTTCTGTTGTTCTAATTCTGATTCAGAATCAGAAGAATCAGAAATATAATCGCACTCTCTTCCCTCCTCATCGCCGTCATCGCTTTCCTCGAACGCTTCATTGTCTGAAGAATTCTTCTTTTTTTTCTTCTTTTGCAATTGACCTAAAATATATACATAAATAAATATTTTACTAAAATATATATTGCATATATTTATCTATGTATAACACAATTTGCTTACGCAAAAATAAATATGTATAATAAATAATTATTTCACATTTATTACCTTTATTCTTCTTCATCTTCTTTGCATCATCCTCATCTTCGGATCCCTTTTTATTCTCATCTTCGTTACTGCCTGATTCATCATCATCACTCTCCATCCACTCGTCCAATTCTGATATTTTCAATTCCTTCTCTTTCTTACTTGGCCTTTTAACTTTACCACCTTCCACTAATTCTTCGTCGTCACCACCATCCTCATCGTTTCTCAATCTCTTGCGTAACATTAATGAAAAATAATTCATTACCTTATTCCTACGACTGAATTCCTGCTCTGCTTCTTCAGCACTAAGAGCCTTATATCTCTGGATTGGCTGAAAGTTATACCTGTATGTGAAAATTACATATTTTTCAGTAATTACCGGTGAAACAATTAACAGTATGAGATACTTACCATTCATGTAAAGGAAAGGCCTCTATTGCCCCATCAGCAGCATGAGTAAAAACGTAATAAGCTGCATTTTCACTGACTCCTCCCTCTCGTATACCTTTGAATTTCTTCCCAGTCTTTCCACCTGATTTCAGAATCCATGGTTGATCTTCCGGTTTATACTTTCTACTAGTAATGCCATACTTTTTTCTTCTAGCTTCCTCTCTAGCATCACGCCCGAATTCAGATCCGGCACCGAATTTCGGCATCTCCTCTTCTATACTCTTGTATTCTTTCATGTTGTTTTCGCGTTCCATTTTCACTTGAGTCCATTTGGAAAAATCTACATTCAACGTCGCATTGAATCTCATGACATTGTGCTTCTTCTTGCTGTTTCTAACAGTTTCAATTTAAATTATTTTCAATTCAAAATATATGATATGTAAAAAGTGAGAATTATATGTATATTATAGATTATATATATGTATATATAAATATTAATGATACAAACTTTGGTACTCTAATACTGAATTCCTGCACAGACGGCACGACTGTAGGCTAAAAAATAATTATATCTTGTATAAATGTGATTATTATATATAAAATATTAGACTTTTCTTCTAGAATAGTGTGCAATCTTTAATTTGATTAGTGTACATAACCTGCAACTATTATAATCACAGCTACTATCTATACATACCTTTGCTACGCCTGAATTCATATTTGACAACAATTTTTGAGTAATTTAATGTTACATTCGCAATTTAAAGCGTCTTATAAATTATTGGATCAATCAGATTTGACTCGAGAAATCTCAACAGATCAGATGTTCTCAGATTGAGAATGAACATGAAAATTAAATGAAAACTTCGAGGCTTCGAGGTGCGGTTAGGAAATTCCACCTGATTGGTCAATTAAAAGTTTTTTAAATCTATGAATAGAATTTGATTAATGAATATCGTAGGATAATAATAATAATAATAATAATTATTATTATTATATAATAATAATTATATATTATATAATATATAGAAAATATTTCGCATTTTGACGTTTCCTTCTTTTTCACACACAATCTTATTATTGTATATACATATATATCTTTATATTTATATATATGTATATATAAATTCTGAGTCAGAAATTAAAAAAAAATTATCGAATCGAAAGATTAATATATTATTGTCAATATAGAAAAGATTCGAGCTCGTATGATCTTTTTCAGCTTTCAAATTTATAATAATAAATTTTTGAAAAAAATCAAAAAAATCTATTTATGCTTTGCATCATATTTTTTTTTTTTTTTATTAATATTTAATGTGCCTTCAACCAATTTGAGTCCAGTTCTGATTATTTAGGCACTTTGAACACTTGTACTTTTCAATGCACTTATACAGTCTTGTACACTTTGTTCAGTTAATAAATTATTCTTTCAACTGATTGAGGCTTGTAATAAGGCGTAAGGCATATTTCTCACTTTCCAGATCGGCTATAGGTGCATTCGTCGTCCTGGTTCCCTACCTAGCCTAGCTAAAAAAAAAAATTAAACAATTTTATTTATATTTTTTAAAAATTCCCAAATTAATTTCATTGAGTCTAAATCGCAATTTTTTAAAAATTTCTTTACTTCATACGGATATTTTATATCCCATTTTTCCATTTTCGCATACAACTTTAGTTCTTTCCTCGTCATATAATTTACAGTTCCATACTATCTATAGAATAATGTTTTATAACTATATGTAAATTATTTTTATTAATTTAATTTGTTTCTGTAAAACGTTTCTGTAAATCGTTATTATACTTATATAGTGTTTATGAATATCATTTATAATAAATATATATTTTATTCAAGTTGTATTTATTAATGTTTTAATGTTTCCTAGAACAGAAAATTATAATAATGTCAAAATAAGAAGAAAACAATTAAATTATGATAGAAAAGTTATTTAATTTTTATAGTAATTTTTCGTCATTTTTTGACGTCATTGTAATTTTTTTTTCTGTGTCGAAAAAGGACCCCTAGTTTTATTAGCGTCAGTCCCCGAAAAGTCACATCCGCCTCTGTATTCTACATTTAATTTTATATTATTTTCAATTTCGATATAAGTCAGAACAAAAATAACAGATAATATCTGATTTTCTTCGTGTCATGTTTGTGATCTTGTATTTATAACATGTATTTATACGTGTTGATTATATATATACGGTAAGACAAATAGAGGTCGGGCAAAAACACGCAAGTCATAGAATTTGCTGATTTTCGTAGCAGTTGCCTCGCGAAAGCAAATCGAAAAGGACGTGTGTTAATAAAATTAACTAAATATCTATAATAAAGTGTGCATTAAATTAAATGTACTTTAAAATCTAGTTTTATTAATTTAATTCCGTGAAAATTTTCTGTGAGAATATAACTTATTTTATACATTGTTAACCAGTCTTCAAAATGATTACATTAAAGGTATAATATTCTAATATAATTCAATTCTATCTCTCTTTATATATCTTATTAAACATAATATATTTTTTCTTATTTTTATAAAGAATTTAAACTTTAAAAAGTCAAAATTAAGAAATACATAACTGACATTTACACACAAATATATTTAAAAAATTTGTTTACTAGATAGATTAGTGATACCTAAACAAAATAAAGTCGTATGTGTGCTAAAAAGTTTATTTTATTTTTTGTAGAGCACGTTCTTCAAGCAACTATCGGAGCAAAGTTCCTATGGATAATAACAACATGAACAATAAATTATTTCAGAGGTAATGTAAATTATTTTTTAAATAAATGTATATATAATTTATTTAAGAATTATTTTATCTAGAAAAAATACAAAGTAAAAAATATTATAAATAAACAAAAACAAGTATAAAAATATTAAAATATATTTATTTATCATACAACCGATTTTTTGTCCATAGATCGTGCTCCAAAACTAGAAAAATTCCTCCACAGTACGCACAATGTGTTGCAGCAGCATCGTCACATACTCCTACACACTTAAAATCTAAACATCTTTCCGCTGAAGTTAAAGAACGAACACTTAAGAGTATTGAAAAGTGGAAGGACAAAATGAATAAATCATACGGTTAGTATCTTGAAAAGATTTATATCGTAATATGTGTTATAACCGATTGTGTGTGTTCTATCCTGATCTTGCTCCGAAAGCAAAATAATTTATAAATACGCGAAAAGATTTATATGAGAAAACATTTTTTACTCGTACAATTTTTTCAGGTGCTGTGCCTAAAAACTTGGCAAAGAAATATCCCAATGTACCAAATGTACATAAAACACATACTAAAATCAAGCAGCGAAAGAGTGTTGAATTCGTTCTAGAGCCTCAAAGATTGAATCTTCAATCGAAGATAGACCGGATTGAGCCCAAAAAATAAAAATGAAAATGAAAAAGGCAAGACGATATATTCTTGAGGAACTGTAATTAAGCATTTACCAAATGAATTTGTGCCAATTCTGCAAGATAATAATTTATTATATCCGCAATTTGATATGAATTCGAAGTAAGCCATAACAAAGACAACTTGTAAAAATAAAATAGATATTCATTAATAGCAAATAGAAATTGATCCGTATTTTACTAGTGTTACATTAATTATTTAATACAAAAACAATTTTAATTAATTTTAGCGCGTTAATATTTTAGATAATCAATACTAGAGTCTTCATATTTGTTTTTTAATTATTCAATTATGAATTAATTATTATGTCATCACAAAACATAATGTCTACAACAATTGATTAATTAGAACTATAATTGCGATAATTGAAAAATTGCTTTACGATACTTTGAATTGTTACGAAACAGTATTGCTGGAAATGGTCAACCGAATAACACATTGATTAGTTCTACAACTTCCGCAACACCCTTAGATGGTCCTTCGAGCTTACCATTAACTCCAACTAAGGTAATATAAAATATAATTTGTAAAACAAACACAAAAATGTACATGCATTGATATTTAATATTAATGTATAGATTAGTATATTAATTTTATTTCGATTTTAGTTTGATATATACGTATCAGACTTTTAAAATAAAATGTTGTCCAAGTATATGTAAGAATTGTATAGGGTGAATTGGATTATGAAGTATTTTAATTCATTTATTTGCTATAATATTTGTAAAAATATTTGTTGGTGAAAGGAGCGTTATGTGAAACGCGAAGTGACATGCAAATTATCGACTGATATAGAAGCCTTCGATGATATTCATCCATTTGAGTATGCTTACTTTGACGACGTGCCGAACATGGAACGCAAAAGGGAGGACAATGCTCCCAAATTGTCTTCTCATTTTCTAAAAAGAGATGTAAACACAAATCAAAGATATATCATCGTAGGATATTTGATTCGTCTTGGAGTAAGTATATAGTTTAATTACGGATATAAATATTTCACGTTTATGCACAAATAAAGAACTAAAGGAGTATATATAATTTTGGTGAACTCATGTTTTGTTATAAACGTACAAAAATAATTTTTTATGTCTATCAATTACGAAACACAACAATGACAATTAATACTAGATGTATTAATCTTACATTAATTATGTATATTATTTTTTTATCTCGTTAACGCGTTAGAAATTAAAATAAAAACTTAAATTTAAATTGTATTGAACTTTGTTTATGACTTTTATGCTTATGGCAATTTTGTAGGTGTGTTACGAATACTCATCCAATATCATTTATCAGACTGTCGAATTATTCGATGTCACCATTGACAGAATTTCGGTAGATACGAATGATATCCAATTATTAGCCTTAACGTGTCTATGGATAACTCTCAAACGAGAAGTAACTAGTCATAAAATACCATCGGTAATAAAACTTTTTAATCAGAGAAAATATTCGAAGAGGAAGACTATTCTTCTGTTATTCTTCTGTTATTAAATAATTCAATAGTAATTTTAATATAAATTTATTATATATTTTGTATTTGCTTAGGCAACTACGGTACTGCAATTGGCGGCGAAGAATGTATATATAAATCGAGAGAAAGATTTATTAATGTATGAGAAGAAGATTCTCTATGCTGTTGAATTCAACTTACGATTCGGCGATCCTTTCACTTTATTTGCTATTACTTATTAGATGCGGTACGAAGTGGCATATGTAATATTAATTAATCTGAATAATGTCCCACGCATCTATTTTTGTGGTAGTTACTTGGTACGTGAACACACACAGAGATATACAATATTTAATTTTTATTGTAAATTATTATATCTGCAGATAAATAAGTAATTTATTTCTTATGTTATAGCTCGATATATCCATGCTGGATGAAAAGTTAAGTGATACGTCAGTATGTGTTCTGTGCGTAGTGGCGGCAGAGTTATCGCTTTGTTTTATATATTCAAATGACATTATTAATTTGAATTACGCATGGTACCAAGAATGGAGAAATAAATTTTTGCTCAGAGAGTAAGTAAATTGGCGATTAAATAAATCTTTCTTTTATCTCAAACAGATACACTACAATAGTTACATCTTTCTTATAAAGCATTTAAGATTTTTATCATATCACGAAAGAACAAGACATGAATCTTTAATCGCAAACACTTTTTAAATAGTCAGGTTTATTATTGTAATAAATATATCATCAAGCAAGAAATTGTAAAGAATAATTATTGAAAAAAATTATAAGAATATGTGATATAATAAAAGGCCAATTTAACGAGCTTATATGATATTAATTGAAAAATTTTTTTATTAATTTACGTCATAATATACTAAAGTTAAGATAAACGTTTCGACTGTACGACAGTCTTTTTCAATATCATGCTAATATGTCAAAAAATTAATTTAGTCATATCGACCTTATTATAAATACAACATTTATGAGATTATCATATGACGAACGCAGTACAAAATTCATGTTTGTTGGCTTGAGTTAGAGCGTCAGATTTATGTATGTCATGCTGTTATATCATGTAACGACATTTTTTGTCACGAACATAACATTTTTTTTTAAAAATTATTTCTTTTTACTTAACATAATCACAATGAATAAAAAAATTTTTCAATTAATATCATATAAGCTCGTTAAGTTGGCCTTTTATTATATCACATATTTTAATTGTATACGAGCCGAAGTTTAATTTATAAAATATATATATTATAAGAATAACTTAAATAAAAGAATAATGCATTATTTTTGTAATCCGGAAAATAATGACACGTTTTCTGAAAGAAGTAATTTTAAGTTTATTTATCTGCAGATATAATAATTTACAATAAAAATTAAATTGTATATCTCTGTGTGTTCGCGTACCAAGTAACTACCACAAAAATAAATGCGTGGGACATTATTCAGATTAATATTATATATGCCACTTCGTACCGCATCCAATAAGTAATAGCAAAGTAAGGTGAAAGGATCGCCGAATTGTAAGTTGAATTCAACAGCATAGAGAAATACAAAAAGCTTTGACTTTAAATCAATTAATTGATTTAAAGTCAAATCTTTTTGTATTATATTCTGTTTTATAAAACATAAATCTCTTTGTTCCCAACTGAAATAAAAAACATTCCGAATTAATACAAATAATTTGCAAAATTTAAAATTAATTCTTTCAGAAAACGTGTCATTATTTTCTGGATTACAAAAATAATGCATTATTCTTTACAATTTCTTGCTTGATGATATATTTATTACAATAATAAACCTGACTATTTAAAAAGTGTTTGTGATTAAAGATTCATGTCTTGTTCTTTCGTGATATGATAAAAATCTTAAATGCTTTATAAGAAAGATGTAACTATTGTAGTGTATCTGTTTGAGATAAAAGAAAGATTTATTTAATCGCCAATTTACTTACTCTCTGAACAAAAATTTATTTCTCCATTGTTGGTACCATGAATAATTCAAATTAATAATGTCATTTAATTAATTAATTGATTTAAAGTCAAAGCTTAAGTTGACTCACTTTGTATAATATATTATACAAAAAAATACTTTTCTTAAATTTTATTAACTGAATTTAAAGCTTTCTTCATTTTATCGAGAACAAAATCGGACACTTTGTATAATATATTATAATATATTATACAAAGTGAGTCAACATAATCATCTTGTATAATTTTTAAAATATGATAAATGAAATGATCTATTCTACCCTAAAATGTCAAAAGAATAAACTTTTGGCTAAAAATAGCCGAAAGTTTATTAACATTTCTATTTTAATATTTATTTTTAAAAGTGTTAAAATTTATTTTAGTTTTAAAAATTATTGTAAAATTTATTTTTATAAAGTTATATAATGAGAAATAGGATGTAAAATATTATGCATTGTATGTTCGGAAAAATATATATATTTTTATTATTGACAATTAAAGAAAATCATGAGAGATTTCTTATGTTAATGTCGATATTTTAAAATGTATTATCTCTATTGCGATAATATGTCAATTTGCATAAACATAAATGAGAATCATCGACTACAACAGTATTTATTTATCTAACAGTCCTCTATACGAGTCATATATAAGCTAATAATGATAATTTCTCAGCAATAATAATATCACATATAGTACGACATCCATCGTAAGCAATCAGGTGCTGTTAAATTTTCGAGTGCGAAAATTTAATGATTTCCGTAGTCTCGTTGAATACTTGCACAAGTATCCCACTTATTGTCCCATGTGTTATCAGTGGATAACAATTCTTTCACGTTGTCCTAAAGAGAATGTGTAATACGTCTTTAAAAAATATACAGCTATACAATTTTTTTAAATTAAAATTATATGCAATTGTCTCATCATTTGAAAGACGATATTTTCTTGTGAAAAAAGATGTATAAACATTTTTAATTATTTTATAATATTATAACGATTAAGCTCTCTCTCTCTCTCTCTCTCGATTTACGTAGGAAAAATATTTTTATAATTAATTGATACTTTATTTTCATATATTATTAATAATGAGATTAATCAACTAATATATTTATATTCATCTTAATCAATTAATATATTTACAAGTGCCATTTAATAATAATATGATATTTAATATCTAATTTTTCAATATAGTTAATATGAATAAAAAATCCAAACCAGCGGAAAGCTGTTAATTAAACTTCAAACTAAATAATGAAAATTAAAATCTAATAGGGGAAATTTAAAAACTTAAAGTTAAATAAAGATAATGTTAAATCTTCTTACTTTGAATAATACATGTGCTCGCGGCTAAAATGCCATGTTTCAATTCTTCCAAGGCATTCGGGGTCTTTTCAGCCGAACTGACAATTATCCTTGGTGGCTCTAATCCTAAATTACAACGCTCCCATTCTTTGATAGGCACCTGACCACCATTCGGGCAAAGCAAGGCATAGTCTTCCTGTTTGCCTGCATCGTCCTTCTCGTTATCTAAAATATGATATATGTTTATGAAATAGCAAATAATTGAATATAATCAAATATAATTTATTATACTCACCGAACTGCTTCAAAGACGTTAAAGGTGTCTTCGGCGGGAACTGCGATTACACATGTCCCGATGACGACAGCAACGTCGGTGAATCCGGAGCCAATGCGCGCTGCCGCATGTCACCCACCATCGAGTCGCGAGTCTCGCCTCGTCGGCGATAACTGATGGAGTAAGATGGTTGCTCGCGGCCGGTAGTGCGTTGCGTTCCCGAGACTTTTCCGAAACGTTAATTATAATAATAAGGGACGAGGCTTCAATTCCGCCGTAGTCTCGTCGCATCGTCGTCCTCGAAGCATGGCGCATCAAATGCTCTCGTCGGCCAGCAAACTCGAAAGACTGATTCTCAGGTCCACTCAGAAAGGTTATTTCGACACGCTTCAGGTACTTATTAGTGTATTATAACCTGCTGTCTCGCGTAATATTCGCGATATTTAATTGCTGTGATTGTCTGGCAATTTCTTTTATCAGTGACATGACAAATGTCATCATCGTGACGCTCGATTCTGCGATCATTTTTTATTGCAAATTCCGAACACCTGTGTAAATTTTTGTATGGTTAGTATATTTACTAGTTCTAAATATAATTTTACCGAGAAAACACACTTACATGTTTATTGTCATCGCTTGCACCTTTTCGTGTAATCGCGTGTAAATTTGCCGATTGCCGTAATTTAATGTATAGTTTACGTCAGCTTTGCAATCGTTATTTGCAGTTTTCGTGAGATCACGTGTCCGAAATGATGAACAATGATGACATAAATCTTGTCATTTTTAAAAATATTTTTTGCATTAGAACAATAACATTAAGCCAAGATATATTCTTTCAGTTGAAGCGACACTTAACTTTGCTTAAAAATGGTACATCGTTATCCATGTTTGAGCAGTTGCAACAGAAATTAAGATTATTTTGTAAACAGCCACCTAAAGGATTTGAAAAGTTTTTCAAACCAGGTAAACCTGATATTTTTATTCAATGTCTCTTTCCTCTAATAAATTTGTATCGTTTTTAATGATTGATATAATACTGTGTATATATAGGTGGAGCCAAAAATGCAGAAAATGTTGCTAAGAAGGCAGAGGAAGCATCGAGTAAAAAAACTAGTACACAGAAACCTTCTTCATCTACCTCTAGCTCGTCATCCAGTTCCAAAGATTCTGGTTTCCAGTGGCCATTTAAGATTTCCAGCGACAGTTCACAGCGAGCAGGTAAATCGTTCGAAGGTGGTGACAAGGATAGGACATTCATGATTCTGGGCGCACTTGGAACAACTGGTCTGATTGCATATATACTTGCCCAGGATTTCAATCAGAAGGAGATCACATGGAGGGAATTTACATACAAGTGAGTACATTAGATTCCTGCAAGTACATATAGTTAATATATGTTCTGATGAAATAGCAAATATATATTGATTATACAAATTAAAAGTGATTAATATACAATATATAAAAGTGATTAATTACAATTATGCTAATTATATATCTTTTCTTCTTTCAGTTATTTAAGTAAAGGTATTGTCGACAAATTAGAAGTGGTAAATAAAAAGTGGGTGCGTGTAAAACTTCTACCTGGACATACTGTTGATGGTTCTGTAAGTTCTTCTTTGCAAGATCAATAATTTACTTATTTTCAGTCAGTTGTGTCAGAGTTTGATGTTTTTTTTTTATAGGATATATTGTGGTTCAATATTGGAAGTACTGATACTTTTGAAAGAAATCTGGAAAATGCACAAATAGAATTAAACATAGGACCGGAGAATTATATTCCTGTGGTTTATAAAAATGAATTGGAAGGATCGACTCTATTGTCATATCTACCACAGATTCTTATGTGGGGTGAGCAATTAATTATTAATTTTGTTTATTATATTAATACAGAGAGCAAAATAATCTTTATATCTGTATATTATAAATATCAAAAAAATATATTTTAGGACTGCTCCTTTACTTAATACGAAGATCTGCGGAAGCAATGACTGGTAAAGGTGGTAAAAGAGGTGGACTTTTTGGCACAGTAATGGAATCGACAGCAAAATTAATAAATTCGAAAGATATTGGTGTACGATTTAAGTGAGTAATCAATATTTTTTGTTATTGCATCAATTACATTATTACATAACATTATTATATAAGTGTAACATTTTTTGTTTATCAATGTCTCATTTATATTACACATTAGAGATGTAGCTGGTTGTGAAGAAGCTAAGATTGAAATTATGGAGTTTGTAAATTTCTTGAAGAACCCGCAGCAATATATAGATCTCGGGGCTAAGATTCCAAAAGGCGCTATGTTAACAGGTAACTTTATCAATTTAGATAAAATTTTTAATAGTGAAATGCACGTTTCATATTTAAAATATCACAAGTGTCATGATATTTTTTTTTATAGGGCCACCTGGTACTGGTAAAACTTTATTAGCCAAAGCTACGGCCGGTGAAGCGAACGTACCTTTCATTACGGTATCCGGTTCGGAATTCTTGGAAATGTTTGTGGGTGTCGGTCCATCAAGAGTGCGCGATATGTTCTCTATGGCGCGAAAACATGCACCTTGTATATTATTTATCGATGAGATCGATGCGGTAGGACGGAAGAGAGGAGGTCGGAACTTTGCGGGACATTCTGAGCAAGAAAATACATTGAATCAACTCTTGGTAGAAATGGATGGTACATCTTACCTTCAAGTATGAAGACATCGAAAGCGTTGCGAATGATTTTTAACGTTCTACTATCTTCTTTTAGGATTTAACACGACGACCAACGTGGTGGTGTTGGCGGCAACTAATAGGGTAGACATTTTAGATAAGGCGTTACTTAGACCTGGAAGATTCGATAGACAAATATTTGTACCTGCGCCCGATATCAAAGGACGAGCGTCCATTTTCAAAGTGCATTTAGCTCCTTTGAAAACTATACTGGACAAGGATCAGTTAGCGCGAAAGATGGCTTCTTTGACTCCTGGCTTTACAGGTATATAATCGATTGTATTGAATCTTTTTGAGAAAAATATACATATAAAAATAGAAATATATTAATAAAATTTTCCAAAATAAAAACTAAATGAAAACCGTCAGGGCATCATATATAGATTTTTTCAGGAGCTGATATCGCGAACGTTTGCAATGAAGCGGCCCTGATCGCGGCAAGAGATTTGAATGATGATATTCAGCTTAAAAACTTTGAACAAGCTATCGAGAGGGTAGTTGCCGGCATGGAAAAGAAGACCAATGTGTTGCAACCTGAGGAGAAGAAGACAGTCGCGTATCACGAAGCTGGTCATGCGGTAGCCGGCTGGTTCTTAGAGTATGCGGATCCGCTTCTGAAGGTACCGTATCTATTAATTTTTCGCGATGATATAATTTTGTCATTATTGTCTAAACTTTTGTTATTTCCCTTAGGTGTCGATTATCCCGCGCGGTAAAGGATTAGGATATGCCCAGTATTTGCCACGTGAACAATATCTTTACACGAAGGAACAGTTATTCGATCGGATGTGTATGACGCTCGGAGGACGAGTATCGGAAGAAATCTTTTTCGGCCGCATAACCACAGGCGCTCAGGACGATTTGCAAAAGGTATTATTATGATTAATAATATCGTATCTTTTTTTGTCAAATTATCATTGTATGGGTTTGTTCTTTTCAGCTGAACTGGCTGCACTAATTCAGAGTTTATCTCTTTTTTTTACAATATGAAGTAAAAAAAGATAAATTCTGAACTAGTGCAGTCAGTTCAGCTGAAAAGAACAGACCTTTTATTTCCCATTCGTTTTAAAGATTACAGAAATTGCATATGCGCAAATTACGCAATATGGTATGTACGAGAAGGTCGGGAATGTCAGCTTTCAAATGCCGAAGCCAGGAGACATGGCTCTGGACAAACCATATTCCGAATATACTGCGCAACTTATCGACAATGAGGTCCGAGATTTGATCGACAGGGCGCATAAACGAACGCGAGCCCTTCTGAACGAGCACAAACAAAATGTAATCAAGGTAAGAGCTATTTCATATCGTCTACTTAAATATTTGAGTAACTTAACGCGTGCTGTAAATTAAAATTTACGATTTCAGGTCGCCGAGAGATTATTGAAGCAGGAGATTTTAAGTAGGGACGACATGATCGAATTACTTGGTGCTCGTCCATTCCGCGAGAAATCCACTTACGAAGAATTCGTCGAAGGCACTGGCTCTTTCGAAGAGGACACTTCGTTACCGGAAGGATTGAAGGAATGGAATAAGCCTAGGGAAGAATCCTCCGAGGATGGTGACAAGAAGGACAAAACGGCGGAGTCTGGCGAGTCGCAGACGCAACCTTCTAAAGCAGCCTCCAGTGATAAACAGCCGCAGCAACGACTATAACCTGTAACATTTTAGTCTCGCAACTTTGTATAATAGTTCGAAATACACAATCATAACAATATAAGTGAAGATGTTCAACAGTATATTCAGCTGCATCAACTGTTGTAACCGCTGTACACGATAAGGTCGTCAGTTTTTAACGCGACGTTCCTGTGATGTGTAGTTCTTGTAAATTAAATTTAAATTGCTTTCTATGAATTTTCTTTTCGTAAATCGGTTTTTCATCTTCGTATCGGTTGAGAATAGTATTGTAAAAAGTAACACTAGAAAAACTCTTAGAAATTTTAAGCTCTCTTACATTATGTGTTTGTAATAAAACTGTGCAGATTAACTTAATTCTTTTTGGATAATTATCAAAGATAAATTCTTTTGTGGCATCACCCTTCACGTTTTTTGATGAAACAAAGGTGGGCAAACAAGATTTAAAAAAAAGTGATATCTCCAAGTTCGATATACTTAATTTTTAAGAATAACAATTTCATTTTACATATTTATCAATTTTCACGTTTTTCACTAAAATGACATAAACGCTTTTTCAAAGAAAAAAACTCAAAAGATTATAGAAATGCAGAGTCGGATAAATCGTCCCATGTTGCAATCCATATTTAAGGTTTAGTTTATTGATAAGAAACATATCAGTAACACGATCGGCTTCTGCATTACATTACTGGGTACGAATTAATTTACGTCTGACGTGTGTGTCGCTTATTGCACATCGCTGTAAATATATATATATATATATATATATATATATATATATGTATGTATATATAGTGTATGTATATATATATATATATGTATATATATATGTAAAATTGCTTTCGTCGAGATTCGCGACGATGCTCCACATCGTCGCGGCTTGTGCTACGTAAAATTTGTAAAAGTGTATCCGCCACTATTTTTTTATTCGTGATTCACTCGTTGATCGAGCGCTTTTGTCGTCACGTAAAACGTTTTATCCTACACATCTCGGGTGAATGCTTCTTTGTGTCTTGTTAATTCAACGCTCGATTCAACACCTGACACGCGAAATCTGATCTGATCTGATCTGACCTGACCTCGATTAATTTGAGAATTTCAATGAAAAATAATCGTCACTATAAGCGAACGAATAACATAAAAAGTCTGAAAAATTGTTTGAAACGCCTCAAGATTATCTGAAATAGTAGTTTTTTTTATCGTAATCACATATCTGAGCATCATATACTGTGGGATCGATCTTGTCCTCGTGACAGGTACTGAATCTACGAAGATGTTAAACACAGGGTTTTTCTATCCCCTTGAAAGGGGATAATCATTCTATATCAACGGGTGTACAGATGCAACGACACGACGTTATAAATGACTAATAAAGTCTGGTTTGACATTAAAAAGTACGCGCAACGTGTACATATTTCTATAGTTGAAGTTTGGTGTTTCATTGTTCCAAAGTTGGCATATATTCACCTTTATCACTGTTCGTACATGCACGAGTTCTTGCAATTCGTAGTCCGTAAAATTGTGTGTGTGTGTATGCGTGTGTGAGAAAAAGTTACGCACAATGAATCAATTTTGATATTACAACGGAGAATTCAGGTTCAATCTCATCATTTATCGGCTTTATACGAGTAAAGATAAGCCGCAAATAATAGATTCCATCCAATTTCCGCGTATATATTTCATCAACAAAACAATGTTCACCAGAAAAACAAAGATTTAGAAAACGACTAATGTCATTTCTTATTATGCTGAATTTAAAAAAATTCTTAAATTTTCTTTTTTATAAAAAAAATTCTTTTTATTCTGATAATTCATTCTTCGGCCATTTGTTCGTAGCGTGTTTCGTTGGAAATATTTGATCTACGCATATTTATTTCAATGCATTGCAGACATAATGTTATTTTTTATTGCGATGCATTTGCACAGACGTGTCTTACATATTTAATGACGTTGAAAAAATTGATACCCATATGCGTGATGAAAAGTAAGCCTCGCGATATATGTAAATGTAAGTATCGAGTCGTTTGCTAACAAATTGCGCGCTGTGTGTATATTTTCTAAAAATTCTATATAAAGTTTGCTTCCGGGATGTGTTGAAAGAAGTGAATTCCTCTACCAATTCACTTTTATTTACGCTACAAATTTATGCGGTTACAAGTTTCCGATAGCAATAAATTTCTTGCGTTCCTTTCACCTCTCGTTAAAAACTTGACGTTCAGACAGATCAGAGTAAACCTTCTGCCGACGCGATCTCATTTATGTAACGCAAATTTTTCCACGATAATATTGCCACGAAAATGAAAAATTATCATACACTAGTACTAGCCAATAATTGTGCCGAACGGTTCTTTTGGAATGGTTTAAAAAAAAAATAAGAAAAAAATTCATTTCACTTTCAGTCTCCTTTAAATGAGGTTTTTCATTTTATGTATAGTGTATCATCAACAATACAAGTGAATGTCGTAAATCATTCATCATAAGCGATATTCTGCACTGCGATATGGATTTTTCTTTCTTTTTCTTTCGGCGTGCATAAATTTGGCACCTGTATATAACATTTCCCACTTTTTAATGACGTAGTGTTGCATCATATTATCGAAATTTAAAGGCTGTATCTTATTTTTTTTTTTCGAACAATTATTCAAAGCTCATTCCGTTAAAAGACGCGAATAATCACCTCGAAGGATTAATTGATTGTTTTTTTTTTTCAATTATTCAAGAAAAATTTGTCTTGCCGATACGAAAGAAAAAGATCGTCGCAGATTTCTCTGTGATCGGGTTTTATAATATATATGTGTATATATTGCGGTTCTCTGTCTCTGCCCATTAGCTTTCATCAAACTACCAATTTTTTTCTTTTTTTTTCTTTTTTTCCTAAATTTTTGATCCCAAGACAGTTTTACTCTGAAATGGCAATCTTCCCAGCGTTTCTACAAAACTATACGATTTATATCGAGTAAATATTTATAGATTTCGAAAGTATCGTTAACTTAGCACTAATTTGCTAATCAAGTATATCGTACAATCACTAAATTATTGCTTTGTCGTACCTTGTATCACACTAATCTAAACCCTATGTTCCTTATATGCGTTTTTTTCTATCTTTTTTTCCCTCTTTCCGCTTCCGTTTTTCGTGAAAAGCCAGGTTTAGCGGTGATCATGCCTGCTTCTCCGCAAGTTCGTGTTTGCATATGGATGTGTGCACGATTTCGCAGATGCATTCTTCTTTTATAACACATTAACTACCGCGACACATTCCTTCGCGCGTTTCACTCTTCGTTAGAATCAATTACAATTATTCCAGAAATATATTAATCGACGGAATTATACTTGAAATTTCTTCCTTTTTTCGTCCGCGGCATATATTATTTTCAAAAATCTTGAGAAATAATTTTAATTTTGTTGTCGAGCGAGAGAGATGCATATCTTATCTCTGTATCAACAAAATGCAACAAGTATATATAATATTAATCTAATCTATTTGGACCTATAAAACGACATTATCAGATTGAAAACAAATACAAATTTCAGTGCAATTCCGTCGATTAACACATACATGTACATACATCTATATATAAGTGTATATAGTTTCCTTTGTGTGTGTGTGTGTGTGTATAATAGATGCCTTTTGCCTCCCTTCTCTCTCTGTGTGTCTAAGTATTATTTTTCTATTTACGTGTACAATGCTTGTCACATTTTCGTTGTTCTCTTTTTATACGTTCGATATATTAACATTCAGTTAGTTGAGTGAGTTATTCTTCCTATCGCTTATATTGACGATTCTTATCACCTCGAAGACGATATATGTATGTATACTACGACTGTTAAATTCGCCTTTTGCGCACACGCGCGCGGCATAGAAATGGTTTTTAGCAACTTGGTCCTCTTGAATTGGGAGTCTTTATATAAGTGCGCGACACCGCGTTTTTCCGGTTCCTGCCTTCTCATTCCATATATTATTTTGTTGCTCTCGCATGTCATATCGCTTTTACAATCGAAAATGCTTCTTTCCTTTTTTTTTTTTTACATTCGACTTGATATATTATATAAACGCCTTATCGTAAAAAGGTTTCTGTAAAGGATCAGATCGATACAAATGTGAGACACGAATAATTGCACTCGCTTTATATTACGATATAGCAAGAAATGCATTCGTGTACATATACGTATGTAATTACGAATGTCAATCCTTATCTGAGCAACGTCGACTCATAAAATTCACGAAACGAAGTCATTCCCTCTCTAAAGCAAATTTCCACCGTTATAATATATTCTAGATTATTTTTAATCATTTGAAAACAAATATATATATATATATATATATACATATATATTTACGGAGAGAGATGTGTGAAATATTTTATACAGAGATATATAAAATTAACAAAATATATTTTTATTTTATACAATATTATATTTTTATATATGTCTAACAACGAGTGACTTTTTATCTTTTAGGTTGTTCGGATAAGGATTAATCCGTATCTGACATCTCCGTTGTTTGTCCTATGAAACGAAAAAAAGTTTCAAGACGAATGCGCCCAATTTGCGAGGTTTCTGTTGTTTTCAGACCCAACACGAGGAATACGGACGAAGAACTTTCCTCAGACGTGAGAACCGTATGAGGCATGATCGTCCTGGGGCCTGGCTTAAATCATCTCTCTGTGCATCTTCCTTTTTCTATTTTTTTTAATAATAATTGGCTGTGCCCTCATCTATCTCGCGCTTACGAGTATCTGTTCTGTAATTTGTTTTGCGATCTCATCCTCTAGACAATTCACCATTCTTTTCTTGCTCCTCTAGTTCTCGTTAAATTTCACGTCGATAGATATCGATTTCGCAGCAAGATTTCGTGAACGCCTTATTATAAATTCGTACAAGGCAAAAATCATTTTTGTCAGTGTGAAATTAAATTTTGTACAATGGTTATTTATATTTCATATATTTAGTCTATAATTTATTTGTCTATCAAATTTATGTACAAAAAAATAAAAAATCGTAGAAGACAGTTCAGCCAATAAAATTCATTTTTATCATAAAAATGGAATTAAATATCGCAGGATTTTCAAATATATATAATTTCGTTACCAGCACACAAATGTGTGCAAATGTATGGTGAGACGAAATCGTGCCACGAAACATCGTTTCACTTCTTGTCACCCTTCTTGCTCGCGATACTAAAACTACTGTAAACTGTGCCACGATGTTCACGTATTCTCGATGGAGCTCACTTGGGACTCAACTTTGGTACGGGGTCGCGGATAAATGCTCATCCTCCTTCACGTTTCTATCTATTTTTTTTCTCCTATTATTGACTACCGTTACGAGTTTTACTCTATTAATTATAGATTCGATTGACTGTCGAGTATTGTAATACGGTACAAGAGAGACGAGTGTCTACAGTTAAAATCTCAAATATATTATACGAAAAAACGGTGGCCGAGTTGCTGAACTACGTGCGTTTCGTGATTTCCCGTAAGACTACAGATCTACTTTCTTGCGAGACGACTTTATACGAGTCGAGATGCGAAATGTAAGAACAAAATACGAGCAACGTCTTGCGGAAAATGGGATTAAGGAATTACAAATTTTTGAAAGAGCGAAATTTATCATTTCTCTGTAAAATCATTATTTCATCATTGTAATGATGCAGGAGATTTCAACCTGCAATATATATATATATATATTAAAGAACTGCCTATGTTTCTCGGGTCGATTATTTTTTAACACATTTTTTTTTCAATTTCGTTGCTCCTTTCAGTTATTATTGCATTAGTGGATGTTGTGAATTTTTCTTCCACGCATTTCTCATATCTTCTTTTTACATTTCGGTGCATCTCGACGTCACGTTCTCGAGAGGAAGGGAAAATGAATCTTAGGTAAAGGAGACTTCTGGCGACTTCTCCTCTTCCTCTCCGCTTATCGCTGCATTTTCTACGGCGAATAAAAAGCGATCAAGGTCTACTTCACTTGGTGTTGATACTTTTGTACTAACTAAAATCACTAAATCTCTCTCTTTCTCTCGCTCACTGGGCGCTAAAATCTCGTTAACGATAAGCGTGTACGTGGTGGAACCACGTGCGTATTACTGTACGTTTAATTAATTAATTAATTAATTAATTAATTAAGTTCGATCGATCCCTCCCTCGTTATCTTACAATCGCTCGTAAAGTTTTTTCGTACCAAAATATGTCTAAGTTATATTAGAAACGCTCTAGAGACGTGCAAAGAGACACGGGGATGGGAGGGTGGAAAAAAGTAAGGGGTTTAAAATATATACGACGAGAGAGAGAAAAAATATAAGCGTCACTTTTTCTTCTTTCTCGCTTATACATGCGACCGCCTTAGGCAACTAAGATAAAAGGGATGTAATTCAAGCGCAACTTGTTGACTAGATCGTAAGTACTTTTTCTTCTCCCCTTATAATTCCATCCTCTCCTCTGCTCCTCCTTCTCTCTCTCTTTCTTTCTGTTTCCTTTCTCCCTGTTTTTCTCCTTTTTTGGTCATATCTTTAGTGTGACGTTGCGAAATGCAACCGTCTATAAAACGCACTCATTCACTCTTTTCATTCTTCTTGCTCGAAGCGCGAAAAAAATATCTCTCAAATATAATATAATATCTCCTTGTCGGTATATTAGATTTTCACCTGCTACATACGCGATTTTTTATTATATTGCTAAAAGGTAGGAATCACGTTCTACTCATAAAAAGTAATCGTATGACTAGATATCAGCGAATCTCGAGACTTTATAAAATAAAGTAAATAAATTGAGCAACAATATTCCTATTAATACTGAGGATGACTAAATATTTCATTTCCTAAAGCTCTATATATATATACACATATACATAAATAAATTGTACAATAACAAGATATGTAAAAAAAAAAAAAATAAAAAAATTGATAATATATCATATTTTATAGGAACTCTCTGGGAATATGTGTGATAGGAAAAGAACGCTTAAAAAAGTAATCTCATCGCGCTTTGTCACGTGGAGCATTAAAAATTTAAAAGAAGGGTAATTTCAATATCCTATAAAAATCACTTGAAATATCTGAATGACATCGCCGATAGATTGAAGGGAAATCCGGGATGTATCTTTTTCTCGCCCGGATGTGCAAAAAAATATCGATAAACTTAAACGAAACGTTACAATTGCTCGCGCTTTTAACAACCGAGGAAATGATGTGTTCCATAATTCAGGGTAGCAGTACGACCGACCCTTTTGCCACCGAATGGTCATTTCTGCATTCAACAGGTGGTCCAGTTTACGTGAAATGTTGATGAAAACTTTCCACGAGCACCCGCGCGTGCGTTACGTTAAGGATCCCGGCAAAAATCGCGCAAGAGTGCATCATTAAATGCGCAAACGATCTTCCATTAGGTGGCATCGTTATATACAACGATACTTTTATACGAAAAAAAGAATAGAAAAAATTACCTTATAACGATCATTCAATTTTCGATAATCCCCTTCGCATGGCCAGATTGAAAGAACCTAATTTTAATTGGATCTTTTGAGATCGTTCTTTTAAAAAATAAGATTAAAATAGAGATATTTTTCGTTTGAGAAGATTAAAAGTTTTCTCGTTTCGGAAGAGAAAGGAGCAAAAAAGAGCAACCGATGAATCTTCATCGTCGAGCAAAGATGGATGAAAAAAGCGCTTCTTTAAACTACATAAGAAACTTATTGCACTATTTTCGACTTTATCGCTGCTCATTCCGACGAGAGCATCTCGATTCGTCGTTCTTGCGAATTCACGAAATGAGATGGTGTATCTGCGATGCTATCGTATCGATCTTCGCAAGAGAGGACGCCCAAACATATTGATATCGTTTATGAAATATTGAAATATCTTTTTATGTCGAGGCATCCTCACAAGACTGCAGACTCGCCTAAAAATAACTTGGCGAATCAAAATATAGATCTTCTCGCACTGATGGAAAAGAAGTTTCTCTCCGTATCTCGAAAAACGAGATCTCAATGGTCGGCGAGATTTCATCTTTATTTCATTTATTTTTATTTTTTTTTTTTAATACGTTAGTACTTCATTCAGGAAAAAATTCTTTGGAGAAATCAACGCACAGAGATTTTGAAGAAATTGAAGTTTATCGTAGGTGGAAAATGTAGTTGGCAACGAATGAAAAATTAATGAGCGACTTCATCGATTCTCGTTAGCGAAAAAAGGGTGGAATTTGGAAATATCCGCGCAAATATATATATATCCTCCTCTTCCGGCGTCGAGGGAAGAGAGAGAGAGAGAATCGGGAAAACGATCTCGAAAATAGAACCGGGCGCTGAAACACGCGAGAAGAGAAGCGCTTGGTGAAATATTCAGAGAGAGACTTCTTTTCCTCTCCGCGAAGTGGAGGAGACGAGCGCGAGATCCAGGGACGCCGATATGTCAATTACCCTCTCGTCCTCGTTCCCAGTAGCAGCCGCCGAGATTTTCGCCCATCCGCGACGTTTAAAGCCGACGAGTAAATCGAATTACTTTGCGCTTACCGAGAGATATCCGTTGAAATTGGATGTTACCGGAGATTCGACGTCTGATCGTCTTCTATGATGCACAAAAGAGCGGAGCTCTTCTTGACAGTTGACAGCAAGTCATTAGTCCATTCTGTAATTTTGAGGAAAATCTTACAGAATAACTGAAAGCTGTTTCTTTCTCTTCTTCTCTTTTTCTTTTTTTTTTTTTTTTTTTTTTTTACATTTCACGTATCCTCCATTTTAATCTTTCCGGATTTAGCGGAAAGCAGAGTTCTGGTTATGACGAATTTTTCGAAATCTCGCGTTTAGTCGCGTTAATTTTAGAAAAAAAGTAGAACATTTCACTTAAAAAAAAGAAATTCGAGAGAGAGATTTTATGATAAATCAATAAATAAAAATAAAACATACATTCGAGATTTTCATTCAGTACACGTCAAATTGACATATGTATATTTAAGATGTGATGTCTAATAAAAATAATTTACGAAAATACCAATATTATGAAAAATTTCGATATTAAATTTTGCACACACAACGTGCAATTTTTTTAAGCTCAAAGCCAAGAGGAGCAAGAGTTGCTGCCGTTATATCCAACTGAATGGCAGACTCGAATTCCGTGTGAAACAATCGAAAGCAATCGCATCCGCATGAGAGGTCTGCAGCGACTTTCCGTGTATTTGTATATGTGTAAATGTGTGCGCGTATGTACGTGTTCGTCTTCCCTTTCTGTCCCTTTGGTCCATGAATGGATGCACAAAGGTGTACATCTATATGCAACATATGTACTGCTTCCTCTTTCTACATCGCCGGCCAACGCCACTGCAATCGTCTCTGTTTACGTCATGCATGACCGGCTGCAAATTGCGGATTGATCGGTTAACACGGGCGCGCTATTAGGTTTAAATACGAGAACAACAGTCGCGATCGATCGCGGGACTGTCGCGGCGAATTAAAGTGCCTGTTCACTCACGAATGTGGAAATGAAAACGCAAAGTCGCTCGCGACACGCGCGAGTTTAAGTATTTTTCCAACGAGAAACAAGAAGAATGAAGAAATCGACGTCGATTTTCTTTAACTCAAAAAAAAATTACGAAAAAATAATTTATTTCCGCGAACCTTAAAGCTATGTCCTCACTGGAGCAACTTTTTTAAGAAACATGGAACATCAATTAAAAGTTGCTCCAGTGAGGACGCAGCTTATGAAATTTTCGGCAACAACTAGCAGCTTTCTTAAGAAACATGGAATATTAAAAAGCTGCTCGTTATTGCTCCAGTGAAGACGCAGCTCTATGTATTCATTGGAGCAACAACAAACAACATTTTTAAGAAACATGAAACATCGACAAAAAGTTGCTCCAGTGAAGACACAGTTTATGAAATTTTCGGCAACAACTGGCAGCTTTCTTAAGAAACATGGAATATTAAAAAGCTGCTTGTTATTGCTCCAGTGAAGACGCAGCTCTATGTTCTCATTGGAGCAACAACATTTTGAAGAAACATGAAACAGCGACAAAAAGTTGCTCCAGTGAGAACACAGCTTGAAATTTTCGATAACAACCAGTGAAGACATAACTTTACCTACGTCCTGATCGTCGCGTCCTCGACATCCCAGTCTTATGACGGCGCGTCGACGTCACAGCTGCCTTCGCTCTCGTTCTCGCGTTGACACGCCGATTCCAGGTGTTTATTCAAGTAAGACTTGAGCGCGAACGACTTGTGACACTTGGGGCACTCGTAGTTCTTATCAGACGAGTGGGTCTGCATGTGCGCCCGTAGATTCGAGCGATCGGCGAACGCCTTGCCGCAGTGGGCGCACCCGTACGGCTTCTCCCCGGTGTGACTTCGCAGATGACCCTGCAGCAGCCAGGGTCGCGAGAACATCTTGCCGCATACGCCGCAGCTGTGCGTGAGCTTGTGCGTGAGCACGTGCATCGCCAGGGCGGGCATACTGACGTAAGCCTTGCCGCAGTGGATGCACTTCTTGGCCGATTGCGAGTCGATGCTGCGATGCGTCTGCTTGTGCCGCGACAGATTCGACGAGGTCGCGTATTGCTTGCCTGATGTGAACAGAGAGAAGAGCAGCGGGTTCACCGGACCGAATATTCGCACAATGTTCGTTAACTTTGTGTATCTCGAGATTATCGTATCCACGATATTCGTTGACTTAAACATTGATCATTTTTACTGTTACACAGAGAGAATTTTCTCTTAATTTATCCTACAAATCAAAATAAAAATGATTAATATCTACCACAATAAGATATAAAATATGTTCGATTAATTTTATTATAAACATATTAATATTTTTGTATTGTGGTAAATATTAAGCTCAGAGAAGCTCTTTCAATGGCATATTGTCTCACAATTGATTTTCAGGATAAATTCTTCTAATTGTAAGAGAATTCTTCTAATTGTAAGGGAAAATTCTCTTCGCGTAAAAATATATAATATAAAATAATATTATAGAAAATTGTAGGGATAATGTGCGGTATAATTATTAAAAAATTATCATGAAAATGTATGATGTAATGTTAAAACTCTGTCTTAATTTTTTTTACTACTTAATGTGTTATAACACAGAGATAAAATATTATATTTTCAACTTTTTTTTTACTTTTTTGCTAAAGTTTTCTGTAAAAGGATGAAATATTAATATTTAATGTATGTAATGAGAGTGCTATCGAGGGCATGTATTGTACTTGATACATAATTGTGATTGCAATCTTTAATATATTATATTAACCCATGAATTATATATATTTTCAACATATTATAATCACGAAAAGAATATTATAAAAAATCCTTGCATTCTTTTTTCCATATTACAGATTAAGCGTGTGAGATAGAGTATTTAGAATACGATTCTCTTCTCGCATAAAATATGACCTGAAACTGGATCAACAAATTTAAATACAAGCAAGCGTCGAAATATCTGTCAGAAATAAAAAGGTAAAAAAAAATAATACGAAACAAATATGCTATAAAATCAATAAATGAAAAAAAAAAAACAATAGAAAAGAGACATCCATCTTTTCAATATCCTCACCGCACTCGCAGCACATATAACGACCGGTCTTGGAGGTCTCGGGCGTCTCGATCGGTTCGGTCTCCTGGTTCTTCTGCGCGGGAGGCGCCTTCTTGTTCTTCGACCTGCCATCCGAGACGAGCAACGTGTCGTACGTGTAACTAGCCGGCTTCACCCCTTCCGCCTGCTCGGTGATGGTCTGCACCTCCTTGTCCCTCTGCGTCGGCTGCGAGTTGGGGTTGCTGTTCTCGATGTCGCTGCTGCACTCGGAGGTCGGTGGCGTCAAGGGCGGCGTCGCCTCTATCTGTTGCTGTGGCAACGGCTGCTGCTGCGATTGTGGTTGCTGCTGCTGTTGCTGCTGCAGCAGAGGCGGAGGCGGCTGATGCTGCGATTGCTGAGCGACGATTGACGTGCACGGTATGGTAGACGTGCTGTACGTGAGCAGAATCTCCTGGACCGGCGACAGAGGTATAAAGACGCTGCCCGAGGGTGGCACGATAGTCGCAGTGGGTTCATAGATGATGCCTGCGGCCGGAGCGGGTTGTTGCTGCGTTTGTTGCTGATGATGATGATGATGATGATGATGATGATGTTGGCCGTAGAGAGTCGAGCCAGCCAGGTCGATCGTGTTCACCTGATAAATCGACTGCTCCGGTTGGTAGACTGTCATCTCCTGGACGTCGCTCGCTGGTGCCTCGATCACGCTCTGAGGACCGATCGCGACACTGGGCGGCGGCAATGGCGGCAAGGATCGCGACAACTCCAGGAGGTCGTGCGCCGCCTCCGTCTCCGCCGCGGAGCGATCCTTGAACATGGACGAGACGACGTTGCTGGGTGTAAGCACTCCGCAGGACGCCGGGGCGAGTCGTATCCTGAAGTCGTTGGTCGCCCTCGAGTGCTCCGGAGCGTCGTCCAGGTGGCAGGCCGTCGTCGACGAGTCCCCGGTGGACGTTGGAAGGTACAGGTCGTACCGAGGTGCCGGGTTCGGCCGCACCACGGTCGGCGGAGGTAAGGATGGAACGACCGGCATCGTCGTCGTCGCCGTCGTCGTCGTCGTCGTCGTCGTCGTCGTCAGCGCCGTCGTCGCGGTCGTTTTCTCGACGGCGGAGACGATCGATGCCGTCGGCGACGGAACCGTCGGGGACGTCGTCGTGGTGCAAGGCGTCACGGTGATGACGGTGGTCGTCTCCATCCGCATCGTCATCGAGCACTCGGTCGTTGATATCGCGTCCGTGGAGATGACCGAGACTGACGACGACGACGACGATGATGATGATAATGATGATGATGATGATGACAATAACGACGAAGCTACTATCGTTGTCGTCGTGGACGCACTACCCGCGTCGCTCGAAACTTCCTCCTTCAAGGACTTAGCCTCGGGCACGGCGGAAGTCATCGGTTGCGTGTCGGGACACTCTGTTGGGAATCAGAGTTGATAAGTTTACGGCGTTCGTGATGATTCCGCACAGAGAGAATTTTCTCGTAAAATTGACCCTGAAAATCATGGTAATCGTGCGACAATATGGTATTGGAAAAAAATATTAATCGGAGAAACTCTTTATAAGATTCTTCCAGTACCATATCGTCGCACGATTACCATGATTTTCAGGGTAAATTCTAAGAGAAAATTCTCTCGATGCAGATAGTCTGAGATACATTTTATATACAGTTATGTGCAAAATAAAAGCACCGGTTGAAGAAATGAGAGGAATTTGTATGTTTCCTCCAGCATCGAGTAATTATTAAAGGATTTCCTGGTATTCGTCGGTTCGTTCAAAGACCACAAAAGTCAGAATTTAATCCTAGACGTACAGTCAAGCCAGTCAAACATTGTGGAGGAAACATACAAATTCCCCTCATTTTTTCAACCTGTGCTATTATTACATAACTGTACATCTTATATCTAAGCAAATCGATTGAAATCGGCTCGTATTACTGCGAGACGTCTCTGTTCGTGCCGCGAGGGTGTAATCTCGCTTTCTTCGCTTCCGTTTGACTTTTTAATCGAGATTTAACAGCGCCACGGGTTTCTAAATGGAATAAGAATGGTATCCGATTCTCGTTACCGACGCGATAGCGGAGTGTCGAACCTTGATGATGGCAGCGGGAAGTGCAGCGTGCAGGAGAGAGAAAGAGGGAAGATGGGAAGGAAAATGTGGGTTGCACAATACGGATTGTGGAGATCGGTGGAGAGCAGGGGAGGAAGGTAGCGAGGGATTATGACGGCAAATATGTTAGAAACGAGGTCAAAGGGGATGGCAGCGGAGAGAAGCTAGAAGGTCGGCCGCGGAGTAAGCGGATATAAAATTTCACGATAACTCGGTTATGAAAGTGCACGTTTCGCTTTAAGAGAGCAACCGACTTCCTTACGCCACACCGTCTCTCGTCGATCCGTTTTAATATTTCTGCGTCCTTGTTTGTTCCTCCTCGCGCGCGAGGCGAGATAAATTTCTATTGCGATCACGAAGAGTTTGCGAACGGATCGACGTCGCTATGAATTATTATTGCGAATGTTCCTCGCCTCGTACGATATATATATATATATATATATGTATTGTTTCTCGTCGTATATCAACCTAGGGCCTAGGATATACGCAAAAGTTTTCCCGGAAATATATATTCCTGTGTGTCGCGCGGATATTGATATTCTTATACCGTAAAGGGAGATATGAGATTATAAAAGTTACATATCTTTATATATATACCTACACACATCTTTTTATATTAATAATGTATTTATATCAGCAAATTATTTTTTTCGAGTAAAAATGTGGAAGAACTGCAGTAAAAATCAACATACAATCTTTAACAGTCTTGATAGACACTTTGGATGATTTTAAAATTAGCTAGTTAAAGAAGAGATGAAAATATGTAAATTCATCTTAAGATAAAAATGATTTTGTTTTAAATATATCTAGATAAAAGATAAAATTATATGGCGATTCATCTAGATAATTTTCACATAACATTATTTTTAAGACCGCTTATGTAAACACAGTATTAAAAAATGTAAATTATAAAAGGGATATAAAAATATATCCATACTTTTATTTATAAGCTTTTATCGTTTACTGATTAAGTTTTACACTAAAAAAAAAAGATTTGTTAATTTAACTGAACCTATATTAATATTTAAGTCAAATATACGTTTTGTTAGATTTAACATATATATTTATTGCAATTTAAATATTTTTATATGTTTAATTAACAAAATAATATTTAGTTAAGTTAATACATTTTTTTGTCTATTAATTAAGTAATTTTATGTGCTATGACTTTAAACTAAATTATCTGAACATTATTCTAGATAATTCATATCTTTATTATCTATATAAAAATAAGATGGCGCCAAAATAGACGATGATCTATATAAAATTTCATTTATATAACAGTCCAAATACTGCTCTTTGCATCAAGTATTCTTTCTCTTTACACGTGTAAAAATACAATAGCGATTAATTTTCTTAATGAACACGCATCTTTGAGCCGTTCGGGAGAATTTCAATGAAAGGCACTTTGAAACGTTTCCGCAAACGCGATTTCGGCCAATTCCGAATTGCTTTCGAAACTCTCTCGTCTCTTCCGTCTAACGACACGCGCATTGCCATTACGATGATTCTGAGCGTCGCCTTTGTAACTGCATTTACCGTGTCTCGGCAAGTTTCGCATGCCATTTTCGCACGAAGAGAGTTTACGGATGCGCCGTACAAGTAGTAATACGCCACGGGGAATTCCACGGAACAATTAAGGTCGTTTCGTTGCGACCAGGCAACGCGCATTGTCGGGAATTACGTGGTGCGGCGCAGCAGCGTGTGCCATTATCGCTTGATAATTCGATACAAACGGCCCGGCGCGTTTATATGCATCCAAGTGAATTTCACAAAGTACCGCTAAAGTACTAAAACACTCGCGAGAGAATGCAAAAAAAAAAAAGGAATAATTCTATCGCCCTTTTTTTAATATACTTGAAAGAGAGAGAGAGAGAGAGAGGAATTATTTTAATACGCGGAAAAATATGTTAGATTTTTAATAAATGCAATATATATATTTACAATTAATATAATAGAAATTTATTTCTGTATTATGAACATGTAATTAATAAATGATATGTATTATGTTAATTGGTAAATATTACATATTAATGAGTATATAAATATCTGTTTGCAATGAAGAAGGATTTTTCAAGCTTTTCTTCGACATCTCGAAACGCTGGTCGAGGTCGATGAACCATCGAGAAAAAGAGCGATATTTGTTGCGTGCAGAAAAACTCTAATGACAATACAACTTGTTATTGCGCGAGGACGTTGTTAATTAGCGGTCAGAGCGAAAGGCAACTACATATAACGTTTATTTCACCCATTGCATCTGATCTGATTTTTATTGCCCGCGCTTAACTCGAGAAAATACATTCTCAAGATCTGCATTCGTTATCCGAGCCATCGTGCATGCAAGCTGCATAATTGCAAGGATTATCTCGCATGCGATCGCAAAATTGCACGACGAGCTTTTTCAGTTTCAAACGATATCTTTTTTCTTCTATTCCCTAACGGCACACATATCCCGAAGACGTTCAGAGAACATCCTGAGGATGTTTGAATGTCCTCTGAATATCTTTCGGATATGTTGCGCTATTAGGATTGTTCATACATTGTTTAAAAAAAAAATTCTCTCTAAAAAAACGATATCTTTTTTTTCTATTCCCTAACAGCACATATATCCCGAAGACATTCAGAGAACATCCTGAAAGTGTTCAATATCTTTCGGATATATTGTGCTATTAGGGTTGTTCATACATTGTTTAAAAACAAAAAATTCTCTCTAAAAAACGATATCTTTTTTTTTCTATTCTCTAACAGCACATATCGTATATTCCGAAGACATTCAGAGAACATCCTGAAGATGTTCAATATCTTTCGGATATATTGTGCTTTTAGGGTTGTTCATACATTGTTTAAAAAAAAATTTCTCTCTTAAAAAAACGATATCTTTTTTTTTCTATCCCCTAACAGCACATATATCCCGAAGACATTCAGAGAACATCCTGAAGATGTTCAATATCTTTCGGATAAATTGTGTTATTAGGGTTGTTCATACATGGCTTAAAAAAAAATTTCTCTCTAAAAAAACGATATCTTTTCTTTTCTATTCCCTAACAGCACATATATCCCGAAGGACATTCAGAGAACATCCTGAAGATGTTCAATATTTTTCGGATATATTGTGCTATTAGGGTTGTTCATCATACATTATTAAAAAAAAAAAAAAAACAATTCTTTTTCTAAAAATCGCGATGAAAACGTCTTCTAAGGGAGAAATACGCACCTTGTGCAACAGGGGGTGCAACGTGCCCCTCGGTGGGTGAGACGAGGAGCTGCATGGTGGTTGGCGATGGCGTGCTCCTTCCGCGACCCCAGCTCTCGAATCCTCTGGCAACGCTGCTTATGTACTTGTTGCACAAGGCCTTCTTCACCATGTAGCAACGCGGCATCTTGGCCTCTCTGATCGTCGCGCGCTTCTCACCGGGATTAATATCGCGGCGTATCGTTCTAAGATCACCAAACAATCGCGTTAAGCAAACAACCCTCTCTCTCTCTCTCTCTCTAGAGTATCCCTCGTCGTTTCTTCTTCGTCCTTCGAGTATACCTTATTGCGAGTATATATAATGTATGTATATATACGTTCCCGATGACGCGATTTGCAAAGTGTCAAACGTCAAAGTATCGCGTTCTCCCGCTCGCACCAGAGATCGCACTGCTTTTCCTCCTTTCGTCAATCTTCCACCACGTTTGGACGTCGATCGATCCCTCAATCGATGCTCCAAATGTCCGTCCCATCGATGCGCTTCCTCTCGGATATCCCGAGACGCGACATGATCGGATTGTTCCTTTTACACTCTTGAAATTCCTGTAGCGAGAAGCGCGACCTCCTTCAATAATTCACCAGGCGATATATCGTTATTTAATCCTAGACGTCGTTGCACGATTATTTTCAATAGGACTCCTGTGTAAATGTATATATATATATATATTATATTTATATTTATATTTATATTAATGTTTTTGTATATAATCATATAAGGATGAATGTGTGCGAGCGTACGTACGATCACGGTGTCTCTTATACGCGTGTATATACATTCATATTAAAATATCTCTCAAGTGAAGCAAAGCTGAGAGGAGCTCCCGATCGAGTCCCGGGGAAAGAAGGGATGAAATGCGCGATGTTGCGGTTTCTCTCTCAGTCGACTGGGGGTGCGAGATTATATAAGTGGCGAGAAGCGGGTGTGTGCGGCTTGCCTTTGCTTTGTTCCTCGAGATTACCTTGTTTGTAGTATTGCTTTCGTTGTATATATTCACGGGTGGACGATTTACATTCTCTCTTTCTTTATCACCTTCTCTCTCTCTCTCTCTCTCTCTCCCTCTATTTCTATCTACGACCTCATGTGTCTACACGCTCGTTCTATCCATATCTCTCCTTCTCTCTCCCTTGGTTACCCCACGTTTCCTCCGGCAGTGCATGCGTCGCCGGAAACGGTCGTGCGCCGAGGGTTTCCGTCGCTCCAGGGGAATCAAACTTCACAATCGAGTTTCACTCGCCCGGTTTCTGCTCCAGGTGATATCTCGTCGTCTCGCCGATTCCCGATGACGTCGCTGCCCTGGGACGCGCGTGCTTGCACGCGAACGTTGACATCCTGACGACGAAGGAGGCCCGTTTCTCCTCGTATTGACTTTCGAGGAAAAATGCGACGCGATTAAAAGGCGAATCTTCGTTTATTCCGTTGATCAAAGTCTCGAGAGAGCTCTTCTCGGCCAATTGGTTCCGGGTTGGCTCTGCGTTGCTCCCTTTACGTAGGTTCGATAAACGGACTTTGAGTTTCCCATTCGATATACGCGAATAGGAGTTGGTCCTCTGAATTACTCAGCGCGCGTCGTTTCCCGAGGATGAAGAAAGAGTCTCTTCCAGCTCCCTCGACGCGTCTTCTTACGTCAAAAAGATACGATCCAATATATAGATTCCGAGTGAGAAGAAACACTTGTATTAAACTGATCCAAAGTTGCTCGTCGTTTCCCTTCGATCCTCTCTGGCCCGCGTCCGCCGTTTCCGGAGGTCCTCCAGGATCTCGCTCCTTTCTTTTTTCCAAAACTCGTCTCCTCACCTTCGACTCCGGAGATGGGCGGGTGTGCCTTCGCAGGGACGAGCAACAAGTTGGACAACAGGTCCGCGATGTTGTGTATCCGTGTGCGCCGGTGTGTGCGAGCGCTGCCGCCGCCGCCTTACGTGTGTGGTCGATAGCTCCCTCTAAAGCCCTCTTCTCACCGCGACCCCGGAAATCCACCCCTACACACACACACACACACACACACACACACGCGCACACACACGCGCGCGCGCGCAGGACTCGGTTGTTACCGAAGTTGCCGGTTGTGTTGCGCGCTATGTTGTAGGCTTTCCCGCAGGTTCCGTGGCCCAACCCTGCTCGGTGGTCGCCAACCCTCTGACGTCGACGACGCGATCCACGCGAACTGCCGGTGGGTCTCGGATATACACGACGGACGGATATACACGAGGCGTAACCACGACAACGAGCACCGCGACGGCGACGGTGACGTGGAACGAGAGCGAACGACGACGACGACGACGACGACGACGGCGGCGGCGACGAGGACGATGATAACGACGAGGACGAGAGGGACGACGACGACGTGCACCGACCGAGCTTCGCGAAGATCGAAGACGAAGATGTACCACCTGTAGGCGCAGAAGCAACAATTGTCCGCCGTGTATCGCGGTGGAGGGTAGCCCGACTACATGGCTCGTACCGGGTGTGGCTGGGGTGCAACTGCCAATGCAGCGTCGCCGACGAGCGTCGCCCCGCGTCCCGGGCGCCTGCGTCCTCGCCGCCGCTCTCTCGTGTGTGCAGCGCTTCCACCACCCCCTCCTCTTCCACCCTCTTCTCGAGGGAGGCTTCCCCTCCCGTTACTCTCTCTCTCTCTCTCTCGCGCGCTCTTCGTTCTCATATATACAGCGCTACCCCATCTCTTCCCTTCTCTCGTCCTCGATCGCGAGGGGAGAGAAAGACCGAGGGTGGATCGGTGGGGAAACCCCCTCGCGGATCCGGCTCTCGTCCATCGATTTTGTACGAGTTCGGGGCCAGACCAACACCTGTTACCGCCGGTGGGTGGTCGAGAGGGATGGAAGGTGGACGAGAGTGGGATGGAACGAGATGGAGAGCAGCGAGGGCGAGAGAAGCGAATCTCCCTTCCGCGGTTGAGAGAGAGAGAGAGAGAGAGAGCGACGCCAATCGATAGCGTCGACCTCGGTATCCTGCCGGCGCGGCGGAGTTCGCGATAGCGCGCTACCCTCTTTCTATCTCTTTCCTTTTCACCCTCGGGTTCCTCCGTCTCTGCCTCGCTTTGACGGCGTCTTCTTCCTCGGCCGGTTGGATCGCGCGATTCGCGTCTTCTCCTCTATTTCGCTCTTCTTGTTGTGTGTATATATATAGATTGAATTTATTTATCGCGTACGCGGCGGCGCCACGTCTATTCTCTTTCCGCGGGGAACTCCCGGAATTAGCGCTAACAAGCTGGTCCGGAATGTAACTCCGGGGATGGAATTAGCTCGGATTATTTTCTTAGAAGTTGTCGATGGTACGTCGCTCGAACTTTCTCAGGGGAGCGTCGAACGTTGAGCTTGGAACGTAAAACGGAATTGACTACACGTGCGCTCCATATAAAAGCTAACAAATATCGATTCCTCTGGTTTTGTCTCTTTCTCTCACCCGCCCCTCGCTCGCCGTTTTATCACTTGGGTTTTACTGCTTACGATTACTTACGCTGGATATAGCGCGATGTTATTTGGAATTGAGATGACGAAATGCAACTGGGACTTGTAACTACGATTTTGATTAAAATTATACGTAATTTCTCCCACGTCGCGTTAAATCGATATTTGGTGTGCGTAGAAGATTAAGTACTTGGGTTATCTTTAATATCCTTAATCGATGAATTTTTCTTTCCTCTTTTTTTTATTATATTTTTAATCAGAATTTCCTACCCCAGAGGCTATTTGACGAGCGATATTTCAGGCTTCTCGTTTTCTTTTTCGCACATGCGTGACGTTTAAGAGTATACTAATAAATTCGCGACGTGCTTGCATGAAATTTACAGAGACGTTGCTAATCACCTCGGGTTTGCGACCTCGCGAAATTGAATAATTAGACGTAATCGCGAATAATTAATGGACAGAGATCCTTGACGAGTAACCTAGATATCGAATAGTATTTTTTATTCCAGCTAATAATCATTTTAAAACGTCATTCCAAAACATTTCGCGCCAATCTTCATTCGGTAAGCAATAAGATTATTCCATCATCAGCGTTCGAATGATCAGTTCGTAAATATGTTTTGACGTAAATTGTTATCGATTTGAAGCTTCGTTCTTCTTTTTCATTTTGCTATTCGAATAAAGCGTTATTTCCTCGCGTGCGCGTAGATATACGGATAATTTATCTTCCCTATATTTATCTCGGTTCATCTCACACATTAACACACATATACGCTTCTCCCGATCAAAAGTCATGTCGAACACGAGCTGTGTAATCCCGCAGTAGCTGCAGTTGCACCAGGTCGGTGGGTGCCAACAGCGCTACTCGCTAAGGGTGGTTACGGCGGTTCACCCTATATATACACCCCCTTCTTCCCCCCCTGGTTCGTGCTAGCTCTCTCGGAGTGTCTAACGGCGTCGTCATGGTATAACTAACATTTAACGTAATGACCATTTAGTCAACGAGTGCCACTTGACAGCTAGCGAGCAGTTGAGCCGGAGAAAGAGTAGGGAATAAATGAGAAAGAGAGAGAGAGAGAGAGAGACTGAACCACCACACCGGTTATCCACCCCCGCCGCCATCATATAACGACACGTCGCGAGTCAGAGGTTGCCGAGCAACGGATGATGGTCGGCGAAGCGATGTGCTCGAGTCGAATGGAGAGCGAGAGAAACGAATAATAACGAAACGGCCGGCCATTCCCGAATTTAGCCGCAGGCCCGTAAAGCGCGGGAGCCGCCGCTCGATCGGGAATGTTTTTCTATTTTTTTTTTTTTTTCTTCGCGGAAAATCGTCGCGTCGGAATTTTTAATTTTCCGCAAATTTCTCTCCCAAGAGACCGGCAACGTACGCGCGGTCGGAAATTTAATTTTCGTTACGTCAAGAGGGAATGTTTTTTAATACGGGTATATATACACAGACATTTTTGTATTTCAAGATAAAATAAAAATATATCGCGCTCGTTCCTTATTTCGTACGATGTATATATATATATATATATATTTATTCTGTCCCGCAATTTAATAAATGTGCGTACATAAAAATAATATATCGATTCGCGTGTAATAAGGGATGAAGGATCTGGGGCGCCGCCTCGTTTAAAGTCGGTCCTGCGAAACGCACAAACATGCGAAATAAGCCTCGGACGCGCTCGGGAGGATCGCGAGGAACAATAACGTACGATACATTCCAATTTCGCTCGAGTGGTCGCCATTTTGTTAAAGGGGAGTTCCATTAAGCGAGGGGTGATTTTTCGGGCCGTCGTTCCGCTGAAACGACGCGTACATAAATATATATATTACGTCTTTCGCGCGCGCGCGATCTCGTACAGGGTGTTTCATTCTCATCTGTATGAGTGTTATCTCTGGAAACAGCACGAGGCGTAAAAGGATAAAAGTCGAATATGTCACGTAGCACGTGGCTGATATGGATTTCGTCTCTCCGCGAGGCCATGTTGCTTTTCTCTTCGGGATCTCCTTCGGTCGTTCCACGGGCGTTGAAATAAAATAAAAAAAAAAAAAAAAAAAAAGGGGGGAGAGAAAAAAAATATTGAGTCCGATTAATCGTTTTATGTCTATTTGACATCGAATTTGCCCTTATTTGCTATACGAAACTTTAGCAAAAGTTTTTAGAAGAGAGAGATAGAGATTAAAAACGGCTCTTCAGTGAATCCTCGCAGCAGTAATGATCCATTTATCCTGTATAATGTAATTATTAACTTGGCCCATTATACCTCGACGTACTCAAATGAGTTTGAAGTGAGCTCTGGATATATCAATCTAAATTACGTCGGATGTTATTATAACTGCGTTTAATATAATTTCTTTTATTTTCTAACCAAAAATGGGGATAAATGCAACGTAAGTGAAGTATATGGATGTTAACGTTAAGGTTAATAGGAAGGGCAATTAACGAAACGAATAATAGATGACTTTAATAACACGATGTTCCCGAGACTTACAATTCCATTCTTTCTCTGACGTCTCTCGGTCCTTTTTTTTTGTACTCGTCGCTTTTTCTCCGAGACGTCTTCCTCGTAAGTAGCGCCATATCACAGAGATGATTTACCCCGGAACTGTAAATTACGTTAGATAATGGCTCACCGTAGTGGAAACTTGGGACTTTAAAGTTGAGCCGTAAAATTTGAAACTTCGTTTAAAATACGATAATACGATGATTACCGGCCGGCGAATCGAGAATAGCGGCTGCTTTAAATTAATCTTTTTCTCTTTAATGTGTCTTCATTTTCTTTGCGTATCTTTTTTTATTCTCGTATTTATTGCGGTTTGATACATTCAAAAGAAAAATCTATTCACGAATAGATATAGAAATATATATATATATATATATATATATATATATATATATATATATATGTCATATACATGTAAAACAAGAGAGAAATTTTTCCCTCTGCATTTTTTTGTAATCCCCGGAAAATATTAAATAACAATATTAAATTACTTTCGTGTTGTACAGAAGCTAATATTTAATATCGCTCTCATTGTTATTACAAAAATTTACGAGAAAAAGATATATGGCATTTGTATCATTTTGGACTGGCAAAAAATAACAAACTTTGTAAGAAATAACTTTGTAATGCTGAATGTAATTATTTGTTCGCCCCTTTTTTCTACGCCAAATGAGAAAAGATATGAAAGTATCCTCGTTTTACCATCCTATAAAATTCGCTTATGATTATGCAGACCATTCGCGAATTATAGTGGTAAGTCGCTGGAGATATTACGGTAAATTAACGGCATTAGGAATGAAATTTTCGTTCGAGTTAATAACTTTGCCGTTCCTAAAATATTCATATCGAGATTGGCAAAAATTAGCATCTCGTTAGAAAACGTATAACTAAATTGCTCGAATAACAAGTATACGTATCTTTTCTTCGCGGAATCATTCTGAGCACAATGAACCACGTTTCAAAGTATACAAGATCAATAGCTCACAAATCCATGTAAGACAAGGGTCTTTAAAGGTCCTTGATATCTACGTCAGCTATCACGGATCATGACGTCAGAGATATGGAAATACACACGCGAACAATTCTTCTAGGAGATTCTTCTATATACTCACACAAATGTTCAAACACACATACATCTATAAATTCTCTTTTACATTTCTCATACCTTCATACGAACCATACTTAAAAAATGATATAAATATAATTGTGGATCACGATAAATTTAAATAATCGATAGGATCAATCTGAAATATACGAATCGGAATTAGAGAGCCATTCAATGCACGAACGAAATAAAGCCGAGATAATTTATGCAAGATCTCTATTTGACGAATTTTCTGTTCAAAATAAATCTAACAAATTATTGACTCGTGTTTTTTACATTCTCGGGTCTTCCAATTAATATCCCTCTTGTTCATACGCGAAAAATTTAATTCGCGTCACGTTTCTTGCGCGATACTACACGGACAATTTATATTCCAGAGAAAAAAAAATCATCGCGATAATATACAATTCACATACATAACTCAATACGACAAACTTCAGCATTTCACATGTCTCCCTGCTCGTTCTTTGAAATTCGTCCGATCGCTTATCTCTTCGCCATCGTATGACATTTTTCTCCGTTATCGCTATATTTCATGGTCCGGCCCTCTTCTCCTTACGCATAAATTTATATCATCCGACACAAAGACCTGACCTCCTTCGAGGGTACAAAATGCGCGGGGAGTCGCATTATCGTCGGAGTCTGAGGACGAGAGAGGGGGATGATTCACCCTGGAATTGCGGAAGGGTGCTCGAAAGAGAAATAGTCGAAGCGACGTTGCCAGAAATGCAGAATTCTTATATAAAACTTGCACAATTTTCGGCGGATCTCCATTACTTCATCTCATTTTAACATAAATTGTTATGCGACATAATTAATATATTTTTTCATACTCGAACAATAACAAGTTGAAATTTTAAATAAAAATTTTAAATTTAGAATTTTAAATTTTTATCATCCTTGTATTGCAATTTTAAATGTACTATTGAAATGTAACATTTTTAAGTGATTTTTGTAATTTTTCAGTAGATAGAGAATTCGCACTGATAACAAAAACGGCGTCTCCGGCGCAGCTATCGTATTAAGTCTGTTTTGTTACGAGGATGTGATCTGCGTTAGTTCTCGACAGTCCGAATTACGAGCGTAACATATGTACAAAGTTGACTTTAAAAACATCAGGAGACGAAATAAGAGGCCGATGGGATCGCGCGATTCCTGTTTCCCGTTCGTTCCAAGTTCGTAAATCGTAAATCCGTCGAGTGTATATCGCGCGATAAAGTGCTGTAGATACATCTCCTGCGCTTGCATTGTTTTAGAATGCTTATAACAGTTGGCAGTGCGCTCATACACGCGGAAGAATGGGATACATGCACGGGGTGGCGTAAGCACATCGCGATAAACTCGCTCTTTCAACTCCCGCAAGACTCTGATGAACCTCCGACAAATATCTGGAATTAGCATATTAGAAGACACTGGCGGATAATAACACGAATAATATTCTCTATATATGTAAATATTTAGATAATTAATTTATCGTTTATTCTAAAAGATTTTTGAAGACTTTGTGGATTTCGATGTGATTATGCTCATAACTCTCATAATTCTCAAAATCCTCAAAATTCTTGACACCCTCAAAATTTATTTATTTTTTTCTTAAATTTTTAAAATCCTCAAAAGATTATGAGGATTATTCTCATAACCCTCATAATCCTCAAAACCCTCAAAATTCTTGACAGCCTCAAAATTTATTTATTTTTTTCTTAAATTTTTAAAATCCTCAAAAGATTATGAGAATTATTCTCATAACCCTCATAATCCTCAAAACCCTCATAATTCTTGACACCCTCAAAATTTATTTATTTCTTTCTTAAATTTTTAAAATCCTCAAAAGATTATGAGGATTATTCTCATAACCCTCATAATCCTCAAAACCCTCATAATTCTTGACACCCTCAAAATTTATTTCTTTCTTAAATTCTTAAAATCCTCAAAAACGTCATAATTACAATACATTAATTTTAATTTGATCAAATTGGATAATAATTTTATAAAACTGAACCATTGTGTTGTTCTAGTTTACAAGTTACATAGAAAAATGTAATAAATTAAAAAAAAATATTAAATTTAATTTCCGCGTCACTAAAAAAAAAATCGGTCTTTGGTTTTATTTAATCTTTCAGAACTAGAATATCGATTCGATGTGAATGATGTTTAAAATAAATGATCAATTTTGTAATAAATATTCATCGTGTCGAAACTAATAATATCTTTGCGATGTAATTTAATTCATGCAATAATTCACCTATATATTTTCTCCTCTACTATCGGTTTCTTCGTCGCTCTCTCTCTCTCTCTCTCTTATAACGAAGGGAAGCTCTATACTACTATAGCTCTCTCATACAAAAGTTCACGTATCCAGGATATTCCCCCCTCGTTATCCTTGATTTTGACGATGCGAGAAGAAGCCATTAATGTATGCCGATCAATAATTCCAGACATTATCACGGTGTATCGACCCTAGCAATGGACGTTACTCACCGTTTTCGCGCATATGAATACGATCCTCGAGAAGACTTGTTCTCGGAATAACGACAAGTTGATATTTCAAACAGTCGCACTTTTCACGATGCGAAAGAGCCGGCGCGTTCCACTTTTATAGATAAGTAGATTACGAGATGACGCAATGCAGTGGCAAACTCAGTAAGATAAATAATGCATAATGAAGCAAAAAGGAAAGAGAAACGAAAGGTTTGTTCGTTCAAGATTTTCCGGAGGAAAGAGACGTCATATTTAATGTAATACTCTGGAGAGGAAATATTGTCTTTCGAAGATCCCTAGCTTCGGAGCATTTTCATTCGCTTATCATTCAAAAATTATTGCCATTTTGCTTTGCTTGAGAAAAAGATCATTTGTTGACAAAATAATTTTCTCTCTCTCTCTCTTCTCTTCTATTTTAGTATTTTAGTATGTATAGTATTATATGTAGTAAATTATTTTTGCAATAACAATTTACGTCATTTCAATAAACTTGTTCATACAAAGTTAATCGCGCATGTTATAACACATTAATGAATAATGTGGTCAATTGGGAGACCTAATAATACACAAAATTAACATCACTATATATATATACATATATCGCGCAATGCGAAAGATAAATTATTTCACGTAATTAATCAAATTACCCGTGTAATCTTCGTAATACCGCAAGTAGTGCGTTTTTGTCGATTAATTCCATCACTTAATTGCTACATTGTCGTAATCCAAGATCGCGACAAACACTTAAGACACTTAAGTATCTCGTCGAAGTCGCGGCCTCGAACTGTCAAAGGGTCAATTATTGGCGGGAGAATTTTCGGAGCGTTTATTGTTTTTCATCCGTGCCGAGAGTGAAAAGCGACGGAGAGAGAAGAGCGTGGAATAAAGTAAATCGTCGAGCTATAAGCGCGGTTGCATAAAGCATCGGGGCTTTTTCATCCTTTCCCACCCTGCATCTCGGGGATGGACGTCAAAGTGTTTCGCGATTGAAATCACGCGAACCGTGCAAGGGCGCCTCTGTTACACAACGCGAGCATACGAGCATACGACCGATCGATCTTTCCGCATAGTTATATCTGAAGTTTGGTTTACCCAGCAGCCGAAACCTTGAACGCTCCAAGGCTTCTCCCTCGAAAGTTTAGCCGATAAATGATTCGATTAAATAATCGCGGAGCGTCATTAATAATTGCGCGACATTATCACATCAGCGATATTTTCGTATTTCGCTATTACTAGAGAATCAATTTTACTCTTTTCGATTTAACAAAAAAAATTATTTCGAACGTATCCGTAAAGATTATATAATTAATACCAATTAATTATAATTTTTTTAATAATAATAATATATGAATTTTAAATCGGCCCAAGCGCGAAAAATTAATTCTTCGGAACTGTATCTCTTGCTTTGAGATTACTAAGTTCCATATATAAATTAATCTCGAAGTTATACATATGGAGTTCCGAAGAATTAATTTTTCGCGCTTGGGCTCTATTGGCCGATTTAAAATTCATATATTATTATTATTATTATTAATATTGAGAGCCGACATATATTTCTTATCTGATATAATTTTGTTCTTTCGCCATTCTCAATTCGCCATCTACAAACGACCCGTCGTGCATAAGAATGCGATCGCAACTGCAGGAAAGTTTGCTGCAAAGCGCACTCTCCGGAATAAAATACGCTTGGCGACTCGCGAGCCAAAACTCAAAGTCCTCTCTCTTTTCTCCCCCCATTCTTGCATTCAAACATGGGAGCGCAATCCAACACGGTCGTGAAGCCAGCAAAATCCGGACAACGAAATCAACTACCTGTGGATGCCGAGTTAAGCGACTTATACAGCGGCAACGGTGACGACAATCGGCTGCACACAATCGGGTTTCGCTTCTGGCTTGATTCGCGTAGAATCGCGTTGATTTGCGCCTCAATATATCGGAGAAATTCGAGCAGGCGTGTATAATATTAGCAATTACCCTCCTTTCTTTAGAAGCACTATATTTACGGACATTATATCAACTTCGGATTCAATTTATTATAATATAATTATAACGATATTGCATCGCACATTTCAATCGGATTGATTTATAAATAAGTTCCGCTGTAGGTAATTACTGAATTTCCGAGAATCGTTTTTTAATTAAAACGAAGCAATCACGATGATAGATATACATATTTGTATAGCAGCTACAGCAAATTAATAAATTAATTATATCGTCTAAATGAGAGCAAGTTGTAGTTTAATTACGGAGAATACAAATAAAAGTTCACTAGAAATCATTTCAAATATAAAAGTTCAATATAATCGAGTAAAACAAAACCTATATTTGAATCAACCCCCAAAACGGCCTAAAATATCCATATATAATAGACACATATTTGCGAAAGAGATGGGAATAAAAATCAATGTCGCGCATAAAAAACAGGCGAAATTTCGATACGACGCGCTCTTCGTATCAATAACTTGGAAAGATAACTGGGAATTGGAAAGGGGGCCCGTCGACGACGGAGAGAACGAAAACACGCCGCCGAACCTTCCAACCCGACGTGGAGAAATTTCCGACGAACGTCGCGCCGCGCCGGTTCGAAATCAAAATATTTGCGTAGCCCCGATTGAGGTGCACGCACACTCCCACGCTCACACACACACACACACACACATGCGCGCGTGGGAGCAGGGAAATATCTCGTTAGCGGGCGCTCTCTTTATAACACCCGGGGCGATTCGGCCTTCCACATCGACGACCTTTCAGGTATCTCGGGAGAGATTGCGGGACACGAGAGCGAATGACGTGTCGTGCGGATTCGTATCTCCTACGCGGGTGGGCTGATTTCGCGCAATCTTGTTCCCGACAGTGGGCCGAATAGGGATCTAATTTGGATCTGACAAGCCTCGTACATTATTCTTGCTCGTTAACTAATAATGAAGCACACGAAGAAAGAGGTGGAGAAGAAAAGAGAGTTTCGTCTTTATTTTTTCACGTAAATGTAATTTTCTCTTCAGATTCGTATGTATCCTGGGGAGCGTCGATGACGTCTGCCCAAAGCTGGCTTTTTTCACTGTTTCAGATTGACCTATTCTCCTGATTTACAAAGCGCGTAAGAAATATTGTTAAATAATAAATAGTTATTAAATGTGCTTTTACCTGATCAAAAATATACTATTCAATAATTATTAATATAATTATTAAATAAAATATAATTAAATGATTGAGCGTTTGAAATTGTTTATTATTTAAAAATCGCACGGCTCGAAATTACATATACTTATTATCTAAACTACGAGGCGTGTCACTGTTTCAGATTGACCTATTCTCCTGATTTACAAAGCGCGTAAGAAATATTGTTAAATAATAAACAGTTATTAAATATGTTTTTTCCTGATCAAAAATATACTATTCAATAATTATTAATATAATTATTAAATAAAATATAATTAAATGATTGAACGTTTGAAATTGTTTATTATTTAAAAATCGCACGGCTCGAAATTACATATACTTATTATCTAAACTACGAGGCGTGTCACTGTTTCAGATTGACCTATTCTCCTGATTTACAAAGCGCGTAAGAAATATTGTTAAATAATAAACAGTTATTAAATGTGCTTTTACCTGATCAAAAATATACTATTCAATAATTATTAATATAATTATTAAATAAAATACAATTAAATGATTGAACGTTTGAAATTGTTTATTATTTAAAAATCGCACGGCTCGAAATTACATATACTTATTATCTAAACTACGAGGCGTGTCACATGCATAATTAAACGGAGAATTATTCTTCGATAAAATGGTTCGTCGACTAATATTCGAGAATAAATATTATACGGGCAATCATCATTTTAACGCGTTTCGCTGTAAGAAGGAGACTCGGGACAAATACCCTACGTGACCCAGAGCGAGTTCTACGTCCGTAGAAATAATTCAGAAGCACCGTCGGCGTGGCCCCGATGTTTCACGATAAGCCAAACTAATTAATAACGATTTCGCGTAACCGGTGTGTTGTCGCGATGAGGTGAGAGACGCGATTGTAGAGGCTTATCTGCCCTTTGTGGCCGCGCCGCGTTTCGGTATAATAGACTATCATTGACACCCTCCTACCCCCTCATTTCATCCCCCGTTCGCACGGAGCAAGATTTTAACGAAATAATAATAATAATAATAATAATCGCGCGATAAAACCGGACGAGAGACTGTCGCGCGGGATTAGGCGAAAGATAATGGGATTACGCGCGATAACTCCGCGAAGTGGAAATAATTTCTTTGTGTTAATGGAGAAGTTCACATCGCGACGCGCTTAAGTCTGCGTCACTTAAGATAAAGCCCGGAGCAAAGATTACCGTAGACTAAGTTCAAACTGCACGTTAAATCTCCGTCTAAACGACATAACGTCGATACATTGGAAGAAAAATCTGGTCGCATTAACCAAAATTCTATTCGAAATGGACGAAACAGAATTACTCGATCTACCATAATTCGAATCCTTTCAACGCAACAAGAATCTTGTTTGCGTGACAAATCAGTTCGTCCATTTTCGAACAGAATTTTTGTTAATGCGACACAATTTTTTTTTTCAGCGTACAATCGCATTTTACTTGAGATATGTAATATGTATAAATCTGGTGTGTATTTTGTAGAACAAACGCAACTTTTTGGATGTATGTGCACCTCGATCTGCCCTAATTAATTTAAAGTAATTTGATACTATTCCCCAAATATCTCGAGATCTCCCTTACCATTTTCGGACTTGAGGCGGGAAAATGAAGTTAAAGTAGTTCAAAAGCCCGGAGCACGAACGAGGATTCTAGGTCAGCCTGCGTAACATCATTCTATTTCTAAGAGAAATGTTCCAATTAGCAAATATTATCCGCGCGGCAGAAATTTCCAATTCTCTTTATCGAATTCAAATATCGAGGTTTCCTCGCGTTTAACTGTGTCGACACAGAACAACGCGGCAAAAGTATTTTATTTCCTCCCTTTCTCTCATATTTAAAGAAACTGAACAGCAAAAGCGCGCGACAAATTGAAAGGCATCTCAATGCGTTTGACACACGAATGTCGTATAAAGAGAAGAAACGCAGGGTCGAGAAAAAAAATGTCTCATGAAATAATTTCGCGACGAAATCTCTCTTTCAGACCTTAGATATCAACAACCATAACGAAATCAGATAAGAAATATATATCGGCTCTCAATATTACTAATAATAATAATAATATATGAATTTTAAATCGGCCAATATTTTTCTCGCCTATTTTTCTCCATATATAAATTCGAGATTAATTTATATACGGAACTTAGTAATCTCAAACCAAGAGATACAGTTCCGAAGAATTAATTTTTCGCGCTTGGGCTCTATTGGCCGATTTAAAATTCCTAAACCATAACAAACTTCACGAAGATAATCTCGAGGACGCGCGTAACGTAACAAACGGAGCCTCCCCGAATCTCGGAATCGTTGGAAACGCAGCGGGAGGCGAGCTCGCGGGGCTATCGAGATTCCGGCCTTGCACGCTCCACCCCTGGAGGAAAGAACCCGGAATTCCGTCGTCGTCGTCGTCGTCGTCGTCGCGCAGCGCCGAGCATCCGCGGCGCGCGCGTGTGTCAGGCGCATCAGGAATTTGGAAAGCGAGGGACGTCTCTCTCTCTATCTCGCCCTCGTGTCTCTCCACGTTGGCGTGGGTCAGTAGACAAGTGACGGCCGGGAGGGAGACCAGAGAGGCCGGCGGGATATTCGATATTCTGGGGAGGGATGGCGCTCCGGTGCCACCCTAACGTGGCACGTGGGGCGCTACCAGGTGTTGCCTAGACATCGGGTCGATGCCGAACGCAGGCGCATGTGCGACTCCGTCTCTCCCCATGTCACCCTCTTCAGTCGCCTCGCTATTTCTCTTTCTCTCGGTATACATACTGTTCTTCTCGTACCCAGTCTCGCTCTTTCCAACCTATCTACGCTCGTGCCGCGCGCAACCCACCCTCGAGTTTCTCCTCGTTTTTGCACGAGGGGAGATACACCCCACGACGTGTGCGCCACCCTTGCACCACCACTACCATCATAGTCGGCGACAACAAGTAGACGACGTATATATCGCATCGTCACTATGCAGCCAATCTTCCGTAGGAATTACTCCCTTCTTCTCTCTCTCTCTCTCTTTCTCTCTTGAAACAAGGGGAGGAAAAGAGTTCTTATATACGTTAGTCGTAACGTAAGCCAGGAACGAGGCTCGGGAACGCAGAACCCCGACCAGCTGCTGTTCCCCCTTCGATTTTTGCGGCAGCCCCGGGACGTGTTTGTGTGAGTCTGTATACACGCGACGCTGCGCCGGAAGCGGTACGGCGCGATAAACAGCGGCGGAGAGTTTGTGCGAAGTAGAGATTTACAGATAGCTTCGTGTGCGTTACGTAGCTGCGAGAGGTCGACGACCGGATCGAGAGTCTTTGCCGGTCGATCTCGTCTCGGTTGATTCCCTTGGGAAAGTTCGACGACGCACGTGTCGCCGTTGACGTAAACGCACTTCCTTTTGTATACTCATTCTTATTGTCCACAATTAGAGCAAATTGCGGAAAATTGTGGAGAAAGTTGGAATATTGCCGATTCTCTGAGAAAATTTTGTAATTGTTGTAAGTTTGTGAATTTGAAGAATATTTTATTTGTATTAAATAATTTTATTGAGAAAATGAAAAAATATAGATATTACTTAGCGAGTGAATTAACTCGGAAAATATGATGATTAAAGTTGCAAGAATAATTCACCGCTTTTATAGCGAGCCTGGTGAATGCGAGGTATTACAGCGCAGCTTCCTTGCTTTACATTTTTCCAATCTGCTTTTTAAATCAGGCTAGGCGACCGAGTCTACGTAGCGAGTTTCAAATACGCGGTATAACATAAATTCAACTTTACGCAAAGCACCGGTGTGTACGTACTAGAATACAAACTCATCGTTTATAAAGGCAAAGCGAAATATGGTGACTTACAATACACCATTTACAATATATTGACATTGACGAAAAATTTATTACTAATAACCTTTAATTTTTTTCGTTTGCTAAACTGTAAATTGCGTGCAGATATATTTCATCCTATATTTTTGCATTCTCTTTTAATTATTAAATTGGTCAATCGCTCTTTCTTCCTAATTAAACGTTGCAATATGTTTAGCTCAAAATTCTGTTCGAGCAAACTGTACCTATATAACAACAAATCTATACAATAATTACTTAGTTTAGATAAATATTTGAATCGAAAAGATGGTTTAATTACATCGAACGGGCCATTTTTGTTATATAGATTTTTCTCTTCCATCCCGAAAAATGCCCTTCTCCGACGAAAGTACAGAGCGATTAACGGCTGCGATACTGCGCAAACAATTCTGCGCCCTACGCCATTGACATCGTCAACACATCGCTCGTGGCACGCGCGCGTGTCACGCATGCACAACCACAACGAGCGACCTGCAGGAATCGAGAACCGACATCAGCACTCTCGAGGGGTAGCTGTGCAACCCCTCGCACAGACAGACCATCACCATCACTATCAGCAGCAGCAGCAGCAGCAGCAGCAGCAGCAGCAGCAGTAGCAGCAGCAACAGCAGCGCCACCACCCTTCAATTCCATATCCGTAGGGGAGCCGCAACGGAGGGACGCCGGGGGTTGCTGCTGACTGGTCGAGTCCGCAGCGGGATAACGAGACCGACCCTATAAGCTAGACGGAGATGGCGAAGCTCGCGGAGAAGGGGTAAAGAGTCGGAGAGGACGGTAACGCGGAGCGGCAGCGCCACCGACTAAACAGTCGCACCCCGTCGTCGCCGTCGTATTCGAGGCCACCCCCTGTCACTGGCGAGAGCCGCGACAGGGAGCGACCGAAAGAGTAACGGACGGACGGACGGACGGACAAACGGGTCTTGAGTCAGTCAGTCAGTCAGTCAGTCAGTCAGTCAGTCGGTCCTCTCAGCAAAAGTCTCGAAGTGCGGAGGATAAGCCACCCCTAGACTCGCGCAAACACACATACCCATACGCATACTTGCACACAGAGACACGTGTATATATATATATATATATATATACACACAGGCGCGCGCGCGCGCGCGCAGAGACACACATACACGTATACACAAGTACACATTTACCGCAAATCGCGGAAGAAGAAACGGTCCAGGTAGGAGTTCTCCTTCATCCACCATCCACCATCGAGGGGACGAAGAAGAGAAGCGAATTAAAGCTCGCAAGAAGAAAGCAAACAACACGCAGGCCGCGCGTCGGTGGCTGGCTGGCTGGCATGGTGGCGGTGGTGGTGCATCCGTTTAAGGAGCCGCCCTCGCCGCGCCGATGACGAGGCTGCAGGTCCCAGAGCAGCGCGTACCACGTAGGACGAAGGCGAAGCCGGCCAGCGAGCGGCCACCCAAGTGGTTCCGAGGTGGTTCCGACGACGGGCCGGGCGACGGACGGGCGCGACGTAGACGTCGACGTCGCGATAACGTCGGCGACCACGGCGGGGCAGAGGCCAGCAGACGCGCCGTAGCCGTGGTTATCGGTTCTGGTGGCGCGGTTCTCGGTGTCGAGCGTGGTGTCGGTGTCGCCGGTGGTGTCCCGCGAGGGTGGTGCTCCGTATCATCGGAGCCGTCGTCATCATCCCCGGTAGCTGGTCGACGCGATCCGCGTCACCACTATGCCACGCTGTCTCATGGCGAAAAAGTGGAAGTGGAATCAGTGGCAGGCCCGCGTGGACGATCAGACGAGCGAGCAGAAGGACGCGACGCCACCCGGGGCCGCGAATCCCCATCAGGAGCAGCAGGCGCAACATCACCTGCTGCATCAGAGCACCGCGGACGCGATGGAGAAACGCTCGCACAGGCATGAGTCGATCGAGGACGAGGAGATCGACGTGGTCGGGGACGTCGATAATCATCAGGTAGACCATCAGCAGACCTGTTGGGGGCCGCACAGTCCCACGGCTGGGGCTACGGCCCCCAGTCCGCCGCCCCTCAACGCTTCCGGTGCTCTGTACTATCACGGTGAGTAGCTTTTCTTCTCTCTCTCTCTCTCTCTCTCTGCGAGGGGGATTCTCTCCTATTGCCCGCTTTTACGTGATGTAACGCGAGTGTAGGTTAGACGCGCCACGCCCTAGACCCAGGACCCTTTCCTTGTTGGGTTCGCGCAAAGGGCAGAATTTGTCCTTCTTTTCTTTCCTTTTTCGCTCTTTTTTTTTTCAAGGGCTTCTCGCTAACATCCGGTGCAGTCTGGCCATGCGTCGAGCACGCAGGGTGACACACCCGCCTATTACAGACGCTGGCGTGCGCTATAGACAGATATTGCGGTAGCTGCTTGAACGCGCCATATTATTGTTATTATTATACGACCGTCCCTCGGTAATGCGGAAAGATGGGTTTGTCAACGGGCGCGACGCGCAACAAGCATTTTCGCTTTTCTTCCTACGGAAAACCGATCGCGAAATCGTCCATGTGTTCGCACATGTATATACGTATGTACGTACATGGCGACACACCCGTTCTGTATATCGTCGATCACGTCGACGATCACGTTTGGCACCCTTAACGTTGAGTCATGATCCCGATATGTCATTGTAGGCTATTGTAGTCAAGAGCTATTTCGTCCATCGCATTTATTGAGCTCTCAATCAGACAGGGAGGAAGCTGACTGCGTTTTGACGTAGCTGGTTGTTGTGTAACCACCAGTTATCCAGAACGGTCGAATTGCTTTTGTGACGTAGATGAATACGCCTACGATATCGGATTATGTCAAGTGAATTGTTTGTTGAATATTCTCGCGCCCGAAACCTGGTTTCTATTTATATGTACTTTGTACATCATAACTTTCAAATTTCGTACGCGCAAATTATATAATTATACGAGCGAAGAAGAATTCTGAATTTAATTCGTTCTCTCTGTAAATTTTTTACAAATTATTTTTAACAAGGATTTTTGTAACAAAAATAAAAAAATAAAAGTAGTTCAAATATACGTTCGTTAATCTAAATTTTTTTGTTTGAAATCTATATTATGTTACACACATCTGTATTCATGTGTTATTACGCTTTCGAGTATAAAGTTTGTACACAAGAGACTTTACAGAATAAAATATCAAAATTCTTTTTCTCTGTTAATTAAAATGTCAACGTTCTTTAACAGTAAATATTATCAAAATTATTAGATATATTTATAAAATATTATTATATATTTATAAAATACGAGGTTCTTGCATGAAATTACGCTATAAAAAATAAACGTATTGAAATTTTGCATGTGATTAGAGCGCCGATGCTTTGATCGCTCAGAGGTATTCTTGAAAGCCAGAGAGAAATACAGAGTAACAACCTCTTTTCTATCTCATTTATGCTGCTTATAGGCACTAGATTGCGCACGTGTTCACACAATGGCGCAAATGACGTTATGTAACAAGTGTTCTCTTTATCACTATAACATGCGCCACGATCTGCCTATACAATCGTTATTCTGTCAATTAATTTTTATAACTAAAATTTAAAATTTGATTCTGCCGCAATATTCACCAAAGCCGAAATATATTTGTTTTTTCAATAAATATTTAAAGTTGGTTATCTTTATAGTTAACATAAAGCGACGATCGACATTGTATAATTTTATATTTATTTTTTTCAGTTTTTTAAATCTCTTAAAAGAATATTTTATAACCAAGCTCTAGATTCACGCAACAAAGAGTTATGTGCACGATTCATTGTCAACTATTATTTAGATTAACGTTTGGTATACATACACTTGCAAACAGTATACAAAGAATTATAAAAGAAGAATTATAAAAAGGAAAATCAAGTTGTACGCAAGTTTATCTATCATCACAGAGATTAAAATATCCAACAAGATTACAGTCACGTAAGAAAAATATAAGAATGTACGTTTACTAACAGGTTTCTTCGTCCTTGACTTTCTTGTTGTACGATAACGATTGGTTTTTACTCTTTCGATAAGGTAATATATAAGGCCTCGCCATTTCTGATCATTCATGAGATAAAATGTGAGGGCAGTCAATAATATTTTTTACAGCAAAAATGTCTCGGAAGAAAAATTACTACACATTAATTCTTAAAGAATTTATTATAAAAGCTACAATTTAATTTAAAAATAAAGACTTAAGTCATCCCAATTCTATCGATAGAATTTAATTAATAAAGTTTTATTCTGGTTGAAACTTTAACTTATATTTTTATGTTTTTGGTTTATTCAGACATCCAATACGATACATGTTTATGGTCAATATTTACTTTTGTAATGGAATAAAAAGAATAGAATAGAAAAATATGTAATGTTTTGTTATCTCCTCGAAACGCGACAAGCTTATCAAAAGCTACTTTTCTTTTTTTTTTACAACTTAAATAATTTAAAATAAGTTTTTAAAAATATTGGCAAATGAATATTAATAGCTTTTGGAAATAATTTGACGACATAAAAGTATAAATTTTTACCTAATTACAAATGATTTGATGGATCAAGTATAATTTATACTTGCTGTTTGTTTTGCGCTCACAGGGTCGATAAAGATCAGAGGCGATAAATCTACAGGAATGTGCGGAATGTTCATTCAAGGTATATAAATATGCTTTATGGGCTATATCTGTGATCTGTGATAGATAACGTAGATATAGAGAATCCACGTAGAATTCATAGATAATTCATGTCACTTTACACCGCTCTCTATATAATGATTCCATTATTTCCTAATTGTAAGACGTTAAATCAGATAGAGTCGGTAATTGCGTCACCAATCGATAAAAATGTAATTTAATCAGGATAAGACTATACTCTGTTCGCTGTGATAAAAAAGCATCTTTTTCTCACTTTTATTATTAATATACCAACAACATCACGAACATAGTAAATCTTCATTCATATAGTTCTTTATATGTACTCTTCATTAATCGAAAGGAACCATAACAAGTTTATTATTTAAATCAAATTACATCGCATCAATAAGTAAGTACAATGATACGATAATAATGAAATATAAGAACGAAACCCTACAACATTCTCTTTTTTCTTCGTTATGTCTTTTATAGAGACTATCTCTTTTACATATGTACTTATATATGAATTCTGCGATAAATTGCGTGGAACCAATGACTGTTTCAACAACGAAATAGGTAAATTAATTAACAGATGACACAAACACACGATCCATAAATTTGTACATTGAAAAAATGTGTTAATTTCACTAGATCTTCCAACGAAATATTATTGTGTACTAATTGCACAGATAAAAATATTTAAATTAAATATAACATAATAAATCTACCAAAACATATATTTGACTTAAATACCAATATATGTTCATGCAATTAAATAACGAGATGGTAATTTAGTTGAAAGATTCAGTCGAGTTAACAAACTTTTTTTTTTTCAGTGTACGATCTTTTCTCGAAAATCGAAAATCCGTTTCCTCGAGCGAGAAGAGACAAAACGAAGGAAGAAATTAGACGTAAACGTTAATCGCAACGGAGATTTTTATCGGTCTTTAAAAGAGCCTAGAATCAACGGACTCGTGGGAGCGTTCATTCGCTGTTATTGATTCCCCCCTATACAACCCTCTCGCAACCCCTCCATCCCTTCTCGTTCCGCAACTGCTGCGCTCCTATTGCCGTTGATGAAATGCACTTGCAGACACGGCCATTCTCCTTTACCTCTGCGTTGACTTCTCTTTATTTCAGCCAATAATAGATACGCGCCAGCCGATCGATCGCGCGCGAGCAGCACACTTTTTCTCATTTATATTGTAAATTCGCCTTACAATTTTCCGTCTTCCCCTAGGACCCTCTTGTCTATCTAGGGTAAAAGTTGCGTTGACGTGTAGGATGCTCGATAAGAAACGTGCGTTTGACACACGTGACGCGGGACCTTTTTAGCAATTTATTCTTGAAAATATATAGTTAGAACGAATCAGTTTTTCAATTATGACTGATTTCAAACGAAAGTATATTTTTGACAACTACGTTGCAATCTTGCTTTTTAGCAAAGTGTAAATAGATTTGAATTTAAAAAGGAAAACAGATTTAAATTTTTGGATGCGATATGACACGTTGAATTAAATTTTAAGAAAGAAAAGTATATTAATTTTCAATTAATAAAATATAAATGCTTCATCTAAATAATTGATTATTTTTGAAACTGCAGTAGATGAATAAAAAAAGAATTTTGAATAACAATATTTCTTTGAATAAAAGACATAATCAGAATAGAAAATGAACAAATCAAATATTCGTAGCTATAAATGTGTTTCCAACAATAATATTTTTCTATGAGAAAAATAATCAAATTTCCTGAGTTATTCACCTGTTCTCTTTTCGCGATAATGATTGATTCAATCTAAATTCTCAAATCGTTGAAATGAGAGATAGAAGCACTCGTTAATTAGTGTCTACATAATATAGTGTATTCGCTGCTTACGGCATAGACTTTCGCGTTACGTAACCAGCTGGACGGCACGCGTATCGATTTCACGGCGAAAGTCGTCCGTTGCGTGCTTTGTCTACATTGTCGAAAGCAATAAAAGAAACACAAACGGGATTTAGAAGGCATCAATAACTAATAACGAGGTAACGAATTCGAATTGTAAGCAGCAGCGACTTAAGGCCACGTGAATTTATCCAAAACTTGCTTTCGAGATTTGCAAATCTCTCAGAGTAATTTTTTTCCGTTACATTATTTACCAATTTTTGCTTTGCTGTTATTAAAAGTTACTGTTGTGATTCGATAGCTTATGCCAATTTTGATTAAATTTTAACACACATATCCGATCAAATCATTAAATCATTCCACTTAATTCGTAGTAATAAAATGACAATATGTACTTTGAATTAAAATGATTTCAAAATTCATTCAAACCAAAATCTCGCGTAGAAGGAACCATTGAAATATTATCCAATTTCTTAATGTTGCCGCTTCAATGAATCTGTTCATTACGTGAAAAAAAAAAAAAAAAAAAAAAAAAACCAACAACCTGGGAAAGCGAAATGGTCGAGCAAGCTGGTATTTTAATTGAAACAGAGTTTAATAATATATGTTCCTTGCACGCGTATACAACGGCGTGCTGGAAACTCGGAAGTGCGCTCACAGAAGAATACGCTGTTATATACGCGAGAGGCACTGTTTCGCGCACATTTCGCATGAATCTTCCGCATGGTCCCACACAGTCCTACACCCGAACCCAAGCAACAGCAGCGGCGCGAATTTCGCTCTTTACCCCTACCCACCAACCCCTTGTCGTGGAACCGCCCCTGCGCAACAGCGAGCGGCGCGCAACAGATACAACAGATCGCGTTATTATACACCCCCACGTTCACGTGCCACGTCGAGTCGAGTCGCGCCGCCACCTCCTGCTGCACACAACCGACTTTTTTTTCTCCGTCCCCCTTTTATATCCTTTAATGACCGTATACGGTGGAAACAGCTGGCGCGCAGGAAATGAAACGCCACGCAACTCGTTTGAGTGATTCACGAATTCAAATATTCATATCGCCCCGAGACGAATGAGATGTTGTACCGTGCGTGTTGCACCTTCGTTATACCCTTCCGTTGCATTGCGAGAAGAGGGGGTTCATTAGAGGAAATTCTCGAGCAATTATTTGCAAATTAAATAGCAGTTGTTATATTCGTTTTCACTATAGGAACTTTCCGATACACTGTCATGTCATATATGCTTGTCCGGTTTATGATCATAGGTACGAGGTAGATGTTATCGAAACTTTAGCCAAGTAACTCATCAATAAGTTGCGTAATAAGTAGATGAAACAATGTTTCAAGATAATTGACGAATTTAGTAAATTTAGTATAATCAGATATGTGTACAGAGAGCAGGGTAATAACGAAAATGGCTTAATTCATTTCACAAATATCGCAACGCGAGCAAACTAATAGAGCCCTTTTTCGTATATCTCGTACGAGCAGTAGAGTAATAATTTTCGGCTTAAAGCAAGTGGAAGATAAAACCCTTGAAGAGCACAGGCCTAATCAAATAAAGTCACGAGGGCCTATCTCATTGGATTAATCTACCATCTCGCTATACCCATTTCTAGGCTACACGCACGAGGCATGGATCAACCACGAGGAGCCCCCGAAGTACGCGACGTTGCGCTCAGCGGCGGAGCTGGCGCGTCCGATAGCTCCGTCGCCGCCACCTCCGGCAGCGCAGCAGGAGCTTCCGGTTCCGGTCCTGACCGGGGGACCGATCCTGCATCAGAACACGAGCCCGTCGTCGTCATCGTCATCATCGCCGTCATCGTCGTCTTCGTCCGTCGCGTCTCTGTGTCTGCCACCGCGCAAGAGTCTCTCGATGTCCTTCACCAGCACCGGCGCGGCGCTATCCTTACCGCCGAAGAAGAAGGACATCTACCGTCCTTACAGCCTGCAACCGATCTCCGAGATCCGCACGTCCGCCGAGGAGGACCTGTCCGCCGCCCAGGCGATTCTGGATCTCAGCGCGTCGCCCGCCGCGCCCACGCATTCCGTTTTCATTCACACTCTGTCGCCGCCGCCTCCGCCACCGCCGCCGCCGCCGCCGCCGCTGCCGCCGCCGCCCGCCGCCGCCGCCGCCGCCGTCGTCGTCGTCGCGCCGAACGCGACCGCGACCGCGCAGCAGCAGCAGCAGGCGCAGCAGCTACAGCAGCAGCAGCAACAACCGGCACCGACCGCGGGCACGCAGCAGCCTATACCGGTCTCCGTGCTCGTGCCGGTGCCCGCTTCGCAGACCAATCAGTTACGTCAACAGGAGCAGACGCCGCCGCAGCCGCAGTCGCCGGCAACCGCGGAGACCGCCGGCGGAAACTGCAACAACGTCGCCAGGGATAGGTGAGTGTGATTTTGCAAATTTTCTACCCGGGAATTTTCCCCTTAGATTTTACCCTGAAAATCATGGTAATCGTATAGGACACGATATATGGTGTTGAAAGAATTTTATAAGAATTTTCTTCATTAATGTTTACCGCAATAAAAAATATTAATATGTACATGGTAAAATTAATCGAACATATTTTATATATTGTGGCAGATATTAATATTTTTTATTGCGATAAATATATCAATCAGGGACCCATGTGGAAAATTGTTAAGGCAAAAATGTCGGGTCCTTTAAGAGCTTAAACGTGGAGTTCCTATTAGGGATTTCCACATTAGTGCCAGATTAGATCCTAGTAAAGTGATATCAGTTTTGAGCTAATTTAATGTATGGTCTGAATAAGGAAACCAACAAGGATCCTGATAAGGCTTGATGCTCTCGATGGAAAAGCGTGACCGATCTTATTGGGCTTTCACATTAGGACCCTAACAAAGTTAGGAAAAATTAACAGGAGCCTTATCAAAGCTTTAACACAATTTCCACACTGGGAAACTCATAAAATTCTTCCAATACCATATTGTGCCACAATTATCACGATTTTCAATGTAAATTCCAAGAGAAAATTCGATCTGTGTACGTTTGATTAGAACCCAAAACCTCATATCCACGCGATCTGTATCTGTCCCAATATAGCAATACCACCGCAAGCAGCAAGACTGTCGCCTACACCTACGAGGCCTTCTTCGTGTCCGATGGCCGGTCGAAACGTCGCGGAGGTGGCAGCGGAGGAGGCAGCAGCAGCAGCAACAACAGCAACAACGGTGCCGCAGTCCCGGATAAAGAAGCGAGCCAGCCGGACAGGCCCAAGTTCACGTGCACCGAATGCGGCAAGCAATACGCCACCTCGTCGAACCTGTCGCGGCACAAGCAGACCCATCGCAGCCTCGACTCGCAATCGGCCAAGAAGTGCATCCACTGCGGCAAGGCTTACGTCAGTATGCCCGCCCTGGCGATGCACGTGCTCACGCACAAGCTCGCCCACAGCTGCGGCGTATGCGGCAAGATGTTCTCGCGACCCTGGCTGCTGCAGGGTCATCTGCGAAGTCATACTGGGGAGAAGCCGTACGGGTGCGCCCACTGCGGCAAAGCGTTCGCCGATCGCTCAAATCTGCGAGCGCACATGCAGACCCACTCGGCTGATAAGAACTACGAGTGTTCGAGGTGCCACAAGACCTTCGCCCTCAAGTCCTACCTGAACAAGCATCTGGAGTCAGCGTGTCTGCGCGACGAGGAGATCCAGCAGCAGCAGCAGCAACATACCGGTAACAGTGCCACTCAGCAGAACACCAATCGAGGCTTGTAGCAGCGCTTCGAGGAGGGAAACAACGACGTCACGAGGATCGAGGGGTCAAGAAAGAGCTAGCGGTGCCCCGTGATCGCCGCTTGATTGCGAAGAGGCACCAGGATACGAAGAGCGAGGGAAGGGATATAAGGTTTGCCGTAGATTTTAAGTAGAAAAGTGCCAGTAGAGACAGAAATGAGAGAAAGAAAGAGAGCGAGAGAGAAGAAAGAGAGAGAGAGAGAGAGAGAGAGAGAGAGAGAGAAAGATGGAAAAGAAAGAATGATGTGAGTAGAGAGTTAGAAGGAACGAAAGGGAGCAAGAGAGAGGGAGAGCGTGAGTTTATTAATAATGTCTAACATTAATAAAAACGTCCAGTAATGTTAAGTCGTAAATGAAAAAAAAACACGTCGAACGATGACGTCCACACTGCAGAGTCTAGTCACTCTAGTCGATTATATATACCTATTACATTATGATATTATATTATTATATATATATTATAGTATATATATATATATATATATATATATATATTTACTAGCGCGTACGATAGTCCGCGAGCTCGTTACGAAGACATTATTTATTAATACTTAGCTGCCTAAATTTAAAGAAAGAGATGAAACGAAGAGAAAATAAACCGAAAGAGATTTGACAGGATCCATAAATCGCGAATCGCAATCGATAATCGTTGCTGAATCGCTGTGACACCGAGACGCGCGAATGTGATCGACTTGTTTATAATTTGCTGATTCTCATTTTGCAAAGAAAGAATAATATCGCGATTATTTCCAAAATCACGTGAGGATCGATCGATTAAAAATTAACCCATCTCTGCTGTTGCTGGTATCTTCAAGTATCTGCGCGACAACTGATCATTCGGAGTCCATTTCCACGAGTATTAACTATACTATTTAAATAATTATAATAAAATTATATAAAATATAATTAATGACGCAATGTGTCATAAAATCATGGTTGTTCAAAGTTACTCGAAGCTATACTATGTCGAAGCAGAGAAGGGTTAACGCTCGCGTTCAGTGGTTGCGCTTCTTTAAAAATTTCATCGAGTTTAATCCATTGGTGGACATTGGGAGACAGAACGACGAAAGCTATGACTGATCGATAAGCGCAATAACCGCGCAGCGACTGGTTCGGAGTTACGGACACGTCATCCTTCGACCTCAAAGATAAAGGTCGAACCAAGTATTTTTGGAGATTCTGAGAGGGTATACATCAAACTGAAAAACTTTATGCTTTTATATAGCATATCCTCTCTTTTGCAATTGTTTTTTTTTTTTTTTTTATCAAAGTCTACACCTGCGTGTCTCGCACGATTATGCGATTTACGACGACACGATTATGTCGAATCGACGACGAATATATAACGCGGGGAAAATACGCGGTCTCTCGCGATCGATCGACCGATCGATCGATCGATCGCGGACGCGAAAACGCGCGTTCGGCATCGCATTATATTAAACGGATCCTCACAACGTACTTAGAGCAAATTCGAGTAATAGACGCGTGTAACACATTGTTATACAACACATATTTTATAGAGGCAATATAAGAAAAAATAAATAAATAAATAAATAAATATGACGCGACAAGTACGGTCAAAGCAATGTTTCGACACAACGAATTATATAATTATACGTATAGAGGCAAACATCGAAGTTTAACCAAGTTTCGAGCAAGATGATGTGCTTAGGCATGATGGAGAACGATCGCCCGATCCACACCTCCCTCTCGTATTAATTAACTTTGATGCTCAGAAAACTTCTAACTAAGTCGAATCAATATTTTATTTAAAGTAGTAAGTAGTTTGTTTTATAATTTTTGTAATTTTTGAAATTGTATTCTCCATTACGTTCTTAATTTTATTATATTTCTGTGGACTCTTACATTCCTGTATTCGCATAAAAATAATAATATAAATTCGTTTATTGATATTAAATCAGAATATTCAGAGAAAATTAATTAATTCCACGCGAAACGTTCTACGCAGTTTATATGCTGGATTCAATATTTAATCAGGAAAAAAAACCATTAATCACGTTTGCTGATGAATATATTACAATTACATTAGATGCAGATCAATGTATCGAGTTATGTGATCAGAATAAATTTGTTTGTATCGTTTCATAATTGGATCAGCTATATATATGCATCATATAAAATAATAATTATTAATTTCTCGATAACGCGGTTAATTAATTTTTCCACATTTTAAATTGAAATTGGTAGTAAATAGCAACGCGTACATATTTAATCGCGAGAATAAAATTGTTTTCCAATAAGAAAAAGGAGCGATTCGGCGGGGTGTGGATCCGCGCTTTAAAGTCGCGCCCAGCTTTCTAAAAAAATAACAACTAAAGAATTAAAACAATTATAATGGCCGACGAGCATGCGAGCGATCTGCCCGATTTTTTTATTTTTTGCACCGATTATATCGCGAAAAAGCGCGATGACAGCATTTCGCATGTACAGTAGAGAGAATCTCGCCGCCAAAAAAAGAAGGACAGAATAAACAATATTTTTCGCTCGTAGCTCGTTCAATTCGCGAATCGATTCTTAGGATCGACCAGCAATGCTTGACGCGCAACGGAGCTTTGTTCTATTTTTCCTTTCCTTTTCTTTTATTGAATTCTATCTCGCGCGCGCGGCACTAACCATCGATAATTAATTAATACGCGCCACGCTGCTTCTAATGCGTGTATACATATAAATAATATGCGGCTTTAGAAAGCAATAAACGATTAAGCAATAATAACTTATTCGCGTAGCGCACACAACGAAAATCCGCAATATTGCGCGTCAAATCGCGCACTTGACTCGCATACATATGTATATCTCGTATATTACGTCCTTTTGTTGTTTCATTTGTACTTGTACTCTCGCTGCTTCGTTCGTTTACTTATTATTCATTTATGTACTCCTGCGTTCTCTGCGCTTATTTATTTGTATACATCGAAATGCCGTTTTCAATAGTCGCTATATAATTATTCTTAGTTCGAATGTGTAATTATTTATATTTATTATTATTGACGGTTTGTGTCAAGATATTGAAATATAGAATGAGAATGTGAGAATAGATGAACGCGCATAAAAAGTATACACGATTCCTAAAGATGTGCAAAGAGTTTTTTTGTGCATTATCTCTCAGATTTGTGATTCGAGCCAATTTGTTGTGATATCTTGGCAAGCTGTCATATATTTTTAGCATTAATATTATTCCATAATTATTATTATTTTATATTATATATTATTTATTTTTATTTATTATATCAGCATTATTATTATTGTGCTAGTACAACGATTCGATACAACGATCGATATCCATATGTTACAAGCATATAAAAAGCTAAAAACATGTGCAATTTCCATTTTAATTTGTAAGTGGAAAACGCCAGCATTCCGTGCGATAAGCTACTTTACTTAAGGTAGTGTCTCGCGTGTATAGTTATTAGTCGATACACTTAAACTTCCGGATCGTGGTAATATATATATATGCATATAGCATACATTTATATAAATATATATTATAATACTCAAACACAAAACGTCCCTTCGCTGGAGGTTAGAGATGCAAAATCTTGGAGCAATTCTAGACGTTTTACTAAAGAAAAAAAAATGACAGCTGACTCAAGTAAAATTTAAAAAATGACCATCTTCTACAGAAATCCAATACGCGTGTTTGTCTATTTTTAGTCTACTTAAAAATTATTTTTTTATCAATTTTATTATCTCTTTCAACGAAACAATACAAAAAAAAAATACAAACACATAAAGAATCATGCCACTTAATTCGTGGCATTTTGCAAATTATTTACTATACCTATCTGGCTAATCCTACAGACCGATTTATATAATTTTAATGTAAATTATTATTTGAATTTCGAACAGTTTCGAAATCTAATAAGCCACCGGTCGTGGGACACTCTGTATATAGTCACAATTTCATAGCTCGAGCGTGTATAGAGATAGAGTGCTCGTCAGACTTAAATGCTATTTATGAAAAAAGAAACCGGAGAGCTTTAAAAGGGAGGCTACGATCGAAAGGGAGCATATCCACTTTGTTTGTCGCACGATTCGCGCGTAGAAAATCGAACAACGCCGTAAAACGCCGATTAAAGAAGAGCAAGTCGGTGGACTATAAGTCGTGATTAGCGAGGGTTCGTTGTGGGAATTGCGCCGGTTCGTTAGACAGTCATCTAGTCAATTTCTTTCCTCGTTGCACGAATGATTGTTACTCGATAAGAGAAGCAGAGTCACGCGCCCGCTGCCGGGAAAAAAACTTATATTCCCGACGATTTATTTTTTTAACCCATTTTAAGGATAGCAATTATATATGACTATAGAATTGTGAAATTTGTAGAGAGAGAGAGAGAGAGAGAGAGAGAGAGAGAGAGAGAGAAGAGAGAAGAGAGAGAGAGAGAGACAAATTAAAGGATTTATTAAAATTACAAATTCCCTTCCCTCTTCGCCCTTTTCAAACGAGACAATGCGATGTGTAATGAACGCTACATAATTTAAATTTATAATTATAGAAAAAAAGAATGAGAGAGAAAAAATTTTCCTACTATTCAATTCCTATCTTTCTCTTACTGTCACTAAATTCTGCACAGTATAGATATTGATTTGGCAACATGATTTGCAAAATTATTATATCTATGCGATCTTTAAACACACAAACATTACCAAGTACTCAGAAGTACTGTATCTTTCTATGATCTCAGACTATCATCTTTCGGAAGATGCGACGTTCCAAAAACATCGTCGTACTTTGCGTATTTTTCCTTTCGCGAATACATGTCATTGCCTTAAAATGCCAACAACAGGGCGGCTACTCCTATAGCGAATTTCTCGGGCCTCGCCGATAGCGTTTAAAGTCGAGGAACCGTCTCGATTCATGAAGCTCAACCATGTTATCGTAAAATCGATGTTACTTAGAGGTGCTCAAAGAAGTGTGTACAAAAACGAACAAAGGAATATAGATAAACCGTATTAAATTGGACGGTATATTTATTGATAACGAAAGAAAGAGAGAGAGAGAGAGGCGAATATATTTAGCGCAATAGGGGCTCTATATATATCGGACGTAGAAGAGGAAAATAAATTGCGTCTCTCGTAGCCGATGTTGTATGTACATAATCCCAATCTTACTCTTGCACTCCTTAATCGCGGGATTATAGTGATACATAAGACGTATAAGTTCTCTTCTATACTGCTATATTATACTGCTATATTATACTGCTATATTATATCGAGACATAAAACGCGATTGGTCGCGGGAAGAGCTGCCCTCCTCGCAAAAAGTGCACCGTCGATGCGCGAATATATAAGATTCTCTTTCATTTCGGCCGAAATAAAAAGGATAATTTCACTTGATTGACGATTCACCATGTGACGGGCATCATTTATCGATTTATAGAATAATTTTGCTGTTGAAAATTTCCCTCGAATACTTCTTCTTCGTTATTATATGTATTATCGAAGATATCTTAGTCATTTTTGCATAAGATTAAATTTTTCCTGCCTAAAGTTTCGACTTTTCATTAATCAAATTTATCCGTCAATGGCGCGCAAAAGCTCAAGACATTTTTCTCGCTTATCGTGACGGTGTGATACGCGAGTAATGCATGAATAATAAATAATCGCAGGCATCGTTGCGTAACATGAGAGACCACCTAAAGTTATATTTATATACTCGATATATATATATATATAATATTATGCATTATATATAAATAATAAAATGTACATTTAAATAAAACGTAACGATAACGTAATTAGCAGTCCACGTACTAATTAATCTAATATCGCCTGATATCGTCTTTAATAATTAGGGCATCGTTGCGAAATAATGATAGCTCGGCGAGGAATAAAAAAATAAGCTCTTCTCGCGATCGAAACCTCGAATCCTTCTACTTTCCGCTTCGATCTTGGAAACTCGGCTCCCAACAAGGAAAGTCCTCTCACGTAACGTGTGCTCGACAATGAGTCGAGGTCAGAATCAACAAGGTCGAAGTGCGCACTCTTCGTGACAGGCAACTTCAGGTGACAGGACTATGAAAGCGCGCGTGGGCGGGTACTTTTGCGCGATTAACGTCATCAACGGAGATTCTTCTACGCATGCAAAGGCCTGGTCTTAAATAGAGTCGTAAGTCGTAAGAAATTGGACAAATCACAGTTAATAATTTCAAATATAATCAACCGTGATTGGTCAATTTAATTTAATTTCTTACGACTCTATTGTAGACCAGGCCTGTCGCAGCATATATATATGTACACATACACATACATGTACACAGGACATAATATACACGATAATCATCTCTTCAAAGACTACTAAGAATTCTTCTCATGGGCGTCAGCAGAGGGGGCATTTGCCCCTTTTGGAATCGGTAAAAAAAATTAAGCGTCTGATGAAGAAACACTAGAATTTATTTGCAATTTTATATAATATAAAAATATAAAAATAAAATAATGAAAAAATTGAATTTAAAAAATGAAGAAAGAATAATGATAAGAAACAAAAAAATTATAATCATGCCCCTCCTCCAGGAAAAAATCCTGCGGACGCCCATGGTTCTTCTACTCTCCTATCTCTCGAGGATCCTTGCACCTTCGTGGTTTTAAGGTAAAATTGAGGAAATTTCGGTACAATCTAATTAACAAGCTCGTCGCCGTGAAAATGGCCGCGTCTTTGCCGTCTGCGCGTCCCTTTTGTTTAATTACGTGTGTCTCTGAATCCGACGATTCGCCGTATTCTTTATCGACCTGATATCCAAACCTGCCGTTTAATTTCGCCGTAATACGAATTAAAGCGAATCCGGCCGCGCTCGGCCTGTAAAACCCAAACGTTGTTTTTAATTCACTCGCATGCACGTACGAGGCGAATTCGCGCCCGCGTCATTTTGTTTTAATCTATCTTTGATTTAACTTTAATTTAGCTCGCACACACAGTTCGCGACCGTCATTTCGCTCCAATTTATCTTTGATTTAATTGCAATATCCGACCGCGCCGCGCGCTTGACCGTCGTTTTATTTCAATTTATTTTTGATTTAATTGCGATTTCCGTCCGCGCCGTTATTTCGTTTTAATTTCGCAAGCGACGTCCAAATTCCTTCTCGCCACCTAACTCCGGTTGCGTCGTACGACGGCGCGTTTTTCGCGCGCGGAAAATCGAATCTATCGAGAATATAGAATTTTCATCCGGAGCTGCAAAATCGCACGTGACGGATCACGCTTATCGCGGTCGAAGCTTGAGGGCCAAATCGGATTGTGTAATGAAAAATTCGCGGAAAAAATGGAGTGGAAAAAAGTGTGACGTTATTATCCTTCACCCCTTCCCTTCCCGACGCGACCGGGTTTTTTCATCCCTCGGAAAGAAGAACGCGATTCGCGCAGACACACGTCCGTCGATTCGATTTCATATCGCGATTGCATCGCGGCTGATCGATACGCGGCCGCGAGTATACAATTCCCGCTAATTGGCGACGACAGCTTGCGTCATTTTTTCAAGATACGCACTGAAAAATATTGTTTTCTATACTAAAAACAAATTTGTTGACTTGACTAAACCTTTCAACTAAATATTATTTTGTTAATTGAATAATCTATAAAAATATTTAAATTAAATATAACATATTAAATCCAACAAAACGCGTATATTTGACTTAAATATTAATATATGTTGATTTCACGAAATAGTAATTTAGTTGAAAAGTTTAGTCAAATTAATACATTTTTTTTAATGCTTTCTCTTAAATTAAAAATATACTCTTAATTTTCTTTTTGCGACTTCAATTCCGCAGGAAATAAATATAATAAATTTAAAAGAAATTAATAAAATAAAATAATTAAAATTATTCTAATAAATTTATAATAAATTTCGCCGTCGTCGCCTATTTGCGAAAGAGAAGACGCGAAAATTTTCACGGGGCGCGAGAAATGTCGACTTTCCATCATTTTCCACGTATATAATATATAACTCTGGTTCTTTTCTGCAGACTTCGGATTTCTCTCTCGGCGCGCGCGACGCGACAAGATTCTCCTCTCGGATATTAAGATAAACTGTGTTAGACACAGACCAGATAAAAACGATGCGTCACGCATTTCGTAATTCCTTCCAGCGAGAGCCTTGACAATTTTTTAAACCGTTTGCTAGTTGCCTTAGGCATAAGTGAGAAGTGAATGAAAAAGCAAAAAAAAAAAGATTAAGAAAGAAACGGAGAGCTAGAGAGAGATAGTGAAAAAACGATCTCGGGCCTGAAATTACGTTCTATATATATATCTATATATCCTGCAGTCTTGATTGTCAGTTTTTACGACACTGTAAATCGACCGAAAGAGCAAACGAGTCTAATTGTTCGTTCGGCTTGCTAAAAGACGAAAAATCGTTAATTACAAAAGCAGTCGCTCGGTTCAAATTCGTTTCACTACAACAATTGATCTAGGATTGAAAAAAAAAGGACCGTCTACATCTGGGAGATTAATAATGAAACTGTCCTTCAACACAAGATTATTCAAGAGCCTGTGTTGAAATTTGTATGTCGAAAAAAAAACGTAATCGTAATTCAAACGACAGATATATGATCGAGTTCCTTTTAAAGGGTAAATTAAATATTTCATATACGAACAGCACAAATATTATAGTTTTACGGCGACCAAACTACGACTAAAAGTAAGCAAATTCGAGTTATAGAACTTGTTGGATTGATATTTAAAAAATTCCTCGATTTCTTTTTGACTTTAAATATACGATACGGAGTACAAGTATAGATATTGCATTAAATCATTAATTATGTTCGGTACCGTAACGAAAGCATAGGATATTAAGCAACATTTCAATATGTGTTAATCATTTCGCGATTATTTGCAAAAATCGCAACGCTGCCGCGTTGGAATAGATTAAAACATTAATACATGTTATATGATAATTTACATCGCAATATCACTATCATCTATCAATGCCGCTATGATATATGATTATCATATTTACGCTGATGTTTCACAAAATCGCATACAATCGGACAGGATTGAATAGCAAGAGATGAATATAGATCGAACGATTTTGACGTAGCGGCAAAATGTGCTAACATCGAGGTCCAATTTATAATCCATAATAGGGATGCTTACATTAATACGGTATCAAAATACTACTACCATGCTTTTCTCTTCGATACTTTGCGATATAATATCATTCGTGATAATACAAATCTGCAAAAAAATGAAATTAATGAACATCGATAAAGTGTAAAAAGTATAACGCGTAGAATAATTAGTTTTAACTACTACACACTAGCATTTTATTAGCTATTATATATACGTAACATTATTATAAAAAAGAATATATATACATATATATATTCGAGAAATAAATTTATGCGGGTCTTTTCTGTTTTTCAAAATAATAATAATTAATTATAATTATCCAACGAAAATACTCAACTTTAGCAATAATATAATATTATTGAAGTATCGTAAGCATCCTTAAACAGATGTATCAACTTCATGCGCGTTCGAGTTTTAAAAGATCCCGGAGATATCTTAGATTCTTCTCCAATAAAATAAGAGATGCGCTTAACAGCACGACACTTAGAGATCGATGTGTTCAAAACCTAGTTCTAACGTTAAATACACACCAAATATATCGGACTCCTTTACTGATCGAGTCAAAAGAGAAGAAAACCACAAGTCAATAAAACGAGTCATCCTTATCGATCCCTTAAAAATTCTAGAAATTGAGAAGCTCCTGCTTACACAATAATAATTTATGTAAACTGTCAAACTAATATCTGGAAGTGGCTCAAAAAAAACAAAAAAAAAAAAAAAAAAAAAAACAAAAATCATGACGACGTTGCGGTGAGAAAATGAATGTATGAATTATAGATTGTTATTTTTGCACATCAGTTTTTCGGACGAGCTCAAGAGTTGCTTGGTATATGAAAGACGAAAAGATCGACTCTTACTCGGCTTTTATTATTCAGCGATTCGTCAATTAATGTCCAGCGACATGTCTCTCATTTATAAGTACTGAGAAAGAAACTATACCAGAGTATACAGATAAGTCTATCATGTATTGCGGCGAGTCATATATATATATATATATATATATATATATATATATATGATTACACGCTGAAATATGAATGTCACGATTGCGCAAATCCCCGCTGATTATATGATCGTTATGACACTTCCGGTTGCGGTCACGATTGGGAGAGCGGAGAAAGATTGAAAAAGAAGATCTGATTTTTGTTCACACGGGGAGTGAAAGCGCGCGAAGCGCCGGGAAAAATCGAAAGTCAAAGAAATCGCGATAATTAAGCCCGCCGTTTAATCAGCATTTCTATACGCGCCAAACGAATACGAATAAAAGCGAGAAACATTTGTGTATCGCACACGGGGCTTTACTATACACACGAGGATGCGTTTCACGACGCGCGATGCATTATATATCTAGTAAGTATATGCAGTACTTACGTATAGATATACGTACATACATATATGTATGTATGTATATATTATTAGGGAATCACATAAACACACTCGAATATACATCAGACGATTACATACACACATACATACACGTATACATATATTAAGACGACTCTCTTTCGACTATAAAATAATGATATCGTTATATTAATATTATTATTAGCATCGGCTTCAGTCTCGCATCCCGCGTTTTTCTTTCTACCACATATAAGGATATATGTACATAAATATATATATATATATATATATATACCATATATATATATAGACGATACACACAACAATGTCACGAGTACTAGAACGTAGCGGATATAAAGGAATATTTAAACGAAACCAGCACTCTTTAAAGCATATTGTATAAGCGCAGGCAGGATGAAGTAAAATATTATAAATAATGTTATACTGGCGAGAGCTGGGGACCCAGTCGGGCCAATATTCGATAAATATCGGCGTGAAAGTCTCAATCAAATTCACTTTTTCTTCGATAGGTACGACACACATCGTATATATTTATATGAGAGGCCAGCGTCCATTTCTACAAACACACACACACACAGTTTTTATTCCTATGTGGACGTGCCGCAAATGTCAAAACAGAGCTCTTGTTCCGTGCCTGAACCTTTCCAAGTTTCGTTCATTGATCGTGTGTGTAATTATTATTACTTAAATGATGTTGCAAGTAGTGTGCATGTCAAATCATTCTCTCAAGTTAAATTCCTCAAGTTTTATTTATTAATTGCTCGAAAAAATTTACGACTAATCCGTCAAACTGGATAAATCGTGTTAGAAAAATTTATTTTTTCTCGGGCAAATTTTATATTTTGCATCCAAATCTTACAATTAATCTTAATTTCTTTTTTATATTTCTTATATATTTATATCAGATTTGACTTGCTGGTTGAGAATGCATCAGAATATTAAGAATGTCTACAATAGTATGACTGGAAAGACATTGTACATTGTGCAATATTATAATATATCGATATTCAAGATATCGTGATACATAACATTAAGAAAGATTGCAGCTATATTTCAGACACGTAGCATTCAATAAAGAATAAATGGAATATCAATAATTGTTACATCGAAGTTGAAGGTTGATTGAATATCGACAAATTGCACGCGAATTTTATAGGCAATGTCGTATTTTTGTTGGTGTCATTAGCAATTAATATAAATAAACCGATTGAAAACTTTGAATTCATCTAATATTTCAATATTTCGATTCCAATAAATTTGTTGGAAATAAAAATAGAAAATTTGTTCAGAAAGCTAATAATTAAATTGCAGATGTTTATAACTTTCTGTAATATTTACTAATTGATCAGAAAAAAATTTCAGAAACTGGGAAAAGTTATGCGCGGACAAGCAAAGCGATTAATCATAAATATGAATATAATAATAAACTCCATACAAGTTTCTGTCGGAACGTATGCGAAACGTTAAAAAACACGATAGAAAATGGAAACATCTTTTACGGTGGATTAAGCTCACCAAAAGCGCATTCGTTAAATCCAGCACTTCGTATCGAGAGAAACTTTAAGTAGATAATGGACGCTTAAGCCGATCAAAGTTTTGTACAGCCGGAAACTGTGAAGTATTTACAAAAGTTTTCGGAGTTTATTTTCATTAAAAAAAAAAAAGAACGAAAGAAAGAGTAAAGAATATATTTTCCCCGAACGATTCGATCGTTTTAATTACGGCGATTTTGCGACGAAGTTTGCCGTACTTAATTTCCAATACAAGCGCATCGACGAAAAACACTAAGCAAACTTTTTATCCGGACGGATCGAAAGGAGCTTTTTTTCAATTTAACGCGAGAGTTTCAAATTAATAAGAAAAACACACACACCATACCGAGCGAATCGCGTATCTTAACTCAAGAGCAATAACGAAATCGATGGAATGATAATTAGTCGAAAATAATTAGTCGCGACTATACTTGTTGATAGCGGGTATATAGCGCCGGGTCAATAATAATAAATATTTGATAATGTCTCGGCTGTTTTTTCGAATTTCCCTTTCCGATGAATCATGCCGATGATGAGAAACGCAGAATAAAACCCTCTTTTTGATATTTCAGGACGCGCGCGAGTGAGTAATTGAGAAACTTATTAACGATTCATCTCTCGTATCTCTAGTAGAAGAGCGACGCGTTCTAACGATCGCTCGAGAATCAGGGCAAAGCAATACTCCATCTAGCATAATTTTACGTGTAATGTCCAAACGAAATGTACAAATATTTGAGCCAATCCAAGCGCGGATTTTCGATGTTCGGCTATCTCGGATTACTTTCGCGATTACTCATGGTGATTCGCAATTAATTCGACGGCGCGAGACGGCAGTTCGATGAAAGATCGATATACACGAAAACACATGGTGTGGAAACCAACCAATATAGTCACTTTCAACCTTAATACGTTTATGATATAAAATAAATAAGTAATCAGGAGGGAAAGAATTTTCACAAAATTTTACGAAAAGCAAATCGTAAAATCTCTTATAAATAGATGACTTTTACTAATATATTTACTAGTATTCGCTAGCTTATCGAGCTAAAATAAGCATAAGTTTCTGAGAAAGAGAGGGAATATGATTTAATAATAAAGTTTAATATAAACGGAAGGAAGCAGTTGGATGCGCCGTGGAATTATTGTGCAATTACGAATTCCATGCGAATTTTTCATTGTTTTCACGAAAGACGTGGCGAATACGATCGAGGAGATCGAGATCGAGATCGGGATCGAGAAAGAGTCGAGAGCACGAGAGAAGCAAACTCGCTCAAGGATGTAAACGAGTCAATATCGAGTCAATAAAATCTTAGTAAGCGAAAATAAAATCTATCGACTACAAATAGTGATATTAAGTACAAAGAAGGAGCGATTCACGCGAAAGAACCAGCTTCCGATCTCGAGATCCTCCATCGATTCGCGCGCTCGTCCGACACAAGAGAGAGAGAAGTGAAGGGAATAAATAAATAAATAAATAAATAAAAATAAAAAGCCGCGCACTTTCGGGATGCCTTAATAAAGCGAAAGCCGAAAAAATTCGAGCTCGATTTCCAAAGTGTCCGGGGGACGATCGGGAGGGATGACGTTATAATGTTGCGTATAAGTTAGGTGGTTAATTAAAAAAAAAATAATTAAATAAATAAATAAAAAGGCCGGTTCCTTGGAAATTGTGAGATGATCACTTTTCGTACTTCGTGTCGTGGAAATGTCTTCTACACCTAACCTGTCGTCGTTTACTGTGCTATCCACTTTGTCTGTTAATGCTAAATACACGCGTGTCTCTTTTGCTGCGTATATGTGTGTGTGTGTGCATGTGTATATCTGTATACGTGCTAATAAAATAAACGGCTTGTTGGTTGTCCGAAAGGCGCATAATTAAAAGGACGATTTGTCTGTCGTTGAAATGATATAATATACGCGCTCGTATATACACGCGAGGTAATGCACTTACGGGATCGTTAATGAACGGCCGTTTCAATCCACTTTGAAAATGACCATCAAACGATGGAATAAATAAACGACCGAATCGATAGTCTAATTGTGTATGCGTGTACGCCAAAGGGAATTACAATATATACTTGTAATTGAGTTACCTCGCGTGAGAGACGCGATCAGAATTCGTATCCTATTATTGAAGCCCGGTTCCGCTACGTGAATTCGAACTGGATTTGCAAAGGGAATTAATCACGCCTTCAAATTTCACGTTAAATTCGACGAATTTGATATTTTTTTTAAAAAATATTTAATTATTTATTTTGTAGAAAATTGATCTTAAAACAGCGTTTTTTCTCTTTTAATAATTATTTCAATGCGGTAATAAAGAATCGTTATCATTTTTTTTTCTTTTAGACGATATAACAATAAACTCGGCGAAAAATATTTGCAAATGCAAGACGATATTTTGAATGCGTGTGGAACCGGGCAGAAAAACTTTCTCTGTCTATTGCAATATAACTTTATATCGACGCCAGTCTTTTCTTCCCTTTTTCATCTTCTCGACGCTCTTTTCCTGTATTACACAACGGAAGCTCAGAGTCCATGTTAATCCAATTAAACGTGATCTTAAATCGTTGTTAGTGATAAGTAACGGGAAGGAGATACAACGATAAAACGAAAGCAACAAATTCTACAGAGTGAGATTGTTCCCTATGTAAAGGGGACAGAGGAGTGAGAGAGAGAGAGAAAGGGAGATAGCAAGAATGAAAGAGAGAAAAAAGAATGAAAGAGAGAGAGAGAGAAAGAGAATGAAAGATTGAGGAGAAGAAACAGAGAAAAAGTGCCTATACGCCAGTAAATTATTGTTTAGCGTGTTTAATGCGTTTACATGCAGAGTACGGGCAGTGTCAATTACAGGTTTGAAGGAACTGAAAAAGCAAATAATGTTGAGATAAAAGCAATAATACGGCTCCCTAATGTAATAAAACGGCAAATCTCATCGACGGTAATGCGATTCTCAATTATCATTGTCCCTTTGTTATCGACGACGAAACCAATAATTACTGCTTGTTGAACGGCATGGAAAAAAATTTACCAAGTAACGAGGACGGTCCCTGAGCGCTTAATGTGCGGTTTAATGCAAAATGAGACTCCACCTCGAGAAATTCTTCTTTCTTGCAGAAAACATCATTTCGTTTCGTGACATAAATATTTCATAATATCTCAACCCATGGGCGTCCGTAGGGAAAGGCTCCTCCTTGAAATTAGTAAAAAAGTCAACAGGGTGTCCAGCAGACTCAATAAAAAAAATCTCTGACTTTTTCAAATTTTCTAAGACCAGAAATTAATTTTTTCCCTGACTTTTTAGTATTAGTTTTTCCAAATATATATATATAATTTGCATATATCTATATGATAAATCAATTAAATGTTAAATCACGAAATCCTTGAAATATTTTTGTCAACAATGAAAAGATTCGGAAGTTAAAAAAACCAAAATTTAAATCAATTGTACAATCTGCATTATGTACGATTTATTATATTATATCAAATTTTTCAGTTTTATCTCTATTAAACACATTGAAATAAAATAACACGACGATGAAAATATAAATTAACAAACAGCTGTAGATGAATCGATTTTTAACAACACAGAAAATTAACGTGCTGGGAGTCAAGGAAAAGTTTATATTTATTTAATAAAAAATTTCAAATGATTGAGACAAATGTAGAATAATGTAAAAAAATCCGGATAAATATTAAAATTTCCTGATTTTTCCTTGACAATGCCCGGTTTTCCAGATTTCCCTGACCGCTAGACACCCTGATTAAGCATTTGTTCTTCTTGTAAATAAATCCTGGAATTTACTTGCAATTTTATTTAATATAAAAATATTAAAATAACGAAATAATAAAAAAATTTGGAAAAAAAATAAGAAACAAAAAACTTTATTCTTTGCATATTTATGCAATTGTGCAATAACATTTCGCGTAACTTAAGATCATGAAAGACTATATATCGATTGCAAATATTATTTCTGCGTTTCGTTCATTTTTCCGTATTTGTCAGCGTATCACGAAAGATCATACAGGAATCTCGTATATTTATAAAAGAAATTCGGATATGAAATCTGGTCTCAGCGGGATCGTCCTCGGTTGATAGCGAAAAACAAAAACGGCCGCGACACTTTCAGGATGTATGTGATATAAGGTGAACCTTTTACCTTACCTATAACGCGCATATATAGATATTGATACTGTACGTATTGTGATAGAGCAAGTTGTCCGTAATATAAACCCACCCCGAAAAAAAATAAAAAAAAAAAAAGAACGAGAATTGATCTCGTTTCGAGCGATCCTGCATCCCTCTCCGCCCTTTCCCATCCCGAGTACGACTGATATTTACAGGATATTGTTCCAATTGGATGCTCCCAAGGAAGCCGGGGTATTCAAAAGCAATAACTTCGTAGACGGTCGCGCGTCCTCGACGAGGTGCGCGTCCGATATATAATATAATAATTAATTAAAGAAAGAGAGAAAGAGAGAGAAAATGTAGGAGAATGAGAGAGAGAGAGAGAGAGAACGAGAGAATGGGAAATATAAATCAACGAATTTTTAATTCGCAATAGTTTAAGCCTAAGCAATGACGTAACCGATCTCACGATTATATATTACGTACACAAGCTATATAAACGATCGGATTAGCGAAATGTGTAAAACAGAAGAGACGAAATAAAATAGATCGCATATAAGAGAGAAGCAGAATGAGAGTCAAACAACGCTTGTAAAATGCTACAGATCACTTTTAGAGTGCGAAGGTATTAAATAAAAAAAATTAAATTAAATTAAAAATATAGCGTCGCGTGAGAAAGGTGTGTTGTTCTTTTAATTTCGCGAAGAGTGAAACGGAAATGACACGCGCAGTTTCGTCGGAAACAGATGCGAGACAGAAAATTAAATGAAAGAAATCACACAAGAAACGGAAAGAGACGGTAAAGAAATGTTCGCCAGTGTATATGTGGAAGAATGAAAGTGCGCGCACGTGTATGTGTGTGTGTATGTGTGTGTGTGGGAGCCGCACACAGGTATCTATATTTTGTAGTTTTTACTTAAGAGTGCAGTGCACATACACACACATATGCAAAACACATATATAAAGTTAACTATATTTATAAAGCTACGTTAACGCGCGGTTATAATTATTATCTCGACGAAATTATATCGAATTAACTATAAAATAGAACAGCGTCATCAAGTTAATCACGATTAATCGCGCGTGTGAGCGAATAAAAGAGCGAAAGAGAGTGCATGTATGTACTTTAGCCGCTATTGTATAGTGCATTTCGACAGAAAGTTGCGGATTGAGAATTACGATCATTATACACTATATACGGTTATCATTATATACAATGATAACGGCGATTAACGAAATTATTATTATTACACAATTATTATTATTATTATTATTATTATTATAAACTACTCCTACTCTATTATGATTACTTATATTACTTAGTAAGGAGAAAACTACCAATAAAATATACCTTGCATGATTACGTAGGGCTATACTGCCGCCGAAGCAATACAAAGAGCAATATAGAGTTAAAGCGAGCGTAATTAACGGCGTAAAAAAAGGTACTAAAGGTAAATTATATTATACCGATAATGCAAAAAAAATAATAATTCGTAGATAAAACATACACACATTATCTACACTGTGCATGCGACATTATATACTCGACGCACATGGAGAAAAAAAATACACACGTATATACACTTATACACTTATATACATGACATATACATAAAAAAAAAAAAAACACGCATATACCTACACGTACACGCATTACACAGACATTATGTATGGCCCTTAACTTATTCTGACCGTAGTGCTAATTGTACTTAGCATTTACGTAGATGACACTAATTGCCTAGAGATCGACCAGCCTGGCTGGCATTAATTATTGCCGATCGAGACTATACTTTCGACGGGAATAACACGTCGGCGCGTTTAGCACGTAGAAAGCGACGATAATAAACATTCCAGACGATTGTATTTCGCCTCCGAGGTAGTGATATAGAGTTATCGTAGATTGCTAATGTATTTCACTCGGTGCCTGTGACAGCTGGGATCGCTATTTAATGCTTGTCAAGAAGTGTGTTCGGTTCTTTCCGATTCAAAAATTCAACAAGTTTGAATAAAGGAACGAAAAACATGAACGCCGCAAATTTGCGCTATTTCTCGCTCAAATTCTCTCGTGCACAAATCTTGGCTTTGAATCAACATCACTCATTCGAGTCCTAAATGTCACAATTGGGACATTGAATTAAACTCAATCGACATTGCACAGCGAAAGCGCATTTTTGACTCTGTTGTATGGAAATCGATTTAAGGAGATCCTAAACGTCCTTGAGAAGTCTGTGATTTCCGTCCTGTTTTATCGATAAAATGTAAGATCAGATAAACTAAGGATTGTTTTTTACCCGAAATTAGAGCGCTTTGCCCTTTGTTAATATTAATACTTTAATTTGTACAGGAAAAAGAAACTTATCAATCTGTCTATAGTCTCGTATATCTTGATTACAGAATTATGAATTCTTAGAATTCCTATACAAATTAAAGTATTAATATTAACAAAGGGCGAAGCGTTCCAATTTTGGATAAAAAACAATCCGTATAACCAATAAATAGATTTACAGCTGAATCTGACCCCACATTTTGTCGATAAAACAGGAATGAAACTTAGGATCCCTTTAATCAGATATATATTATTGTTACTGCAGATTTAATGAAGAGATGTAAAATAGACGAGAATAATAAGAGAAGTCTTGCAACTCTTGTAACTTTGAATACCATCGGCGTGAACCTCGATCTCTCGTAGTTCTAATTTAATTGCCGCGAATGACAGTAAATCGATAATACCCGAGAAAAGTTAATCTCGCGCCGATAGGCTTCGATAATGGAAGATTCGAAATTATTTAGTCCCTTTTAAGAAGATATACTACGACTTACTTACTGCGTCGCGAAATCCGCGCAAATCTTTAATGAAACACGCTCCTCCGATTCAGCAAAAGTTCTGCGATCGCTTGTGACGAGAGTGCGAACGTAAATATCAGAATATATAAATTATTCACGATATATAATATATCAAAGAGAGTCGATAAATTTTCAGCTCCGTTGAGGAAATCCGATCTTCGTCAAAGCGATATTTTCGTTCGATGCTCAACGACATCAATCATCGATTCATATCCTACAATGAAGCGTTAAACTCCATCTCTGGCTCCCCTTTTAATTCGTATATTTATCGATCGCGCGGAGGATCGCGATATTACAATCGCAAGCAATCGCATTTAGCGCTAAATGTACAGGATATGGATCGCGGACCCGTTATCTTTTACGGGGTAATTTAGTTATACGCATTAATTCGAAATCCTCGTCGATTGAACCAAGCTGTTCATGGGTACCAGCTGGAACACGTAGTATTAGCACGGTGTGAAAAAAAATGATAGTGACGCTAGATGAATTAGCTTTAAGCTTCTTTCTCGCTAAGAGAGAACCTATTATTATAACGAATATTTACATACATTTGTATTATTTGTAAACTAGCGCTAATACAAAACTCCAATTGTGCATCGACAAGACGCGACACAAGACCTGAAGATCCATCCCGCCCTATCTCCCGTTCTCCTCATCAATCTTCCTCGGTCATTTCCCACCCTCAAGCCCAAAACTCTTACCCTCTGCCCAAATTCTCTGTAAACCCTCGTCTTTTATCGTCTGGCTCGTGCTCTAACGGCCGCTCTTTTTTGTAAAACTAGTTTGATTTCTTCGTTCCGAGATCTCTGTAATCTTGCTCTATAACGTTTCGTCTATATATCTCTCTGTATATCGGGCCCTTTCTCCAATTGAAGAAGGAAAAAGAATAAATAAAAAAAAAGAGGAAGAGACGAAACAAGACCTTACCTATCCCGACATGCTTCTCATAGTGTTGGATGGTAACGTTACAAGACAAAAGGAAAAAAAAAACGTTAATTGAGCATTGTTATCTATGTAATACAACATAGGATGTTTTGTATTATATTTTCATAATAAATAGAAACGTAGAAAAAGACGTATTAACCACACTCGTGTCATTTCTCACTTGATACCCTTCAATCACTCCAAATCCTTATTTTTTTTTCTTTTAATTATTGTCTCTTAAAGTCGTAACCAGGTTTCATTTTATAATAAACTTTTAAATATAATCTAAATTTAAATTATTTATATTTACAAAGTTATAAAATTTACTTAATATTAGATTATAAATTTTTTTAAATTGAGTTAATTAAAAGTAAAAATAATAGCTAAGAAATATATGAGCTCAGAGAATTATTGTACGCAGATAATCATTTATCTTATTGATTACTTTATCTTAAATATTTTTATTTTATTATTCGACGCATGATATAAACTGCCAAAAGTGAATAATCTTTTGATCGTGGCATGTATGAAAAGCAACAAGAAACACGAGCGAGTTAGGAAAACCTGTTACGAGGAACTGCAATCGATTCTGTCATTCCGAGGCGATGGTGAACGCGCAAAACAACAGTGGAGAAAAACAGGCAATATTTTCAACGTGTGCCGAAAGGTTGAATAATGTTTCTCGGAAAGATCGTGGCATTTGTCTAAAAAAAGAAAAAAATAGAGCATAGACGGCTTCTTCTTCAATATTCGAATTTTGACATGTTTTTCCGAGTTGAATGCAGCTGTCCAAACAGACAAAATGTTAATAATTTAGATTATTAAATTTAGTTTCAAGATGAGAGAAAATGCCTACGTTTCCACACGAAAATTCTTTCATTTTACAATATGCAAACTAAAATTTTTTCATTTATAGAACATTAATCGATATTTAGTTGCATTAGCAAAATATTTGCATTTAGATATCAGAAATTATCCAACGATTTAAATAGATATTTTTTTCTTACTACTTAAATATTTAAACAGCAAATACATGAGAAAATGAAAATAGATATCGCGTTTCACTGGCAGATTTCACAAAATATGTCTATCATCGATTCGCGAATTGTATTCTGTTCGAGCGAAAGCCGAAGGAAGGCTTTAGAGAAATAAAACTGGAGCAACGTATTCTAGTTAGAACACATGTATCGAGCTTGATGTTCAGGCACGTATCACTCGATATTCAGGCACGTATTATTGGTTCAAGCTCGAGTGCCTCCGCGAAATCTATAGAAGCGGTCACGTATCAGCTCTTTCATTATAAAGCTTCCATACCCTTTCCCGGATGACTAACACAAGAGTAAGTACGCGAACGTGTTGAGCTCCGCTCGGCTTTCCTCCCCGATCTGGAACAAATTCCGCACATTTGCGCACCGCCCCTTTGCAGCCAGTTGCATTGTCGCGACAATGATTGAAAACTTTTGTTCGATTCCGATTGCCTCGCTCGCAATTTCGGTTATACGATGTTACGACGCGATGCGTATAAATATTTATGAGCTTGAGCAGAGACCTGCGCAACTGCGATATCGGTTTTTCTATTATAAATTCTAGCGAAAACATGTAGCCGGTTGCTTTTGAATTATAATTGTTCAAAAATCTATATTGTTCGTAAAAATTTCTGTACTAGATTTATTTCTTATTAAATTTCCATTTTAAATCTAATTTTTTCTAAATATAAACATATATAAGTTACATATTCAAGGTGTCCAGCAGATTCAATAAAAAAAATTCTCCGACCTTTTCAGATTTTCCAAGACCAGAAATTAATTTTTCCCCTGACTGTGTAGTAGGTATTATGTTTCCCAAATATATAATTTGCATATATCTATATAATAAATCAATTAAATGTTAAATCATGAAATCCTTGAGATATTTTTGTCAACAATAAAAAAGTTCGGAAGTTAAAAAAAATTGAAATTTTAATCAATTATACAATCTGCATTATGTACGATAATCGAAACAAACATATGTCTAAACAAACATATGTTGAAACAAATTATAAACTATTTAAATAATCACTTTTTTCATTTATATTATATTATATCGAATTTTTTAGTTTTATCTCTATTAAACACATTGAAATAAAATAACACGACGATGAAAATATAAATTAACGAATACGCTGTAGATGAATAGATTTTTAACAACACAGAAAATTAGCACGCTGGGGGTCAAGAAAAAGTTTATATTTATTTAATAAAAAATTTCAAATTATTGAGACAAATGTAGAATAATGTGAAAAAAACCAGATAAATAGTATAATTTCCTGATTTTTTCCTGACAATTCCAGATTTATAAAATTCCCTAACAATGCTCGGTTTTCCAGACCACTAGACACCCTGGCAATTATTAAATTTTAATTTTAAATCTAAATTACAAAAAAACAAACATATACATATATATATATGTATATAAGTTACATATATTATATTTGATAATATTAAGCATACGTTTTTAAATTTTTTAATAAAATTTTCTGAAAAACTATGAAACAAAATTGATAGAATATATTTCTATATAAAATTATCAAATTTAAAATAACATGCCATTTTCTGCATCTTGAATAACATACATCTCTTGACCTTGCATATGGTACCACGTTCCGAACGTAACGCACGAAAATTACACATTCTCATCGGAGGCGCCGCGAAATTTATCACGGCTGATAAAAACGGCAAACACGTGGATGCAAATAAATCGTATTGTTGGTGAATCGAGGCGGCGCCGCTTGTGCTTATGTGCAAACGCGATAAAAGACCAGTGAATACAGCGCGTCACAATGATAGAAATAAATCATTTTAAATAACAGTTACCAATTGTTTAGATTAAAAATATGTCGCGTAGCAAAACTGCCGGTTATCGTATTTTTTTTTTCGCTTTTTTCACTTGTTGCGATCCAATGCGACATCCAATGCGAGTTTAAATCATATTTTTATTTCTTTTTATTTCTATTTGAATATACGCGTAACTTTCTTACAAAATTTATTATAGAAAATTAATGAAATATTGAATTATCAAGCGGATATATAAATTAGCATAATTAATATCTCTATCTCTCTACAGTTTCTCTGTTTTTATGGCTGTGACAATCGACAGCGTCGAGTCAATTAACGCTTAAAGCGGCAAACGCAACGAGAGAAATCGTTCGTCCATTAAATGAGAAATCAAACACAATCGCTTTTATGCGTCCGTGTGATCTGTCTCTTCGAATTATCTCCTTTAACGAATAGCATGCGCTTCGATTATTCACAGTTCGCGCGAATAACAGAAGCAGATTGACGAGAAGGATTTATACATTGTCGCAAGCGACAAGAAGCAGTGTGGAAATTAAAACAACAGTGCCATCCAACGATCATGTCTGTAAATTATACTCGAAAAATTCCTAGTGTTAGTGTTATCGTTAACGCCCTACAAGCTTTATCGCGAGGAACAGTAACAAGAGAGATTAGTATAGCTACAAAGTCGCTATAAATAATACAGTGTATAGATCTACAGACGATGCGACAGTGGAACAATGGGATTTTCCAGGGACAAGTCGATGAGCGAGGAAAATCTGGTACGTAATAAATTCAAGAAGAGAAAACGAGACTTTGACATATTAAAAAAGAGGTCTGGCTTCTTCTCTCCTTTTCCTCCCAAAAAATATATGCGCGTTATCTTTCTCAGCTGGCGGAATTATGTACATAAATATACACGCGAGTCGATCGTGAATATGTATAATTGAGAAATTTTTCGAGAAATATACAAGTATTCATATACTTTTCCTATAGCGATGACCTTCTGCTTCCGAGTGTTTGTCTATTACAAAGAATGCATTTGCAATCATTATGCAAGCTGAGAATTATATATACGGTTGCATACAGCCCTAAATCTGGAATGTGAACACGAAGCCTAAGTACATACTATATGTAGATTTAAATTTCCTCCACGTGCAATAGAGCGATCAAACATGCAGAATGTTTGCAATTGTCGTTTGCATTATTTCAACATCCACAACTATCAAACTGATCGTTTGCTCTTCCAGAGCATGATATCAGAGAACGAAATTCAGTTCAAGTACACGCAAACTTATTACAGTTTAGCATAACGAGCCCATATCATGTATGGAAAATTGATAACGTATATCTGTTTCGAAATTGTAGAATTTCAACTCTGATTCTTGCTCTCTCTAGCCTATAAATCATTACCAGAAATTAATGTTAAATTAATTTTGTTTTAAATTTATCGTAAGTATTTTTTTTATTTTTTGTGTCAGGATTGATAACGCCTCATCGTATTATCAAAATCATATCTTTCTTTTTCAGCTGAGATTCAGCTCGGCAAGCGGAGAAGGTACGTTTCACTTGATACTTTTTTGCCATGACATAAATAATGAGGAAATTTGCTCGTTGATAAGTGTCGTAATATATCTCGCGAGCGATACGCGTAAAAAATATTTCTCCATCAAATGCTTATATAAACGTCATCTATTTTTCGTTTTTATTTTCGTCCGCCATTCGTAAACTTTTTAAGCCGATGTTTGCATATTTGTCAAAATCCATATACAAAAATTTGATGATTTAAATTATTCGAACGTGACACATTGTGTATTCCTCTTTATCATCACCGACAAAATGCATATATTATCATTTCAATTTTAAAAAATGCACGATCACGTTGATATCTCGGAAAATCGTATATATATATATATATATATATAATTTATGTATCGTTTCAAATAATTAAAAATAAATGAGTGAATAATCAGCTATTACATAAATACTTTAGAAACGCGTTCCAAAATGGTGTATTTAATAAGCGTAAAGATATTTACGATGTTTAGCGCACTTTGAGGTTGCGATTTCGCGGTGATAAAAAAAAAAACATCTATCCGCCTCTCCGTTGCACGTCGGTGCGTTTGTCCCCGTGATTTCTCAAGATCAAGAGAAATCTGACCGATATTCAGTGTTTCTCCTCGCAGAAACGCCTCCGGTTACTGATTAGAGCCAATAAACCGAGCGGTAAATTCATGCTGACGCGATCCTGCGTGACTTCCCTCGAGATTCCGCGAGAGTCGAAATTCGGCGGGCGACGAAATCGGCGGTGCCTATCAGTCAAAATCGATCCGTTAGTGCGTAATTGAAACGATCTTGAAGGAACGAATATTGCCGGTGGACTGCACGAGAACGAATCAGTGAAACGAATTTTTCTGGAGCAACAATAAGAGGGTTCTATACGTATTATCGCACATTTTCTTATTTTCTTCCCTCCCATCGATTTATCGAACAACGATTCTCTCCGACACCGGCCCTTCAAAATCGGATATAAGAAGAACGTTCGCTATTATTGTAAGAATATAATAGGTACGAAGGAAAATTATTTTCGCTTTTTTCACACGCATACAGTGATAATCGAAATAGAACACGGAGAGAATTTTCTCTTGCAATTTTTATCCTGAAAATCCTGGTAATTATGCGACAATATGAAAGAATTTTATAAGAATTTCTCGATTAATATTTACTACAAAAATAAAAAATATTAATATATACATAATAAATTTTATCATGTACATAGAGTAAAATTAATCAAATATTTTATTCTATATTTTATTATGATAGATATTAATGTATTTATTCCAATAAGATATTATCCCATAATTAGCATAATTTTCAGAATAAATTCTGAGAAAATTGCTATTAATCAATTAAACAGCTTATTTGTGGAGATACATACTTTTAAGATCTTTTGATGTGTACATTGAAAAAAAAACAGTTTTATAATTCTTATAAGTATTTATTTCAATCCTGTCAAATAGATCATTTATTTGAAACTAATAATATTTATTTGATATGAAAAATATTTATTTGATATAAAAAAATTCTTTTCAAAACAAATAAATATTTGTTTCAAGTAAATGATTCATTTGACAGTATTGAACTAAATATTTGTTAATTTAACAAATTTTGTTCACAGTGTATTTATCCAAAATTATTTGTTATTTGCAATATAAGAAATGCTAATTTTTCACACTCGCGCACTGAATTATGAAAATACACATTTACGATTAACAATAAGAAGAAACTTTCGACGGAATATCTCAATCGATCCGTGCCTTCTTCATCTCATATAAATACACACACGTAATTTGACAGCAGATGAAGAGAAGGAAAATTCAGAAATACACTGAAAAGGAGAGTTCAGAGACACACTAAACTCGGTTATCATTGACATTATAACGTAACCAGATTGCGATATATGCACAGTTACGACGAGTAGGCCGACAAAGGTATGCGTGTCCGTCATTTCCGCGCGATTTGCTCTCTCGCATCACGCTATATATGATGACATATCACTCCGGAGAGAGTGAGATACGTCACGTCGCGATTGTGAGTCTTTTTAAATTCGTTATACAACGCACGTGCGCGCTGTCACGAGTATAGAGAGCCGCATTATGCGTTCGTTTATCGCCGGGTGCACTTGCATGTCGCGAAACCGCGGACGCGTTTAATTAATTATTATCGAATCGACGGCGGTTGCCGCCGCAAGAGTATAATCGAGTTCAATTAACCGGATCTCTAATTCGACCAACACACTCATTCCCCACCCGAAGATGATGCTGGTGTATTGTTTTAATTCAGTAACTATATTACAGAATGATATTTATTAATCGCACATCACGTAAGTTTGCGACAATCAACAATTATTAAATCGATGTCGGACAATGCGAATCTGTAATAAGTGTTTAAATGTGTTTCTATGTCTTATAAAGACTTACTTTTACTTCTTTTTTTGACAAATTGTTATCTGTTTCTTAATTTTTTTCAGTCACATGTATAATAATACTCAAATATGTATATCTATATTTTATAACGTTTTAAACACATATTTTAATTATTATATTTTTCGAAGAAATAATTATATCGTAATAGCTAAATATCTTAAAAAATACAATTAATAAAAAATACAATGAAAAAAAAATAGATAAACATATTCGCGTTGTCTCGACGCGTCATGTTTAAGATAGTTTTTCTTACTGTTACTGTATGTTAATTTTAATTGATGTCTCTAGAGAGCTATCTATTGATGTAACACTAATCATGTGGCTTCACGATCATGCTCTACTTATCTCAATTAGCGACGCTCGGAATCCAATAAGTAATGTAAAGTCTTGAATGTAAACTGTATTAAGTGATATAGACGCGCATATTATCTTAATTCAAAATTATCTCCATTGAAAATATTGAATCAGGATATCGGCCAATTACACATGACAGTAAAACTGAACAGTACCGACCAGTGGCGCATCTTTAGTTATCAGACGTGCGTTTAGTTATCAGATCTGCTTAGCCCGTGAAAGTTCACTGATCATAACGCGAGTGGAGAGAATAATCGCGATTAATCAAGTTCCGAGACACCTCAAGGGACATTGTCGCGATGTCGACAGGTAGTTTGTGCTCGGTATATTAATAATTATATCGATATCATCGCGTAATCCACTTAATTGCGATATAATGTTCATTGACGGATGTTATCAATTAACCGCGTTATTGAATTAACCGCGAATGTGCACGCGAACGATATCTTATACTCACTATTATATCTCATTGTTAGTTTATCTGTGCTCGATTGTGGGAAATTTTTGAGAATTCTTGAAATGTCTTATTGGCTTATTTGAATTTATAAGCTTTAAATTAATATAAAATGTAGCGCTTTTTTATTTCACATAGCAGCAGATGGTTCACTTAATATTTTAAAAGAAATTAATTTTTTTTTCGAATATAACAAAATACATTTTCTGAAATAATATATATATTTATTATCGCTTATTTGAAAGAAAATCTTACCTTTGATGACGCATCAAACTTCGTTCCTGTTGTGACTGCAAATTGCGATTCAAATTTTCCGAAATAATGGCTTCAAATATTTACCAAAATAACTTGTCGAATACAATCAAACCAAACAAATCCTATTATACAACTCGATTGCACGTTATCGATTACGTGATCAATTTCTTTTGACAATGATGGTCATGCGAATCTAATCTTCTCATATAATACTCGTTTCGGTTTACACTGAACAAACGAAATTTGTTTACGCTAACCTTAACTTGATGGAAAACCTTGCAAGCTTGATAGATTGCGTTCGCCATTTACATTCTTAGCGATTATGTCGCGATTAAATCGTCACTTTAATAAAATACGCGTGATTAAGCACGAAAGGCGCGTGACATATCATGATATGCGTATATGTTTACAGACACAGAGGTATTTCCTCACTTAATCCATCAGATAAGATGAATCTTACTTCACCTATCTTTCTCATATCACGCTGGTTCAGCTGTTTAAAATTTTATACTATTAATAAACTAATTCCTGCAAAGTCTTCATTACATAATTTCACAACTATTAAAATAAAATCAAAATTTTATTTTCATTTAAATTAAATATCTATGTTTTACATATTATATAAAAATTATGCCGAGGAATTTTCTTCAAGTCACGTGAATTCGATAACGAAAATAGCAATGACAATTATCTGTCTAATTCAATAATTATATAGCCGAAAATACGTGTGAGAGAAAATTTCCATAATTTTGCCACATTATGAGAATAGTTTTTATATAGAATTTGTTATTTTAATCAATTATTGCTCGTTCGCAGATTACTCGAGCGACGATATGTCGATGACTGCTCCAGAATTGACAGTCAGACGACCGGTCTACCAGCAGGACCAGCTTAATCACTTGTGTAAATACGTGAAGCCCAAGAGAATCCGTAAGTGTCACAATCTACTCGAGCGCGGATAGAGATCGCGTTTATTTTTTTACCGTTTTCTTGCCTCGACCCGCACGTATTTTCTTGAGAAACTACCTCTCTGTGCGATAATCTCGAAACATTGACCGCTATTAGTAAAACCGGTTGAAATTGATGAATCAGTTAACAGAGGAGAACGCAAGATTCTTAAAGAAAGGTCATCTTTCCCAAAAATTAGATAACATTATATTCATATGAGAAAAAATTAAAGTTTTACGGTTTTAATGATGTTGATAATAGTTTTGAACTATCCGATCTTATTTTAATTTTTTCATTAATTTTTTAAATACACAATATGCAAAAATTTTTAACAATGTAAAAGTGTGATTAAAAATAACGTTAAAAAAAACGTTAAAAAATTGTATTTTATATTTGTCAAATATATAATTGAATTCTTCAAATAATTTAAATTTATATTCGAATTTTCCTAGGTATTTAATTTAATTAATCATAAAAATATCTGTCATTTTCTTTAGTTAGAAATGAACTGTCAAGACGATGCAAAAGTATCAAGCCAATTACGCTTTTAAAAAAATCGATACCCCTAATCGATTGGCTTTCTTCGTATAATTGGAAAAATAATATTTTGGGAGATGTTGTTGCTGGAATTACTGTTGCAGTAATGCATATTCCGCAAGGTATGTTGCATTAAACAATTTCAAAACAATATGCATAATAATAATAATTGGGACGCATCGGACGAGAATAAGCGAATTATAAATAAATTATTATTGTAACTATGTAACTAATCAAAGATATTCATGAAATGCTAGAAATTGCTAGAATTCGTAATTACGATGATAAGATTTATATCATCGAATATTTATATAGAACAAGAAAAACCTTTCTATAAAAAGAGTACAAAAACATACGTCAAATATGCATCATAAATAAGTACCCAATTTTTGTGTAATAAATGTTTTAAAAAGTTTAAAAAGAAAAAAATTACGATATATGTATTTGACGTTTTTTTTTGTACCATAAAATAAAAACTTCTCACTCACCCTCACCGATGCACAACGGCATAATCGTTACGTTGATCTCTCTCTGTAACATACAAATAAAAATTCAAATTATAGCGATAATCAAAATAATATTTTAAAAAATTATTATTTCTTGCATGCATCGCATTTTATATTTAATGCATACAATAATATGCGTAATATAAGCAGATATTTAATAAAGTAATTATCTTATAATTTTTGGAAAAAATTTATTTATTTTTTTTTAAGAGACAAGCTTTTTAGGATATTACATATAAAAAAGTTTTTTAATTCTTATTTAATAAATTACCCAAATAAGCAAACATATAATACTAAAAAAAGACAATAAATAAAGGAATAGAGAAGAATCACGTACACGATTGATAAAAAAAGTAATATATTAAAATAATAAATTACCTCAAGGTTGTTCTGCCGTTGCCCGATGCCTCCCAGACCTCCTCCTCCTCTCAGGTTGTTTCTCAAGCACTCGCACTTCATTAAGCACTCGCGCACGACACATTTTACACAGCAAACTCCCAAATTAATTAATACGAGATGAATCGTCCACGGTACGAAATAAACAGACGCGCGACACTTTGTACGGCACTCCCAAAATTTAAACTAATTAAGACGCGACTAAGCATTCATTTGCGGAAACTAGATGCAATGTACTTTTCAACGTGCGATTTCACTCGAATTACGCGATCGAGAAAATAAATATTGATGAAAACGAATCATGTGGGTATTTAGCTTCTCTTTCAAGTTAAATCTTTCAGATACTGAATTCTCCCACTAACGTTAAAATGTACCCATTTGAGAGGATTTTGTCCACGAAAAGCTGACAATGTAGCCTCTGCAACAGAGAGATAGAATATACATTATATAGATATAATATTTTTAAATAAATTATTAAAACATTTTTTTTAAATACAAGTTTTATTTTGTTTGCAATTATTTCATTAAAAAAGAAAAACGAGTAATAAGCGCAAATCAATAAGAAAGATCTTTTTAATTATAAATTAAATTATAAAATATTATATTTTATTACTAATAAATAAATAAATTTTCAATCGTGAAATTAATTAATTGCACGGCCTGTTAACCACTAATTGTTCGTAAATAATAATTGTTTCCAGAAACAGCCAAAGGAATGTCTCATTATCTGTCATTTCGAGTCTCATCGCATAAATATTACACATATACACAAACCAAACAAACGCCAAGGCAGCGTGCCAATTAATTTGTTTCTCGCATTTCTGATTAATTAATAAAACTGATCGACTATCATAAATAAGCTTTACCCATTATCTAAAATCTAAATTATTCGATCTGGCGATTCATGTTTATTATTTCACGCTCTATTGTTCTCGTAGGTATGGCGTATGCTATTTTGGGCAATGTTCCACCAATTGTTGGTATATACATGGCTTTTTTCCCGGTCCTGGTATATTTTTTCCTCGGGACATCCAGACACAATTCTATGGGTAGGTGTGTTGCAGGTTTCATTAAAAAAAAAAACTAAAGAACGCAGGACACAAATGAACACTGTGCATACTAAAATGACTTAATTTAGAAGCGTATTATTTAAATTAATTATTTCAATTATGCCTTCGAGTCAATGTTTATTCAGAAATTATGTTTGACTGCTGCTTAATTTAGAGAGCTCCGCAATTAAGCAGGATTGCCATGCTTCTATGTTAATTAAGGTACGTTCGCGCTCGTCTGCATGATGACTGGAAAAGTCGTTACTACATACAGTACCAGTGCAATTTCGGCAAATAGCACGTCAAGCGAGAACGGTACCTTAATTTCCGCCATAAACCATCAATACTCGCCGGTAGAAGTTGCAACCGCAGTTACATTCACGGTTGCCCTTATACAGGTAATTACGTTATACACATTCTAAATCCAATGCTGCTTATATTTTCTAAAGATTGTTATTCTGCCACATGTGTCTTTTCTTTTTTTTTACTGCGCTTCCAAGTTTTCTTTTCGCAAAACAATAATGTTTATACCAAGTTTAATTTAATTAAAATAAAAAAAACTAATAAATAATAGTAAAACAATATTTCTAAAAGATTAGTGTCTTAATTTTATTAGAGAATATATTTTTAATAATGCTCGTTGTTTTTCTTAGGTCCCTTAAAAATCAATTAACTTGATTTAATAATCCTGCCTTCAGCTTTTAAATTTTTAATAAAAAATAAAACAATTTTTAATTAATTAAAAAATTCTGAATTTTTCTCTTTCCTGTATCATATTTTTTTAAAGAGTCTTAATTTAAGAAATTCATTTAGCATTCTGCTCATTTTAATGACTTCATTCCCAGAGCCGCTTTATATTAATATTAATTTTGCTCCCTTGACCTCTCGGCATCGCTCAAAATTTCTTTCGTCTAGTTAGGAATGTACGTGCTGCGTTTGGGCATAATCTCGTCTCTCCTCGCGGACAGCCTCGTGAGTGGATTCACGACTGCAGCGGCGATGCACGTATTTACATCGCAAATAAGGGATCTCTTCGGGCTGAGCGACTTGCCACGACGCAGGGGTGCGTTTAAGCTTATTCTCGTGAGTACAGTAACAGCTAAGTTTTGTTTGGTGATGCAAACTGATGCAAACATTAGTCGAGTCTTTCTAACTGGGACGCACACGTCGCTATACTGATACTGCACTTCTTCTCTTATGTTTTTCCTTTCCTTTTTCCTTGCCGTCATGCAAACATGTAACGTTTGCACTTGCCCAACAATTTAAGCAATCGTGGCGAACGCTTCCTGTAGATATTGCCGTGTAATCAAATTGTAATTTAAACGTTGACAGAATATTTTGTGTACGTATATAAAGATTACGTGGCAAATAAAAGTCAAGGTTAGTTATTTAGATCGTGGATTGCAGTATGTAATATTTCACAGAGCTAATAATAAAGAATTATGTTTGACAATATACAAAAATGAAACTCAATATAATCACTAACTTCAAATAACCATTTCAATGACAATCAATAATACAATTGTTACGGAAGAATGCCTTATTGTAAAAAAAGCTGAAATAGGAAAAAATATATGTTTGCGTCAACTGCATTAATTTTCTCGAGAAAAATCCCAAAGCATCCATTTTTTAAAAATAATATATAAAACAATTTCTGACAAACAATTTTCTATTATATGTATATTTCTACTTATATATAAATATAAAATAATAGATAATAGATAAGCTAATATAAAATCGACATACTTTCTTTCAATAAAAAAATTGATTTAATATATAATTATGAATAATCCAATTTTATTTATCTAGTTTTCTTTCTTATATTAAAATTTACGGTTATTTTTCTCAAAATAAAAAATAATTTTAAATAAAATTAAATAAAATTAAAAAAAATCTTTCTTCTATAATATATATTTTTCGTAAACTTTTTTAAATTTATGTTATTGTGTTTGCCTCATTAATTTTTTTCAGACTTACGTAGACATTTTCAACAGTATAAACGACATCAATTTAACTGCCGTAATATTATCTTGCATCACTATCTTAGCACTTCTTTTCAACAATGAAGTTCTTAAGGTTGGTAAGACACGTAACTATACTTTAAATAGATAAATGTCGAAAGTATTTTATGTACCAAAAAACAACTTTTTTGCATTCTACGAAGAGATAATTTGGATTTCAGCCAAGAGTCTCAAAGTTATGTCCCTTCCCGATTCCTATCGAAATGCTTGCGGTAGTAATCGGCACTCTGCTATCGATGCAAATGAATCTTGCGGATACTTACAACGTGATAACTGTTGGCGATATACCGGTCGGGTAAATATACATTTTTACTCTTTTTGATCATTCTGTCAATTTATCTTTCACAGCTTCTAATAAAAAATTTCCAGTCTGTTGCGAAAAATATTATCTTCGTACGTATATTAAAAGTAGTCGCTTCAATTTGAATCAATTTTCTCCCCAAAAAATTATAAATTTCTCAGAAAACATATCTCTCGCACAAACAAGCTGTGAAAATAAACTGTTAAAACAAAATGTCATAATGTCAAGATTTTCAGATTGCCAGTTCCTTCGGTACCACCGTTATCGCTTATATCTGACATCTTAGTAGATAGTTTCGTGATTACCATGGTCGCTTACACAATATCAATATCTATGGCATTGATTTTCGCGCAAAAGATGGGCTATGAGATCGATTCCAATCAAGAACTGATGGCACAGGTAAATATTGAAAGTATCGCAATATTTGTAGTACACATTTTTAAATATATTAAAAATTAATATATTGTATTGCAAAAAACAATAATTATCTATGTATCTAAAAAAAGCGGGATATTTGCAGGGACTAGGAAATCTTGTAGGCTCCTTCTTTTCTTGCATGCCTATCTCGGCTTCGTTATCCAGAACTTTGATTCAGCAAACTGTGGGCGGACACACACAGCTGGCAAGCTTAATATCATGCGCAATCCTAGTCAGCGTATTATTATGGATCGGTCCATTCTTTCAGCCTTTGCCTCGAGTAATTATTTCCTTTATCGTTTTTCGACAGCCTTATCTAGCTTACACTTGATAAAATGTGTTAAGAAACATTTTAGAAACATTTGATAAATGATCATGACGCACGTCGAACGCGCAGTGTATTCTAGCGAGCATAATCGTGGTGGCGTTGAAAGGGATGCTGATGAAGGTGACCGATTTTATAAAATTTTGGAGACTGGACAAGACGGACGCCGGCATTTGGGCCGTCACTTTTATTGTCGTGATACTCTTTGACGTCGAGTATGGCTTATTGGTTGGCGTGCTTCTCTGCATCGGACGACTACTTGTTCTCGCGATGCGCCCTTACACGTGCAAGCTCGCCCTAGCACCCGGCACCGAGCTCTATCTGGACGCCAGGAGATACAAAGGAGTATGGGCAGTTTGTAATTTCATTCCTAACTTTTCCCGGCATTATTTTATTTCTTTCTCCTCTTTTTCTCCTTTCTGATACGCGCATATTCAGTCTCTTGCAAATATACGAAAATTTAAAAAAATAACGAATTATAATGAAGTTTGAACTTTCAATTTAACGTTCGAAGAAGAAATGATAAAATGCAAATTCTGTGGAATTATATTTTTCAAATAATTTGAATCTCTCTGCAGCTCAGAGAACGATTTTATTTGTTCTGCAATTTTTGCTAAATTTAATGAATCGTTTGAATAGCAAATTAATGAGAATCGATCAGAAAATAAATTTTTTTAAATTCGAAAAACAAATATTTTCAGACCGTAGAAATTCCTGGTATAAAAATATTCCATTATTCCGGCAGCCTGAACTTTGCGTCCAGGCAATATTTTCGTGAGGGAGTGTACAAGATTGCGGAGCTAGTGCCTCAAAAAGAGCTAAACAGACGACTGAAAGTTTCGTCTAACGGCATCGCGACGGAGGAAATTAAAAAGGTAAATGTATGTTCAATTTAACGAAATTTCGAAAAAGTCGGGTGGAAAAAAATATTAAATTATCCGGCGCATAATTCTACATTTATTTAAGATAAATAACTAGCTTTGTGTGTCGTATATTTTCTCCTATCTTCATGGAATAAAAATTAGCTACAGCTAAATTTTAGCTGTCCCTATATTACACATGAAATTTTAGGTATAATAATTAAATTTCAGGTTGTAATATAAGGATAGTTAAAATTTAGCTATAATAACTAATTTTTTCGTATTTAAATATACGCTCCATCCTTAATTTAGCGGCTACGAATTCTCATATTGGACTTCACCGCGCTGTCGCATATCGATCTGGCAGGTGCGAATGCGATGCGAAGCATCGTCGATGAGTATTGCGGGATAAAAGTATCAGTTTATATAACGGGTTGTTCCGGTAAGTGTATTTATATAAGTCAATCTTAGTTAGACGCTTAAATTTATATTTGTGTAACTTCGATCAATGATATAGGTTAATTATATGCAAAATTTATTCAATGTTATTTGTGACATCTCTTATATCGGTTTCTCTCCGTTTATATATCTTGATGCGTCTTAAATATAAAGAAGGATCTTATATAAATCATGTATTTCTATAGTTACTAATAAACAAACGAGAGATTTTTTTCTGCTTTTCTGTAGTATAAGTATTCATTCATCAAAGTTACGTCAGTGTTTCAATATTTGGAATTAACTTTTATCAAAAATAAAAATTCGATATCGCAATTGTGCAGGTCCAGTTTATGAAAAAATGAGAAAGTACAACCTAGACGAGCACAACGAGAATCATTTCTTTGCCATGTTTCCCACCGTCGCCGACGCTGTGCATTTCGCACGTTCTTACAGCGAAGTGCCGTCGATACCTACGTGGAATACTCGGATTCACGATGAGAACTGCATCAGCAGACTATGAGACCCGCCTGAGAATAGCGTTATGGTATACAAAAAAGGACGAGTCGTCATTTTTCTTTATTGTCACAAATATTTATCACGAATATTTATACGCTGCATGATGTTTAATGCAAGGATTCCATTTATCTAATATATGTAGGTGCTCCAATACAATAAGTATTTGGCACAATGATGATTGGTGCGCAAATAGTATTTTATCGTATATTTTTTATAAATTTTAACTAAGAAAAGTTTCTCGAAAGAAATATCGCGAATCCTTAAATGACAGCGGATTATTCATGTGTCACAGTAGGTGAAAGATAGGTGCAAATTGAACTCGAAAAATAGGCAGAATATAATAATAAAATTAAATAAAGAAATATAAAGTTGAATTTTGTTAATCAATAACAAATAAAGAAATTTTGTAACAATATTCCTTAATAAAATTTATAATAAATAGAAATTATTCTGTGAAGATGTGTTGGTATATAATAGATCCATAACGGTTCTCTCAACAATAAATTTAACAACAAATCCTTTTTTAATCCCGATTATTCATAGCAACATCATCATCGTTATCAATAATTGTCGCCTGAATAAATTATATTATATATATTATATTTTACATTTAAAGAAAATTTGAAATAAAATGCAAAATACAATTGTTTTATAGGAATATTGTGAGAAAGTAAAAATGAGAATAAATTAAATTTTTATCGCATGCAAACGAGATGAGATTAAAAGATTGAACCGCGAAAAAGACGAGGGAAAAGATTAAAGACAAAACAGGTTAAAAAAAAGTTTATATATATAGCCTCGTGCTGTTGCGCGGATTTTTGGCTATGAGCCATTCAGTCACGAAGAGTGATGTGGAATTAAAAGGCCAGAATGCATCCTTCAAGTGAATGCAACGAAACATAGCTAATTTTGGTGATGGCCGAAAAGTGATCATTTCCGGGCAAAGGGCAAAGTATTTTCGCGAATTTGGACGCCGTCACCTATGTCAAAAGGTATTAAACACTCTTGCTCATATTTGTTAAATTTTCATTATTTTCAACTATATTTTATTTATTTACGTTTGTTGCATTTGTAAAATTATTTTGTCACAAATTTCAAAAAATTCTATTAATAAAATAGTGTACTTAAATTGATCTGCGACATTAATAAAGAAAAAAAGAGAAAAAGTTCTTATTACAACTGAAAATTATTATTATTCATGTAAATCACATATAATTTCTTTTCTTTATGAAACAACTCTATAAAGCAGTCTATTGAAGTTTCCTTTGCTCGTTAATAACAATGAACGATATGATTCCACAGAGAATGTATCGTTTAAAAGTACAAATTTTATAAAAGAATGAATCTTTAAACTTGATTCTCTAGTGGTTTATACAATTAAAAATACAACAAAACACTCTTCATTACTTGTAAAATATTTTATCTTATTTTGTAAATATAAAATTACGTTAACATAAAGCTGTATAGTAAAAATTAGAAGTGTGACATAAATTTATAATTTTAGAGATTTATAGTGTGTATTCATTGTGTGTCCTAGTTATAGTTCTATAATAAATACAACTATAAAATTTTTAATTTTTAATTTAATATTTTTTAAAAATATGAGCTATCATAAAATGTTTTTTTTTATATTTTTATTTGACGTATTTCTATAGTACAATCTATCATTCAAGCCCATGGTTCCATCATCATTTTAACCTCATTTTAACCGCATTGATTGATCAAATATTTTTGTCGGAAAGTCTAATGAAAATATATGGGATGTTTTATGAGAAAAGAATAACGCATCGTGCGCGCAAATGGCAATAGTTTTTAGTTTTTCAACCACTACCTAAACAATTCAAAAATTTTGAATAACTTTTGATTTATTCGTTAGTTTATGAGCTTTCTAACAGTGCTATATATAAATAATGTAATTTAAAAAAAAACTTAAAAAATTTTAAATATAAATGTTATAACCTACTTATAAAAATATCTACAAGATACAATTTGAAAAATTGCAGCATTCAATTTAAAGTTTTTAGATAATAATTTAAAATTGATATCAATGGATATTGAACGTCTTTATTATAAAATTATTAATTTTAATAGTTTTACGTTCGACAGTCATGTCTATTTTAACGAGAATTTCGTAATGTTAAAATTACGCCAAAACGTATTTGCTCGTTTGAATAATTAAAATGGAATCTTTTTCCTTGGTAATATACTGGTGCACAATCGTGCAATTATAATGAGCAGCTCAACTTGTAGCGCTATCGCAAGTCTTTCTTTAATTATGTTTATGTAGTAATATTTTACTCATTTACAATTCCAAGAACCAACATTGTAATAAGTATAAGAACCCAAGTTCAAGAACTAAAAGTTATATTAAATAATAAAAATGCTTTTATTTACAGAATAGCAAATTTATATTCAAGATTATATCCAAAGTAAAGAATCAAATGTTGAAATAAATCAAATTTTATAATAAAAATTTGATATATATAATAACTTTTTAAATAATATCAAGAATAATATAAAAAATAAAAAAGAATATTTATGACTTAAAAAAAAGATTCAGTAATTATATTTAAATTAGCCAATATTTAAAATGTCGCAATGTATTATACATTCTATTGTTAAAAATAAAAGAATAAAATAATTAACGAATCTTTTCAAAAGAGAAAAGTATTTTCCATTTCACTATTAAAAATTAAATCAATAAAATTCTCAGAAAGATAATATCAAATATTCCAAGCTGTGCTTGTCATTTCATCAATATGCAAAATAATTAGAAGTCATATATACACATACCCTCGCCGTACTTGTACAGGATTTTGCTTGGATAGCTCATTTCAAAAACTTCGGCAGGCAAAAATGAGAATTTTCCTATCTCATAATTACGTGTGCGATGCGACAATTGCTATTTTCGCAAATCGCACGTGCCGCGTTTTCCTCGCAGATTCGTTACGAATGCAACACGTGCGCGAAAAAGTCGGAGATGCGCGATGCACTGTTTGGTACAACGTTAAACTCCGCGACGACGAGAGAATTTCTACTGAGGCTCTCTACTTCCAAGAAGAATAGTATATACACCGAACGTAGAAATCGGGCGGCGTTTTTTTTTCTTTTTAATACTCGCGCGCGTCGCAACGCTAATCGACGTCGATTATTCGCACTGTTCGAGATTTCGATAACGCATGTCTTGCTTTCGAAAGTCGTGTTTTGCTGTCATTTAAATCAAGAGATACAGTCGTGTCTCTCCGCGCCAAGTCACGCGCGACGAACAGAGAGATGAACCGTGTATCCGTCTGTTCTGTTCGGTATTCTGTTTGCCGAGCAGGGTGCGAAAAGCTAACGAAAGTTACACGTGAAAATTTAACGGTTCATTAAATTCGCGCAATGATTAATGCTGCTAGATGAACACGAGAGACAAGATTCTTAATATGATTTAGAATAAAATAGGATACCGTGAAATGAAAATATGTCTTTCATCGAATTCGATTACAGTAAGAGAAAAAAGGGCAAAACGGTAAAAAATCTCAAATGTGCCATAGAAAAAAAGAATTAGCCACCATTAGCTCAATTTTAGCTGTTCCTATATTTACAACTTGAAATTTAATTATTATGCCTAAATTTTAGTTGTGGGAACTAATATTTTTTTAGTTATAGTTTGATGGAGAATTTTCTATTTAATTATACAGCTAAAAAATATTAGCTATTACAGCTAAAATTTAAACATAATAACTAAATTTCAGGTGTAATATAAGTACAGCTAAAATTTAGATTTTTAGATGGTAACTAATTTTTTTCCCTTGATGATATGCAATATAATTACAATTATTCAATTGTCTGCGATTATTTGCACATCGTGCAATCAAATATTTAAATGTCCTAACAATGCATATACATATGTACATATGCGCAATAGCATAGATCAAATTTTCAACATGTATATTTTTGTAATAAGAAGATAAAGTTTTAAAATCCTTTAATTTAACAAGAATAATAAATTTATTAAACTATGATTATGACTAATAAAGAAACCAAACTAATAATTTACCAAACAAATATAAATGATCAATCAACTCACCAACTGTTGTATTACTGTTGAACACAGCTGTGACTACATAATAATTGTACTGCCGTTGCATAGCCATTGTAATACTGCTGTTGCTATAGTACTGCTGCTGATTCCAATTTCCATTGAACTGATTGCGTTGCCGTTGCATTCTCGCTGCCACTTAGTTATTTGTTCTTAAATATCAAATTTAAACATATGTAATATCACATATTGAAATAAAAAATTTGCTAAATAATATATAACAATTTGCGAAATTTTTTATAATTTGAGAAATTAAATTAAGATTTTTATTTATTTTTAATAAAATATATATTGCACATTTATTTACAACTAATATTTATTCTCGAAAATTAATTTCTCATAATTTTATTCATATATTTAATAATATTCGGAACTATATAGTCGCGCGAAATTAGCTTGACAAAACTGTCACATTATTGATGTCACAACGCATAATATAACAGTTATTTGATACTTTTCTCGACATTCTCGATATTATAATGAGGAATCAAATTAAGATTTTTATTTATTTTTAATAAAATATATATTGCATATTTATTTCCAACTAATATTTACTCTCAAAAATTAATTTCTCATAATTTTATTCATATATTTAACAATACCCCGAACTATGGTCGCGCGGAATCAACTTGATAAAACTGTCGCACTACTGCACATTTATATTGATAATTATTATCAAACATGTTAAGTTTTCATTAGATAATTTATTAGATAAGTAAATATATTTGAATAATGAATATATTACTTGAATAATGCCATACATACCTTGCAGAGAAGACTCAAAAGTGGACTCGACCATATTTTGTTTGCCAAATACAGTGGCGGAAAGGTAGCCGTTAATTCCTTCAAAAATAATGATCATATCATTAATCATGCGGTAATATAGTTTCTTCGACATTCACGATGCTCGATCACGTTTACGTATAACAACAAGTGTCCCAATATCGATAATTAATTGTGTCTAATAATATTTACATAGACGGAACACAGAAATCGACAACCATCTCTACTCCCGATTCCACTGCAGCACTGTGAAGGGTGCTCCGATTGTATCGTGCAAATCAAATATGGTTGTCACGAATTTTTACCAACCAAATAAAGAAAAAGGGTGCCCTAATTGTCAAGTGCAGCCAATCGAATATTCGCTATATACAGTGATACTAACTTTTCAGCGAGAAACATTAGACACATGAATATCGAATCGCACGATTAATTCTGTTTATTGAATAATAAACAGAATCGATAGCTAATTGCATGAGACACTTTCTTGCAAACAAGCATCCTTTATCATTAATTATTAATAGATACATTAAATTTTCATTAGATAATTGATTCATTACATATAGAAGAGTGAATATTTATTAGATAATTAATTTATCATTTAATAATATTAGAAGATTATTAACGATATTACCATTTAATAATATTAGAGAATTATTAACGATATTATCATTTAATAATATTAATAATATATTATAATAATATTATAGAAGTAGAGAGAGAGAGAGAAAGAGAGAACAGAGAGAAAACAGAGAGCAGAAAAAGAGAGAAAGAGAAAATGTGTATGTGTGAATATATATCATGAGTGAGAGAGCGAAAAGTTTGAACTAATCATCTCGACAGACACAATGATACCAAATAATACTGACAATGAATGAGACGCGAGATTGTTTATGCTGTACGAAAGAGAAAGAGAGAGAGAGAGAGAGAAAAAAAGAGGGAGATTTTCGGAGCCCGCTGCTTTGTTTACATAACAGCTGTTACACCGTGTGCTATTCCATTCAAACATACACCAATGTAAAATATTTATATATCAATATAATAATGTCTGTCTAAACACACTTGTCATAATTAGTCAAACGTGATTATTCTCACTCGTGTCACGTCATGAATATTTTCTCTCTTTACGTCATTCACGCAATGTGCATCATCGAGAATAATAAATCAATAATCCAATAAATATTGCGACGCGATTTATTTATTAATTACCAATGACAAAAGTTATCTTATATTCAATTTTCAATAAATACCTCATTTGCATACGTACATGTATACGTTTCAACACGCAGCATCACAAAGTGTGTGTGTCGATAGACTGCGTATACTACTTCTATATTAATAGGCATTATTAAAAAATTAATAGAGAGTCAATAATCTTGAAAAAATCAGATTATAGGAACTCTTCTCCCTGCATCCAATGGGAGCGCGCGATCTGTTTGCGATAATCCATAATCCAATCAAATTCGTCACTAGCGCATCCAATAGATGTCGATAAAAACTAGCCCTCGGATGTAATCGCGTCATACCGAACATATTTAATGCGCATAGTACATGCTCGTATTATTCAACAACGGTGGGCCGAGGGATTCGGAAGTGGTTTTCACGTTCGTCTCTAATATTATATCGAGAGTGATTAATTAACGTCGCGAGTGACGGAGGAACGGAATCGAGCGCTGATTAATTAATTACTATACGGTATGATATATTAATGGTCGCCAAGAGTTTTATTCGACTCGCGACTCCGAGTTTTCGCGAGTGAAGAAGTTTCGGTGCCGCAAAATGGCGATTTTAGTATCGGGAGTGCCGAATCGAATTTTAATATTCTATTGCGTGCGCGAGTGATCGGAATTTTGGAAACTGACTTTTTACGAGTGAGATGCTTGGGCAACCCGGAGGATGTCGTCATCGACGAGACGAGGATGAAAGCCTGAGAGAATCTGGACGGAGTTAGGGCAACGAACGAGTGAGCGATAATACATTTTTTTCGTTTTTTATGCATATATGGTAAACCTCAAAAAGGCGCCAAATTCACGTCTACATAAAAGTTATATGCATATATAGAAAGAACATGTCGAAGAAAAATGTTAGAGGTTATCAGAGACATATATCTGCTTACAAACTTTGTTAGAGAAAGATATATCATATATCCATGATTATTAAGACTGATAACTCATTATGTCAGGATGATCTATATAAGATATCAGAAATAGTCTATTATCGAATTCTTGAAGAAAAATATATGTATAAAGACTTTGTTGAGTAATTTTGCAGCATAGTTGCACGCACATATCGATGTATTACATCTCCAAACGAATTGAAGTGCACGCAGACACAGAGTAGCGCGCATCACGCATTTAAACGCGCTTAGAGATCCATTTGAAGTTGGCTTTAAAATTTGCGCCGCATGTGACAGTTGGCACGTGCGCGCGGAGCCGACTTTCGCATCTGCGCATTCGCCGACGTGCACGCACGCTTGTGCTACACGTTCGTGAAGATCGAAAGAGCCGACCGAGCGTTCTTATCTGGGTGGGTGTGTGTGTGTGAGTTGTTGGTTTCTCGCCGCCACGTCCTTATATTTATTTACAATGAACGCGTGGACGCAGTACTTTAAATCCATCCCGACGCATATGGTAAGTAGCAAAATATTTAAATAATTATACTAATAATTAATTACTATTGTATTCTTCACATGATATAGCCCAATGATAACGTTGATTTATTACGAGAGGTTAGGTTGTCGAGCACCGTATGTTAGTGTAATTGCGAATTTTGATAGATTCTGTACAATAAATTGTATTGTAAATTTGTTGGTATTGTCAGCATCTCTGTTGACATTTGAATTTTTATGCAAAAGTATTATTTATAAAAAAAAATATCCATGGCGAAGCTTTATATTATGTTTACGTATCTCATTACTTGTTACAGGATTATGATGGCCAAGCTAGAGCAGAGAAATATTCGCGAGTTATAATAACAGTATTTGGTGTAAGTTACAATACTTTATTTTTTGGAATTCAAACAACACATGTCAAATGTTGATAATTTCAATGTAGAAACTTTGTATCGCTTTGTTTACAGGTGGTTGGGTTAATCTGGGGTTACGTTATTCAACAATTCTCACAGACAATTTATATTTTGGGTGCTGGTTTTGTTATGGCAGCATTAATCACCGTACCTCCATGGCCTATGTATCGCCGCAAACCATTGGATTGGCAAAAGCCGCAGTCTGAAGTTACCACTAAACTCAAGAAGAAAAAATAATCGCAAAGTACTTTTGTGATATTATTTTAAATGTAATACAGCAAAGCATAGTGCAATCTTGTTTACAACAATGTAAATTTGATTGCTGAAAATGGAGATCTATATATACCACTAAGCATTTATCTTTATGTAATCATGAGATACGAATGTCTTTAATGTGTGAATGCGGATGTATGTCAAAATAAGTGCAAATGTGAAAGATTAGGTCTTTTCGTAAGATTTAAAATACAAATATATGTGCACTGTAATAGTTGTTGGTTACATAAATGTGAATTATAAAAATACATTTTATTTGGATAAGAACATGTTTTCATAACTCGATATTCGATATTTATCCTATAAATAATATGTGATAATATTAAATAATATATTAATATGATAAATCAAGGAAATGTTTAGAAAAATTAATAAGATTTTAATGTCAGCTCAAACAATTAAAAAAAAGAAATATAATCAATTATCAAACTGTCATTGAAATAGATCACAAAATAATTATTTTTTTATTTGTATATTTCTTATATAATGCAATAATATTCAACATGTCTGTCTTTGTACATACGAATACTAAGTATTAAAGATAATATTTGAACATTTATTAGATATATCATAATTTTGTATTATAATTTTATTTATAAATACATATTATTTGGAATATTAAAATATAGAATTAAATTTTTAATTAATTTAATATGAATAAGAATAAAAAGAGAAAGGCAATATGAATATATAAAAAGAAAATTATTATAAATTGTTTAAATAAAATAAAAAATAGATATATTAGATATTTTTATATATAATGTTTATTATAAGTGGCTCAAAAATATATATTATCCAAAATTATCGATTTTCTCGAATGGTACATTTGAAACACACATTACACTTTATCTATACATAAAATGTTCTTGTAGCAATTACTATCCATATAATGCAAGCGCAGAAAAGTACACCGCAAAGCCTAGATATATAATCAAATAATTACGCCCAATGTATTGCTTCGACTTCACAAAATTACGAGCGGTTACATAAAAAGGGAATGAAAAAGTGAATCGTAATCGTTATATCTGCAACAGTTTCACAGCGGCGATAGTGCGTTTCCCTTCCGTAACGGAACCACCTCTTATATAATCGTAAAGCAGAAAAAACGTAGTGTAATGTAACATATAGCGGCAACTGTGATCACTTTTCCGGTTCGTAAACCGTCGATCAATTAAAAGTGTTCTTCGCGATTACGGCATACCGTTGTCCCGATCAAAGACCCGTTGGACCTGCTCCAACATGTGACTTTCATCGATCACGCTATCCATTTTCTCCGATCGCGAACTGACCGAGGTCATCATCATTTCCATCAGAATCGCCGTGAATTGACTTTCACGCGCTTCGATTAGCTACCGGCTTCGATCAGAAATGGTAATTATTCGAAATACGCGGTGTAGAAGATTGCATTTAAACCTGTAATCGTATAAGCTGACATTTAATTTTTTATTATTATTATTATTATTATTGAAAAGATAATTGTGCAAATTATAATCATCATATTTTCGGACTTAACTGAAAAAAGAAAGAAAAAAATACACCATAAATAAATGTATATTTTTATAAATTTGAATTATATTTCCATTTTATATATTTATATAAAAATTAATATTAATTTATCAAAATGACATTTATATAGTGTTTGTTTTAAAAGTCCTCGTTGAGTCATATACTTTTCTCCGAAATATATTAAACACATGGCATAATACCGGATCAAAAACAACTCTCATACATCAATAAAAAGCTTATGGTGATGAGGCGAAAAGTCGTTTGCGAGCACGTTCACGTATACCTTACGTAATCGAACTACCGGATATTGGTGCAAATTTGTTGGGAATGTAATCTTTCTCCTGGATCGCGCCTTTTATTTTAATCTCTTTTTTTTCACTTTTTTTCGATTGCGCGCCTACCTGTCCTCTACGCAAGACATGTAATGTGTATAAGAGTTACGAAACGCTTTCTCCCTGTATGATGGATATTTTAAGTATGCAACTTGCACTACTTCCTGTGTAATGCAGGTAGGCCCACCAATCCGTGATCGGAGGAGAAAAGGGAAGGAGAAGAGATAATTGCAACTAAGCATGCAATGTACGACACGGTCGCGATCGTTACCTTGGTCTTAACACTGACACTTCGTTTAGGGAACTTCATAATTGACCTGAAAGCAGGAAAGTCCAACGAGATCAATTAATTAGGAATCTATACGCAATCGATAATCCGTCTCGAGGGATCGAAAATCGTGGAACGAGTCGCGTTTAGTATTTCTTTTTTTTTTTTTTTTTATAATCGAAGGTGTTATACATAATTTATAACTCTGAAATTATATCTTTTGCCCAACCCGGCTTCAATCGCGATATCTTTTCCTTTTTTATTACCTCTTTTCTTTTTTATTATCTCTGTAATCTATTTCGACAAATGTGTATTAACTAACGTATATAAAATACTCAATATATATGTAAGTCTGTTACGCTTGCGGAAAGAAATTATTCATACAGAGAAATAAATTCGACGCAATCAATGTGCGCGTGCAATGCACTGTATTTACGTATATGTATTAGACAATTAAAGATATTTATCATTCGGGTCTGGGCGCAAACTTTCGCTCGTCTAACATCATTGATTCGCAATTAACGATTGGGAACGCGATTAAATTAGGGAACGTGAAATCATTTTACGCAAAATTGCGGACACGGGATGCTCGTGAGTTATGTCATTCGTGACTACGTTACTTAAGTATGCGCCCGTCGTTATATCGTATTATGCTTAAGTAATGAATTTGCATTTCGCAGAGAACTCTGACCTTTTACACGAGAATCAATCGAAACTCCAATTTCTCTCCGAAACCAGGTGTTTTTTCAGCGTAATATTATGAATCAGCATGATTTATCGATTCAAAAACTTTCCGTGCATTCATATACATGATATAAAAATAGATAAAAATATTTTGAAAAAAAATATTTTCAAGTGTGTTAAAAAAAAAGTTTTTATTGAATTAAACATTTGAACCGATTACTTTTTGTATTGATTAAATTAAACATTAATTAAAATCAAATCAAAGTATCACTTGACGAAAATATTCTGCACAGACTAATTCGCTTCGCTTCGTACGTGATGTAATGTAAGATTTCCTGTAATTTTTGTACCATCTATTGTCAATATAACTCAGTATAATTTACAAGATTGAATCTTATGTTTTCAGGTTTCTGTGCACAAACTCTCACTTATTTATTCACTCTTGCGGAAGCATATTTTTCTCCCGCATATATATGCACACGCATCTTTATTATATATATATATTATAACAAATCACTAAAACACAAAATTATAGTACATTATTTACATAAAGACATAATACAAAAAATGATAAAAATATTATATACAAGATTATCAAAGCAAAGTAAAATAATATCTTCATCCCAAACCACACTGCGCATCATTGCAATAAAAAATAAATGTTTATGCATATTAAAAAAAGAAATCATTCTATCTATTCTAAAAATATTATACAAAATGATTTATAACATATCAGAAGAAAGTAAAATAATATCTTTATCCCAAACCACACTGCATCATTACAATAAAAAATAAATTTTAATACGTATTAAAAAAAGAAATTATTCTATCTATTCTAAAAATATTATACAAAATTATTTATAACATATCAAAGGAAAGTAAAATAATATTTTTATCCCAAACACCACACTGTGCATCATTGCAATTAGAAATAAATTTTGTACACATATTAAAAAAAGAAATTATTTTATCTAATTGATATCATTACGTCACGCTGAAAGCCACACATTGTCTCGCGGAGAAATTCACAAATAATTTCGAGTCAAATTTTCATCCGAGTAATCACCGGAACATCCGCACGATTTGAGCGAGATTGTTCGAATTATATGTCCGACTGCGAAAGGACTCGCATGATTCGAGAGGCGCGGTTCACCCGGCTGTGCAAACCTGATGTAAAGCCATCGTATACGCACCGCGTATCTCGCTGGGTTACGCAGCTTCGAAAACGAACGTAACGGGCGAACTTTGCGCGTTTCCTTACTTTTACGTAACTTGCGATCTGTCTCGCACCGCTCCGAGTCTCCCACCCGGGTACAATTTCACCGGGTGGTTTTGGTCATCGCCGTGTGGTCTGTCCTTTATAAGCGGACATCCCCGACGAACAAAACGCAGAATCGTATCGACAGACAGTTCGACAGAACAGCACCCGCCAGTCGTCGCCGCGAATCTTTTTCCAAAGTCAATTGAGATTTAACGAGACAGAGTCCAAGATGCGCTCCCACACAATCGCTGTGAGTGATATCATTTTTAATATATATATATATATATATATATATATATATATATATATATACGTATTGTTTTCATCGGGCATTTAGATTTTCGGCTTTCTTCGTTGGTTTTTTTGTGATCGCCAGTGCTTCTGACGCGTTTACAGAGCTGAGTGTTTATCGCGATTATTTTTTGTGTGCGAATTCTGTGATTAATTATTGAGATCATTTTCGAGAAACTCTCTTAAATTTTTTCGAAATTTTTCAAACCGTGATCTCGTAAAATTAAATAATTTGCGTATAATTCGGTGATATTTGAAATAAGGCAAATCAATATTAGTTAAATCTTAGCCGTGACCAAGTAAAATTTGGTGCCTTGTGCACATGTATTTAATTCTAACGGAAAAAATTTTAGTTTCGTTAGGATAACGCACTGTCATCCGCGATTTGGCTCTTATTACCTGTCTTACACTTTAAATCAATATTAGTTACTTTTTTCAAATATATTTTTTTATATTATTGTATAGAAAAGTCTAAAAAAGATCTCAATTGAATTATTTGAGCTGAAAATATTTGAAAAAGCATATAGCATTTTTTACGTAAATAAGAATCACGCGAATTTTTCTTGTAACATAAAAATTATTAAAAGAGAAAGAAAATGAAAAGCAGACCGACCATTGATCGAAATTCTTGAATTTAAATAAACTACGCTCGCCGCTTGAATTAGAAGCATCGTACTTTTGCACTGCCGCCGTGTTTGTACAACAGTATGAAAGAAACGGCAAGAATGGTGAAACGTGGATAAAAAAAGAAAAGAAAAATGCCGTGCATTTAAATGATCCCTCGGCGCGCAATGCACTTTCGACATTACAAGCAAACCGCAAATTCCCTCTCGTGTTACAGTTGCTCGTGTTCGGAATAATGGCTGTGGCTTTGGCGTCGCCGTTACCGGACGGTCATCATCAGTAAGTGTACTTCCTCTCAAAAATTATTCATTAGAATTATTTTTTATTAGATTAAGCTGTCTCATTAATATTGTATCGCTTTTTAAAAAATTATAATATATATACAATTCCAGACAGCACCAAGTCCAAAATTGACGCATAAGATATTATTAAGAAATCTTTAAGACAGTTTTAAGAAATCTTATAATATATATATTATCTAAAAGATATCTTAAAGATATCTTATGCGCCGATTTTGGATTTGGTGCTGTCTGCGATATGATAGACATAATTAGAGTACTAAAAATGAATATACATGGCTTGATGTAAACAATAATTATACTTCCTTCAGTAAACATGTCATCATCCATGTACCTTACAAGGTACACACGATTCATCATCATCACACGAAAAAAGTGCACATACCAGTGCATCACGTTGAGAAAGTAAGCGTTCCATATCCGGTTCCGGTGCATCATGTTGAAAAGGTACCTGTCCCAGTGCCTGTTCATCACGTTGAAAAGGTACCCGTACCTTACCCGGTTATAGAAAAGGTTCCTGTACCTGTTCATATACCCGTACATAAGGAGGAACACCACGGGGGTTGGTTTTAAAAGTAGCGCTGCATCTTTGCTTTAATCGTCTCTTAGGTTTGTATAATATTCCTTTTCTTAAACGAAGTTACGATTTAATACAAAACTAAAAGATAAAGCTAGTACAGCAATTGTTATAACCAATTTTTTAATGAATTTTTACTCTTATTGTATAATATTATAAAAAAATTTGATTCAGTGACTTATAAATTATTATTTTTCAGGTTATCATATATAAGGTGGAGTCTGAGTAAATAAAAGTTATATAAAATTCTTCTCAATACGGATTTATTGATAAGAAATTCTCATCGAATACAAATGAGAAATCGAGCAGTACAAAATTACTCCAGCTGTCTGTATAGAATTTAAAGACTTACAATTAGTGTAAGAAAATCAAATACTCTGTATGCACGCGTGTATAATCAGAACAAATTAAGATACTTGTACATATTTACACTTTTTATTATTTTGTATAATAAACGTCTGATAAAAAGGATATCCCTTATTTGATATATTTATTTTTATCTCTGTTTTTATCCATTAATTGCACTTTAAAAAATTTTGCGTTTTAAACATCTTATAGATACATTGAGATATAATTGTTATCATTTTTTATTTAATCATGGATATATTTGTTTTAACACAATTACTATAAAATCATATCGCTTCTTCGGAAACGTGTTAGAAAAAGAAAGAGAGACAAAAAATAATAAACACACATATATTTATTTTTAGGAACATTTCTTTATGCGCAAAAAACACAAGAGAATTATAAACTAAATATTAGTTTATATAAATAGATAATGTATAACTTATTTTGCAAAATTAACAGTGTAAAATAACAAACAAACATTGTCAGGTAATCGTAATAAAATAACTTAATCATGAAACAAAATGATTTATCGATCATCACTCGTAATCATGATGCTCGTGATGATCCGATTTTTTTATGGGTATGTAAATCTTCTTCACATGCTTGTGATAATGCTTGTGGATATGATGTGGCACATGGATGATGAAGTGGGTGCTAAAAACAATTTTGTTTTTCTGAATGTTTTTATCTCTCTATATGTATATACTATATTAATAAATTTAAGCTATATTTTATATCTTAAAAAAAATATGTAAAAGGCAATAATTTAATGGCAAAGGGAAAAATTACTGTTCATGACCAGGATATGGCGCTGCTGATATCAATGCCACTGCGACAATTAGCAAAAATAGAGTCTAAAACAAAGAAACATTACGTAAAATATATCATAAAAGATTCTGTGCTTGGATAATTCGAAGAGAAATTGCCGTCTTCCTATACATTAAACATTAATAGACATACATTTACGGTTTAATTCTCGGTCAAATTACAAGTAGATCATAAACCTTGTCTTTCACGGTAATGTGATCGGAGAAAGTATGTCTTCGTATGCTGAGTTTGTTAGGAAATCAGTAGGGAAGCGGTAGTGATCGAAGCAGACGTAAAATTACAGTTATTAGATGAAAATATATGTTGTTAATAAATTGATCCTCTCGTGCGCGCACGCTAACGAAGCGGAATAATTTTATTTTTCCATATAGAAAGAATATCTTATGCTATTTTACTCTTAACAAATTTTTCTCGTTAATTTACATTTTTAAATGTTGGAAAAATCAACTATACAATTTTCGCCAGATAATGTTATTAAAAAATAATAAAGGTTTATCATTTTTCGGATAATAATTATATGAAACGAAAACTTGTGTACCGGATATATAATTCTTATCTGAAAAATCTTTCCTCTGCAAAATAAGATTACAAAGTTAGTCCTTAAATAAAAGTAATAATAATTTGATAAGTCTCAAAATATCGCTGTTCGCTGCCGGATGTTCAATTATAAAATTAAAATATAATAAATAACACTGAACGAAATTCTCAATTTAAAGAGAATTTTTTTTTTAATTTTGATGAAATCTTTTTATGTTACATGAAAAAGTTAAAGCGAATCTTTGAAAGCATAAAGTCAACTTTTTTAAGAATTATTTGCACATCAATAAGATGTGAGAAGAGAGAAATAAAAATGTCAATCTTTTTGAACTATGCCCGCGAATCGCTTTATCTTGTACGTTCAAACTAACTAACATCACTCAACAAATTCACATCCATAATTTGTGATTGACACCCACATGTGTTCCAAGTCTGACCATGTTTACTCGATGTAGACACGTGATGGACGTTTAATTCCTCCGAGACTGCGACCGTATGATAAGGGTCTCTTTCACGGCCAGTCTTATAAACAGAAACAGAATCAATGAACCGTGTATAACCGGAAACAGTTCCTGAGTGCACCACCCTGCCTCAAATCACTCTCACTATGATTTTACATAAAATGACGCGCGGTTTTATACACGTGCATTGTTGCAAGTGCAATTTTCCCGGACTTCCTATTACAACTTTATGCATCAGTTAGTGGACATTTGCCTTTCCTGAATGTGATACTCTCCTCCCCTTTGAATTATGTAATTCGGAAGTATCGATATACACAAAAAAAGGTTAAGCATAAGAAATTTAAGTTGGAAAAGGCGACAAGATTTCTCCTTCAAATGGAAATCACCAGATCATTTTTCAATTGCAAATTAAAGCAATATTTTATTCTTTTGTAGATCATTAAAATGTAATAATATCAAGAATTAAGAAAAAGATAAAATATAGAAAAGAATAATATATATATAATTGTTAGGTATGTGATTAAATAATCTAATTTTATTAATATAAATTTGATCTTTAATAATCGCTTGTGGAAATAAAAGTAAATATATTTTTTGAATAACTCATACACTTTATATGAGAGTCATGCCTTGTTGCATTTTTATTTAATTCTCTCAGTTTTTATCTCGCGGTCTTTGATTATACTTAATAACAGAGAGAGTTCTAAATAGTAAGGATGTATTTATTTTAAATTTTTTGCAAATTATTACAAAGGCTAATATATTCGTTTTATATGTATAGTGTTTCGCAGTATGTGTATGTACATGCATACGAGTGAAATCGGGTCTCGTTTATATGATTCGTTCTTTCACTGTCCATTTATACTTTCCTTTTCGAACTAATCCAACATCAACGAACCTTTACTATTCCATGAATGCGATTTTATTATGACAGTTAAGAGTTATCTATGATTGAGTCACCAAACGAAATTAATACTAATCAAGGAAGTGAAAATTATATTCAATGTACACGTCACGGAATAAAATTACATCTTACAAATCAATGCAACTATTAACGCGGAAACGAGGATGAGTTGAATAAATTAAAATGTGCTTAATTTTTCTTCTTGTTAATTATTATTGACATACTTTTTTTTAATAGACAAGAAGTTATATATATTTGCATTGACCTTATTTTTAAATAAAATATTTATTTTAATTACTAAAAAATGGCACGACATAGGTATATTTCAATATTAAAATAAATCCATGCAAAAATGATAAAAAGTATTTAGATTATGTACTAACAAAATATTTTTTATATTGATAATTTGTTTCAAAAGATATCACATGAATTTTCATTGATATCGATGCAAAGTGTTTTATATGAACGCCGTGTTTAACCATCAGAAATGCAAGCAAGTATTTCAGGTTGCATATTCTTAAACGTGAAAAACTTTGTTCGTGCTGACTTTCCTAGACAAACTTATAGTTAAAGATCAATATATTTTATTTATTATAAAAAATTTTGCTTTAATTTTTCTCTTTAAAATTATACACTCAAAAAAAAATATTGAAAAATTCAGATTACATTTTTGAACGATAAAAAGATATAAATATATAAATATCATTATCGTTACATCAATACAGTTTATGTAAATACGTTCAATAAAATAATAAAAAATAGTTAATGAGGATGTCTCGTGTTTTTACATCATAAGATGCGTTATAAATGAGAACGTGAAAGATAATTCACGCACTAGCTAATCATAAGCTTTCTTCGCAAATCGCTTCCTGTGGTGCTTTTCACATCGTTTTGCATGATTAATGACCATGACAATATTAACGCTTAATGGACAAGTATTAATGTAAATATCAGGAATTAGTAAGGAAAAAATCGAAAAGTAAGTGAAAGTGAAAAATTTTCACATCTACATACATGTATGTACATTTTATATCGAACATTTTTAAATGCAATATTATTGACATAAACCACAAAGACAATTATTTTATCAATATATTGAAAAAAAAATTTTTTTCCAGAATCATTATTTCTATAAAATGTGAAATTTTATCAATTATATTAATGAAAACTAGAAAAACGAAAAACATACATTTACATCATTTTATTTTTATCGATATTAAAACTTATCTGATTAGATTTTTTTAAATATTTTTGCTCATTTACAAAAAAGTTTCTTATACTTTCGTGATTCGCAGATAGAATTACACATAATTGTGAAAAATTATACTATGAACAATTAATTAATATTCTATTGATACGGGAAGAGACAATGTATAGGTAATGTATTGTAGTATATTATAAAAACATATAAAAAAACTTTATTAAAAATAATATTATAATATAAAATGCTCTATTTACAAAACGTATTATATGTACAAACACAACATGTTGCTTTGAGTATGCACTTAGGTCGGGGTGAATCGCAATTGCGTTTATATGTGATACCAACCGCCAAGGTGCTGAACGAGGCACGTGAAGATCTAAAATTAAAGTGCGTGCCGGATTTAACAATGAGGTATAAAAATATATAAAACATGGTCGTGTAACAATGAATTATGGCGATATGCGCTCGATAGCTTTTATCACAAAATGATTTAAGTATTCTATAATCTTTCTTAGATCACTTGAGCTCTTAAATTGTTAATATCTCTAGTACTCTGACGTCATTTCTGAAATTGTCATCAACAATAAAATAGATAATTTTTAATATAATAAAATATAATATAAGACACTTGTGATATGACATAAATAAGAATATTTAAATCATATTTAAATAAAATTTTGTTCGTTTACTTCTGTAATTGTTTCTCGTTTTGTATCGTCATAAATTTGTCATTGTCATAAATCAGTCAAGTTAAATCAATGTTAATTAAAAATAAACTGTTTGCTGCTTTAATTTCTTTAAGTAATTTAAAAAAGATTGTCTACATGTCATATAACGTCAAATATATCAGTTGAGTCAAGTTTCCGTCCATTTAATAGAGAAATCTATAATATTAAAAAATATCTTAAAAACTTTAAATAAAGTTTTTTATCATATCTGTCTCAATATTTAAAAAAGTATCAATATGTGTATTTCTAATAATTCAATTTTTTTTCATGTCTCGTAGCTTTACGGAAGAATAGAAAATTTCACTTATACATACGTCAATTTTTTGTCGTTAAATTATAATTACTTCGTCGTCATTTTGTCCGTCACGTAAAAATCTTGCAAAATCAGTAAAATTGTTGCATTTGATACATTCTTCCATCAGTATATTATCTGTCAAAGATGAGATTAATATCTAAACAATGTCTGAATTTGAAAGAAATGTGAAGAAAGCTTATGAATAAATTTTGCAATTTTGTAAAGTAAGTTCAAAAATAATAAGAATATTTAAAATTATTTTTTGGCATGAAACAATTCTATCGGTGAAAACAAGTTTCAGTCATTGATTGTCGTTTAAAACAGTGTAAATCATGAGAAAGCATTTACACATTATCATGCGTCACACTTTTTGATTGTTACATCACACAATCAAAGTGACAATATTGTGATTATTATTAAAAGATATTCGCGTCTATATCGATCAATTGAAATGGATGTTAATATAAGAGGCTATAGGTGTTTCCAATGCACGCTTTGCGCAACATATTGGTTATAACGCGATCACTCTTATTTTTTTTTGTAACCGGTAAAACCACCACCATGGCCTCCGCTGTAACTATCGCCACCGCCACCGCTGTGGCCACTTGAATAAGAATCAAAGCCGCCGCCAGAACTGTAACTGCTTCCGCCATGGCCACTGAAAGTTATCACAAATTTAAAAAATCGATTATTTTTTACATTTCTGTTACAAATATCCCTTTGCATCGATCACAATTAATCTCTTGCAATGTGCTCCGATATTTACCTGCTACCGAAACTGGACGAAATACTGTTGCCGTAACTGCTGGATCCGTGATCACCGCCACCGAATCCACCGCCATAATCTCCAAGTCCACCGCCTCCATGACCACCTCCGAAACCGCCACCGTGTCCGCCACCGTGCCCACCACCATATCCGCCACCTCCTCCAAATCCACCCCCGTGACCGCCTCCAAAACCGCCGCCGCCGCCTCCGTGTCCTCCGTGTTCAATAATTAAACCACCTCCGCCGCCGCCATAACCGCCACCTCCATGTCCACCGCCACCTCCATGTCCACCGCCACCTCCGTGTCCACCGCCAAAGCCACCTCCTCCGCCATAACCACCTCCGTGTCCACCTCCGAAACCGCCGCCGCCGCCACCGTGTCCTCCGTGCTCGATGATAATGCCGCCGCCACCGCCGCCGCCATAACCACCGCCTCCGTGTCCGCCGCCTCCGTGTCCGCCACCGCCGCCGTAACCACCACCGCCTCCATGTCCGCCGCCAAATCCGCCACCACCGCCTCCGTGTCCTCCGTGTATGATAATACCACCGCCGCCGCCGCCACCGTATCCGCCACCTCCGTGTCCACCGCCTCCAAATCCACCACCTCCGTGTCCACCGCCTCCAAATCCACCGCCTCCGTGTCCGCCGCCTCCGTGTCCGCCGCCGCCGCCGTGTTCATCGTCTTCTATAATTATACCGCCGCCACCCCCGCCGTATCCACCGCCGCCATGACCACCTCCAAAACCGCCGCCGCCGCCAAAACCACCCCCGCCGCCATAACCACCTCCGCCGCCGTGGCCGCCACCGTGGTCTATGATAATGTCGCCACCTAAAAAAAATTATCTTGACATTTTATTTGAAATTTTGACTGTAAATTTTCTCATTGAAGGAGATATGAGATATATTTATTTAATTATCCGCGAGTATGTTCTGGAAATATTAACGTAGATCCTCTCGAAATTAATTTTTTAAATTACACTTGAGGCATCTTTAACAACTGATTTAGCTCGAGTTAGAAAATTCACCGTTTAATTTCTAGCATTATCACATTTTAGTTTTATTGTAATAAAATTAATACGATTGTGCCTAGTTATTTTTTTTTACAATTTTTTAATAACGCATTTTTGCGCTAAATAAAACATTTTTATCGTCAGAAATTAATTTTATTAAAAAACCTGTATGTGTGAGATTTAATAAAGAAAAATTTTATAAAAAAGAGATAATATAAAATTATAATATTTTTAACATAATTTGTTCTTACCTCCGCCGATATCGCCATGGCCACCCCCGAAACCTCCACCGTGACCACCTCCGAAACCGCCCCCGAATCCACCACCACCTCCATAACCTCCTCCTCCTCCTCCGTGACCGCCGCCAAAACCTCCGCCGTGGTCATCCCCGAAACCACCTCCTATGTCACCTCCAGGACCGCTGATATCGTGATGATCATCACCGCCGCCTCCACCACCGTGACCACCACCGCCTCCACCACCGTAACCACCACCGCCTCCTCCGTGATCCTCGTGTTTGTCATGGTCCAATGGCAGGTGTATCCTTATGTGAACGCTGAAATATGAATAGCATGCTTAAATTGGGAAACGGTGCGTTGCTACTTAACACACTTCTCTTAAGATGTTGATTAATTATGGATGCAAAAAAAATATATTGATTCTTTCATACGATTTTATGATGACGATGAATTAATTATATCCCGATCGTTAAATTGATTATATACTCATGATACGTTTTTCAACAGAATATAATAATGCAATTTATAGCGTAATAAAAATTTATATATACATTACTTTTTATGAATAATAATTATACTTGCCGCAAGAGAAAGGAAATTTTCTATTTTAAATATTTTTACGAAGTATTGCATCCTTTATCAACTAACACGGTGATATAATCAGGCTAATAAATTTTTATATAATTGAAACTCACTGTTCATTTCCGAAGGTTGCAAAACCTATTGATAGGATACTTGCAAGGATGAGAGCCTTTATCTGCAATTAGATGAATCTTCTTAATAATTTATAAATTTTTCAAATGTACGTAATAATTCAAGAAAATAAATATGTTTTTTTTGCCTTCTTGATTTTCTTGTATTACATACAAATTGTTTAACTACTATTTACATTAAGTATCCTTAAAAAAGAAAATTGAAATAATTGTGTGCATAATTTTCATATCGATACTGTCTGATACTGATGATATAAAGGCCAATGAATAAACCAAAATAACAGAATTTTAATCTATAATCACGAAACTGTCATTTAAATGCACTGTAAAAAATATGTAAAACTACATAAATAATAAATGTAAAATTACACAATAAATAATGAAACCGTATACATTTTCATTCTTTATCGTGTAATTTAACATATTCATTATTCATGTAATTTTACATATTTTTTATTGTACGATCACGGATTTTTAAAAAATCCACTCTACGCAAAACCATCTCGATGTCTTGCGAAATCTCTACTCCTTCAATTTTTCAACGGTTTCAATTTTCCGTCCGTTTTTTTTTTTCCTTACGATGTATTTGAGTCCCATGCTGGTATCCAGGACGCGACCGGTCGTCCGGATCCTTTTCCCTGCCTCTTATTTCACGCACAGCTCACCACGGCGATCAGGCACACACTGTCATACGCTTGCGGTCGAGGTCTTACCTATATATATACCGGACGGGAGGAAATACCGGAAGAAGGGGGTGGGGATAAAAACGAAGAGGTTCGTACAGGTACCACCGGATGGGTATACCTGTTGGGGAAGTGCTCCGAAAGGCATCGAACGGGCGAAACTGGTGGGCGCATACCTCTTACCACGTACTCCGGATACATATACTCAACGGAGATGATGTTCGATGTATGTATGTACGTACGTACGTATATTGTAAATGCATGTAACGCGTATTCTTATGAACGGGAATGGCCGTGACCCACACACACAGCTACTGTTCTAGAGAAATTCGCGCCTGTGCTTTCTCAATTTTGCCAACATATGTATACGCATGGACGATACATGTATCGATATTCGACATCGATATAGCCTGATCGCCGCTGGCTACATTTTCGATAATACCGAGGCATATTCTGCAATTAACGAAGCGAAATTTAAAATTTAATTCTGTAGCAAATTAAAAAGGATTTTTGTGAAGAGAAATATAGATCTCTATCAACTTAATCTAATATTATTTTGACAACTCTTGATTAATCCGTAAATTGACGTCTTTACTAATGATAACTCAGCGTGGATTAATATTTTATATCTTGTATTATTTGTATAAGAATTCCTTTGTAGCAACGGTGATGGTTTTTTGTAGGCGCGTTTCATTGACAGATTGGTTTATTTTACGGCACACGGATATGTGAGCGAATATAAATAAACCTAAATATCGAATGTACACTATATAGCTACTGTCAATTAAACTACACTTTCCCTGATTTCCACAATAAAATGAAGTAGAAAACACCACATATATCTCTTTGGGGTCTTTGCCCCAATATTTCAAACATAAAAGAAGTGAATGTTTATAACGCCGTATATGAAAATATTTTCACATACATTTATTACATATAAAATATACATTTTCTTAATTTTTATTTGCAAATTTACTTTTGTCTTTGATGAGACTTCATACGTATAGGTATTGATATTATTTTAAATAATAAAAAAGTATTAATTACATAAAGAATAAGAATAATTCTAGGTTTTTTTTGAAGAAAAATATATTTCTTTACAAAGTATTTCTAATTTATTTAATAATATAATTTTATGCATATATATTAATGCGGTAATATTAATATATGTACATGGCATTAATTCAATGTTAATACTTAACGCGCATTGGAAATGTTAATATGCACGAAAGATTAAATCGCATCCGATCAAATCAAACAAGTTCTATTGATCGCGGATATTCAATACAAATTAATTTGATCATACGCGTGTCAAATTATAAATAGATGGACGCAAAAACATTGTAAATTCTAAGAGCAGCGTTCATTAATCTATTGTACCTATTCCCTAATCAAAATTACTTGATCTCCAGAAGGAAAATCTTCTTCCTGAAAAGCTATTGTTTAGACAGAGTCAAAACAAGAGCAATTTTATAATGAACGTATAAATCTTGCTAATTAAAAGAATTCTGACAGAATATTGTCTTTGATGAGAAATGTTGTGTGAGTAAAAGGAACGACAAGTATTTTATATTCTCTTCATGATCTGTATCAAATGCATGTTCATGATGCAGTAGTATTTAAAATGCAAGTTGATATAATTTAAGTAGAACAAATGAATTAAATCGATGAATTAAATAATTATTAAAATATATACAATAATAATATATAATTTAAACTGTTGCGTGTACTTAATTTTTATATTGAAAAAAATTCAACGGTTTTAGAATATGATAAATATTTGTCAAATAAATTTTTTGTTAATTTGATTTCTAAAATTTTTCATTTCGTTTAGAAACTCAAACTCGTTAAAAAAATTATAGCGAAACGTAATAAATATTACTCTTCTACATGAAATATCTATAGTAGTAGCAGTTGCAAAAATTTGTTACATTGCTCTCTCTCACCTCTCCCATATAAATTCCTCTCTTGCACAGAAAAACAGCTTTCTTTACAAGTTTAAGTTTCCTCTTTTGAACGAATCCAATGACGAGGTGATTGAACATCTGTTTTGATTGAAAGAAGTTTATTTCCTTTCTGTATTAGTAATATATTACAAAATAAGTACGTGAAATAGATTGAAATGATAATCGATCATTTGTAAATAAATTTCAAAACTGCATTTACACAAATTAAAATTTTTAATCATTATTTTAATTATTATCTTAATCCGTGATAAATACAAACATTTTGAAAAGGTATCTCTCTTCTTATCATCTAACTGCTGTTAAACAACAAAACATTTTGCAAATAAATTTTTATATTTAATTATAAGATATAAAAATTAAATGTTTGTAAATAATATTGAATTTTGTTTTACGTCAACAATAATTTCTTTCCAATTTATAATTTATCACAATCTCTCTATCTTTCAAAAATTTCTTTTCTATCTCAATAATTAATTAGATCTAAAATATGAAAAAAAGGATTCGCGAAGAGTTTATTGCACTTGGGATTAATAAGAATTCGTGAAAACAATGGAAACAACAAATCTCGAGCTAATTTATAAGCTTCTACTTTCTCAAATCCTTATACTTCATTGCAGCTGAATAGCATTTTAGTAATATGTGTATGTGAGTTTAGCGATTCCATTACATTCACACGTAAAACAATAAAAGATCAAGCATATTTGAATAACTTGCTAGATGCAATCGGTGGGAAATCTTTGTCGATGCAACCATGTGAAAGCACTGAATGACGATTTGCCTCATACTTTTTAATCATGTTAATTATCGCGTAGGAGTCTCTACTGTCCTAAATATATAGACCATAAAAAAGCTGCGTTCTCTCTGAAAAATTTCTTATTTATTTCAAATAGATTTTCTTTTGATCAAAAAATATTGGAAACTAAGAGCTTTTAAATCGAAATCTATATTGAAAAAATTAAAGTAAAACTTTAATAATATACAAATAGATAGAACATTATCCTTTAATCCATTTCAAATTATATTATTAAATTTGTTAATTTTAAACGTATAAAGAAATATGTACAAAAATGTTATATTTTATATTTTAACATGGTAGAATAAAAAAAAATTAAAATATTGTTTTATATCATTAATTTATTTTCAATTCTTAAATTATTAAGAGTCAACATTAAAATTAATGATATTAAATTTGTTAAATTTAAAGATATAAAGAAATATATGCGAAAATGTTATATTTTATATTTTAACGTAGAATTAAAAATTGTTTAGATGCAAATGTGCATTACCTAATTAAAAAAAAATAATTAAAATATTGTTTTCTATATATATGATTAAATTTATTTTCAATTCTCAAATTGTTAACGAGTCAACATTAAAAATTAAGAACAAATGCAACGCATAAATAATATTTACTTTCACTGGAGAAGAATCGCTATTAAGGAAAAAATTCCTAGGTGAGATGACCTGCGATCCTAGATATTTAACTCGCACGTCGCGCGATTCTACATCCGCAAATAATAATACCTACATCTACCTCGTATAGGATGTTAATGGATATTGTACACACACACACACATACACATACGGTTTTCTCGCGCTCATAGACACGTCGTCGTCATCGTGCAACAAAATAGAAAGTAGCCAGGAAGACACGGGAGGCAGGCAGACAGGATAGGGCCCAGAGAAAGGGAGAGTGAGTGAAAAGAAAAGGGTGAGAGAGCGAGCGAGGAGAACGGAAACGCGGTGAGAAAGACACGGTCGTTCGAGCCGGCGAATAATCGTGAAAGGCTCTACCGAGCCTGCATTGTGTATACGTACACCGCTCCTTATCCTTTCACTCTTTTCCCTTATCGTATGTGTGTTTCCAGTCTGTAAGGTATAAATTCCGCCGCCCGATGCGGGCTTCCGTTTTCAACGAATCGCCTATGTTCGGCCTTGATTCCCCTGTCTAGCAGATCTGGCATTGACACGGTATATCTCCGTTATATCACTCGTCAACGTTAACGTCAGCGAGACTCGTATAGGTATACTTTTTTTTTTTTTTTTTAGCGAGATATGACGTTTCTAACGATATATAGAGGGAACGTTCAACTCCGCTCTACAATCTTAATGGAGCTCCAATTTTTAATTAGATAGACTTTTTAGTAGAGCGAGCCAGATTAATTGCAAAGAGTAATTGCAGAGTTTTTTCGTTTCCGATGATATCAAAATATTCTGAAGTCGCGCGCGATATCAATCTCTGGAATTTTAATTTATACCCAGAAACTTGGAAAAGTCATTAAGGTATCTTAATGCGCAGAAGACATCATTATTCGACTAACAGATTACTCTTAGAATAATATAAATGAGTATAATGATGTGATATTAGTTGAATAATAAATATATATGGCAGATTTTATATATATCTCTTTTTCTTCTCTCTCAAATTTATTATCATAAATAATGTCTGTCGTGATATGTATTTGACATTAGCCTAAAAATAACAATAATGTTTTAATCGTATGGATAGGAATATAATACAACAAGAATGTTTTCTCATTATTACGCTTTGTAAAACGTTTCTCTCACACTCGACAGCATAAAGATAAAACACCGACAATTATTTCATTTTTTCTTCAAATTTTCTAAAATTTCTATTGTCATGCAACAAATAATCAAATATCACTCTTTTCGTTTACATAGGACGATTCACCCGTATTTTTCTAATAAATATATTCACGAATAAATTGGTATTCTTACATCATCGTTACATCCGTACAGGCGAGATTTAATATTAACACGTTTGAGGAACTATATTATTGCAAAAAATGTATGTTACATCTGAATTTGTACACTGAAACAAATTTATTGAATTCGAATAAATATTTATTTCAATACTGTCTAATAAATTATTTTTTTGAAACGATTTTAATTAGATGTGAAAAATATTTATTTGTTTCAAATAAATAATTTATTACGCAATATTGAAATAAATATTTATTCGAATTCAATAAATTTGTTTTCAGTGTGTAATGCACACTGGGAGGGATTTAATTGTTTATTTCTTTTTCTTTTATTTCAGAAAAATGCTGGTAGTCGTATCTGTTTGAAAGACACAATTTGATGTGAAAAATATTTGATATCAAAAAATCCTTTTCAAAACAGATAAAAAAATATTTATTTGTTTCAAATAAATGATTTATTGGGCAGTATCGAAATATTTATTTGTTTCAAATAAATGATTTATTAGGCAGTATTGAAAGAAATATTTATTAATTTAATCTTTTTTTTTTTCAGTGTACTCTTGTATGAATATTACATAGATCTGATCACATGACTATTTGTATCGCGAGCTTCTTCTTAGCGCGCGAGATTGATATTAACACATTTGAAGTATATTATTGCAATAAGTTTATGTTACATCTCGAATATTAAATGGCACTCCAACTCTAATCGTATCGCTTCCTCTTAAAGTGCAGCTGTGCATATCTTAAGATGCACAGCTGTAAGATCTTCAGCGATGCGAGTCGATGGACGACACTCGTTCCTTTCACATGCTTCCGCGAGAAACTACCGGTGAAGGTGAACCGAATGACCTTACGTTACAGTCAAGATCAAGATCAGCCTTTCGCGGTCGAGGTATTAAAACGCTTTGCGGTATCGTGCAATTAAACGTAACGTGATCAAATAGACGAGTAGGCGTTGAGCGAACATTTATTACATCCCATCTCAGCTGTTATTTCTCCAAGAAATCTTGATATAATTTATTAACAAATAATTTATTGACTTTTTGTCGTCAAGTATACATCGGATTAATTGTGATTCATTCTCTCTCATGTTTTTGCATTGAGATCCACCGATCAAATAATCAATAATTACGAATGATGGAATAAATAATAAATGATTCTTATTAAATATTTTTGCACTTTGAAAAATATTCATGTAAAATTTCCTCCTGGAAAAATTTTCACAATCTATATATATATATATATATATATATTTGTCAGCAATATCGAGTAGAATGATTGCAATATTTACAACATACAAATTAATCTGAACAAATTCGAAACAAATAAAAATTGTAGAATTTATCGAAGCTTCGAAATTAGTCTGCGACTGAACAAAATTTAAAAATAAAATGAAAATAAAAGATAATCCATCGCGCGATTTATTATAAAATATTGTTAACCAAATTTTTCGCTATTCTGTACATACACTCGAAACTCGGTAATCGTATCAGTAGCAAAAAGCGCATTCTCGAGCAATTAACTCGTAAGAAGCCCATCTGTCTCGTTTGTGGTTGACATCGATTCTCGTCCCTCTTTCGAGCCCTTTCACTTTCTCTCTTCTTCAATCGATTCCCTTCCCTTTTTGCGGATTACACAGAGCGGCATCTATCCAGCGCACACATGAGATCATCTCGCGTCTCGTTGTTGAAGAACGTTGCTTTCTCGACTTTCAAACGTTCAATCGGTCATCGGTCTTCCAGTGAAAGTAACTGGAACGAGAGAGGATGCAATCTTCGCGGGTGACTATAATCTAGCACTCTCCTCCGACAGTCGGGTAAGTCGGCTAGTTTTTTTTCTTTTTTTTTACAGACGCCTGCATGACCGCTCGACCGTGGAAATGTTGGAATAATGCGCGATTTCCGTCTCGTCAGATTTAACAATCATCGTCAGAATTAACAATCATTACCCGCGAGTTGCTAGTTATTAAAAAAAAATTATGACAATTTGTTCGAATAAAATCGAATAAAATTATAATTTGTTAATGTCAAATTTGTGGTAATTAAAAGGGAATATTATGTTTCTGCTCATTTTATCGGAATAATTATTTAATTACTTTTCATTATTTAATATGATTTCTTTATCTAATAAACTATCATATTCATTACTTGAATAATTACAGAATAATAAAATTTGCAATGAATAACTCGTTTGCATAATTGACTTGTTAAATTTCATTCAGGAAGGATAAGAGCTCTCATATATTTCTTTTTATACATTTTGCACATATATTTTGTGTATAATATTTCATACTTAAATAATTAAATATAATGCACAGTATACATTATGATGATATATCGGAATGAATATTCCTCGTCCTTTATACAACGGAGCAAGTCAAATGTGTACATACAAATAAATTTAAATACCATTCCGTTTCTGAAATAATTAAAGTATCTAATTAGTATGCAACATGTAAAAACCTTATCGCTCTAGAATTTAGTTATATACATATATAAATTGATTTTTTTCGTAACTTTTTCTTGTGTTTACATCTTTTGAGATACTTGTTAATTGCGATATACTAAATACGCGTCCATAATTTTTATAAGAATAATAATCTTGTATAAGTCCCTGAAATAGTTTTAATATCATTTATATTCATGCAATCTTAAGGATGAGAGAGATTATTATCATACTATTACGCATAAAAGACTTAGATAAAAATGCTCCATGTCATCTATTTTTCATATTCAAATTTCTAAATTTTCGTGCAAATCACAGATTTCATAAATTTAAAATGAATAAATTTAAAATTGACATTTACCAAAAAATTTAATGAAAAGCTATTATTTATTATTATTCAATAAATATTTTAATTTGATATGTAATGTTAATTTTTGGCTGCAACGAAGGTAATTTCTATTACACAAAATATAAAAAAAATAAAACATTTATTAATTCCGACATAGAGACATTTGAGGACCCAAAATTGCAAAAAGTTGTAACATTATAAAATAGAAGAGATATTCTTCCAGAGTTTTCAAAAATTACCAGTGCTCATCATCATCATATATCAACTACCTTAAATAGTATTATAAATAAAATAGTATAAATAATCCAGAAATATAAATCAGGTAGACAAACTAATCGACGAAACTCATCCGAGACATCTATAATATTTAACAAATGCAACACATGCATCGCATTTTATTTCTGCAAAAAAAAAAGAAAACAAAATTTGTTAAAGTATTAGAAAATATTATTGTAATAGATTTTGCAAATTTTTTTTCGCGCTTAATAATTTGACAATTGTTTGATGTCATCAATTTCTATTTTATATATACGTTATATTCTCTGAACAGATGGAAAGGCTTCAGAATAAAATTTTCGTATGATTAATACATCGTTAATCGATCGATCAATCTTGATGCAAAAACACGAGGGAATGAATGACAATTAATCCGAGAATATCAAGACAGCAAATAAGATTTGAAAAAGATTCTAAAGTCACACCGCATCTGTACTCGAGCGTACCAGGGATTTGAAATTTCCCGCAAGTTCAGATCTCTCGATATCTCGAACTCGAAATGGTTTGAAAATTTGGATGACGTAGAATTCCATCTAAATTGCCCTATCCGTGAACACTCCTGGTGAATCCCGCTCCCAGGGGCAGATTTACATTCGCTCCAAAGGGCAGCTGCTGCTGATACGCGGCGTGAATCGGCATCGTCCTGAAGTCGTGGGTCGTCTGGTCCCCGTGGTCCTCGCGCACCGCGTAGCCTTGCTTCGGCTGAGCGAAGCTGGCGAACCAATCGGTCGGGCCGGCGAAGGTCGCGGAACCTGGCAGACCGGCGGTCGAAAAGCCGCCGACCTGCAGCTGCTGGTGATACGTCGGCAGTCCGGTGCTCGCCGCGAAGCTGGGCGTCTGATCGGTCAACACGCTCGGCCAGGTCTTGGTGAGCTCCTCCAACTTCTTCTGGTACTCGTCCAGGGACACGGTGTCTCGCAGGACGATCCCGTTCTTGTTCCCGCCGATGGTGGCCGACGGGATACCGGCCGGCAGTATAACGGCACCCTGGGCACCGCCCACGGACGTGGTCACGTGGGTGTATGGGGTCGGTGAGGTGTCCTTGGTGAGCATCTCGGCGCTCTTGATTATCGCGTCCTTGTTTATGACGGTGCTGAGGGCCTGCTGATTCCTCAGGCTGAGATCCTTCTCGATGGAACGCGCGCTGTAGTATTTGCTCGCGCTGTCTTTTAAATTCTCATGCATCTCTCTGGCGGCATTGTCCATGTCGGAGAAGTACGAGTCCACTTGCGGACTTTCGTAGGAATGCGCCGAAGCAGCGGCCGCGTAATCCTGACCTACCGACGCGATACCGGTCGGCGGATAGCTCGGTTGGCGCGTGTAAGCGCCGGCGTACCTGGTGAAAAAAGAACGAAAACGTGTTAGGAAAAGATATGGAAAGTAGGATAGATAGTATTGGTAATCGGCAGAGTTGGGTAATAATTTTATCTATTAGTTATTTTTGACCTTAAACTTATTCACTTTTTTCCCAAGTTAAATTTCTTTTATCTCTGAATACCAATATTGTTTTTTTATAAGTTATACATTTTTAAAATAAAGTATTATTAATTTTTATGTTTACTTGTCATTAATTGTAATTACCAAAAATATATATTTTTATATAAAAATTAATTTTTTTATTTGTTATTATAAATTTTTTAAAAAATTAACAAACAAAATTCTAATTTATTATAAATAATGTTTTTAAAAATTAACTTTTGAGATTTAACTTTAGTTAATTTCATCTTAACTTTAACTCAGCTAATTTTTTTGTTCATGCAACTTTTAATTTAACTAAATTAATTTTATAAGCAACTAACAATAACTTTAACTTAACTTAGTTTTAAAAAATCATTAATCTTACCCAATTCTGGTAATCAAATATTAATTGATTTTTTTAAGTACGTGGGGGAGATTTTCTCTTAGAATTTTTATTGTGAAAATCATAGTAATCGTGGGACAATATATGGTATTAGAAGAATTTTGTAAGAGTTTCTCTGATTAATAAGAAATATTAATATGTACATAGTAAAATTAATCGAACATATTTTATATTTTATTGTGATAGATATTAATATTTTTATTCTGATAAATATTAATCAAGAAAACTCTTATAAATTTCTTCCAATACCATATTGTTATAGATTCTAAGAAAAAATTCTCTCTATGTATAAATGTATGTATATATTTTTATTAAAATCATTAATTTTGTTAATTTATATTTTGAGTGAAGCTTTATTTTATATAAATTTCAGACTATTTCTTTTTTTATCAATTTAAAAATACAGAGAATATATTCTTGTAAAATCTAATATATAATAATTTTGCAAAAAAATACTTTTATTACTTTGACGTTACGTTAGAAGAAAAAAAAATAAAATTATAGAGAGAGAAGAGAAAGAGAGCTCGATATAGAAAAATAAAAAATGAAGGCAAATAATTGAAAAAAAGATTACCTTTCATGCATAAATGGTAAATTGCTGCCCTTGACATTATACGGGATATATGGTTTGCCAAAAGTGGTGTGACTGGCGTCTTTACCTAACGGTAGATGTACATGATTCACAGATTCATAACCTTGATCAAAGTTGTCACTCGGGGGATATGGTGAGAATGGCTTTTTGTTATAGTAAGGATTACTATAGGGCGGGTAACGATAATCGTTACTTCCGTAATTACTTGCGTAATATTTTTTGTAAGGTGGTCGCCATGCTGGACTTCGTCGTGTCTTTCGAACAGGTACGACTACCAGCACTTTTCTGAAATAAAAGAAAAAGAAATAAACAATTAAACCCCTCTCAGTATCATATATAATATATATTAAATATATCAAAAAAATTTTAATATAAATAAGAAATAGATTTCCAAATTTTTTTCAGAGTTAAACCACATGTAAAGAATTAAATCTAATTACATAATATTATTATTTATGAATTTTGAGATATGCATTACACACTGAAAAAAATTTATTGAATTTGAATAAATATTTATTTCAATATTGCGTAATAACTTATTTATTTAAAACAAATAAATATTTATCTGTTTTGAAAAAATTTTCAAATAAATATTTTTCACATTAAATCAATATTATTAACTTCAAATAAATAATTTATTAGGCAGTATTATTGAAATAAATATTTATTCAAATTCAATAAATTTTTTTCAGTGCATAAATGCGCGTAGAATATTATAAAATAAATATACTTAGTACGTGCAATATTATATGCTTGTACTACTACTACAAGAAAGTTCCAGAGTAGCGCTTATTCTTATTAATTTGCATGTGATCCACTTTTATATCTTCATCTATGGTTTTTCACTTTCTATTAAAAAGAACTAATTCGAAAATTATCGATACGGCTATTTCTGTAAACGAAATTTTTTCATACAGTCGACAAAGTTGCTATAGAGTTGCAAGAAATGATCGTACTTTCACACATTTTAAATTTTCGCAAAAACTGGATGATCCAGATTCCGCGGTATTCATGTTCTACTTTGACGATTCTGCTTAAGGGAAAAAAGCCGTCATAGACGTTAGAGACGAGTGAAAGAAGTCTTGTTTTTGCAATTTTACGAGAGATCCCTTGCACGTTGCATGAGTTCATATATTATTGATTGATACTCAATATTTTATGATCTTTTATTAATCTTCCAATTACACTGAGAAAAACAGATTTGTTAACTTGACTGAACCTTCCAATGAAATTACTATTTTGTGAATTGAAAATATATTAATATTTAAGTCAAATATTGGTTTTGTTTGATTTAATGTGTTATATTTATAATTTAAATATTTGTATATATTTAATTAATAAAATAATATTTAGTTGAAAGGTTTAGTCAAGTTAACATTTTCTTTTTTTCAGTGTTGAATTAGTCTTATTATAACTAGATTTTTTGTCATCGATAAAAGGTATGTTGATTAATTTTTTATTAATATTATATTGACTATTATTACAAAGACGATTTGTATTTACCAGGATTGAGTAATAACTAGTTAATTAATTAGAAGTAAAAGAAAAGTTAATAACTTTTAACTTAGCTTAGTTAATTTAAAATGTATTAATTTTTAACCTTAATTAGTTATTTTTGACTTTAAACTTATTAACTTTTTTCCTAAATTAATTTTTTTTATCTCTAAATACCATTATTATTTTTTCTAAGTTATATAAATGTATTATTTTTAAATTAAAGTATTATTAATTTTTATGTTTATTTGTCATCAATTATAATTACCAAAAAATATAATTCTATATATAAAAATCAAATTTTCTTTGGTATTTGTTATTATATGTTTTAAAAGAATTAACAAACAAAATTCTAATTTAATATAAATAATATTTTGAAAAATTAATTTTTGATTTAACTTTAGTTAATTGAATCTTAATTGAATCTTAATCTAATTTTTTCTTCATAAAACTTTGAACTTAATGAAATTAATTTTATAAGCAACTAACTTTAACTTACCTTAGTTTCAAAAAATCATTAACTTACCCGACCTTGGTGTTTACAAACCGCCTTGATTAAAAAAAGGGGTGATTATGAATCATGAACTTTCCATAGTCTTGTAACACATAAAATCTCCTATTTTTTCACTTAAAACATCATTTACGAAGACTTAAATAGCCAGCAACTTTCGACCGTTCTAGTGCTGATCTAATGTACTCACGTAGCCTTAATTAAGAACAGCTCGGGTACTCACGCGTGAATGAAAAGAGGCTCGCTGATCGCCAGCAGTAGAACGCAGAGGGCCTGTGAACATTAATTGCTGATTAGCACGCGTTTAAATGGTAACAAGCCTACAAACGACCAAGTGCACAGACCGCTTATCGCGTTGACAGACTTTCACGTGCATAAACAGAAAGAGAGAATTACGCGTGTCTCACGTTAAGACACGCAATCCCGTTACGCTGCAGTTATTAGTGTTTGATGCAATTATACCAAAATCACAGAGAGGTTGCAATAACTCGTCATCCCTTCTATTGTAGTTTCACTGATAAGCGTGATGAAAACTTTCACACGATGAAAGTCCATATACATATATCCGAACTACATTTTTCCAAGTCGAGCAGTTTTCAAAAGTTCATTTGAATTTCAGGATTCAAATCAATTTCTTGCTTTTGGTAGATTATAATTATTTACACGCAATCATTCAAAGTTATACTCTTTGTTTATTTCTTATTGTTCAATATATGCAAACAAAAATTATTTTGTGTGTCTATAAGAATTAATATTTAAAAAATATATTATGTGTTTTTATATTGTCATTACATTATTAACAACTTTATTCAATTATTTATTTTTATTTATTTATTACAAGATTGAAGGGATAATTCATTAACAAATAAGTTGCAAGATATTTCGCTAAATTAACGAAGTAGATATAAATACGTAGATTGCATTTTTCAAGATAATTTTCTGTCTTTGCTTCCTTCTTCATACATAATAATCACAAAAAATATATTTATTCATAAATTAGTCAATTTGGAATATTATTAATTAATAATTTAATATAAATTATATAAAAATCGATTCTTTTTTCTACCGCACACTATTATGGTATACTCTAAATAAATACAGGTCCAATAAATTATTATTAAATAAATTAAATAATAATTATTATTAATTCTCTTATTAATAACACAATTAACAAAATAAATAAAAATTTCTATAGATTATAAATTCCCCCCACACGTGTCACATCTATGCAAGGTGTAAAAAATATAATCTAATTTCAAAAAATGTTCATTCTTGTTCTTCTTTAATGAGCAAAAATCATGAAATAAAAACCCGTCAAAATCGATCGGAGATCTCACACTGAAAAAAAATTTAATTAATTCTTACAATATATTTAGTCAAATAAATCATTGATTAGAAACTAATAATATTTATTTAATAATATTTATTTTATTTAATAATACTTCAAATATTGATTTGACATATAAGAAAATCCTTTTAAAATATTGATTTGTTTCAAATAAATGATTCGTTTGACAGTATTGAGCAAAATATTTGTTTTTTCAAGAAGAAGAGTTTTTCGAGACTCACCGAATACCGCATCCTGCCGGACCCTGAAATGATCTCGCGTTGTTCGCCAAGCTCGCCCTCGCCGCACCTGTCCTAACCGAACCGAGAAGGTTCCCCGGGTCCGAAGATTCGACGCGCTCGTCGCACTGCGGACGGTCCAGATGGTATTGCGGCTACCCGCGCTACTCCTCTTCTCTTTTATACAAGATAAAAAGAGCATAGACTCGCGCGCGAGTCCGCTCGCGATCGCCTCCCACCGTTGAAATGCGTGCACCGGATCGCTAGACGGACGCGTGGAAATGGAAAACGAGCAGGGCAGAGTCTCCTCTCCGCGAAATACGGGGCGAGTCGTGTCGCCGATTTTTGTCCACGGAGAAATCGACGCTTTCTTCGTCGAGACGGTGACGGACAAGGGCGTATTCCTTCGAGATCATCCGCCGGATATCTAGTGATGAGTCCGGTCTGGTCTCTCTTTCTCTCTCTCGCGAAATCAAAATAAAATGACCATTAGAGAGATGCGGACGTATAGCGTGCTGGATGGAGAATCAATCTAACGAAAGTTAGCCGATAGCTATCGACAGAAAGTGGAGGTAGCTTTCTTTTATATATATTAATTAATTATTATATGCAATAATTAAATGGAAATCAAAAAAGTAACATACAAGGCGTGCGTGCGATACAGATGTTTTTATATTAATCAATTAGGCTAAAAACGTGCTTGGGCGTTCGAAGGGAATCAGGAAAAAATTCGGCATTTCATTTTTTCAATTAAAAAGAAAACCAAGTTGTGCAGCCTTGTTGATCTCTGACTAATTTTTGAATCTCGCGCCCTTGGCGCAAATCTCTCGGGTCAAATGAAATTGATATTTTATTAATCGCTATTTTCCGCGAAGGATAAGGATATGTCTATGCATCTGAAAGCCGCACCCAACATTTGCTTTCCAAAATGCGAATAACAAGAGAATGTAAGTGCAATAGGATCGCACGGAAAGTGTTCTACATTTCACGAGCGAACCTGCGACACGATCGATTCGCTTGATTTAATATCCGATTCCTTTGTGGCATTTTTTACGCCGAAATGAAACGAATCTCTGCAACAGAATCACAATACGAATATTGATAAATTGTTGTTAATCGCATTCAATTATTCGTAGATCGATATAAAAAAGAATGTTATATAAGCAATCCAAATAAATGGCGAGAGAAAGAAAGAAAGCAGCTCGTTATTAATACTTTGACGTGTCATTGGCAGTAAACGCTTGAATTATCGGCTCTTGGTCCGACACAAAAACTTTCTTCAAACTAATTATTCACGGAGTGATATCAAAGAAAGAAAGAACGCGATTTAATTGCAAATTGCGAGCGCGATCGAAAGTTCAAATTATTGTATATTCGTGACAAAATTGTCTTGGACACAAATTGTTCTTTCCGCAAATTATCATTCGTCTCGAATAAAAGATGAGATCGCGGAATATGCGGATATATTACGGCGGTTTCTCCTTCGATAATAACGATTCTCGTAATCCTGGGCGGTTTTTTTTTTTTTTTTTTTTTATCTCTCTTGAGCAGAAAAATTTCACTGAGAACAGGCTATTTCGCGCAATTTCATATTGTTGCCGTTACGGTCCACATATACAAATCCTTTCTCGGATACCGACGAAATGGCGTCAATTAGTTCATTCACGCGATATACTTTCTTGAATCGAATTCAAGGTCGAGTTTCTAACCTCATGCCTTTTTCAAACGGGAATCTGCGATAGCATCTTGTTCCTTAATAGCGTATTCCTCTGTCTTAATTACACCACAAGAATTCATCTCTTTCAAGAATAACAAATTAGGAAAAATGAACAATTACACGAGATATCCATACTTTAATATCTAAAGAAAAATTTAATATCTATTTAAATTTTAATATTTAATCAATTTCCGAATTTAAAAAATGCAGTAAATTTGTTTAGATTAAACTTGTAATAAATTTACAGAATCTTTAAAAAATAAGAGAGGGAAAAACTGTGGAAGATATGTAATCTAATAAAGAAATGGGAACATATTACTTTTTTTTAAATAATTTCCTTAAAATTTAGACTAACACCACAAATTAATAATTTTGGAATATAACGGAATATGTGAGAATTTTTGCATAATGAATATACAAAACTGTCGAGAAAAATGATTACGATGATTAAGTACAACTTTTCGTGACCACGATTCTTTACATACAATAGTTCTACGAGTCAGTGCGCTCTCGCAGGCTTGAAAATTAATAACCTTATATAGCTTGCTATTTTTTTAGCCGCTCTTATTGTTAGTCACGCTTTCGACTAAACGATTTGTAGTTATCCAAAGACTTGCATTTTTTATTCTTAGAAAACGTTGTGATCTCTTTAACATGATTATAAAATATTTACTCTTTTTAATATAGAATATTTTAAGCTTTTGTTGTAATTTTTCTTTTATACATATGTATTCTTTTTCATTATATTTTAATGGACTCTTTATTCTATTTTTTTTTAACAAAAATTATTCGCTGATAATTTGGAATTTATATAATTCTTTTTATATAAAAATCCAAGGAAATAATGATTAATGACAGAATGTCTGCACATCTAATTATCCACATTTTACGGTTTTAATATACACTCCATTCGTGAAATAGAAAAAACTTTCAGATATAATCAGCAATCGTTATTATTAAATAGATCATCAAAATTCGCATGAAAAAATAAAGGAATAAAATTTAGCATGCCGGAAAAAATTTCACTGCGGAACCAGAAAATTATAATTAATTTCCTTCCGTCTATCTTTAAAGCAGAAAATTACGGTAAGGAATGATCGATAAATTGGTCTATTACGAGATCGTGTAAAATGCTCTATAAAGAGAGAGTATATGGGCCGAAACGTCGTTTACTTTAGACTTTATTTTCCGCTTAATGTGACATTTTAATCACCTCGCATTGGGACTCCATCATAGACGAACGCATAATAAATACTATATTAATGTTATGTACATATGTGTAAACGTAAAATACGAGATAGACTTTTGCGTGTGGAAGCATAAAAAACTGTCTGCACTTTCACACGATAAATGTATGTTACAAGAAATTCAGAATTGCAAGAATATAACTAGCTTCAGAATTGAGTGTATTAATTCCTTTACAGTAAATGATGGTCAATTAATGGCAATCTTGTAACGCTTGTAACGTAATGTAAGTATAATCACTACATATCACGTTTTTGTTATCTGGCGAAAATGGTTATTTTCTGATAGAACAAGTATGAGTATAAGGGGTTTCCAATGTGAAACTTCATTAACGAAGATCGATAACTGCTCAACAAGATTGATAAGTATGCACTTTCTCAAGTGCCACTTTATTCAACAAACTGTATAATATTGTACTTACATATAAGTATTTATCTAATGTCTGAAAGCGTGTAAAAGATATATCCAGAAAAAATAGAAACAAAAATAACAAACAAGGACTTGTGTTTTAAATTAGTCAAAGAAACTGTGCACATAAAATAAAATTTGGATTCTTTATATTAGAAAGTACTCTTCAAACTGTAGATTTTTATAGATTTTTCTCTCTTTCTCTTTCTGTGATTTTCTCATTAATGTTTCAAATTTTTATCTTACTTTTTACTTATAATTTAACTGTACCGAAAATTTCTCAATACGTCATATAAAAATTTCTTTCTAATAATTATTATAATTATATGATTAATCAAATTTGTGAAACCAGTTAAATAGCAGTTTCACTATTGAAAGAGAGAAATTAATCCTTTTCAATTTGTAATCGATTTTTCTAATTGCTCTTATCTCGAGTCGCGGTTAAAGATAATAATCGATGGTCCAATGATCATGATGCTACCCTTTAGTGAAGTCAATCCGGCTTCTCGAATGGCACCATTCGATCTAATGGTCTATAAAGGTATATCTCGGATATATTTTGCCAGGACTGGGCTATTGACGGGACTGAAATAAACGTAATATCCCGTACATGTACGTACATTCACCGCGACCCTGGCTGGTGATCGGATTCCTCCAGTAGAGAGTTCACTGTCATGGTCTCGCGAGAGAGGCCTTGGCGAGGAAAGAAACGGATAAGACCGTAATCGCGTATGTGTGTTACTCGTTTTTGTTTTCGCTCCGGCGTGACGTGACGTATAATTTGTGCGCTCTTTTACGAGACAGACAGACAGACACATCACGATACCCGGATCGGTTTCCCTTTCTCTCCGGGGCGTGTTTCTCGCCAAGGTTCTCGCAGAAATCTCGGAGAGTGAGCGGCTCTTCCCGGTCATCGCCTCGTAGGTTTTCTGCGTCCACGTATAGAAGTTATCGGTACGCGCGCTTCTTCAGGAAGGGGAAATACGGATATACCTATATACTCTCGCTTCCGCGATCTAGCGACGATCTATCGGTGCATATTGCCGATAATGCGATTCTGGATTATATATACACGGAGAGAATTTTCTCTTTGAATTTACCCTGATCCTGAATTACCTGAAAATCATGCTAATCGTGCGACAATATGGTATTGGAAGAATCTTATCAAAGTTTCAAGGATTAATATCTACCACAATAAAAATATATACGTAAAATTTACTATGTACATTAATATATACATTGTAAAATTCTAATCTATCGGTGCATATTGTCGATAATGCGATATGGTATTGGAAGAATCTTATCAAAGTTTCAAGGATTAATATCTACCACAATAAAAATATTAATATATACAAATAGTAAAATTTACTATGTACATTAATATATACATTGTAAAATTCTAATCTATCGGTGCATATTGCCGATAATGCGATTCTGGATTATATATACACGGAGAGAATTTTCTCTTTGAATTTACCCTGAAAATCATGCTAATCGTGCGACAATGTGGTATTGGAAGAATCTTATCAAAGTTTCAAGGATTAATATCTACCACAATAAAAATATTAATATATACATATAGTAAAATTTACTATGTACATTAATATTACTATGTATATATATTAATATTTTTATTGTGGTAAATATTGATCAGAGAAACTCTTATAAGATTCTTCCAATATCATATTGTTGCACGATTACCATGCTTTTCAGGATAAATTCTAAGAGAAAATTCTCTCTGTGTAAGTATGCTTTATAAATAATATATTTGCAAGGTCAGAGAAATCTGGAAAATCGGGTATTGTTAGGGAATTTTATAAATCTGGAATTGTCAGGGAAAAAGTCAGGAAATTTTACTATTTATCTGGATTTTTTTACATTATTCAACATTTGTCTCAATATTTTGACATTTTTATATTATAATTTTATAACATTGCTCAAGAATTATAATATTATTCAAGAACTTTATTCTAATTAATTTTTTTATTAAAAATTAATACATTAATTTTATTAAAAATGTTTTATTTAAAAGTTTTGTTGTGATATTATAGATATCATTAAATATATTAAAATATATTGAAAATAAAATTTGATATAAATATAAAAGGTGATTAATTAAATAGTTTATAGTGACATGTTTGTTTTGATTATGCAGATCGTATAATTGATTAAAATTTTTGTTTTTTTAACTTCCGAACTTTTTCATTGTTGACAAAAATATCTCAAGGATCTCATGATTTAACATTTAATTGATTTATCATATAGATATATGCAAATTATATATTTAGAAAAATTAATACTAAAAAGTCAAGGAAAAAATTAATTTCTGGTCTTGGAGAATCAGAAAAAGTTAGGGAATTTTTTTCATTGAGTCTGCTGGACACCCTGATTCGTCTTTCTTGCGATATATTTTCTTTAAAATTAAGAACTATATTTATTTTTATTTTTATTATATTCATTATTATATTCATTTTAAATAGCATCAGCTATATTACTCATGATATATATTTTCAACTTATTTATAATTTAATATTAAATATTATTAGTTGATAACAATTTTATAATAAACTTATTTGAAGAGATAAAAAAAATTTTGCAATTTTTATGCTGTGATTTAAAGCTCTGAAATATTTATTTTCTACTTATTATTTTGTAATAAAACTTAAAAAGTCACGCAGCTTGCATTAAAATACACGTGTACTCTGAAGCAGTAACATACGTATTTTCTGTAATACGTAAATTATATGTTGAGATCTCTTTCCATTGCAACAAGCCATTGTGACAATTTTTGAAGCAATTTAATAAAAATGGGCGAGAACAATATGAAAAAGTAATTTAAGAAGCCACGTTCCCTAGAGAAAGTACGAGATTGGATCTAAACACTTCCTAACATTCAGTAGAGAAGCCAAGTAAGAATAATAAAACGGAGCGACTTTACAATCTAAAATCCGATTTCCACCCTTCATTTATACTAACGTTGATATTGCTTTAATAAATATATGAATAATCGATTTGGGGAGCCATAATTTGAAATCTGTGCGATTAAATATGTATTCTATTGAAAACTATCTGAAAAAAATCCTGAAAACATGATTTTGTTATTTATTTTTTTCTTATTTATACTTTCAAAGATTTAGATAGCAATTTGACATTAAATAATTCGCTTTTTATTCAATTATAAGACTAGATTTAATATAAGTATATAATAAATCTAATAGACATAATAAATCTCAAAAATCACATTAAAAAATATTTGCTTAGAAAACATGAATAATTTTAATTTAGAGTATCCTACATTATGAAAGAGTGAACGAAGAATAAATTTCTCGAAACGAAAGGAAAAAGAATGTCTTCACAAACGCATTTATATAAACGCTTTTTTTTTTTTTATTAAGCACATGTTAAAATCACGTTTATATAAAACTTTCGCTGATATGATTTTATACATCAGATAAATTTAATTTAGTAGACCCAAGTTAATTACTGGGTTTACGATGTGAAATTGTATTATTATATATGAAGATAATAATCTATACAATCGCATTTTCTTATACTATGCAAATTGTTCCTTATGCACAAAAATGCTCGCTTACATCATGAATAATTTTTTATAACATTTATGAATTTCAACTATTGATTAATTACCTATTTTATTATTATGTAATGTAATAGAATAAGCGCATTTAACAATTTTCATACTTATAAATCATATATTTTCTGATATGCTATTTTTTCAAATGTAAGATACAAGATACTCTAATTTTGATGAAATTTGTTAACATACTATTCTCATATATACGACTATGATGTATGAAATAAATCTTGTGTTCGTTAGTAGTTTGCTGATAGATGGCAGCAATTACTTAACTTTCAAGTGAAACATAATGAAGCAGAAATATAAGCAGAGTACTATCTTATCCCCGTTTCTTTGTAAGTTAATCATGTGGAAGTAATATCTTTTTAATTTTCCATTTATTGTGTTATATATATTTCAAAGACAGAACTGAAAGAAAACATTATTAAATAGCACATCAAGAATCGCTATAATAAATTTTTTAATTTCGCCATGATTTTTTCATTTCTTAATTCTCTAGAATTATTCGAATAATCAATAACTCAAATATTTCAATATTTAAATAATAGATTATTTCAAAATGATTAGAATTATTCGACAAATATTTAAACAATTTTTTAAGTTAAAAAATAAATATATCTGAATTTATATATTAAAATTATAAATTATTTAAATACACATTAACAATTATGAAAGTATTTTTTGACGGTCTAATATACTTCTTTATATCATAAATACGATACTTATATAAAAATTTCTCGTACATGATGTGTTCGACGATCGATAAAATAATAAAATATTTTAACAATAAAAGCTGAAAAAAATGAAGTTAGAATGTAAATGCAAGTTTTCGAGTTTCAAGTTAACATGCCCGAAGGATTAGTGAAATGAACAAACCAATGGCACGGCCCGCCTTGATTCGCGTGTTATAATTCTTGATCTTGATCTTGGGCCGTTCACCGGACGTTTGCCTTTCATTAAGAGGAGGAACGGCCCGGATCTAATCGAAAAAGAGGAAGTGCACAAAGAGGGAGGAAAGGCGCGTTAACCCTCTCCTTCCCACGAGACGCGGTGACTTTTTACTGCACCTTTGCTTTTGTGGCCATTAGAAGCGACTCCTTTCACGAGAGGCACCATAGCGGCAAAAGGTAGCAAAAGACTCCCTTTCAATTCTCTTATCCATAGCTACTATCACCCCACGTGTATAAAAGCAGCACGCGTATTCGCGGTAGTCGTCAGAACGAAACCGCGCGGATACTCGCTTCCTCGTTCAATTTTATACTTAGTCGTCGCAGCTTTTTCACCTTCTCGGTTCGTCTTCTTCGTGGTCCCGCGGAAGTGACCCTCCTATTTCCGCAACAATGGGACGACAACGCGTGATTGTACCGTGTCTCTTGGTAAGACTTCCGTTGGACTCTATTAGTGCACTTAGGATGTGTGGTTTTATTTCGGTGCTTCAGCAGAGAGAAATAATGTATAATGTTTGGACTGTTCAAGGGGATTAGGTCTGTTTTAGCGACAAATATTATTTTCATTTAACTCTTCAGGGTGTCTAGCGCTCGGGGAAATCTGGAAAACCGGGCATTGTCAGGGAAAAGTCAGGAAATTTTATTATTTATCTGGATTTTTACACATTATTCTACACTTGTCTCAATAATTTGACATTTTTGTGATTAAATAAATATAAAAATATATTTTCCTTGACTTCCAGCACGCTAATTTTCTGTGTTGTTAAAAATCGATTCATCTACAACGTGTTCGTTAACTTATATTTTTATCGTCGTGTTATTTTATTTTAATGTGTTATATATTTCAAAATATATTGTAACATTGCTCAAGAATTATAATATTGTTCAAGAACTTTATTTTAATTCATTTTTTTATTAAAAATTAATACATTAATTTTATTAAAAATGTTTTATTTAAAAGTTTTGTTGTGATATTATAGATATCATTAAATATATTAAATATATGTATTATAATTTGTTAAAATATATGAAAAATAAAATTTGATATAATATATAAATACAAAAGGTGATCATTTAAATAGTTTATAGTGACATGTTTGTTTCGATTATCGTACATAATGCAGATTGTATAATTGATTTAAATTTTTGTTTTAATTTCCGAACCTTGTCATTGTTGACAAAAATATCTCAAAGATTTCACGATTTAACATTTAATTGATTTAAAAATAATACTAAAAAGTCAGGGGAAAAATTAATTTCTGATCTTGGAAAATCTGAAAAAGTCAGGGATTTTTTTTCATTGAGTCTGCGGAGGACACCCTGACTCTTTATTAGCTATACAGAATGAAAAATCCTGTACTAAAATTTAAATATTCATAATAACAAATCTGGGCTATTATATGTGTATATAAAAAGAAACCAAGAAAGTTAAATAATTACCGTGTTAGGTTGATCCAATGCAAAAGATAGAAAAACTGTAATTATTTAGCTTTTAATTATTTTTTTATATACATATGTATGTAGTAGCCCAGATTTATTATGCATACTTTAATTCTAGTAAAGGTGAATTCTAGTAATTCTAGGATTTTTTATTTTGTATAATCAATAAAGAGTTAAATAAAAATTAGATTTATCAATAAAACAGACCAGTCCCCTTGACTTAGATAAATTAATTTTTAAATAATAATATCCGCGTTGCAATCAATCGTTGTAAACACTTTTTTGTTGTCAATAGTATGGACGTAAATTACTCTTGATATAGCTTCATTAACGATCTTTATTATTTTTAGTTGAATCTTCTCCTAGTCGTTTCACTAATTAACTTGACCAACGCCGGACACGGAGGACAGTAAGTTAAAATTAAACTCTATCAGCTATAGGCGTCCGAATTTGTTTCCTTGGAATCAATAAAAAAATTAAGCATTTTTTCTTCTTTTTATTAAACATTGGAATTTATATGCATATTTAATACAAAGGAAAAAAATGAAAATAACCCAAAAATGAAGAAAGATAAGAATAAATATACGATCTTTCATATCTCGAATAAATTAATCACGTAGCTTCTATGTCTTCTTTCCCGAAAAAAACAATCAGAATCTTCATTACTTCCCCTATACCTTTTGCAGCAAGCACGTGATAATTCACGTGCCGTACTATATCAAGAAAATCCAGCACACACACACAATCACGAAACACATACACCACGGCGGCGGTGGCGGCGATAAGTACGAAGTACTCGGATACACCGTGGGTCACCCGATCGACCTCGGAGGTCACGGAGGTCACGGCGGCGGAGGACACGATTTCGGCGGCGGCGGACACGATTTTGGCGGAGGTGGCGGCGGGGACACGATTTGGCGGAGGTGGCGGCGGCGGACACGATTTCGGCGGAGGTGGCGGCGGACACGATTTCGGCGGAGGTGGCGGCGGACACGATTTCGGCGGAGGTGGCGCAGCACTCAGTTTCGGAGGAGGTGGCGGAGGACACGATTTCGGCGGGGGTGGCCACGACTTCGGAGGCGGTGGCGAAGGTGAAGGTCACGAGGGTTGGTCAAGTCGTTAGGACGGTTCTTTCTGCATTATTGTTACTTTTGGAGAAACCACCCAGACAGCACCAAAATTGGAGCATGAAACATCTTTTAAGATGTTTTTGACATGTGTTTTGGATACGATAAGATTTCTTAAAGATGTTTTATGTGCCAATTTTGAACACGGTGCTGTCTGGGTAAAATTGTCTTTGAGGTAATCCTTTGAGGTGTACATCCCCTTATGTATCCCCGTTATCCCGCTGATAATAGTGATACTCTATTCGTATATCGGTTATGTACTCTTTTTTGTCTAAATATTTTATTTTATATTTATGGCTTTAAAGAAAGCTTCAAATGTTTTTCTCTTTTATGTCTCTAGTCTGACAACGTTTAATCTTCGACATGTTCTTTCAGCACAATGTGTTGTACATATTGTTATTTTTGTGTTAGCTTTATGTTGTATTATTTTTATATTATATTGTTTTTGTTAAACATAATAAATAATAAACATAATAAATAAATTATATATGTTACGGCGCGATTAATATATTGCATATATATGTACCTGATTGCATCCTTTATATTGTAATTTATTATTGAAATTTGTTCTTTATAAAATAAAATTGGCTAGTTTCAAATTTGAGATCTTTTTTAGCCAAAAATTGAAAACTAATAAACTAAACCAGATCTCTGTACACAATAAATAGTATTTTACTCCAATTATAAACAGCTATTCGAACAGATGAATAAAGTTATAAATAGTGATTTTTGGTGAAAGATTCTTTAATTGTTTACACAAAATTAACATATTTTGCATACGATGTTAAGTCATATGCATTCAAAAAAATTCACTAAATAAAATAATTTTAATTTTTCGTGATAAAACATACTATTTTACGATGGACATCTCAATAATATAAATAATACGCGTGATTAAGTCTTTTTCGGTATTTTATACCAAATTTAGATCTTTTTTAATATATTATATAAAGCATCACATCATAAGCGTTTTATTTCAAATATTTTACGTAAAACAAAATTTCACATACAACAGAAGAAAATAATATAAAATTGATTCGTCTCTAGATCTATTTATTTAAAAGATATGGAAATGCATACTCAATTATATATGCGTACATAATATCTTTACATTGCTATAAAGTTTGTCAAATAATATTTTAATTCTCACTGTAAAACATTATCTCTTCTGTATTGATAGGCTTAATTATTTCTATCCATTTTTCTTTCTCTCAATATACTCGATAAAATAATTATACGTGTGTAATTGAAAAATATGTTCAAAATAATAGGTATTTGAAAATATACAATATATGAGTCAAAATCTTTTATATTATTAAAAATTATTATTTAAAAATTTATATATATATTATCAAATTCAAAGTAATATATAATAACAAATTAATACATCGAATTCAAAACGGAAAATTCTAATATATCTAGAAATATGCAATCTTTTATATATTTACAAGTTCAGATGTAATTAATTTAAGTATATATATATATATATATATAAATTTATTATTTTAATTTTATATATTTGACACAACTTTTACAATTACAATTTATAATTTAATGTTAAAATTTAAACTATTATTCAACATTTTTAGTTATAAATTTTATTTATTCGTCTCTTAAATACTTCTACGTATAACAGGTTGCATATTGACAGGCGTCTTGCATTTAGATTCGTCGTTTTGTGTTGAGAAAAGCATGTCTACTTTCTTCAAGCATTTAATGTAAAAAACGTTCATCTTAGTCTCTAATAATTAATTAATATTCTAACAATGTTCTAAAAGAAGTTAATAAAAAATTTTGACTCACATTTTTTTTAAATCAAAACCTTAAATAGACTTATAAAATACAAAATATATTAAAGTCCAAACACAGAAATAGTAGAAATACTTAATATATACAATTGAAATGAAAAATTGTCAAAATATTACCGTCGAGTATTTTGATCTTGCCGTAATTGCAAAAGTTTTCTTTTACCTGTAAGTATGATAATAATCAAAGAGACGTAGTTCTGCATAACTCTGGATCATAAATTAGATTGATCGATTCCCATAATAAGTATTGCAAAGTTAATATCTTTATAAACGAGAATTTTACGCTTCGTTTAAGTATTCATCAATTATATGAATTATCGAAAATAAACTTGTACCCATTAATTACTTCTAATCGCAGTTGTTAATCGAGCAATCTTCCGAGTTATTATACGATCATCTTGATTGCACAATTTACATTATCTCTTTCTCACATCTTGTAAACAACTCATGAATATCTAAATCATTTTCAAACGTTATATATCATTCATTACATTAGATACATATTTAATATGGGTTAATTTATTGTAACTTTGATGTTATCATTTAATTTATTATACATGTGTACTATACATTTTTATTATTATTTAACTTATATATATATTTATTTCTGTAATTCACTTATTGTGCGTTACTTTATGATTATCTAACTCTAGCTTAATGAGATACTATTTAATTTAACATTTTAACATTTGTTAACATTTATTTTTTTATTTCATTTTTTAGCATTTATCTTTGCATTATGCGATAACTCTTCAACAAGTCTATATTCAATCGATGTCATTATAATAATTAAGATTAACGAATGTTTTCTTTTTCTTTGAAATTAATTTTTAAAAAATAATATCACAAGAATAAAAAAATTCAAAAATGTTTGCGGAATAGGTCGGTGAAGACTCATCGCGAAATTAATATTTTATCATTGGCACAATCTCTCGAATCCGATTTTACATAAGTTTTTTCGCTTTGCGATACCCGAACGTTCCAAAAAAAGCGCGCTTCTCCGGTTTATCGGCCTCATGCTGGTATTCATTATCATCAATGAAGTAACGACCGGCGTCCGTTTTCTCCGTCGATTCCTTATATTCATCCTCGACGGAGTGATCGCCCTCTTCTCGCTTTTTATCATAAAACTTTATCACATCGCCCGTGTAAACGTGTCCATGCGCAGATTCGCCACCTTTGTGAAACCCTTCCTCATATGAGTGCATAAAAGGTTCAATATCATTGTGATCTGTTTCCTTCACGTTTTCATGGACCGCGTATTGCGGCGGATAAGAAAATCCCATCATGTCACCCTGTTTTCCCGTGAAATTTTCGGGTTTATTATTCTGCTGCGACGCTGGCATGTGAGGATCTTTGTGACGCAGGAAGGGATTTTCCTTCAACTTATGAGGCTCCTCTTTGTTGCCCGATTTGTGATCGTTATGATAACCGTAAGAGCTCCAGGAACTCCAGTCCTCGTGATGCGATTCCTTATAATGAACTTTCTTCGGCGCTTCTTCCTTGATCTTCGCCTTCTTCGGCTTGTGATGGTGTATGAATATCGTTTTCGTGTGAATCTGATGTTTTATGATCTCCGGCACGTAGATCTTAAAGTGCACGCTGTTAACAGAAAAATTGAAAAGAGCGAAAATTTTAAATTCGTAGAGAATTGCAAAAAGATGTTGTGCAAATAAAACTTTTACCGCGCAATATATCATCCAGTTAGAGCTGCAACTTTTGACAGCGCATTAATTAAATATCAAAATTGATTCTCGAACGGGAGACAGAGGTGGATGTACGCGTGTGTTCGTTAATTCGACAACGAGCGAGAACGAGAGTGAGCGTGTACTGTGATTTTCGCCACGAGAAAGCGTCAAGCTCGGTGACCACATTTATAATGCTAAACGCTCCGCGATTAGCCGCGAAATGAATTGATTAATTTAATAGCAATAGAAAATAATTGCGTGTACATTTCGTATTATATACTACTCACTGCTTCGCGTTTCCGCTGTTCAGCGCCTCGTTTGACAAAATGATAAGCAGACCGAGAACGATCTTCTGAAACACAAAGTCGCGCTCGTTACTTCTTAAATCACCCATAACACCACTCGCGTTCGCTGAATTAAAATATTTATGCTTGTTGATCACGAGCTAGTTGTCCGATATCTTGTACCGATCTAAAACGCATTTGCGAGGATGCACACATTACTCTTAATAGCAATTAAATCACTAATTATAACACACGAGAGCAGCCGTGCAGAGAGTGCGATATATGTACATTTGAATCAATTACTTTATATATATATATATATTATATAAATTTATTTGTATACCAATTATCGCGTAAAAAGTTCAAATATATATATTTAAAATTGAAATATGTTGGAAATTTCTTAAACTATATATATTTGAACTATCGCTTTTGATAAGATTATGACAAATAAATCACACAATCTGCACGCGCGACTTTCGAGTTTCACTTCGATATTTTATCACAATTTTATTACCATGATTTATTGTCGAGTGCGATATAGCGATCGCGAACGCGGTTATCGGCGATCAATCGCCGTTTGCGATTCGCCGACGACGAAATGGCCATTTATATGCAATCTTCTTTTCATCGAAAGCCAATCTCATGGAGAAACGTGATGCAGTTCACGGCCGATGATCGCTTTCGCTATTCTTCCGGTGATATGCTTCATCTCCCTATCCGGAACTAACGTTGTTTTAGAAATTACGGGGTCGATAAACTATGAAAAGATGCGCGGCCAAGTTCAGTGTCGCGGTGAAATGATTTCTTTTGTTCCGACGATTTATACTCTCTTTTGAGGAAACAGTATAAATAACTCTGATACTTCTCTAATGTTCTTCTGAGATTTTTTTGAGGAAGCGTAAGGTACAAGAAATGATTAATCCAATTGAAGAGCGTCTGGGAAAATATAGAAACTTGCAACGTGCCTTCAGTAAAATAAAAAGTTTCAGTAATAAATATATATTTTTGTTAAATAAAATATTTAAATTATATTTCTACATAGTTCAAATATATCTAATTAAATTTAAATTTCGAATGTTGTTATCAATATGTCGAAAACATATGATTTGAGTTAACAATGACTAATAATGAAAATATATTAAATGTCTGAGAATATTAGATAGAATATGCAATCAAAAATTTTAATTATATAATTATTAAATATTAATAATATGATCTCGGTTAATTGAAAGAATATATAATTGTATTATTTTAGTAATAGAAAGCTATAGAAATAAATATATAATACTTATTTTCTGAACGGTAATATTTAATATCGTGTGATTTAATAGCTATTTTAATATAATAAAAATAATTATTACAACTATTATTGCAGCTTAAAGAAGATATATATCAAATAAATAATTTAATAAAACAAAACATTTCTATGAATGTAACTTATAGAAATAACATGTAAAACGATATATAGGTATAAAAATACGATGTATTAAAAAATTTTATTGTATCGAATTATAAACGCAAGTTTCAGGAATGCAATTTACATCTAAAAATTACATTCTTCTTTCATGAAAGTAATTTTTTTTTTTTTGTGTTTGAATAAACGGAAGAATATTGCATAATCTGCATATCATTGGAGAAATGATCTTAATACGTTTCGGATTATTGGGGAAATATATTAAAAAACAATCTTATATATATTTATATATATATATATATTCGTGCGTGTATGCACGCATGTCATTTATTTATAGATAAACATAATGCCATACATATTATATACATGATGTATTATGACAAAAAATGTCTAGTTGTAAGTGTGCTTAAATGAATTGTAAGCTAATGAGACAAAATATTTAAGTGTATTTAAATGAATTGTAAGCTAATGACAATCTAATGACTCTTTTTCTTTGGATTTTCTTATTCATAGATGAATACTACGTGTTACAATTTACGAAAATATACATTATTGCTCCTCCTCATCATAATATACAAAATCATCATCTTCACGATGCTTTGCTTTAAAATGATGCGGAACTATCTTGAAAATTGTGTGCGTATGTTTCACATTTTTCACGCGATAAGGAACGTGTATCACCACCTTTTTCCTAAAACACAAAAAATTAACATTTTTATACATATACATTTTTTCAAATATCTCATATATATATGTGTTTATCTTATATTGTGAATATTTACGATTCGATTGATTGATGCAACAGGGCGAGACTTATTAGGAACAAGACGCTGTACTGCAACAAACAAAAATATCAATGTATTATTATCATATATTTTGATTATCTTATGAATATTACACAGACTTTTTTCGATCAAATAAAAAGTGAAATTGTAGAAATACCACGTAAAAACTCCCTCTAAATAGTGAATTAAAAATTGTAAAATTGAAAATAAATAATTTTAAGTCAAAATTAAATTGTTAAAAATTTTGAAGCAAAACTTTTGGATAATTTAAAATAAATTTTAAATAAAATGTTGAAATTTAATTAAAATTTAAATATGATGATGTAGCGGAAAACACCTTACCAGGAATTTGTTCATTGTGACAAATTTGAGCCTCTTCTGCAAAGTTTTTCTCGAAGCACTCCGGCAAATCGAGAGATACCTTCTATGCATCGCACAGCTAAAAAGCGAACGTTTATATAGTGCAACCAGTAACTATTGGGAGGGAGATGCATCAAGTATTCCGCGAAACTCCGCCCAATGTGCACTCAACGCACTATCACTTATGCTTACCATTCTAAAGAATACCGCAGAACATCCTTTTGCACCGGATTTTCATCTGGAAAATATGTTTTACGTCAATATAAAAAATCGAAAAAATGATAAATTTATCTTTTACACACATATTAAACATATATTTTATCCGTATCAAAAACCATTCAACCGCATTTACTCCAAACTTATTTATTTTTAGTGCATTCTTTTCCAGCTCATTAATTCCAAAATTATTCATCTTTTATTGATTATTATTTATTATTTTTCCCCAAAGTTATTTATTTTTCAACGTTCGCAGTAAGAAAAATGTAATTTTATTCGCGTCATGTCGGATTTGGCTATCAAACAAAATTTATTCGAACTAATTGTTTAGTAGCAGCAGGCAATATGTAAACAGATTACGAGTCTTCGTAGACTGTAATTTATTATCCGAGAAACAGATAACGTACAAGCGTGTTATCCTCTTTGAGTCGTAGTACACGTTGAAGACTCAATAGTAGCAAATCGTTTCGTCTAATCAAATACAGTATGACGTGTAGGCGCGAGTCAATTAAAAGTGAAATCTCGGCGGTGGAAAGCATCGTGCATAGAAGAAATGCCACCTACACGCGTGTGCAGATATACGGTGTTTCTGCGATTAGCGATTTTTATCCGACGCCGATTCCGGCCGTGGAAAAGAAGAAGAAATGTATTATACGAGAAGATCGCCGCGGCGTGACCGCCTCGGCTAGCTATCGCGATCGTGTAATCGTCGGCCGTGTTCATTTCACGGCCACGTTAATCCTCGAGCAGATGGAAAACCAATCGATGCGAGGGCCGTAACCGCGTATTGTTTAGAAAGTGCGTATTATATATTGTCTTTATCCCTCTCTTCGATATGTATCACTGAAAAAAAATCACTAAATTAATACATATTTATTAGTTCAATACTGCTAATGAATCATTTATTTGAAACTAAAGATATATTTATTTGTTTTCAAAAGGATTTTCTTATGTCAAATAAATATTTTTTATATCAAATACATATTATTATAGTTTCAAATAAATGATTTATTTGGCAGTATTGAAATAAATATTTATTCGAATTCAATAAATTTTTTTCAGTGTATAATATAATGCTCGACATGTCTATATGAATGTCATTTACCTCACTTTTAATTATCTAAATATATCTCTTTTTATGTAAAAATTTGAAGTAAATCTTTTGGATAATTTAAAATAAATTTTTAATTAAACGTCGATATTTAATTAAAATTTAAATATGATAATGTAGCGTTATATAAATATGATAATGTAATCTGAGAAAAAATTTCTGTCATCTATGAGATATTTGACATATAAAAAATATAATTTTTTTACAGAGAAGAGATAAATAATAGAGATACAATTTTCGCTTATCCTTCTCTTTGATATATGTATTATCCTATCGATACGTTCGACAGGTCTATATATATCGATCGCTGCGATTGCAAGTTGAATGTTATTTGCCTCACTTTTAATTATCTACAAATCTAAATATATTTCTTATACGTCTCTACATTGTATGTAAAAAATATAATTTTTTTTACAAAGAAGAGATAAATAATAGAGATAAAATTTTCGCTCAATAGCTAGCTCGAATAAAACATTTAAACGCGATCATATCTTGAACGTTCTCGAATAATGTTGTACGTTTTCGTATAATATTTTTGTTTTCACTAGATATATTGCCCCATTTTTTCCGAATCGCTAATTTTGTCTCGCTTACTTTCAACGTGGAGATATTAATATAAGTGTTTACATTTTATGTTAAAAACTGTATTATAAATGTATCTAAAACCCACATCAAAACTTTCTAATACTACGCATTATCTTCAACGGATGTCTAATTGCAGTTTAATAACAATAATAGCTGCATTTTGTATTATGCTCCCATTCGTCATGCAATATGTAACTTACGTCAATGAGAGTAATTAGAAATTAAAACAAACAAAATGTGGATTATCGTTTATTTTGCTTTTCATATAAACAGTTGGCGGAATAGGTAAAAATACATCATTCCCAGGGATCTGTTAACTTATGTACAACACTTTAAAATAATACAATAAAAAACTCATATTTATAGTATATAAATATATATATATTCATGATATACACAATTATATATCATGAATATATATATAATTTATAATGAAATCGAAAAAGCTTTAAAAGATAATATTTGTTGTTAACAACACTTTTTTGTGTTAGATAATTTAGTGCACATATATAAATGACTCATATATAACTATGGCTATGCCTTTTATATCTAAGAAATTTAATGACACTATATTTTTTCATGTCAAATTTCGCTGAGCGAAATAATATCTTTCATTCAACTTCAGATAAAGTTTATACAATTTTAATTATAATACAATTTATACAATTCATACAATTTTACTTATGTGGCGACGATCTTTAATTCACTGATCAGAAAAAAAACAAGTTCGGTATTTGATCGATGAAAAAATTCATTGAGATAAAAGGAAAAATGACAATAATCTTGGCTTGTGCTATATAAATATAAAATGCGATGAGATAAATAATGTATATGATTATCTAACGATAACACTATTTTTGACCAAATGCAAACGTTAATAAATCTTTATTGAATATGTCATTAATTTCACTTTTTTTTGTTTTAGGTTTCACAAATACCTATTTAACGCCTTTTCGGAAACAGCTGTTCGCAACGTAAGTGCAATTAATTTTTTAACACAAATTATCCTAATCGATAAGTTGCTATAATACAGGATAATAAACACACATATACAAACACACACACACACACACACATATTCATACGCGTGTAGACAAGACTTTTACGATTTTTGCGTAAAACATCAAAAGAATCAAAAATCGTTTTTTTTTTTTTTGGAATATAAATTGCGCGTTACAATCATTCATTCACGAGATGACAAATGGGTAAACTCATCGTGCCTAAAGAATCACGCTATTAATTAATAAAACTAAAAGCTTCAAGTGGTGCTCGACTTTGCTTTCGAAGTACCTCTCGGAATTTTGGACTTTCTTGCGACCGTCGTCGTTTTCTTGGTCGCATTGCTAACAATCGTCGTCGTTTTCTTGGTCGCATTGCTAACAATCGTCGTCGTCTTCGGCTTCTGCGTCGTCATCGGCCTCTTCGTAGTACTACTCACTTCCGGTTTCTTCACTATGACCGTCGATTTCTTCATTACCATAGGCCTCTTAGGTAAATCCGGTTTTCTCGCTTTATTGCTCGTCAGGGACACCCTCGTGGTGTTCTTCGATGATCTCTCGGTCGTAGTGCTCGATTTCAATGATTTCTCCGTCGTATTGCTCGTCATTGATCTTGGAGTGACATTAATCACGCTCGTCTCGGTCGCGATTAATTTATCCGCCTTAATATTCGGGAAGGAGCTTTCGAGAGCTTTAATCAACAGAGGTTGTTTCTCCGTCGTCACGCTGTCATCGTTGATTTTGATCAACAACGGGGCTGCTTCTGTTGATTTGGGACTCCTAGGACTCGTCACCGACGTCGCCGGTCTCTCCGTCGAGCTTGGACTCTTCGAGATGACAGTGATCGTGGAAGGATTCGAAGTCTCGATCGTGGCACTCGTAGTTGATCTCTCGATCGGTATCGAGTCCTCCTTGACAGCTTGCGCCTGTTTTTCGATGATCCTTACGGTGCTCTCGGAACGAGGCGTCGACGTGATCACAGACTTCGCTAGCTCGCAATCCACATCTTCTCCCCAGGTCGAGAAACATCTTGGATCTCGAGCGATCGGGCGATGTTTACTATTTCGACGTGCCTGATCGGCACTTTTTCGCGAGGGCTTTCTGGTGGGTCGATCTTCTTCCAGGGGCAGCTGTCGTTCCGTCGTGACAGCCTTCGCCAACGCGGCCTCGTAAACTTCCTGCCAGTCCGAGTTCTCGGGCGCGAACACAACCGGTTGCCATCTCTTGTCGTCGATCTCCAGACTCTTCTGGAAACCGGCTTCGCTCTTCTCCCGCTTCGACTTACCGTAAACCACGTGGGACGGCGACTCGATGGACAGGTCGATCGGGTTGTCGTTGAAACGCGGTTCTCGAACCGCGGGCGCCGAATGACGGAACGATCGGTTCTCCGTTCGATAATCGGTGAAGAAGGGCGGCGGATCTATAACTCGAAGCGCGTCGTTGGAACTCACGCCGATTTGCTTCTCGTAGAACGTCGACGAAGATGGAACGCTAGCGGGTTTCTCATAGGAGGTCGACAAAGGTGGAACGCTAGCCGGTTTCTCGTAGGAGCTCGAGTAGACACTCGGAGCGCCAAAGGGATCGTTCTGCTTTTCGTAGGAAGTCGCGTAGGAACCTGCAGCTTCGTTGTTATACTTGGGAGCTGGATAAGGGACCGAGTAGGGACTCGGAACGAACTCGTTCGGATTCTGATAAGGCACCGAATAGGAACTCGGAGCACTGTTCACCTCGTTTTGCTTATAGGACGTCGGGTAGGAACTTGGGACGTTGTAAGAACTCGGGTAGACTTCGGGTGCTAAGTTAGCAGCATTGTACTGTTCGTAAGAGGTGGAGTACGAGTTGGAACCGGGGAGAACCTCACTTGGTGGTTTGTAAGTGTTTGCATAAGTGTCGGAACTGGAACCTTGGTGTTCCACCGAGTGCGGATACAATGGAGCGACTTGCCGAAGAGGTAGACGATGCGTGCTTAACTGGTACCAAGGTTCTAACGAGGGATTCTTGGTGCCACCCTCGATCGCCGTCGTGTTCTCCGAATGAAACAGCTCCTTCACTTTATTCATGACCTCCTCCTCCGCCGCTTGTTGGTACTGATAGTACGAGGCCGCTGATTGACTGAGTAATTGCTGCTCGTGATTTTGTACGTTTACTTGCGTGTCTGGGAATTGATTCCTGTTGCTCTCCGCATTATTGGAAACTATCGGGGGCGGGACCACGTTCCCGTTGACCTTGGAGGGACTCTCCGACAAGTTCTCAACCACCGGTTTCACCACCGACTGCGACCCTTTGACGTGGCTGACGTTGGCTGACGTTGGATGAACCGCTTGATGGCGATTGGAGGAAGAGGAGGCCAGCAACGCGTCGTTCGACAATATTGGGTGTAATGAACTGTGATGAGCGTGGTTCATAAGCATGCCTACAGGATCGATGACGGAGGGTATCGGGACGTAGGGATCGTACTGCTTCTCCACATCGATCACCGGAACCGGTAATTGCGTGACGAAGCGCACCACCACCTGGCTCGAGTCCAGCGGCTCTATCAAGCGCAAGTAGATCTTGCGGGTGGACCCGGGCATCTTGATGGGCACCAGCGGGCCCTTCTCGTTCTTCGGCGGGTCTAGCAATTGGCGCAGAATCTCGAGGATGGAGTCGAGGACATTCTTCTTCTTGGTGACGCGGAGCACCGGCTCGATGCGGATCGGCTTCTCGTCCGGAATCGCCTCCGGAATCGCGTCCAGCTGATTGTCGCTCAATTCTACCGTCGAGGTGCCGATGATCGAGCGGGTCTTCACGCGTTTCGCTGGAATCTCGAGCGGGTATTTCGAGCGATCGCGGTTGTAGCGATGCTGTTGTTGAGGTTGTTGTTGTCGTTGTTGTTGGGGCTGTGATTGTTGTTGTGGTTGTGGCTGTGATTGTTTTTGTGGCTGTTTTTGTGGCTGTAGTTGAGGTCCAGGGTGAAAGTAATTCCTCTTGGGCCTCTCGATTCGTATCTGCGGTTGAAACTTCTGTTGCAACGTGGGAAATATGGGATAGATCTGGGGGATGGGGATTATCTCTCTTCTCGCCGTGGCATCTTTAGTGATCAATTCATCTCGTGGCCTTGCAGTCTTCTTTATCCTAAAGATGTCAATTGGAAAAAATAGAAATTATATATATTATATTATAAATTATATGTATTATATATACACTATTTAAATATGAGGAAAGAAAAACGCGAAAGAAAAATATTACTTATAATTAGTGTTTAAAAAAAATACAATTTTATTTTATATAATTTTATTAAATATTTTTATTATTAAATTCAATTTGATGAAGCACAAGTACAGTATAAAAATAAGTGTGAGGAAAAATTGTTTTAGATCAAACGAGAAAGAAAGAGAGAGAAAATGTGCTAAAAAATTTGCTTACCTATTTAAAAATGTGACTTCGTCAATAGTAGATACTGTTGATGACAGACATGCGCACACCTATACAAAGATTATATATGTAGAAAAAAATATATTTATAATTTTGTATATAACATATAATAATTAACAATTGTACCCGTACGAATCTCATGTATTTGCTCACTTGTCAATCCTTTTGCAAATTGATCTAAATATAATGTTAGCCTCTTTCAATCACTTTTTGCGTTTAAAATACTATTAATAAATCAACTGTACATTGAAAAAAAAAATTATTTGAATTCGAATATTTATTTCAATGCTATATACCTTATAAATCATTTATTTGAATCTAATAATATTGATTTAATGTGAAAAAATATTTATTTGATATAAAAAAATCCTGTTCAAAACAGATATTATTTGTTTCAAATAAATGATTTATTTAGCAGTATTGATATTTATTAATTTAATAATTTTTTTTCAGTGTATTAGTCGCAATTTCGTCAGCACTGTGTATAAATATACACATATATGTCAGTGTATCACTAATTATTTTTTCAAACTAGAAAAGAAATATTTTTCTCAGCCCAGCAGACTAGAATTTCTCAAATTTTCACGTATTCTTCTTCTTATTAATTATCAAACGAAAAAATTTTCGAAAAAATCCACATTGGTTGAATCTCGGCGAAAAATTCACATTAAATGGTATCGCATTTTCCTTCACTTTTCTCACTGCGAAGACAATAATTTTCCGACGAGATGTCTTCACTCACCGTAATGAAACACGTGAACTTCATATCGCGTAGCTCGCACGAAATCCCACTCGCCTCGCCGATTCCGCAAAGACGACTGTGGTGCAGCGATATTTAGCCACCTCTTTTAAAGCTTCTCCCATAGAGCGGTGCCCGTAAAACCGAAGCGTGTATACTTGATTACGCATCCTCCCCGCATGCACACGCGCCATTACGACGGCCGCAAATACCGGGCGAGCAATCGGGAGTAATTGGTTTTTCTGTTTCCTTAATATTATTATATATATTATCGAGGGATAATGCCGCGTTTGATAATTACAACATAATTTCTAAACTATGATTAGACGCTGTGACTATAGTAAATAATCAGAGTTGAATGACTCTTAAGGGCTAGTTTCACCACCATTAATTAACTTTCTTTATAGCTTTTTAGATACGTTCTTAAAAAGAAATATTTATTTATATATATATTTATATTAAATATATAATTAAATATATAATTAAATATATATAATATTAATATAAATATATTATCAATTTATAAATTATAAATGTATGGCAACAGTACATTGTGTACGCAAAAAAAATTCCAAATTTTGGATTTATTGCACGTATATTATGTACTCATACTTGAAACAAATTTAAAGTGAAAGAATTTTTGAAAATTTTATTGTAGTTAAAATAATTCTTTTTATTTGTAAAGCGCCCTTTTTCGGGTCTACGTGTCCAAGACTTTTAATTATGATAATGTGTTTCGTGTATATGGAAGATGAAAGTCTTTTCTATTAGAAATCCATCATAGCGTTTTCTCATCTTTATAGTTATTTTTCTGGACTTTAACACAATTGCACACGCATTTTACAACGTCGCACTTTTTCGACGTATTAATTAATAAGCGATAATTAGCTGATAGTTGATTAATTCTTGAGATACAATAAGGTTCTTTTGCAAACAAACCCCCTGTTTCCCGCCACATATACGAGGAAGAAATTATATAGGCAGTCTTCTCTTCATTTTCCACGTTTAAACAGATTATACCTTACAACAAAGCATATATACAAGTAAAAATCTTTGATTAATTCACTTAAAAATCTTTAATTAATTCACTTTTATAATAAATTTACATACATTACATTGTTTATCTATAAACTTTAATATGTAATAACTTAAGAAGAAATTATGACAAAACTTTTACTCGAAAATATAGAATCTTATGTTTAATTTATTGATATGTAATTTAATTGCAAGAATGTAGATATAAACGCAATGCAATAAATATTTCTTGACACGCGAATTGATACGCCTTCACATAATGCTGTTTTACATTTCGAGGTATATCGTGCGAACACGTAATAAATTTCGAATCTCTATTGAAATCTTTCGGGCTTTTCCAGTTTAACGCGAGAGTAGTCATAATAAAGGCCATTGACTTAATGAAAGTAAAATTACTCAAACGCCCCGTTTTAATTGCGTGAGTTTCCCATCTCCACGCGCAAATCGCAAAGTTTCTAGCACATCATCTAACCATGGAAAGTTGTTTGCGAATCGCAAAGCTAAATCGTATCGGATTCTTACTTTACGCGGCGCAGATAAGAATTCTCCGTTATAGCTGGGTAGAAAACCGTCTATTAACTAGGGCAAAAAGGAGAAGAAGTTCTCTGATAAGTAAAGGCGCGAAATACAAAACAAATTTCGATCTCTCGGATAATTATGGAGCTGCAAGCCCGTCTATGAGCTTGTACCGGAAAGGGTGTGGTTCGTCGGGGACACATTTGAAAAATGCGTAAATTGATGTAAAAAATTCCGAGATCCTTCGCGAGAGCTCGGCATAATGATATCTGATCTAACAGCAAATCAGCTGTTTCCTTCATATGATTTTGCACATGCACAAAACACTTTAATCTGATCGGAGTATTAAAGTCGACGCGCGTTAGCATCTCGATCATTCATCGACCAAGTATGACCAAGTGACAATATATCAACATCCATTTTTCGTATCTTCGCATAAGATCGACTACTTCGAATACGTTAGATAAGACTCTTGTGTTATTCTTACGTTTTTAGATAAGATCGCCGCCTTTGAATACATTATAATTGTAGTTTACTCTTACAATCTCTTTCTCTCTCTCACTTTCATAGATGCATAATTGAGTAATATATGCAAATATGTTGCAAAACGTTGCAAGATTATGCAATCTTCTCCTAGTTGTAAAGATTTTGATCAACTTGCGAAACCAATCTTCTCTTATTGTTAGATAAAGAGTTGTGAGAAAACAGTTTCGCAGTTTTCTCATTTTTAATGTAGAGGGAATATATTTTTTATTTCTTTAATATTTAATTCTTAAAATAATGTTTAATTTATGAAAAGCTTTTTATTCTCAATCCCGAAAATTCAACGTTTATAACATAATTTCTATAAGTTCAACAAATGTTATTTTATTACGTTGACTTTAAAATATAAATATAATATATTACATATATATATATATCTTTTTTAATTTTAGAATTTCAATTTAATAGGAACATATATGTTAATCTACATTGGCTCGTAATTTATTGCGCTGAAATAATTTATAATGAAAAATGATGATATCTGACATATCTTAATACGATAATCATTTCCTTTGATGACACGAAACAGATCTTATAATTAATTGAGCAAGTGTATTCATTAATCATATCAGCACGAGTTCGAAGATTAATGATTATTTCGAGTACACATTTCGTTAATGTCCTTTGATTTCCTTGCAGCTTTCTATACAATAAAATTAATTTAGAGTACTCTAAATTGATAAAGACTACGAGATACATATACACACATACACACAAATTAAATAATACGGATGATGACTCAAAATTATAAACCTTTATTCTTTGATAAATTCTAAACCATTTGTTCTAAAATACATCGATTATTAATCCTTATATTATTTGCGGGAATCGCGTAAACGTTTCTATTTCTTAAAAAAAATGTTATCTATAAATATATATATAAAAACGTCGATATTTGAGAATCTCGCCAGACAGAATTTAAAAAAAGGTAAGAATCTTCTCTCGACCGTACTGGCAAATATTATTTATTCAATCACAACGAAGGGTCGAAACGTTGTGATTGAATAAATAATATTTGCCAGTACGGTCGAGAGAAAATATATATATATATATATATCTTACGTGTATCTAAAATATTCTTAGATATTCGAATTACACACTTTCGAATTACACGCGTGAATGCACAAAATGATGCTAATCGCTAAGCGACTAGACCGCAAAAACTTTTTTTAATTTTTGCGTTTGAATCGATAACCGCAACCTTGATGAAAGTATCAGTAAATGTTTCTGAACCTTTTTTTCATTTTTTTTCAGGCTCAATTATCGATAATAATAATTCAATTGAAATTGAAACGGCGTTTCCCGTCGAAGCGGAATCCATAAGCCGCGCTATTTGGGGCGTCGACCAACGCAGGATTTCGATACTGATGAAAGGATCCATGAAGATGGGGTGGTCTCACGGCGTTTTGCTCCTCGTCCTGCGTCCCCTTCAGATAAAACGCCTCGAATTGACCCTCGGGCAGCAGGATGTCTTTCAGGTTCTTGTCATTCGGATCATACGCAGCTGCGAGGGTGATAATTAACGCGATGACGAGGCACATCTGCGAAATTAAACATGCAGGGTTAGTTAAGTTAATAATTTTTTTAAATTAAGTTTAGTTAAAGTTAGCTGCTTATAAAATTATTTTTCATGTAGAATATATATTTTTTGTAATTACAATTGATGACAAATAAACAAAAAAATTAATAATACTTTAATTTAAAAAAATAATACGTTTAACTCTGACAAAAAACAATAATAGTATTTATAGAGATAAAATAAAAATTTAACTTGGAAAAAAAATTAATAAGTTTAAGATCAGAAATAACTAGTTGAAGTTAAAAATTAATATTATTTTAAATAAACTAAACTAAGTTAAAAATTATTAACTTTTTAACTTTTTTTCAACTAATTAACTAGTTATTACCCAACCCTGCTTATCTTATTATATATTTTCATCTGGAACGTAAAAAGAAAAAACTCGTAAAAAAAATTTCTTGAAAATTCAACGGAGCAGAATATCGCATACAATCTGTGCGTCAAAGCATTTAATGACGCCTTATTACGATCGTCACTATTGGACGTAACGAGTAATTAAACGAGAGAATAAGTGGCAATAATTTGCGCATAAACAAGCATATATACGTACTAATAAAATGCCTCTATCGCTCCACGCCGTTATCATTTTCCGTTCCATTTCCTCGGCGATATCTTGCGCGATCAAGACGAATTAAAAGTGGTGACTAATGTGATGTGATGTGTCGTATGTCGTTAGGCGATGTGTAAATCTCTCCCTCGGCTAAATCAATGAAAACAGGGAAAGCGATAAATCGGGTCATTGGTCGGATTAATTGCAGGTTGCTCCGGGAATGTGTTCGCAATTAACTATAAATGGAGAAAAATGGTTGCGTTTGTTCGTCCGTAAAGTGCATTTCCGTTGGGCGCTAATATCCAGGTACTCAAGATATACCTGGGCACCACGTACTGTGGATTTAATGTTGCGTGTGAGCATCGCCTCGATTCGCAGGATAAGTCTAGAGTAAGATACATCGTGTGCCTCTAATAATAACTCTACTCTGCGTAAAAGCGAGTCTTAAGAGAAAATCGAAGTGTGTAAGAGAAGCAGGAGATCCCGTGTGTATAGCATTAGAATCTTGTGAAAGAGCTTAACTTAATTTCGAAAATTTCAAAGTACGAAGGAAAGATTAACATAAAGAGAGAGAGAAAAAGAGATAACGTTTACGGAAAAATTTATCTGTCGAAAGAAAGAAAGAAAGATCGGCACGTTCTCTACGCATTTATTTATGCATGGATGACTTTAAACGTGAATGAATGTAATTGTAACCGCAATGTAAATCGTTCGAAATAGCGAATATTGCGACGTGCGTATCATTTTAAATACGGTTCTCTCTAGGGGCTGTCCACTTAACCCATTTCCTGTCAAATTTTTTGTATTCTTTTTAATAATATTATATGTGTTTGCATAGAAACACGAGTGAAATTTTACATGCAATTTTCAAAGGTAAAAAATAAAAATAGATCCTTTATTTAATTTTGAAATAATTCCATTTAGGTACACGGATTTGTAATTTTATTGCAAATCGTCAATTGCTGTTAATAAATAAATCCCCAAGTAGAAATCAGAAGAGAATGGATCAAACGATTTAAAAAATCACATTTTTACGATTGTTTTCAATTCGCCTTGTTACGTGTGTAAATATATACGTGTACCTTGACCGCTCACTTATTGCGAAACAGGTCTTTACGAAATGCAAGGTCTTTCATCGTCCAGATACGAAAGTCTAAAAGACACCTAAAAAGAAATACGAAGACATCTTTAAGACGTATTTTTACGACGCAGTTATATCCGAATTAATAGTGAAACAATAAACAATGGAGAGGCAGTTATTACGTCAATTGCCGTAAATCTTTTAATCACGTGGAAGCCATGAAAAGTCCGTGTTTTTATGAACATTTAACTAATGTTAACGATGCAGATCACGCGAGAGAAAAATTATGTTTCTCCATCGCTTTCTTTCTTTCACACGAAATAAGAGGAATGTTGTTATTCTGAGAAGCCACTGAAATTGAATATTTATAATCTGTGAATTAATCGTCGTATCAACACCGCGTAGGTCTGGATGTGCCGAGATAAAGCATCAGTAAATAACTGTAAAACGGCGTTTACACACAAGCCTATCCAATTAAGGATCACGATGATCCGCGGAGCACGAAAGCGAAAGTATTTAAGCAAAGCGTGACGAAACGAAGCGTCTCATCTAGTCACTTTACGGATTTTAAATGGTTTCGAACCAACACATCGCAGATGATCGACTATGATATCGTAGAAACAGATACCTCCTTCCTTTGTGTTTACAAAAAAAATATGCGAAATGTACATAATTATATATAATCTATAATAAAAAAAGGAAGCACGCTAATTTACCAAAATTTTTTCAGAAGAACCCACCAGTTGTTCGTCAACGGATTACCATTCCCACCAGCTGATACTCTACAATTAAGGACTAATGTGTTGCGATCTAAAATGAAGATAAAAGGAAAAACATTTTAGACTCGGGTCAAGCGTGACGAAGCAAGACGTCTCATCTAGCCACTTTACGGATTTTAAACATCTTGAAACCAACACATTGCAGATTGATCGACTATGATAGAAATAACAGGTATCTCCCTCCTTTGCGTTTTCGGAATTACAGAAGAAAAAGCGAAATGTACATAGTTATATATAATCTAGAATAAAAAAAGGAAGCGCACCAATAATTTACCAAAATTTTGTTCAGAAGGACCCACCAATTGTTCGGCAACGGATCACCAACTGGTCGAACTGATACTCGACTATAATTGATGAGGACCAATGTGTTGCAATCTAAAATGAAGATAAAACGAAAAATACGTTAGACTTGGGTCAAGCATGACGAGATGTCTCATCTACTTTAAGAATATTATACGCCTCGGAACCAACATATCGCAGATTGATCGATTATGATATCGTAGAAACAGATATTCCTCTTCCTTTGCGTTTTTGAAATTACAAAAAAAACATGCGAAATGTATGTACATACATATAGCTATATATATAATCTAATCTAATAAAAAAAGAAAGCGCGCCAATTTACCAAGTTTTTTTTTTCAGAAGGACCCACTGATTGTTCGTCAACGGATCACCATTCCCTCCAGCTGGTCGAACTGATGATACCCGACAATTGACGTGGATCAATGTGTTGCAATCTAAAATAAAGACAAAAGAAAAAACATATATTAGACTCGGATCAAGCTCTGTCCATCGGCTTTATTAAATTGTATCCTTCAGACACGTGCCTTAGGTAAATGACACCTGCGGAAAATCGCGCGCACGCGTGGACTCTCCGCGCGGAAAGACTTGGAAAGACTCACCGAGTCAGGAAAAAGTGAAAGCCAGCAGCGGCGCCGCCGCCTCTCGCGATATAGAAGCGGATTTCAAGCGTCACCGCCTCGCATCGGTGCGCCTTCGCGGCCTTGTCGCGTTCCTCGGCGAAGTGGAAGTCGCCGCTGCTGTCCTCGTCCGCAAAAACGGAAGTCGATGAAAGTGGAAAACGAGCCGAGGCGCGTGTGCGCCTTCATTTTTTGTTGCGCGCTAGAGACACGCGCGCACGCTTCTCATCGCGATTGACGCGCGTATCTCTAGCGAAACGAATAAACGACAGCCTTTTTTCTGCTTGGCCGACGCTTTTTTCTAAGTACACTTTAATTCTGTAATATCTCTTCACCGGCCGATCACAATTAACGTTTATATTAAAAGCAACTGAACATAATATACTCTGTATGTTTAATACATGATGAAGAGATATCGTCCCGTCAATCAATAAAAATATATAGCGTCCTGTCGATGAAAAGAGAAGTTCAATTTAATTTCTTGATTGAAAGATTATTAAGGAGAAGTAGAAAAAACCTACGAGAACGATATAATTTTATGAATCGAAAAAAAAGATGTAATAATGCGTTCTTAGTAACAGTAAAACATAAAATACAACTGACTTAAACACAATTCCATAGGAATTGTTCCACATAAAAAATACAATCCAACGATTGGCAATTATCGTTGTGCATTAAATTATTATCATTATTATTAAGAGGATAATATGTAATATATTCTTTATAATATTATCTATATATATATATATATATATATATATAGTAATAATATATAATAATATATCTTATTTAATTCTTTGCGGGTAGTGGTCACACAGAGAAATTGGAATAATAAAGTTATTTCGTGGAATATATTGCAACATTAAATTGTAAAGAGTTAATTATATACTTTATCGTTATTATAAATGCTAATTATTGACTTTTTCTTTACAGTTGTTGTTTGAACAACTAAAAATTATGGATTACAACTGAATTGCTATATATTTCACACTGCCGCATTATATGATTGTAGAGAGATTAATCCGCTTGTGTGCTTTACAAGATATTCCATTTATTTATGTATATGTATTTATATATACATATATATATATATATATATATATATATTATGTTTAAAAGTTATATATATATATATATATATATATATATGTAATACACCCCCGCATAATTCAAAATATAATATATATTTATTTCCAGTTTGGAGAACGAGTATAGAAAGTGATATGGAGAAATTACTGCAGCAGATTAAAATGCTAATTATTGCCAATCTTTTTCACATTAGCAACCGCGCGACTGATCGCTCGTTTCCAAGTCAAGCAGGGAAATCTCCGAATGCGAGTTTAAGAATGCGCGACTAACAAGGGAACATTGCTGGAGCTCTTGCAAGTTTGGATGAAACTTTACGAGTACAGTGACTCGAGAAGGACATGAATTAATTATCCGGGGAAATACACTTGAATTTCAAAGGAATAAAACATCTTCTTCGATATGTCGAGGTAAGTTTCCTATTTTGGCATTTAATCAATGTTGACACGTTAGCTACGAGTTAAGAAGAAAAAAAAATTTACTTCTTAAAAGTTAGTATTTATTATGTCTTTTAATATGTATATAGATATAATTTGATGTGTGATTGGAAAAAATACAACTCCCCTCTTTACCTGCGGAATGAAGAAAATAGATCGTAACAAATATATAAATTAAATAGTTAAAATTTAATTATATTAAATATAAAAGTCAGTTACAAAAATTATCTTATTAACAAAGATGCATAATTTTTGTCGTGTAACATTTCGATATAAAAGTCGCGTAGTTTGTGTTCAAAGTACATAATAGTATAGATATCAAACAGAATTATTTTATAAATTATTTGAGTTTGATATATGTTTATAAAAATATGAAATAAGTGTGTGAAATCTAATCTTGACAGAGATAAATGAAAGTTGAAGATGTCAAAGAACGTTTTCATTGTCCATTACAATCATCGTAATATCTAGATCATACGATTATATTTCTATTTTGTCGCAATAATCTTATTTATATATGCTTTATATCTTTAGGAAATGTTATATTTCTTTGGATAAAATATCATAATTACCAGAGCCGGATTTACTTGTAAGCGCACTATCTCGGGTAAAATCGTGAATTCAGGGGCCTTTGACAAACCACATCACTATTATAGAAACTAATATCAAACTTTGCAACATTATATCAATTTAAAAATTCATATGATGAATATATCATACACATATGTATATATAGTATGTATATTTCATGCATATACTTATATAATAAAATTTCTTTTAATTGTTTATATAAATATAATTCTAACTGTAATATAAATGAAATTGATATTAATAAAAAATCAAATTATATAATAATCAATAATTTTAAAACAAACGTTTATAGATATTATGTATGCATCTGTATTATAATCTTATATTTATAATTTGAAAAATTAATTAGGCCTAATTCTATTTGTGTTATATTATATATATGACACTTTTATTAAATATGTTCATTTTCTATATCTAAATTTATATACTCTAGCATTCCAAAATATATTGCATCCAAAGACTTAGAAAACGTAAATTCAGCCCTGATTATTATTCTTAAGTACTTTTCTCTAACGTCATTCTCTAACGCAATTTGGACAATATATATTTTAGATAATAGTATAAAATTACAAATATTCCACGCGCGCGAAAGAGAATGTAAATATACATACATTTATATTAAATATCTATATGTTCTATATCGAGAACTTCTCACTTACACCTTTTTCGTTACAATTGCAAGATTTGTGTTACATATTATGTTATGTAGTTTTATATATATAAATATATTGTATATAATCAATTCTCAAAATTATGAAATAAATAAGTATAATATAGCAACAAATAGAATTTTTATAAAAAAAACAAATATAAATAATTGATTATAATATAATATAATTAAGGCTCCCGTTTCTGCATTAGTCATTAAAACATAATGTCAAAAGCGAGAAATTATGTAAATTTCTTTCTTGCAATATATATATTAAAATAAATTTTCTTGCTCCACCACATATCCGGTAGAACATTGATAAAATACACCAAAAATTCATTATTCCATAAATCAAAAAGTATAAAGGAATTTCCCAATTTAAATTATTGAATATAAAATAACAAGCATATATAAAGCAAGAATACAAATAAGAATATAAATTTTATTTTACAGAAGAGAGATTTGCGTGAATTTTTCATTTCTAATATAAATCAATATGACGTTAATGGGAGACGAGAAGCCTTAAGCCGCATTAAATTTCTCACTTTGTTAATTTTTAATACTTTTACTATCACAATATCTTTTTTACGAGTGATAAGCAAAAGTTTGAGAAATAATATGAAATTCAATTACGTGAAATAGTAGAAAATTCTTAGCATTTTGAACTGAACACAATATCAATCCATCCTTACATATATATATATATATACAGAATAATCCTAGAGTGGAAAAATTTTGCACGATTTAACAAACTTTGAGAAAAAACAATTTTTACATAAATATTATATGATTAAAGTTAAAAAAATATAAATTAAACTTTAAAAAATAGATAAAAAGTGCAATTATTGTTTACAGATGTATCAATATATTTGCTGAAAAAATGTCATAAAGAGCTAGAGTTTATTCAATTATATACTTGCGTGTGCAAAATTTTTCTGATATCTTTTTCTTAAAAAAGGTTACTCCAGTTTCCAGAATTAATCTGTATGTCACACATAAACGTTAATAATTAATTAGTATTTATATACACTAAATATTCCTCTATGTAAGTCATGGTTATACATATCAAAATATATAATTTAGACAGAATATAGATACGAATCTAGTTTTGTCTTTGCATTAGGAGGTGAGGTAAAAGGGGAAAACCAAGCTATCGAAAATCTTCCAAAAACTGCCTGAATTGATTTCCATCTGCTATTACGAACCCATCTAGCTTCCTCTTTTTTAAGTTGTTCTATACCCTGCAATTTTTATGAGTATAAGTCACAATATCTTTTTTATATAATTTCATAAAAAAATAATTAAAATCTACATACAGTTTCATCATTCCAAATAGCTTGTAATTGCGTGCCTAACATCACAGCAGTAAAAATGGCGAATAAAAGTGCCTCGAATGCCAAAAATAACAATAATACTACCGTCGCCGGTGGATTAAATGTGGAGCATTCCCTCCATTCTTGTCTGACACATGTGGTGAATTGTTGTATACACAAAAATAGAGATTGTAGGGATATGCCCGCTATATAAAACTAAAACATAACAAAAAGTATAAGTAAAGAATTATTGTACAAAGTATATTTCAATAGATTTAAAAATGTTTAAACATTTAAAATATTAAAAATGTTTTGACAATTTTAATTGTTCTTTGCAAAGATTTACATCACACAATAATATATTTATATATAATTTTTAAAATACTTACAGTAAAAAGTACAAAGTATTTTTGATTATTTTCTCCCACACAATTATTAACCCATGGACAATGATGATCCATTTTTCTAATACACCTACAATCAATATTATATAACATATAATTGCCTACACCTCGCATATTCAAACTCAATCCTATCAGTTTACCTTTGGCAAACGGAGCAATGATGTGCTCTGTCAGGCTTGATAGAACAACATTTTGGACACTTAAAAATAACTTGTCCATCTCTAAATCCCATTTGTTGTATCATCTCTTTTGTTGCATTACCTTTTGGTACTGCACCCTGTGTACAAAATATCAAAAATCTTTATGTGCATCTTTATGTGTATCTTATATTTTTCAATATTTATAGTTGTGAATATATATCTAATAAATATTAAATATTATCTTAATTACCGGATCTGTGAACATGGTTCTTAAATGTGATGCAAAAGCCAAGAATGCTAGAGATTGAAAAATGGCCATATTTAGGCTGGAATATACTGTATTTATTGTAGGAATAAGAATCACTGCCATTACAACAAATTCTGCATAAATTATCAATAGCCATGTTAATATCGCACATATGATGCCACATATGTCCTATAAATACAAATGTTACATTAAGATTACATACATTGAGGTAAATAAAAATTTAATGGATAAGTGTTGCTTGTGTTTGCTTTGAATATTCATATGGTTGAATACTAAATAAGAATTGCTTATTGTGTTTTCTTTGACTCTATAAGTACTAAATAAGACTTTAATGATGTCACTGAATGGCATCATTAAAATCTGAACAGCAAAATACGAATTCTTTTTGACCATAGAAAATGCTATGAAAGAAACATTATTTTATTTATATTTTGTTTATAAGGATATTTCAAAAATTGATTGTTGGATTTGAAAAATATCAATTTATTTTTAAATATCATATAAAAACAAAATTTTTTCTTTTCCTTATCTAAAACTTACACTTATACATATTCAATTGCTTATGATGTTGATACAAACTTTTATTGCTTACAAAGCAAACTTATCCAATATAGAATGCAAAACATGCATGCGTTAAAAATAATATTTATAAGACTTGCCTTAATACACCAAAGTTTTCCACCGCAACATTTATTATGAAAATCTTTCTCCCTGTGAAAGGGCATATAATCATAATCCATTGTTGAAAGTATTATTCACTGAATTGCTATATCCTTTGCGAAACATAAGGGAGATCACAAACACCTCCACCTTCGTACACGCAAAAATTCACAGCCACACTCCTAAAAAAAAAAACACAATTTTTAAAAATATAAAAACATCAGTTGAAACATGTTACATTTTTCAGCATTAAAGCTGCAGCCTGAGTATTATTTGTATCCGATATGAGAATCACATTTGACAAGATAAATATTGTTCAGTGTTGTTTGTCAATGATAACGAAAATTTAGACAGTCGCAGATAATACACGGAGTACATCGGAAATGACATGTCAAAATTTCTCGGAGGTTGCGTCAATAAATAATAAAAACTATTAAATACTTACATTGTTATGCGATGACATGCATTCGTGATGGACAACGTACGATGCTTGTCGTCATATTGTTTTGCACTGTAGCGTCGCAAAAACGCGTGTACACCGTAAAATGGAAATTGATTTTCCCCGATAACACCTACGATGTAATTAGCAACGAAGTGGGTAGGGTGTGCGTTTATAAAGCCATCGATATCTATATACGAATATATACGTTTTAATCTCTCAAATGAATTTTAATTTATCAATCGAGAGATTAATATCTCACGAATGGAGCAGTCGGCTCTTATATCCGATGTACCAGAGGATATTCCTATCTTCCTCTCCTTCAACGTTATTATCATTTACGTATCATAATTCGTAATAACGGTTCACGGAGACATGTAAACGCGCCGCACCGAAGGAAGCGCGATCTGACGATCCTGTCACATCACGTGCGCAATCTAGGAGATCCGCGAATAATGACATTTGCATCTAGAGCGGAAACTCGACTCGTCATTTCGAATTCTCGCGCCCTCGCTTCCGACCGGCCAATCAGCGCCCGGCGCCTCTCGCTCCCGATTGGCCGGCGTCACGGGCGAGCGGCCAGTCAGCGCGCGACGCTCCTCGCGCCCGATTGGTCGATCGAACGCAGCGCTCCTCCGACTGGCGAATTCTCGAACGCGACCCACATATGCACGTACGGCACGTAGGTCCGTCGAGGGGGCAGGGGGGGGGGCCCACGGTCATATTGGCTACTTGTGACTTTGGGGAGGAACGAGTAAAAAAATAACCCAACTTTCCTCGTCTCTGCGTGAAGGAAGAAAATGCTGTTCTGGAGTATCATCGTCCATTGATCCCCAGGCTACGTCGATCGTGTCAACGTGATCGCGGCACCGGGCGCCGGGGCCACCTCATCTCTCGCCAACGAAGACCCCGTCTCTCTCTCTCTTTCTCTCCGTGGAAAATGGTGAGTTTCGTCCCTCCCGGTCGGCGCCCACCGTCCGTCAACTTTCAAAATAATTACGCTCGCGCACTTCCTCGGCGTTACATCACTCAACTTTGTTTCTCTGCACGCAGAGTTTCTTCGGTTTCGGCCAGTCCGCCGACATAGAGATCACGTTGGACGGCGCTGAGACGCGAAAGACCGCGGACATCAAATCCGAGGATGGCAAGAAAGAGCGGCATCTGCTGTATTATGACGGCGAGACCGTGTCCGGCAAGGTATGGGATCAGCCGCACCGAATTCAACGTTGTTCGGTTTACCTGTTTCCCCAAAACTGCAGGAATTTCAATAGAGCTGAAAACTGTTTACGTATTTGCATGCGATGTGTTTAGTGCGTTGAAAGCTACATGACTTATTTCATGAAACTTGAGTATTATATTTCTATCACGCATAGACCATTTGTTAATACTTGGTGAATTGAATTGTCAATTATTACAAATTTTATATGTATATAATTCATTTTATACATTCATTTCATATTTGAAACATTTTATATTTAAGTTATCTTACTGTTCTACATTTTATATTTGTTTTACATATTAATTTATTAATAATTAAAAAGTACAATTACTGAAGAATAGACATAATATATTTTATAGTTATATATATTTCTCTACAAAATCTATATATCATGCATTTTTTGAATTACTTTGAACTTTGCATTATATTAATCGTTTGTGATACATTTTGTTACTTAAAAATTTTATATTACTTATATGCTTTTATAATGTACAAATTTTTTACTAAATTAATGCTTGCAGATCAACATTAGTTTACGGAAAGCTGGTAAATTGGAGCATCAGGGTGTTAAAGTAGAGTTTATTGGACAAATTGAGCTATATTATGATAGAGGTAACCATCATGAGTTTACAAGCTTAGTGAAGGAATTGGCAAGGCCAGGAGAATTAACACACAATACAGTGTACACATTTGAGTTTCCAAATGTGGAGAAACCATTTGAGAGTTACACTGGCTCCAATGTGCGACTAAGATATTTCTTGAAAGTGACAATTGTACGAAGACTTAGTGACATTGTTAAAGAACTCGAATTAGTTGTGCACACTCTTAGTTCCTATCCAGATATGAACAATCCCATTAAGATGGAAGTTGGAATTGAAGACTGTTTGCATATCGAATTTGAATATAATAAAAGCAAGTAAGTAAATTGAACGAAATATTTAAATTGTTCTAATGATTCTCTGAATTTGTAGCACTAAGTATGCCTTTTTTCAGGTATCATTTGAAAGATGTAATTGTTGGCAAAATATATTTTCTCTTGGTTAGAATAAAGATAAAACATATGGAGATAGCAATCATCAAACGAGAAACTACAGGTTCTGGTATGTTTTAAATAACATTATGCTTAATTAGAGAATGCAGTAATGCAGTATTAACTATAATTTTCTGCAGTTTTGAGTGCATGTGGAACAGCATGTTTGGCAAAATTGGAATGCGAGTTTTGGTTTTACAAATATTTTTCTTGATATTCAGGCATACTGAGGCAATAATTAGAATACATATTTGCAGGTCCTCATACGTTTACTGAAAACGAAACTATAGCAAAATACGAAATCATGGATGGTGCACCTGTTCGAGGAGAATCCATTCCTATAAGGGTGTTTTTGGCTGGCTACGATCTAGCGCCTACAATGCGCGATATTAATAAGAAATTTAGCGTTAGATATTATCTGAATCTGGTTCTCATGGATGAAGAAGATCGGCGATATTTTAAGCAACAAGTGAGTTATAATCCATATAAATGTAATATTTAATACGATTTTCTTTTAAATTATTATATTTTTCTATGTATTAAACTAATTGTGTTAAAATATTATTGCTATACTTCTTTTTTATTTTTTATATTATATATTACATGTTCTATTATATATTAAGCGTGGTCTATAATAGCAGTAAGAGTAAGTAATGAGATTTGTTCATTTCGTTATTCCCGACGAAATGAGCAAATCCCATTTCGTACTGCTTACTCTTACTGCTTACTTACTGCTATTGTAGACCACGCTTTATATATTTTATATATATAGTATATTATTTTATATGATATTTATATATTTTTGTATTCATAGGAGATTACATTGTGGAGGAAAGGTGAGAAAAGCAGAAAATCACAAACGGCCTCGCCACACATGCCATCGCATTTAGTGTCTGCCGAGACGGGATTCCCGCAAGGCGCACCTCAGAACGGTCCACCGTCAGTGCCGCCTGATTCCGATCAACTGCCAACGAGTAATATTACGAATGTAGAGGACACTCCAGCGCCAATCGAAGGCATGACAAGAGAGGAAGGAGACGGCGAGGGCGAGAAAGAAGGAGGTCCAGAAAGTGATTGAGTCCTTGCACGTAGTTCTGTCCCTGGTGTCAATTACGGCCCAGATTAAATGAGAATGTTAAGTATGGCTAAAATGTGCAGCAAAGGGTTTAGCTTAAAAAATGTCTCCTTTATTGTGTACATTGGGAGATTTGTTTTTATTGAGGAAAACAGCGGGACATATAAAAGACCTGCTAATAAAGTTGTAAATATTTTGGATACCAGAAATATATATATATACATATATATATTGTGCATGTGTGTATATATATATATATATATATGCATGTACGTATAATTGAGAGCGAATGATTTATAATTAGTATATTACTGATCAAAATTATAATACTATCGAGAAATGAATTAAGAAAAAAAGATTTTGCCATTTTGAAAGAAAATAATTCCAAGATAATTTAACGTATTGCAAATCAGGATATAATATGAACAAGCAGTACGAAAATATTTCTGAATGGACGGCTTACTAATCAAATATTAACCAACCAACGGTACATTTTGCAAAACATCTGAATGTTACAGTGTTCTAAATGTTTTATACAGACAACTTTCACCCGCCTACTGTATAATTCTGAAAAATCCAAAGTCTCTCTTTATGGCAGCGTCATGTTATGCAAAGAGAGTTTATAAATGCTGAGTGGATATAATATACTCACAAAGGCTGCCCCATATTAATCCGTTCACCTAGTCTACGAAAATAAATAAACGAAGACATAAAAGAAAAAACTACTTATGTATATGATGCACATTTTTTGAAAATAATTTATATGTATAAGTATATATATTGACACGCGTGACATTTCTCAAGCGAGTAAAATCGCATTATTTTTAGAACAAGTTTGTATTAAAAAAAGAAAAATGTCGATTGTTGCATAATATTACCTATAGAGATTCACCTTTGAGTTTAGCACAACTGTAGGAATCTTTTCATAAAATAGACTTTTATACGCAGAAATGTGTACATTTTGCGTATCATAATCTTCCAAATAGGCAAATTATGATATCTGCTCAAATCTTGATATGCCTTTCTGAACACAGGAATGGACTATGATAGATTAAATAATGGGGTAGCCACCTCGTATATTTATAAATATACATAATACATACTGTGCAGTATCATGTATATATATGTATATGTATATGTATATATGTGTATGTATATACATACATACATGTATATACATATATATATTCACTTTTTCATTCAGGCAATAACTTGGATTATATAGATAGTCCAATAAATTGACACATTAGCAAAGTAATATTTCACGAAAACACAAAAGTAAAAATAACAATAATTTTTTTAAATTAATTGCGTAGCATTTTCAGAAAATCAATTTTGAATATTGAGAGTAATGTGCGTTTATTACACTATATGAATTAGTTTTCTTGTACAGAACACCAATCAAAGAGAGATCTATATCTTAATTTTTTTATGAAATTATTTTACAGACTAGATCATGATTTAATCAATATTCTATATATATATATATATATATATGTAAACAGACATATATTTATATATTGTAATATTACACAGACAGTCATATAAAACATATTTTCTTTCTTCCATCGTTACAGTGAAATACGACGATGAAAGTAAATGCTTCTGTAGAAGAAAAACTTATCGTTTTGTACTGTTCTAATAATTCTATATCATGGAGATTTGACTGTAAAAAGAACTTTACCAAGATATATATATATATATATATATATATATATATATATATATATATGCATAGTAATAGAATATATATATTATATAATATATATGTATATAACATATACATATTGTATGTATATGTATATATATACATACATGTAACTAACGCCCATAATTTTGTTTTGTGTAAGTTGAATCTTTACATAATCCATGCCTTTGTTATTTGTTGATTGTAAAAAATGAGATGATAAGAGAGACAGAGAGATACAGAGAAGTAAGAAAAAGGAAAAAGGAATGTGTTATGTAAGTAAAAGGAGGAAAAATCTATTTGTGAATTATTTGACTTGTCAAATATTGTGTGTGTATGTATGTGTTTGTGTATATACATTTATATATATATATATATACACACACAGATATATACATATTATCATGTGCGGTATTCACCTAGTTGTATATTTTAATGCCCATATGAATATATATTATATATTGTATACAATGCATATGTGCATACACATGTATATTGGAAACTTATAGCTAATTGACTTATATATGTATATGTATGTATGTATATATATATACACACACCCAGTCCAGTCTTCACGATCCTGCTCAGTTTTACATAAATTTTTAATGTATTAGAATTAGGAAATCATTTACTAGCGAGTAAAATTATGCATAAATTTTATAAAATCATGTATATCTGTGTTGAAAGGGTTGCCGAAATTGATACTTTTGCGCCTTTTTATTTTTATCAAATTGTTTTAAAATGTGTAACGCGCTTACACTTGATCGTCAAATGTAGAAATTCGTATAAAAAAATAAAGAAAAATTTAATTTTTGTTAATAAGAATGTAAATCGTCAATTATGTTACAATTTAATAAAATGATATATGATGTAACATGTGTAAAAGCTACACTGGCTATCAAAATTTTATAGTCATCATTAGCACAATAATTTTGTGTAAAATTCTATAATAATTGACGATTTTACATATATAAAAAATAATACAACATGAATTTAAAATTTCATGTCATGGCGCGTCGACATTTTTGTAGCTTCAAAAAATTCTAGCCAATCAGAACGTTCGATTCATCATTCGATATATGCGATATTAGCCTTACATTTAATGTCTCTTTTCAACAGAGTCCTATCTATAATTCATTATTTCAAAGGTTGATGTTTTTCAAATCCTTTGGCTACTGCAGAATCAAAAATTATGTCAAGAAAAAAACATAATATATCATACATTAAACCGGACGAGCCGAAATTTTTACGAGAGTTAAAAGAACAAATCGGATATAAAGAAGGTCCCAATGTCGATACGAAAGTAAGATATTTAACAATATGCAACTTTGTTTATAACCTTTGTGTGTATGTTTGTAATACTTTGCATGTTTTACAATTTATTAATCTTGAAAAAGGACAGAGTTATATTATAATAAAAATATTTATATGTTTGGTTAAACTAGAGGGAAATACTACCAGAAATCTCTGACGATGAAAAGGAAGAGTTAGCCGAGGAGAAGCCTGTTGTTGTTGTATTGAACTCTGGTGATTTAACAGCGGAAGAAGCAGATGCCTTCCAAAAACAGAAAGAGAAAGGTACAAGTTGTTTTAAAATGCTTTAAAGTAGTTACTATAGTACAATTTATCACAGTTATGCATTAATTTGTAGAAGAAAAAAATGCTCCAGCTGATCTATCTAAGAAGATTATCTTTCGTAAGACTAAAGCAGCAGAAACTGAGTTGGATAAATCGGATACAGCTGCGACAGATAAACCTGTGAGGAAGAAAGCAAAAAAGGACAAGCAAAAGATTGTTTTATCCTTTGATGCTAATGATGATGACGATGATATTGGATAACATTCGATATGAATTAAATATCATAAATGTAAGTAAATTTTTTTGTAAATATAGTAAATTATTTAATACATATTTTATACATTAAGGTTATATATGAGAAACTAATCATAAGAGAAATGATTACTTTCGATTTGTGAGAGAATGAATTTATTGTCAAAACTTGGAGATGTGACTCTCCTTGAAGTTTACAAAGATGGCACAAATGTATATTACATCAAGAGCAAAGGCAATAAGTGAATTACTATTTTTTACAATAAATATGCGATGTGTCTGAAAGTTTAAAATGATATCCTTGACTAATAAAATAAGAAAAATTACATGGATGATAATTAAAGAAACCATAAGTTGATTATTAGGCATCTGCATCAGGAAGACCTAAGAAAATGCATTAAAATATATTATATTTTTTCATATTTTTCATATATTTATATAATTTTTTTAATTTTTAATATTTCATATAATTTTTCATATATTTATATATTACGTATTTATAGACAAATAGCTCACAATAAATTATATATATTTTACAAATTGATCAAAACTAAAACTATCATTAGAATCAAAATGTATACATTTATATAGTATATAATTTACAATATATACATATATACGTGTTGCAAATATAAAAATATCGATCGACATAAATTGCTGGTAAAGAAATAGGCGATTTTCGTCTCTTCTCTCCAAGTCCCGACTAATTTTCGTCAGGAGACATGTTGAATATCAATTAGAATAATTCGTAAAGGGCGGATGCCCGATATACGTTGCGGTCCTTGATCGCGTTCACCCCCCCATTCATCGCCATATTTCGATCGCGGATCGCCCTTATTTTTAGGGAAGCGTCATTCTCATTGGACACGCACGTGCGCTCAGTCACGTGACGCGCGCGCGACAAGCTGTTACTGGTCGTTCGCGCCGGCCCTTTAACAGACGGCGCGCGCGACGTCATTAAAGTACGTCGGTGCGTCACGTGATCGCCGTGTCCGCCATCTTGGCAGTCTCGTCGACGGTGGGTTAAGAGGAACGGATCGGTGACGTCGCGCGTCGCGTCGCGTCTCTCGAATAAAACGCGCGAGGTGTCACGCAAGAGCAGGTCCACGAGCTACCACGGGAGCATCGCCGAGACGAGTAGTATCCCCGGATGATCACTGGGAGGCCGTCTGCACCGTCGCCGGGAGATTCGCCAAACACGACACGGTCAGTGCGAGTTTAAATAAGCGCGGCAATCCGACGATCGTGCGTGTCGTATCGCCTCGTCGTCGACAACGGCGTCGACGTGCAACGATGATCCCCGTTGTCGTCCCCCATGCGGATGACGGGGATATGGGGTCGCCGCGGCAGCTGTTCCACGACACGTCGGTCGCCGAGAAATGGCGGGAGCTCCGACCAGTTCATGCCTATGTGTATATATATATATATATGTGTGTGTGTATATATATCATATTATCGCATCGAGTGAATTGATCTGTCAGATTTTTACGACAGCTTTTTTTCTCGCGGATTCTCGGCGACGATTCACCAGGTGCCCGCGCGTCTCCTCTCTCTCCTTTTCTTATCGCCTCCCTCCCTTTTTTCTCCTTCCCTCTCCCACTCTCTCGTCATCATCCCGCGTGAGATCTGCTCCTATGAACGAATAAATCTCGACGCAAGGCCGTATAAACGACGGACACACGCTTGCATCGATAAACAATGCCAGAAACCCAAAATGGAGGCTAGGTAGGGAGTTTTGATGATAAACAGTAGCGTCTGTGTTAGCGTCCGAGTCCCCCGGGTCGTTGAATTTATTTTTGCGTTAAATTTATTTCGACTTTTTTTTTTTTTTTTTTTTTTTTTTTTTTTTTTTTTTTTTTGTTACAATTGATTTTGACATGTAAAATATACACGTAAAGATAAGAACATTTTCTTATATAACTGTCTGAAACCTGTATATATACGTTCCTTATCTCTATATATTTTTCGGTAGATGATTCATCGCGATAAAATCTTTTAAAAATGTTTGTTAATTGTTTCTTTCTTTTTTATTTTAATGAGTAAGAGATTTATAAATAGAAGAATTGAAGAATTATTATTGATTTATTTATTAATATTATTTATTCACTAATTTATTTATTTGTTTACAACACAAACTAGATATACATTTATTTATTTTTATTGAATTGAAGAATTATTTATTTATAGATAGAAGAATTGAAGAAATCGAAATTTTAGACAACTGTAGCCTCGTAGAACCAGATATTCTTGCATCTTTATATGTACTATAATAGAATCAGGGCACTGACCTCGTTATTTATGCTTCTTTTTGTGTTAACATTACCATAGTCGAAGAAACGAGGCTTGAACAATTCGTAAATCCATAAAATCGATATTTTTTTCAGAAATAACTAGCTTCAATATAAACTTATCTATATCTTAATTGAAATTGACAATTTAATTGATAATTAAAGTTAATTACGGTCCAATCATCGCTAATTTAAAAAAATTCTCATTTTAAAGTGCTTTTTAAGCGTAAATTTTAAATGTAAATTCACTCTACGAAAAAAGAATTTTTCTTTTATTCTCTAAAATAGATTGTGTTTAAATACTTGCTAATTGAAACACGATGTCAAATTACACGAGATGCACAATAAATTTACCAATGTCTAATATATATTAATTATAATGCTCACAATTTTAGCACGCGGTCTCGTTAGTCAATTATCGACCGAATTTTACGAGAATTTTTTTTCTTTAATTGTCAGACTAAAAGCTCTACGTGCTGCAAATTCTAAACTTGTGTTTACCACGGTAAAAGTATAACGGGGAGATTGAATTACGCGTGTTAAACAGATATGGTGAAATCGTGAGAAACGCACACTTTGCCGTTTCCAACAGTTTGCTTCCTTCTCGGTTGCTTCTCGCCTTAAGGGATTAGAAACGCCATAAACGTTCTGCAATTCTTTATTTATTGCGTTTTTTTTATTTCCAAGGATTATCGTATTCGGTAAAAGGGGGAAAAATTAAATCGACCGACTTCCATTGTGCAATTAATTGCAGAAATTTGTTTCCGTAACGAAAATAGCGTCGCATTTATAATCAATTGTCACAATCGCATTGCGAAGGAAGGAAACAAAATGTTTTTATGCAAATGCAACTGCAATTATAAAACGAACGAAAGGTCAACTCTGAATAACAGCTTTAATTGATTTAACTATGATTAAAATTATAGGTTTTCGTGTAAGATTTTAGGTAAATCGATTATCTGGAAGATCCATTTTGGACAGTCGTATCTAAAACGAGCTTCAGAAATCAAAGAATTAGATTTTCAAATCATTTTAAGTTTTGGAAAATAATCATAATATAATAATATTAATATATTATTTATATTATATTATAATTATTTATATTATATAATTATTATAATATATTATAATCAATGTTTTTTGTTAATCTAAATAAAATTATATAAATAATCATTTAAAGTTTTGACGTTATCTTATCTTTATATAGATGATAAAAATATGATGATAAAAATAATTTTATTTTGAAACGTAACACATAAAAATACTTTAGTAGTAGAATTTAAGCAGTATAATCGATAAAAATCTACAAATAAAAATATGAATATATATGAATATATATATATATATATATATATATTTCTTTATTATAATTTACATTTTTTTTTATAACTGTGTTAACATAAGTAATTTTATAAGTATGCTGTCTTCTAAGCTGGGCAATAAGTAATTTTATAAATAATATTATCTGGAAATTATCTATATAGATGAGTCGCTAAATAATTTTATTTTTTATCTATAGACATAATTAAAACAAAATCGTCTTTATCTTATCTAAGAGATAAATGTACATATTTTATCTCCTCTCTTGATCTAACTAATTTTAAAATTATCTAAACAACATTGATTATATTATAATTTTCGTTATACATGCATATATATATTCTCTTTTTAAATATATATTTTTATTTAAATGTTTAACCGTTAAATTAAACTATACTTTCCAAAAAGTACAATATATAAAAAGTTTGAGAAGAAGCTCTTGAATATACATATATTACGGAGCTTATCTCATTCTTGCGCCGATCCTTTCAATTCTTCTCTTGATGCAATTTATTGACCTAGAAACTCTCTCATGCAACGCTAAAGTTTAGAAGATTTTATTACAGATATATACGAATATCCAAGAGAGCAATATCTCCTCTAATAAGTTTAGACTTACTTTGGAAACGTTGCGTTTTGCTTCGCGGAGAGATATTTAATGTTGCGCGATGACGTAAGCAAAGGCACAAAGTAAGCGATTCTCGATATACTTTCCTTAAATATACATATGTATTTTAAGAAAAATATATCGGGGGGAGGGCAGGATTGCAAATTATATATATTATTGGAGAATTATGGTTCCGTAGAGTGCGAGGTGTGTTTGATAGCGCATATATATTTCCGAGAGCGTTCTCCCGTTATGACAGAGAGAGAAAGAGAGAAAAAAGGCTATTTAGCATACGGGGATTCGCTCTTACTTAACGGCTTTATTATTACTTTTATTATACGGCATTGATTTTGCGTGTAAACTTGGCAACGCTGTGTATACCGTCGGCGCACAGTAACGATTTCAACAGTTAAAAGCGTCATGCAGAGAAGACGAGAACCCCGAAATTGATTTCAAACGAATATGCGCTCGCCCTCACATTTATACAGAGCGTTTCGAAAACTGTCAGAGATCTTAAAGGCCTATTCTAGGGCTCAAAAAAAAGAAAAGAAGTCCTATAAACATGGGTCCAAAAATGAAAATTAGCATCTTCCTCATCCCACATCAAAATCGGATCAAACTGTCAAAATCGCGTGAAAATGAAGTATTCACTAGAAATTATTAGGCTGTCAAAATTTCAACTGTATAATGAATTTTTTTATTTTTCTTCTCCCAATTTTAGAGGGCATAATTAGGAAAAGGATTTTTTTTTCTTATTTTGAGCCCTAAAATATGCCCTTCAAATCTCTGACGTAGTTTTAGAAACACCTGGTATATGCATTCACAAACACGACCTCGCCGCCAACCGTCAAACAAATCGGAAATAAAAAAGGAAACGTGGGGCACCGCACACGAGATCTTCCGGAAAAAGCACTCGTTCTTCCGGAACTTCGAGAATTAATCGGATATTACGAAAGTTAATGGCTGATGTATATTTAATTAGTTATTAATCGATCATTTTTTTATTCTCGTTCTCTCCTATAATTAGAAACTTGTGGTAATCTAATCCGTTTTAATTAGCAATGAAAAAAAAAAAAAAGAATTGAGAACGTTTAAGGATCGAAGGACGTATAGAATTTCCTATTGTTTAGAAATTGATCTTCTTGTTGGATATTCAAAGAGATGACGTCATTGAAATATCAAATTTTATTATTTAATTTGCCCTTTATACGATAATATATATATATATATATATATATATATATATATATATATATATATTTATTTTATATGGAAATATTTACATATATACATATTTATTATCTACATATTTATCTTATATGCATTTTTAATTTCAATTTAAATTAATTTAAACCACAGGGAAGCGATTAATATACAAAAATCCTGCAAACTCTGACGTCAGCAGATATATTTCGATATCTCTCGTGCCTCTCCTTTCTATTAATGTTCCTTGAAATATATATATATATATATATATGTGTGTGTGTGTGTGTGTGTATAATATTATATATTATATATATATATATATATATATATATATATATATATATATATATTTCAAGAGATACTACTTTTTATCTCCTCCCTCATTCCTTATTAAAACAACAAAAAAAAAAGATAAAATAGCTTAGGATCTAAAGTCTTATATCCATTGACATATAAACGTAAAGTACTATAAATCGCGTCTAATGCGGATCCATCCTACATTGCATTCGCTTAGATCCGGCGCGCGATTGGTCGACGTGATTTTTCCATTCCACACACCCGTTACATATCACCCGTATTATGCGGATAGGCCTTTATACCCTACTAGACGATCCTGGGGCTGCGAGGGCACGAGTTTTTTTTTTCTCTCCACGCTCTCTTTCTCTCTTTCTCTCGCTTCCCGTTGCGACTGCCCTCTAGTGTCCCGATCATCATGAGATGAATGTGTTCACTCTATTTACAGGTTTTCCGAATAAATCGTGCGTAATCGCGCTGCTCTCCCCTCGCGCTAATTTGTGAACGAGTTGAGCGACACCGGATCCTGAAGAGAGAGAGAGAGAAAGAGTACTTGGATAAAATAACCGGACAGCGTCGTCGTCGTCGTCATCGCCGATGATGATGATGATGATGATGATAATGATGATGATGCGTCGTCCAACGCTCGCCTAGACAACCCCGTTGTCGCTCAGGTCGTCGTCGACGTCGTCTTCTCCTCGTTTCTACGTGAGTATACACACATCATCCCTGGGATTTTTTCTCACCCCGGGAAACGGAGCCGTCGACGGAGATCGAGCGAATTAATTACATTTCAAAAGGGGTCCTGGAAATTAACCTCAATCTCTCTGATGTCGAAAAGGACCGCATCCTCGGGGTGATACAAGGATCCCTCCTCGTATAGATTATATGTAATGCATTTTTTGATATGGATGCATTTTTGGATATCATTTTTTTTACGACCGCTCTCGGGGATGAGTGTCTTGGTGCGTACGTGTGACCGCGACCTAAGTGGCGCGCGATCGCGTCGTCGTGGACGAGCTTTTACATTCTGTGTGTGTGTGTGTCTCTCTCTCTCTCCCCCCTCTCTTTCTCTCCCCCTTCCCCCGTCTTCTACCCGCGCTCCTGCGCTCTCGAGCGCGCGTCGTCGCGTCCTCGGCAGTAGTGCATCGCGGAACCCGAGAGAGTGGGTCTTCTTCCTGACGAAGGGTATCTTCCGCGAGTTCATCGAGCCCTCGAGTGAGTGAGTGAGAGGAGACCACCCTCTCGCGAGAGGGGTTGAAGCGGCGCCAGGACGAAAGGTCCTTCCCGCAAACCCCAGCTTGGGAGTCGCCTCGAGTTTTTCGCGTCGCGTGCATCTTCTGCATACTCTGCGAGAGGGAGAGACCCGGTGGGAGTGCAGGGGGAGGGAGAAGGATAAAAAAAGTGCAGAAGTGCAGAAGAGCGCGCGCAAAGACGTTACGGTATCTCGCTTACTACGATCCTTCGCGATTCTTCAGGGTCCTCGTATACCAGGTTAGTGTCCAAGGGTCCTTAACTTAGCGCGGGAGAGTCGAGAGAGAGAAAGAAAGAAAGAAAGGTGGACGAGAAAGTGACGATCCTTCCTTCTTTCTTCTCCGCGAGTGGGTCGGCGTGGGCCCGGGAGTCGACCTGTCAAACTTGACGTTAAACCTCCAGGAAGCGCGGAGACTCACGCGACCGCGTGTTTTATAACCTTTAAAGTCTTCGGAGCGTCGCCTTCTCTCTTCTTCACTCCCAGATTCTTCTCTCCCGGCATCCTCCGCTTCCTCTTTCTGGACGACGCCGGGGTACGTCGCGAAAGGAACTCGTGAACGTCACGTTCGTGGACGACGACGTACCCTCGGGCGACATATATATATAATATATATATATATATATATATATATATGTATAATTAACTTTCTGGATCATTAAAAAATCAGTATCCTTGGACTTTTGTAAATGACAGATCGCCTTCCCGTCATTAATCATTAATATATTTTCATCATCATCGTCATCATCATCATCATCGTCATCATCATCATCATCATCATCATCGTCATCGGGTGCAGCATGTTGGACGCCTCGTTAAAAAGCTCAGCGCGCGCGCAGCCGACTGCGTTCACACACACACACACACACACACACACACACACACACACACACACACACACACACACACACACATTATACCCCGTGAGGTCTTGTTCCGAGTGTAGGAGGTAAGAGAGAAAAGAGAGAGAGAGAGAGGGAGAAAGAGACGGCAAGACACGGCGTGCACGGAGAGTCGAGGCCCACGACTGACTGACACTCGCTTAAGCTAGCGAAGCGCAGGTGACTGACTGACTGGGAGACGACGCTAACTTCAGGAGGCTCTCGGATACCCAGCCGAGAGGTTTAGTTTGCGCGTCCGTCCGTCCGTCTGTCTGTCTGTCTGTGTGTCTGTCTATCCGTCCGTCTGTCTGTCTGTCTGTCTGTCTTTCTTTCTCTGTCTGTCCGTCTGTTCGGTCTGTCCGTCCGTACATCCGGACATTTGCTCGTCAGTTTGTTCGCGAGTGCGGAGGAGAATTCGAGTGCTAGACGGGACGTTCCTGGGACGACGACGTCGTCGTCGTCATCGGCGTCGTGCTCGTCGTCATCGTCGGCGTCACCGTCATCGTCGCGTTCATTCTAAGGCCTCTCTCTCTTTCTCTTTCCCCTACCTCTCTCTCTCTCTCTCTCTTCTAGCTTCGGAGACGGCTGGTCGGAAGTTTGTTGGTTATGGGAGCGAGAGCGGACGCAAGTGCGGAATTCGCAGCGCCATTTTGAAAAATTCGGCCCCGCTAAAAATTCCTCCCTCCCGCACCCCCGCCCGCCTACCTGCCGCGAGGAGGCGGAGCGCCTCCCTCGTCTCATCTTCGTGCCTCGATCCGAGAGAGATTGTCATCAGCGTGTGATATCGTTAATTGTTTAGATCGACTGTGCGGCGGAAACGCGGTGGACTCATGGAAGGCACGTTGGAGGAGCCCGGTATTAAGGACTCTTCGCGGAGCAGTCCCGACAGGCACCTGAAAGGTGAGCATCATCTCTCCTTCGCGGCTCTTGCACTCTTGGCGAAACTCGTACTTTCGAATCTCTCGCAAAATCTCCCTGAGATTTATAGACTTTTTCTGTCATTGGAGTTCTCTCTAATTTTTTTTTTTTTTTTTTTTTTTTTTTTTATGTAAGAGATACTCTGAATCTAATTAATCTTTTATACATTAGGATGTTCATCAACTGGTTAATTGTGGGGTAGTGATTTTAGTTGTATATTTATTTTGAATTTTAGTTTTAACACTCTCTTTAATTATAATTTATACATTAATACTAGTATATTTTGTCATCGTTAAAAGGAAGAGTTATTTATATAGTAAATAATGTGTATATATTAAATATTTTATGATTACTTGCAGATATGATTATTCCAAATGGTGTCAACGGGAACTATAGTGCTGACAACGAAGAGTACATGGATATCAGTGACAGCGCAAGCCAGAATATGTCAAAAGAATTTATCACAGAAGATGAAGAGGGTGATGAAGAAGAGGATGGAGATGATGAAGAGGATGATGAGGATGGTCAGGATGAAGAGGAAGCAGTCGAGAATCAAGATGGAAAAAATGAAGATAGTGAGGAAAATGAAGCGCTAGGTAATAATAGTAAGGAGGGTGAAACATTTGATTCGAGAAATGATTTTAAAGTATCCGATGGTGTCAGTGAGACGAACAATTCTAGTGTAGTGTCTAAAACTGAATCCGAGTGTAAAAACGCATGTGAAGCTATGGAAGTAGACGAACAGAGTAACAATTCTGATGTCGAGTGTCTTGACGAAAGCATTACGGAAATACAATTGGATAATGACGATGTGTTCATCTCGAAAAAAACTGTCAGAAAGCAAGACCATGATATGTCATCAAATTGTAGCTGTGACAGTAGTGAACTTGCTGACAGCAGCATGGAGAAGTCGGATGTCAAGATGTGCGAGGAGAATGGAAGTTGTGGTAGTCCAGATATCGAAGAGATAACAGATAGCGCAAAGAATAATGGTCATAATGCTTCAGATCTACGCGCTCTCAAAGATCCCTCGAAACAAAGAAAACCACGAAAACAAATAGATCTTAGTAGTATTACGCCAAGAAGAAGTTCGCGCAATATTAAACGTACAAGCTACATAGAGAAAGAAATAGAAGAAGAAGTAGAAGACGACGATGGATCTGACATAGAAGAGATTAAGCCTGAAGATCCGTTAGCTTGTATCGACAGCAAGGACAAGGAGAATTCCAAACTAAAGTCACCACTGAAGAACAGTAAAACTACCATCGTCGTTAATGACACTAAGCGTCTGGTGGAGATTGCCGCTGGTAGTAAATCTGTCAAGGGTGGAAAGAAGGAACCTACATTAGTCATAATAGATACAAATTCGATTCTTTCAGGGCGCGGTGGAATCCCTGTAAGTAACAGCAAGCCTCATTCTATCTCCAATTCTAGCTCGTTTTCGGTTGTCCCCGTAGGCGGTATGACAACGCAGACGATGTATTCCAATATGAGGACGACCATCACGCCGGTACCAATGACTTCGAAGACGGCACAACTAAGTCCGAAAGCTAGTAGCATGACCACAGTTACGCCGACAGTACCACCGATTTTACCAACCCTGACCGATGACATGTTCGTGGTTGAAGCACCATCTTTCATAGTACCTTACGTATACGAGAAACCACCTCTAAGACCGTTAAAAGAATTTGTTTCCAAATTGGAAAAGAGCATTGAGGAGAGAGAGAAGGAGTTGAAGAAACTCATTGATGAAATTAAGGATAACGAAGAAAATAAGGAGGATTCCTTGGATATTCTTAAGAAGGGCAATGAAAAGTCTGACGAGAGTGAAAGCGAGGGACGAAGCAAGAAAGAGGGCGACGACAGAGGAAGTGATAATTCAATAGACTTGACCGAGCATGGATTTAGTAGTGTAGGTGACAGACAGAGCGAACTAAGGCAAGATGACAAGAATAAAATACTAACATACTTCGATTTACCGCTGGGCAAGTTTTTCATGCAGATCGGAATGAATCTTGTACAAGAGTTTGTGCAAACTGATCTCTTACGGACTCAAAAGCGTAAGCAAGGCAAGGGTAGCACATCGGCCGAGACTCAATTAGCTATAAATTCGCTCATCAAGAATCTAGAGTTTAGTAAAGAGAATAACGAACCATTCCATTTAGAGCTGAAGAAATGCGAGTTCTGTAGTTTTAAAACGGAATCGATATTAGTCATGCAGCATCATCTAGAGACTCCGCATATGCGCAACTACGTTTACAAGTGTAACTTCTGTCCGATGGAGGTACGCAGTCCCCACGATATCCTATATCACATGGAGGCGGAGCACAATACTCGCGGCAGACTGGAGCGCGGCCCGGCTTTCCACCAGTGTCCGAATTGTCCGTTCGAGGACAATCAGAAGGGCAAACTGACGCGGCACATTCTTGCCTGTTCGAAAAAATTCCGCCCGGAAAGAAACTTGGAATCTGCTGCGGATTGGGAACCACCGGCCAAGATACCGAGACTAAATCGCGCGCGACCGGTCGGACCGGCTAATCCGAGCGCCCTCGCCGCGATGGCGATGAGCGCCAAGGGTCCGCAACCGCTCTTACCAAAATTACTACCGGCGCCGATCACGGGTCGTGGAAGAGGCCGACCGCCGATGCAGCCGAGATATTCCGATCTGAAAACGTTGCGACCGGGTACTACTACAATGCGACAAGGTACATTTTTACAAACCTAACAATATGAAAAAATGTATTTCTTACACTGAACATTTTTAGAATCATGTAATACATATATTACAGATTATTATACATTATATATATTTTTCTCATTATATTATATTTAATATATTATAATATATAGATATTATATTGATGAAATCGCGTTTCAGACAATGTCGCAGGAATGATGTATCGTCCCACATCTTCCGGTTTATTGGTACCTACGTCATACCAGTTTGGTAGTAATCAAATATTCCAGGTAAAAACATTTATTCTTTATATTTTATATTTCTCGCTATGCATACGCAGACACTAACAATTAAACTTGGCGACGAATTTATAAAGTGAAATTCGATTGGCCAGAATTGAAGCGGAAAGAGAAAATTGTAAATTTGTTCTTCGTATAAAATCGAAGAGAGAGAGTATGTTGTAAGAAGTGAGCGAAACGAGTTTTTAATTAAAAATATTCATGTCGCCGTCTGTTTCCCATTATTATTTATTTTTAGAAGGAGCTTGGCGCATAGTAAATATAATTTATCGTAAATTGACGTATTTATATATAATTTTTGTGATTAAAATATGTGCTTGAACGGATGTTGAAAATCGTGACAAATGTCCCTTCTTAATGCTCTTAAATTTAAATTTCAATATATGTTTAAGAAAGCCACAATTCACATATATGTTGCATAAAAGTCAAAGTATTTTTTCATATAAAATTATATCTATATGCACACTACAAGGTTACACTATAATACTATCTGTTGAAATTTCTAAAAAATTTCTTTAACAGCGCACACATATCGTTTTATTTTATTGCGCATTCATATCTTATGTAACAATTTTTAACAAAAACAGAATAGTATAAACTACATTAAAGTATATTTATAATACTGTTGTATAAATTAAAATCGAAGCAAGGGTGGAAAAGCTTTCAAATATATTTAATATTTGATATATGCACTAAAATATAAATATTAACTTATAAGAACTAATTTTTTATCAATAAACAGTTATTTTTAATTATTTTGATATAGAAGAAATTATTATCAATTTATTATTTGCGAGATATTATATGACAAACACTCAAACTTGTATGAAACATCCCTTACATCTTTGCAAGAAGACAAGATTATATGTTAACTTTTGAGTAAAATTTATATAGTGTCGTTTTGTTTGTCATATTTAAATTATTTTTTACATAATAAAAATGTATTAATGTTTTGCAATGTAGTGCATTTTCCGAATTTTTTGTAATACTAAAAATGTGCGTACACACTCAAACTGTCACACTTTAAATACACTCGAGAGGCTCTTAAGAACTAGTAAAAAAGATATATGGGTGGTGGCAGGTGGTGGGTGGTTCTGGGACTGTCATGTCGGCTGTCTCGGGAGTGAGTAGCAGTAGCGGCGGCAGTTCCGGTCAACCCACACCAATTGCACTTGTACCCAACGTAATCGACTCTCTGTCTAGGTTGTCCTCATCACAGGTAAATAAATATTGGAAAGTAACCGGGGAGAGAGTGTAACTGATTTCGTGATAAATGTGAGATCGCATGAATGATATGTTTTGCAGGGGTGCAAAAGAAAGGCTTTTTCATAACACTGTTCAAGTCTCTGATTGTTAAGTGAATTTATAGTAGCTTAGAAGTCTTAACACTCACTTAATGTACATGACAACATATTTTTCTTCACATATTTGTCATATTATTCCTTTGGATCAATGTTATATACTATCTCTCTGCATAATTACTGTAGTAATATTCAAAAGCTAAATGTTTATGTATATTCTCAAAATATTTTACCCTTTTATTCGTGTGGCATAACAGCATAAAAGATATTTATTTTAATCTTTAAAGAAATAATAAATTGTTATATAGTCGTAAAAAATTAATAAGATTGAGAAACAACTTTTAAAAATAAAATTATGATTTAATTGTAAAATTCGATAAAAGAATACACACACATACACATTATATGAAGATAAGAGTAATCTGAAAAATGACGTAAAATTTTTCAGGTGGATATTACTAATGAAATATACATATATGATTTATGAGAGTAACGTTACATCGATGAGTTTGTATATCCTAAATAACACAAGTACTTTATATTTTTCAGAACACAACAACCAGCCCGAAAAACCCTACAGCAAAGCTGTTAAGTCAGCCGAGTATATCTATTACTCCATTACCACGTACGACATCTCAAACCTCCATTCCAGGATCAGGAACTTCTTCAAAATCTGGAGGGAAAAATACATTTGTTATATGTGAAATTTGTGATGGATATATTAAGGCAAGTGTAATAAATCTACATACTTTTATTTCATATTTTAATCAGAGCTACATTCAAAAGTTGATGTTTTATTTTACTTTTTTAAAGAAGAAATACGAATATTTTATTAAAATACTTTTTTATAATTATTGAATAGAATATATTCCAATTTAATCTAAATTGTTATAAATTGAGTTTATAGAGTTTATATTTCAAATTCGTAATAATAATTTAAAAAATATATTTCTGACTGTATTTTATATATGTATATATGTATATGTATATATTTATTTATTTATTTATTTATTACATATATATTACTATATATTACATAACTATTATATTACTGACAAAATTTAATATAATGGATGATAAAATTATAATGCTTATTAGCAAATATAAAACCATTATGAATACATTAGCATATATTTTCAAAATAGTTTTCATTACATTTTATCATTTATTTTAGGATCTAGAACAATTACGAAATCACATGCAATGGATCCACAAAGTAAAAATACATCCAAAGATGATTTATAATAGACCTCCATTAAACTGCCAGAAATGCCAATTCCGATTTTTCACAGATCAGGTAAAATTTTGATATGATTAATTGATGTACATATTAATGTGTTTAATTAATAAACATGAGAAATTCTTAAAAATAATTAATTATAATTAAAATATGAAACATTATTATTTTTTTGCACATATAGAAAAATACATATCGACATTTTTTGTCATATTTTGTTTACATTTTACAATTTTAATAAAATATACATGTTAGATGAAATTTGATCGCGTTGCCCTTATTCTAACAAAGTCTATTAACGAAAATAATTGCATGGTAATTAAATGTTTTAATAGGGCTTGGAAAGACACTTATTGGGATCTCACGGGCTGGTCACATCCAGCATGCAAGAAGCGGCAAATAAAGGAAAAGATGCTGGTCGTTGTCCGGCTTGTGGCAGAGTAAGTCTATCTTTTTTTTTTCCAAATAAAATTACTTATTTTTGAGAGAAAGCGAAAAACATAAACAAAGACACAAACGATGAACCAGTAGTTGAGAATTATGCATATTTCGCAGGTATATCAATGGAAATTATTAAATCATGTTGCTCGTGATCACGGGATGACATTAAAGCCGGCACATCTATCGTATAAGTGTACAGTTTGCACTGCCACATTCGGAATGTACAAGCAATTCGAGAATCACGTGTACTCGGCGCATAGTGTCGTGGCGAAGAGAGTGATGGATAAGAAGAATGCGCCAGCATCTCCATCGTCTAGATCGAACGACTCGCTTCTAAAACCATTGAAGATCAACGACGAGATTACGATTATCCCACAACCAGCGAAACCTACAACTAGATCCGGTGCAACTCAAGGCAGGGGAAAATAGCAATGATGAGCTTGAGTGATACTTGTGTCTTGTCCGATCGAATTTCGCATAACTCTTTGTGGTACTCCATACCAATCACTGACAAATGTACAGTGATTAACGTGCCGTGTACATGTGTATACTATTCTTAAGATGCGAATTTTAAAAACATCTAAACGGGAAAAACATAAGGAAAGGAAACAAAAAAAAAAGAAAGAAAAAGGAAAGAATACACGACTCTTTTATGACGACAGAAATCTAGTTGATTGCATAACAATATTCCATCAATGATTACACCGATATATTTATTTAAGAATTTTTATTGTTGTTATCGGACCTACATAAAATAGACTGTAAAAAACATTAAAGGGTGGCCTTCAGTCTGACTCCTTGGTTAACTCCTAGAGCTGCATACTCCCGACCTATAAACGCCTATGTGTAACACGGACTCATTCGCGCGCGAATATAGAGTATATCTGCATTCGATACGTTGCAATGCGTGCGGATTACTCTCTTACATAGCGAATTCTCTATAATGTAAATTCTTTTTCTAAGATAAATATATATTCGAATTTATTCTATTTTGTTATTGACTCTAATATGATTACTCGCGGGACAATGAAGCTGTCCTCAATCTCCGGTTTGATAAGACATCATGTTTGCGGAACGTTTTCCGAATGATATACGATGCGATAAATTATATTAATTGACCAGAGTGCCCTCGACTGTCACGCGAATCTATAGTACACAGGTACTAACGACAAGTGTATACTACCACATACGGTTCTTTAAATCGTATAGATACTGTATTCTCATTTCGCCATCATACGTTTTTTAATTAACAGTTAGTGAAATTATCGTCATTATCTTTATTTATGATATTTCATAACTGTGTGTATGGAATAATTTATGGTGTATAACACGAGAAACAATATTTCTTTTTTTAAAATTGAAATTTGTGTAAATTGTATATCTTATATATTACTATAAGTTTGACCTTTCCTTCCCCGCCTTTAGTCACGTATATCGTAATAAAACAGAGAAATATTCGGTTTTATTTTTGCGCTCTTATAAGAACAAACAAAAATGTACATTAACATAGGATATAATATAAAGAAATATATCAATAAAATAGGCTGGCACACAAAACACACACTCGTGTATACATTTTTTCTGATAAAACGATAAACGTGAATATAAAACGGAACATTGATCCTGTTAGCACACAATGCGACGCATACATCATTTATATATGTATATATATAATATAAAACGTTCGCAAAAACAACGTATTATATATATAAATATGTAAAATTATAATAGTATAGAGCAATAGTGTAATACAAGAAGAGACTATTCATTTCATTTTCTTCTTGTATACACTCTCCGGAACGATTATAGGATTATCATCAATATGTAGATAGTCGTTAAAGAAAATTAACGCGGATTTAATTTAGTAATTTCAATTTGTCCCGATAATTTTTGTACGTTATTGTAGGATATAATTTTAGAGGGAAAAAACCGTAATCAATGAAAAAAAAAGAAAGATGGTGCGTTTTTGCACTGTATGGCTGTATTATTTAATTCTGCTACCTTGCCGAACGCTTATGGCAAGCCATGTTGGTAAAACTAAGAAACAGACATAATTACAGAAATATATAGTTTATTGTAATAATTTGTACAATATTATATGATTACAAAAATAAAGTGTACCAACATTGAACTAAAATTCAATATGTGCAATATGAGCTATGCTTTGAAACTTACTATTATTCATAAAAACCGCAACAAAGTTTGTGATCTAAGTAAGTAAGAAAGCACAGAGTCCCATATATTTCAAAACTTACATTGTCCGCTCCATTAGAAAGTATATTAAAAAAAATTATGATTATAATTATATAATGCATCTGTAATTATACGAGAGTATTCTAGGAATATATCTCACTTTCTCTTCTTCTTTATTAAATATCCAAAATATATAACTCTTAAAATTTTAATATATTTTAAATAAAGTAAAATAAAAGTGCTGAAACAACTACCTATTTATCCCAAAAAATTTAGAATGAAAAAGCATACTAAAAATAAGAAATAAAACAAGATTAAATTACTAGAAAGAATACCTTGTATATAATTGATAGGTATTTCATGTATGTAAGAAAATTATAATATAAACAGATTTGCAAATTACATTAATTGTGACAAATTTGTTTTATTTATAGATATTTTAGATCTCATTTATTTGATATACATTATTTAAAAATTCTTAAATATTGTGTATAATTCTTTTAATGAATAATTCATATACAATTTATATAAGGAATTCGAAATTTGTTTTATATATAATTATTAAAATATTTTACCATGTATTTAATAATTATCATTAAACATATTTTATGTAATGTGCTGTAAAAGCTCCTGCTATTTAATTTATTTATGTAGTTTGGAAAAATGACTACACACATATACAGTTGTATTTTTCATTTTGTTTTATGTAAATGTACATTTTAATCGATAAATTTAATATTCAAAATGGAAATCAAAGTAAGACTGATCAAAGTTATTAATGCGGATATATCCATCTTCTCCACCTGTGGAATAACTACGACCATTGGGATGAAAAGCGAGAGAATTAATGGGTCCAAAGTGCCCTTTCAAACGTGCAAATTCTTCTTCAAACACTAAATGAAAGAATCGCGAATCAAATTTGCCTTGTCGTGCGGACGTTGTAGTAACATCCATAGCGTCTTGACCACCACCAAGGACCACCTGTAGAAAAATATTTAACATATTGTAATGTTCGCAAGAAATTTATTTTTCCTAATTGCAATTATACTAATTTCTACTTTATGTTCTCCAAAAAAATTCCAAGATAGTACATAATAATAGAAATACAAATCTCTTACATGATCGAAAATTGGCGATATTGTGGCCGAATTTACTGGTCTCTCTGTCTTATATGTCTTCAATAACACCAAGGATTCACTGTCAAAAAGTTTAGCCGTGTGATCTTTAGATGCTGTTACAAACATGGTACCATCTTTATTGCATTGCATATCATTTATCTGTGATTTGTGACCTTTGACACTGGACAACTTCTTCCCTGTCTGTAAGTGTCATAAACAGTATAGCAAACTATCGAGTATTTCCATGATCGTTATCACTATAACATATAAAGACACTTGCCCTGACATCCCAGAGCTTAATCTCGCCATCCTCGTGACCTGTAATAATAGTCTCGTCCAGGGCACCCCATAATATAGCAGATATTCTAGGACCATTGACGGCGATCCTAGAGATCGCATCTTCCTGTGATAATGTAGAATCAACATTCCGCACATCCATAATAAACATCTCACACTGATGACCTAAGGCTTTATCAGTAGAGAATACTGCAAGGTTTGCTGAATAACTGAAACCGCAGGCTCTTACAGAACTGTTTGTGCTCAACTGACCTATCTCCTTGCCTAAATAACAATTACACAAAATTATATACACATTTATATATACAATTATATACACATTTATATATACATTGCATATGCAAGCGAAATGTATCGTGTCCATTTTTGTATACAAACCAGTTTGACAATCCCAAACTCTCAGGGTATTATCACCACTGCCAGATAATAATCGCGTGGTGTCCCAGTTGACATCAATGCACCATACGGAACCGTTGTGTCCATTGAAAGTCCCAAGACGTTCTCCATTCAAAGCGTACCAGACGTTAGGCTGTTTATCCTTGCTGGCGGAGAACAACAAATCTCCCTCTCTATTGTATTTTATTTTCGTGATAGCACGCTCGTGCCCGTGCAACATCAAGGGTTTCTGCAGCAAACAATTCCCTTTACTCATATACATCAGTACATACATAGGAAAAAGATTGACAACTGTAACTTTGATATATATTGTAGTGTTTTGTGCCTTTATTAAATATAAAATTGTTTGACACTTCCTCTATTCTTTTTGAAAATACTAAATTATCTTGTTAATTTCCCTAAGAAAGGTCCAGGTAATATGACAAATGTATCTATCTATAATTGAGGTTATATTGGCACATGTTTTATTAGCCTCAATACAACACAGATTTCATTAAAAAATCAATAATAAATATATATTAATGTAAGATTAAAGCGAACTAACCATTTCGTGGCGTTTTGCTCGATTCCACTTTTGATTTCACTCGATTCTTTATTATCTTACGACACAATTTCGCGAGAATCCATTCACCGAGGAAGATCGCGGTTGAGAAAGATGTGAGGTTATGTTCGAGCGACAAAACATGGCTGCATTCTCGATTGGTCATCGAATAGAAAATATCTAGAACCTATGTCGGCGATTCGCTCTAGGAAAAATATCCTGCGTTCTGATTGGACGATAGGAAACTCGGAATTTATAGAGATTGTTTAATTAAAGGATAAATAAATAATAAATAAATAATAAATATAAACAAATAAATAATATATAAATGATTAATAATAATCTAAATAAATAATAAATAAATAAATAATAAATAAATAAATAATAAATAAATAATTAATAAATAATAAATAATATATAAATAAATAATAATAATATATAAATAAATAATAATAATATAAATAAATAATAAATATTTAATTAAAATTCTTTGATTAAAGGGACTTTAATAATTAAGTACGATGTGTTCCATCTAGATATTCGTTGCTTGTGGTTTAAAGATATTCTGTGAATACATAAACACATGCGTGCACAAATGTGCATGTGTACGATTTGATTTGTAGAATAAAGAGCTGGTTGAACTCGAAGCGAAGAAAAATTATTTTAAAGCAAACATTTGCGTATCCACAAAACGTATCGCGATGTGACAAATTCAGGAGGTAAAGAATCAGAATTTTTTGATTATAATTCGCTCACGTATTTTTTTCCACACGTGCTTTCATAAAATGTTTTGTATATACAGACACGATGTGTGTGTATAGAAATTCTATATGCGTCTCAATCGCGCCAATTAATTATTCTCGCTTTATGTCAAACTTTCTCGAAATATCATGAATATGTGAGATTAAATATGGGATTTTTTTCAGATTTTTTTATTGAATTCTAAAACTCACTAATCTGCGTAAGATGGATGAATAGCAGCATTGCAAGATGTCTCATATTGAATCATGTAAAGTTCGGCAGCAACATGAAGTAGAAGTTTTGAAGGTATTAAAATATATTTGTAAAAGTATCTAAGGCAAATTTATGCTTTTAACAACCTGCATTGTATTTTTTTTTTTTTTTTTAATGACTATGTCGTTTATAACAGTCCATTTTTGGTGATGAATTATGTGATTTGAGGAAGAATAAGAATAAAAAGAAATGGCAACCTCTGGATATTGTTGTTACCTTGACACCGCAGAAAGGTATGTCTGGACCAGTAGAAGTCTATGCACAAGTAGATTTACACATTATATGCAGCGACAAATATCCTGATGAGTAAGTTTTATATATCGATATACCTTCCAAATAATAACAATTTATTTTTAAGTAAAAGTTTACATTCTGTCATTTATATATAATTTATTATGTTATTATAGAGTACCAACTATTCAATTACAAGGTAGCAAAGGTTTGTCTCATCAACAAGTGGCGGTTTTATCATCCGAGCTTGAAGACTTGGCAGAAAAAATAAAGGGCGAAGTTATGATTTTTGAACTTAGTCAACATGTTCAAAAATACTTGCATGAACATAATAAACCAGGTTACAGTAGTTTTTATGAAGAAATGGTAGAAAAAAAACGAGAAAGAATCGAGTATGAGATGCAGGAAAAACAAATGAAAGAAGACAAAGAAAGACAGGTTCGAATTTATATTTCTGTTTATATACACATGCACATATATATTAATTTTATTTATTTTATTACTAGATATTGCAAAACGCCATACAGAAACGTCAAGAGGCTTTGAAAGCTGAAAAACGTGATAGGAAAGAAACAATTCGGCTAGCCACAGACTCTGATACTGCTTTCAGATCAATACCATCATCTCCGCACGAAAGAGGGACAAGTCGTTTCAGACGCAGATGTGTTAGCACGTCAGAAAGTTCTGAAGGATCCCTATGCGAGCATAGGGGTACCAAGTTCATGCATTTTGATAGTAATAAAGGCGAGAGGCAAGTACATCGAGGCAAATGCTTGGGTCACAGTGCAAAAGGTTCCGTGGTATACGCCGGTGTAGATGAAACCACTGGAGAATTATTAGCCATCACAGAATGGACATTAAAATGCGCAGTGTCGAACGAATGTCACCCTGCTCAAGAAGCTATCGATATACATTATGCTATGAAACAAATCGCCAGCTTGGAACAAGAGCTCAATCATTTGTACAAACTGCACCACCCGAACCTCGTACATTATTTAAATATGAAATATCTACAAAACAACAACAATATCGTAATATATATATTACAAGAATTTGTGGTATGTAAAAATATTTTATTTTAGAATAGTGTGCATGTGTATAAAAAAATATATACAGGGTATCCCATAGAGGAAATTGCTGAAACTAATCCGCTCTTTTTTTTTTTTTAATGCATGCAGTTATATGTGGATATAAATAAAATGTTTTTATATCAGTTTATTGATAAAAAATAATGAAAAAAGTGCTATTTTCTATGGGATACCCTGTTATAAAAACTAAGAATATAGTTGTCTCAATTGTAATATCGTTGTGTAAAAGTAGGTTGGAACCTCATGCTCGGTCTTCTTGATGGCAAACATTCCAATTGACATCGATACATTGAGATATTTAGCAACTGGCGTCTTAGAAGCGTTACGATATCTCCACGAAAATAATGTGGTGCATAAAGATTTGCGCGACACCAGTGTTTATATAGATCGCATGGGTTTTGTAAGATTATCTGATTACTCTTTAGATAAGAGACTATCAGACATGTATCATTCAAACTCCTTGGCAAAGACTGAACACGATTTTCCAACAATTCAAGGTCGAGGAGGTAAAAAGGCAGATATATACAGATTTGGAATATTATTACTTTCGTTGTTAAAAGGAACTATTATATCCTCTGGGGAAGAAATCGATCTAACGGAAATCTCACAGGTAGATATATTTTTTGTATAATGTATGCAATAGTGACAACTGATAGACATGTATGTCCTAAATTAAATAACTTTTTTTCCAGCTTTACTTGAGAGATTTTATTTCAAAGTGTCTTATCAACGATGAGAGGATGCGTTGGTCCGCGGAACAATTATATCAGCATAGTTTTATAAAAACGCCGTTAGAACGAGGTTTATCTCCATCATCGCCAGTCCATGATGAAAAGGAGAAAGATTTAGAGCCGGAGGAGCCGGATAACGATATTCGATTGCATTTGCCATCAATGGATGGACAATCACGAATACAGAATGAATTTGAAATTTTAAAATGGTTGGGAAAAGGAGCCTTCGGCGACGTTCTAAAAGTGCGAAACAAATTAGACGGTGGTATTTATGCTATCAAACGAATAGAACTGAATCCGAAAAATAAACAACTGAATAAGAAGATTACGCGCGAGGTGAAATTACTCTCTAGAATGAATCACGAGAATGTGGTACGTTATTATAATTCATGGATCGAAAGCGCTACCCTGGACGATTCTGTCAGACATAATCAATTTACACCAGTCACCACATCTTCGGATAGAACAACCACCACCCAGGACAAAATAGAGATAATCAATGTAAGTACTATCCATAAAAACTATCAAGAATAATGTTTTATTATTATAGTTAAACTTCTAAAAATTTTGAAATATATTAAAAATTAAATTAATAATATCAGATTTGTGTATTGTATAAATTTTTTTTTTTTTAGCAACTGGAAAGTGATGAAATAGAAAAATTTGCTCCACCTTTACGCGACGTTGAATGGAATATATCGTACGAGTCTCGAGCAAATGGTGCTGATAGTGATGATGATAACAGCGATACCTCAACCGATTCTGATAGCGAAGAACATTGTTTTTTGTAAGACAGATTTTTTTTAGATATTAGAAAATCATAAATCATAAAATATCATAAATATCATTTTCTAAAATCATAAAATTCTATAATTAATATTTTGATTTAACTTATGGGTCTTTGTTTTGTATATTTATATTTAAAAAACAGTATATCGTGTAAAAAAAATTTGTTTTAAGTTATATTTTTTTCACTTTCACAGAATGCGAACCTTACTACGTATTGAGTCTTCCGATAGTATTGAGTTTGAGAGAGATGGTATATCACAAAAATCCACAGTAACGCCAGATGTTTCAAAAAATGATGTTAAAGACGTTGAATCGACTAATGAAGACGTAACTGTGAAGGAAATACAATTTATGTACATACAAATGGAATTTTGTGAGAAAAGTACATTGAGAACTGCCATAGATAATGGTTTATACGAAGATGAGGAACGCGTCTGGAGATTATTTCGAGAAATTGTAGAAGGTTTAGCGCATATTCATCAACAGGGTATGATACATAGAGATTTGAAACCCGTAAACATCTTTCTGGATAGTAACGATCACGTCAAGATAGGAGACTTTGGATTAGCCACGACTAATATATTATCGACCTTAGTCCAAACTATTGATGCTGACAAAGAGTCACAATTCGAGAAAGGTATGAGTATCTGTGCGTAGCTATTAATGATAAATTAATCAATTTTACATATCTATGTCTAATATAATTTATATCTCTAGGTGGAAGTTTTGACATAGAAGAATTGGGATCTCTCACCGGTCAAGTCGGTACAGCTTTATACGTAGCACCTGAACTTTCCGCGAAAACTGCCAAGGCGATCTACAATCAAAAGGTGGATATCTACAGTTTGGGAATAATCTTCTTTGAAATGACGAACAAACCATTAACCACCGGAATGGAACGCGTAAAAATTTTATTAAACTTGCGCTCCAAAGAGATTGTCTTTCCTTCCGAAATAGTGGAAGCAGATAGGCCACATCAAGTTCATGTTATACGGTAAAAGATTAAATTCGACAATATTGTAGATAAATTCGACAAATTGTCGATTGAACAACTAAACTTTCTTTTTCTCGTCAGTTGGCTGCTGAATCACGATCCAAGTCAACGTCCCACCGCCCAAGAATTGCTCTCCTCTGCTTATTTACCGCCGCCTCAGCTAGAAGAGACGGAATTGCAAGAGATGGTGCGGCACACGTTATCCAATAGTCAAAGTAAAGCATACAAATATTTAGTGGCATCGTGTTTCACGCAAGACGTTACGCCGGCCGAGGATATTACTTATGACATGAATTTGCCCGCTAGGGGAATGCCAAGCGTTCTTTCCTCAAAAAAGCAAGTTCTGCAGGAAAACGTGAAGCAAAAGATCGTCGAGATATTTCAAAAACACGGCGGGATATGTCTCACGACTCCGCTGTTGATGCCCAAGTCCGTTCAACATTCCAACTTCACTGAGCACAGCGTGAAACTGATGACGCGAACCGGTAGCATCGTTTCTATCCCACACGATCTTCGGACTCCCTTCGCACGATATATTGTGTGGAATAATATTTCGCATATTCGGCGATACGCTATCGAACATGTCTTTAGAGATAAAAAGGTACGTATACACCTTGAGAGGTCTTATAAGTAGCATCTTTCAAATTCAAGGCTGACGTTTTCAACTTCTTGGTAAGTAGTTCTAAAAAGAAGAGACGAAGATATGCTACCTGTCGGGTAAAACTTACCAAAAAGTTGGAACAACCAGCCCTCAATCTCATGGTATCTAAAATGATGTGTTTTGCGAAATAAATTTATGAATAAGAGTAATGAAACATACACATGAATAATCGCAAATTGTTGTTAGGCTCGAGGATTTCATCCGAGGGAATTGTACGAATGCGCTTTCGACATTATTAGTCCTATAGACAACTTGATGACCGAGGCTGAACTAATTTTCATTATATGGGAGATCTTTAACGAATTACCACAGATCCGGGAATATAATTTCATTGTACGTTTGAATCACACGTCACTATTGCAAGCCGTACTGATGTACTGCGGCGTGGAGAAGGACAAGTATCAGGATATATATTCTATCCTGCAGAACGCTCGCGATGGAAAATTAACGAAATTCCAAGTACAAACGCATTTGATAAGCTTGTGCCTTACCGATCAAGCTATGGAAACGCTTTTCAATTTGCTCGAAACGGAAAGCTCCGTTGCAAAAATCTCCAGTGTCTTAAGAACGATAACGAAAAGAAAAGGGGATGTCGCGAGTTTAGCCAAAGAGAGCCTAAAAGATATAGAGGCTGTAATATCTAACGTAGAAGGTTTGGGTGTTAAGGTAATAAACAATCTACAGGGTATCCCATAGGAAATTGCTGAAACCAAACTATCAATATTTTTCATTACTTTTTATCAATAAAATAAACTGGTATACAAACATTTTAGTTATATCCATTAAAAACTGCAAAATTTCCTCTTTTCAACACAATTTTTGTTTTCTCAATAATTGCATGCATTAAAAAATAACAGCTGATTAGTTTCAGCAATTTCCTATGGGACACCCTGTTATACACAATTTGAGTAAACTGTGTTTGCATAAATTTATATCTTGTTACAGTGGCCTATTACCGTCGTACCTTTGTTAACGTATAATGTACAACAATATAGCGGTATGATATATCAGATAACTTGCGAATTAAAACATAGACGAAAGCGAGGGGGTCAGGATGTAATAGCCGCAGGTGGTCGATATGACAAGATGCTGATGTCCTTCAGAAAGGTCTTGGAACGTACTGGAATGGCGAGTAAAGAAACGAAGCAATATGGCGCCGGTATTAGTATATCATTAGACAAATTGGTATCCGCCGTAAGCGAAGCGTGCGAGAATCTGAACGGTGAAAATAAATGCGGCTGCATCGACGTGGCCGTCTGCTGCGAGAGCGGTCCAGGAAGCGAGGGAAGACGAGAAAAAGAGATGATTAATATACTGCGAGAAATCTGGTCGTTAGGATTGAAAGTAACGACACTGGATCTATGTACTATGGAAGAAATATTAGAGTACTGTCGAGAAAATTCTATAAGTCATATAGTTTTATTGAGAAACGGCACTTTAAGAGTGCAAACGTGGGAGAGAGATCGGTTCCAGGAGAAGAAGTGGAACACCATACAGGATATTACCGAGTACTTGCAACGACAGTCGGAAACCACATTGCCGATATTGAATAGATCTGAGAGTAAAGTGAACACGAATGACGTATCGATAGCGCCGAATAATCCGGTCAATGCTAATATCAATTTCATCCTTTCCGAGCGCGACAAACTGTCCGGAAGCGGGAGAAGAAATTTTAAGAATTCCATACTAGCGCAAATGTCATTCTACTTGCAAAGAATATCGCATAAAGTTCCTGTAGAAATCTTTGCAGTCTTTTTGGAAATGTCAGTCATAAGAACGATCATTAGTTTTCTAGAAATCGATGAGGAGGAACAGATATTTCAAAAAAGTATTCAAATAGTGAGAGACAAGTGAGTAATTAATTAATTATATATATGTAAATATATTTAATATATTGTATAAATAAATATTTTTACAGGCATCCACGTCATAAGAAGTACATTAAACAGATATGTGAGGAAATGAAAGAATTGCGGAATGAAAAATCAAAGCCTGTGGAGATACTTTATAGTTTAATAGATAGTGCATACATGACCCTCTTATAAGTGATATTATCAAAATCGAGGAATATATTTTTTCATAGTAATCATGTGAAATCATTGAGATGATGAATGATTAGAATGTATGTTAAATGTAAGACTAGATACTTAAGAATTTTTGTACTGCATTATATATATTTGTAAGTGTAAAACGTTTCATAAAAAAACGTTTAATAAATAAAATTATGTATATCTTATAATTAAGATATGCATAACAATTTAAAATATATACAGATTTTAATTCGAAGCTCAAATAGAAAAGCTTTTATGAAACAATTTATATGAAAATCAAACATTTATAATGTGATATATTATTTTTATTTTAGTCAGGCATTATTATAAGATTAAAATATATTTAGAAAAAATACGTGTAATCGGGGTACTTAATTTTTTGATAAAAAAGTATTTTTTTTGTATATGTGAAATAATTTTTATTTCAGAATTTCTATCATTTGATTTGTATGAATACCGAAACGATAACAGCTTGTATTACATTTTATACATTTATATATACTATATATATTTTTATCGCCATTTTTCAATGTTCAATTTTACGGAGTCGTTTGTTTTAGCTCATTATTTCAAATATCAAATTTTGGGAGAATCAAATGTTAAAAATTGAACGAAATATTGGACGAGACTTATTTATGTCAACTTCAACAGTTTGAGTTATTTAGTTGCCGATTATTATAATTCATAATAATACAGAATGCTGTAGCATTTCAAGATTATATATACTACAGGTATATTATTCGTATTAATCTCTTTTTTTTTATTTCTCCTTAATGAGAAACACGAGCACATCTCACTTCCTATTTAAATCCATCGTTACCCGCACAACCCTTCTCGAATCAATACGACTTTGTGATACTATATATACGACAACGATGCGCGGGTATCTTGGAGACATGCGTGTGTTACCGCTAGAGTATACTATTCTAATTTTAGAAAACGGCCTATTCTAGAGTAACACATTTATCTCCGATATCGAAACTTAATCAAAAACAGTTGGCAAAGATATCGCAGTTATTTCTAAATAGACTGTTTGCCATTTTGATGTATTTAATACCATATCTGTCTTATTGCAATAGAACGTCGAGATAATTTTGACAAGCATGCATTCTGTACGGTTGCTGTCAGGATATGATATGCCGACAGTGGGACTTGGGACATGGCAGGTAAAATAATATCAGAATGATGATTTGTGATAAAGTAACATTCCGTGTATCATTAATTATTTTTTTTCTAGCTCTCTTCCTTATTTTCTTCTTAATTCTTAACTATTTTCTTAATTATTTTTAGCTCTCTTAATTTTTTTATTGTTAAATCCATTATTATATATTATATTGTATTTGTAACTTTTTCCTTTTTCAGTCTAAACCAGAAGAGATCGAAACTGTTGTAAGCACAGCTTTGGAATGCGGCTACAGGCATATCGATACAGCGTCAAATTATAATAACGAAGAAGCGATTGGAAAAGCCTTAAAAAAATGGTTTGAAAAAGGTGGCACTAGAGAGGAACTTTATATCACGACAAAGGTAACGTATCGTTGGGAATTTGACATCAAATATCTTGTGATCGCATCGTTTTAAGCAATTGATTTATTCCAACAGTTGCCTCACTTTGGGAATCGACCATCCGACGTGGAAAAATTCATCAAGTTGTCATTAGAGAAGCTTGGCTTAGATTACTTAGACATGTACCTTATTCATTTGCCATTTGCATTTATGTTCGATGAAAAGACGGGTAGTGCAGCGACCCATGAAGATGGAAGTTATGTACTAGACTTTGATACAGATCCTGTGTCAGTATGGAAGGTGTGTGTGTGTGTTTAAGATCAATTGATCTAAAATATTATAAGATTTCTGAAAAAAGAGATTAAGATTATTATTTCGCAGGAAATGGAGGAACAAGTTAAATCAGGACGTACTAGATCCATAGGTTTGAGCAACTTTAACGAGGAACAAATTATGACTATATGGGAAAACGCGCAGATTAAACCGAGTAATTTACAGGTAAGACATAGATTTTATCTCTATAAAAATTCGTCTAAGTTTTAAAAAAATGTTTTAATAATTTTGCAGGTGGAATTGCACGCGTATATGCAGCAGAAATCAATTCGAGATTTGTGCAAAAAGCACAATATTGTTATAACGGGTTACAGTCCGTTGGGCTCTCCGGCCGCAAAGACGCACTTTGAGACAAAATATAAATACACTTTAGAAAAATCTCCCGACTTATTAACCCATCCGATCATACAAAACATCGCCACGAGACAAAAAAAGACAACGGCGCAAGTTTTATTACGTTATTTACTGCAACTGGGTATCGTAATTATTCCCAAGAGCTCGTCCCCCGAAAGAATCAAGTCAAATATCGATTTATTCGATTTTGAATTAACAGAAGATGATATGAAAGCTTTGAATACATTAGATAAAGGTGTTAATGGGAGAATTTTTAACTTCTTATTCTTTAAAGGGTAAGTTAGAATATATAGATATTATTTTGAGAGATATATTATTTGACAAATGAGTATTTAAAGAGAGAATCCAAATAATCTAAAATATATATAAAAATCACACATATAATATTTAATTGTATAAAACTAAATTTTGCATCATTTTTTAAAATATTTTTGCACAGCTATATAAATATATTGTATGTAATAAATTATTTGTTTCAGAATTCAAGATCATCCTCAATATCCATTTAAGGACGAACTTCCATAATTGTAAATTAACACACGGTCATTAGTTTTCTATCAAAATAGTTGAAAAAGAATTATGTAACATACGCAACAAAAGCATAACGTTATACATACGCATTAAAAATGTTTTTGTTGTTCTCTTCAATGCAGTCTGTACAACATTTTACGTTGCAAACGATGTTGCAGTTCACCACGACGTATCATTGTATGTATGACTTTGTAAATAGCGCGTTCCGGAAATGATTGCTTAAGAAAATCTTTCACTATATTTTGCTCAGACACTTGATGTCCAATAGGAAATCTGCTTTTCAATTGTTTTTCGATGCGCGACAATATTTCATGATCCTCTTCTGAGGTAAATCCTTCAGCTCCTAACAATACACATGTAATATAAATAATATTTACATATGCAAAATAGGTATTACATTACTTTGAGCTATATATATATAAAATATAATTTATTACATATTTGTGATTGAAAATATATACATAAACTAGAAATTATTCAAATGTTTATATTTTATATAGCTCTAAATATACAGCTCAAAGGAAAAAAGAAAGTAAATCAACATTTCTTATCTGAGTAAGTTAATGTAATATTATATTTTTTTTTATTTTATCAATTTGTAGCATACCTGCTAATGATCCAGACATTGCTGCTTCTAACGTAGACACTTGGAAGAGCCTTAGAGCTTCGTTTACATGAACTTCAGTAGCAAAGGGTTGCATCTGCATTTTGGCCAATGCTTCGGAGATTCGTACGATAGCCTCAAGCTGCCGGACTGTTATAGGTATAGACAATCTTTTCTCGGCATCTTTCTCATGTTCTCTAGTACCAGCTCGCATCATTACATAACGATTTTTTAATTTTTCTCCTGCCTCTGCACTGAGTCTTGGACCACAACGGCTATATTACAAGAAAAAAAATAATAGAGGCATATGGAATATTTTATATAAAGTTTATATATACGTTTGTACGATAAACAATAAGATATGTAACAAACTTACGTTCTGCAATAATTTATATACTTCTTGAGAATGTGTACAGGTATCTCTCCTTCTACTGATTGTTCTGTGATCTGGCCAGCATTACAATGAATGTTCAAAACGTGTTTGGCCAGTGTTATATCTCTGTTGTGCTCATGCTCATCTTTAACAATAAATATCGTATCGAAACGGGATAGTATCGTCGGCATGAAATCTATATTCTCTTCTCCTTTTATCTCGTCCCAACGACCGAAGACCGAATTTGCCGCCGCTAACACGGAACAACGCGTATTTAGGGTCGTCGTTATTCCCGCTTTCGCTATAGAAATTGTTTGTTGTTCCATAGCCTCGTGTATCGCCACTCTATCGTCCTCCTTCATCTTGTCGAACTCATCTATGCAGACAACTCCACCATCCGCGAGTACCATTGCACCGCCCTCCATAACAAAATTTCTCTGAAAGCGGCAATATTTGTCATCATATTAGAAAATAATTTGTCGCTGTATTTAAGTTTTATTCTTAACAAAAATACAAACTCACAGTCACTGGATCTCTCGATACAGACGCTGTCAAACCAGCCGCGGAACTACCTTTTCCTGATGTATAAACAGCTATAGGGGCGACTTTTTCCACAAATTTCAATAACTGCGATTTTGCAGTACCCGGATCACCCAACATCAACACATTGATATCACCTCTCCTGCATAAACCGTCCGGCATCAGTTTTCTGGATCCACCGAATAGTAAACACGCGATAGCTTTCTTGATGTCTATCGCACCAAAAATACTGGGAGCTATGCTCTTCGCGATTCTCTCATATAGATTAGGATCTGCCGCTAAACGGGTGAAAAGGTCCTCCTCTTCGGATGACACAGGTGGCTGAGTTCCTGTATTAAAAAATACAAATCGTTAACCAATATTTTTTATGATATTTTATGCCTTGCTTCTTAGATTTATTATGCTATTATTACCAATGTTTGCATTTTCTCCATCTACAGTGATACCAAGAACTCGAATATACGGAGCCCGAACACCTACTAATGCCTTCTCTCTGCCTGCATTTTTACCACCTGTTTTAGACACCTTTTTAATGGAATAGATCCCAAGAATCAAAACCCTATTACCAGGTACAATTCGGTCGCATAAATACCGATCGCAATATAATTGCAAATGTCTAGGCATTTCACCCTGCGGTATATGATCTGGTAATTCTTGAAGCTTTAATACTTGAAAATCTACGCAACGGCATTTATCTGGCATTATAAAAAAAGGATCTAGAGGACATCTTGGTCGACCTGCTTGTTCTCTAAAAAATTGATGAAAATTTACAATATAAAAATGTTATATATAAACAAACAATGAAATATTTTGTGAAAAGAATACTCCTTACGTAGAACACTTCCTAGGTAATGCATATCCTTCCAAGCCTGGCTTGATAGGAATATTGACTTGAGTAACTTTACAAGAGCGACATTGTATTGCAATTTTTGTTGCCTTTGCTCTGATTCCAGATGCAGAGACAATTATACCAGGAACTTTGACAATCTTGGAAACAATATCGGGCTGCAATAGTAACAAACTGTTGTATTTAATTGTATCTATCGCACGTTTTGTATTTTAAATTTATTGCAATATATAGTATTAATATATATAACATATATATTTATCTATATATAAATATACCATTTATTCCTCATCTAAAATAGCAGATATAGGACTCTATTGTTTCTGCATACTGAATTATATCTTATTTTACCTTCATTCCTCTCAAAGAGGTTGGATGAGCATCCGAGCACAACAGCACCTGAATATCTTCCACTTTTTCTTCACCTTCAGGTCGTGGCGTTGTAAGTTCGTCCGCAACATCCTTCGCAGCCTCCTCTAGAATCGGTAAATATTCTGTTGGGAGTTTTTGGATCTTCTCTGCGAGGGACTCGTCAAAAGCTGCCAGATCTTCCAAATTAATCTCCAGCCAGTATTGCCCAAGATTGTAATTACGTTTTAGAGTATCCCTGATCGTAACAGAATCAGACGCATTAAATCGATAAGGAAAGGATCGAGCAGAAGCGTAAGATACAAAAAGAATTAGCATCTTAAATAATTTACTCACCGATATTTGTAATTGAAGTTACCCTCGTGAAACTGTCGAATGAATTCCTTGAACTTCTTCTTCGAGTGTTGGAGATTCACCCGATTTTCGTCGGTGTCGTTCACCGCAAAATTGTCCGAGAAGAATACTCCTGGATCGTCGAAGCCTTCCATGTTACGCGAGTATTCGTTTGAAGTTTGAATAAAAAAGATCGAGCAAAAGTACGATCACAATCAACAAGTATGTCGCGTCGTGGAAAACTTTCCGTTTTGGCGGGAAACTTTCAAGGTAAATTTTAAGGTCGATACGGAACAACCGATTGATTGGGGCGATATTTCACGAATACGAACGTCTTGGCGTGATTGGCTAATAAATAGAAAATTTTTGAAGTCTCTAGAATTTGTCCATTCGACAACCAATCGGAAAGCTACCTGTGCGCAGCATCAGCCAATAGGAAATTGCATTATTTAAAAAAAAAAGATGTCCGCTCTCTATATATACTCTCACCTGCGTATTAAACGGAACAAACATGGTAATCGGTTTCGATGAGAAAAAATGTGTAACAACGTGTGAAAAGTGTGAACGCGATGGATAAAAGGATTTTCGCTTTTGATCATAATAAGCGCGAGACAAGAAGTGATTATACAATAATAAAACTACGTCATTGAAATTTGTTGTCGATTCCTTCGAATAGAATTGAACTGTCTTTAATCTCAGTGCAAATGACTCGTACATTGGAAATACGTTTCTTATCTTCTTTTTAAGATCGGAGTGATAAACGTATTCTCTCTGACAGTAGCTTTAAAATAATGTGTGATGCGAGAGGAAGATCAGGAAGCCAAATTGGACATGCAAAAAATGTGGTATGCGAGAAACATGTATCTTCAATTCTGATATATTTAATATTGCGAGAAATGTCAAATCGGCATATATATATATATATATATATATATATATATATATATGTACATATATGTACAATATTAGTTTGACATCGGAAATAAACTTTAACTTTAAATACCTACCATATTTTTTTACAGCTGTTCAATGCATTTTCCCTCATTTATTCGCTCAACTCGATATTTCGCATTCGCGAAAAATGTTGGGTGTCGATTAATTTAATGGACTAATCCAACTGAAGAATGTCACTTGGCACATTCGAAGATAATTATTTCTAATCGATTGATATATCTTGTGTTGACAGATGCATTAATAATACAATCATCCTAAAGTCAGAGTAATTGTCGCAAAGAGTTAATTGGCGGAACATGCTCGTCTGTTGCTCGTCTGCTGGCATTTTCGTGAAGTGATAAGTCATGCCCGGAGAACCATCAGCGACAACTGGAAATAAATCCAGTGGTAAGGCAAAGAGGATATCCATACCTCGTGTGCAAAGCAGTACCGATACAGAGCTACAGTCGCAACAGAGCGGTTCGACTCCCTTGCAACCCACTGCATTGCACTATGTCAGTTTTCGTTCCGAATTAGAGGACAGCTCGATCCCCCCAGCTTTGCGATGTCGCTTATATGATCTCTTTCAACAAATCGAAAAGGAATTTGAAATGTTGTATACTGAAAATCTTGGATGTAAGTATTTACTCTATTATACTTGATAATCATCCAACATACATTAAATATATATATATATATATATAAAGTTTATTTCAGCTTCTCACCAAAAAAGAGACTTAGTTTACAATTTTTCCGACTCACGTTTATCCATCCATTTCACTTACTGCTATCTACTATTTTATATTGTTTCTTTTCCTAATAAAATAAAATAAATATTAATCTAATTTTATTAAAAATTAAATTAAATTACATTATATTATACATTAAATAGTTCACATTTTACAGTTTTTATATTGCATCCCATTTTCTCATCTCAACATACATTAAATAAATGAATGCTATTATGTTTTGTTACAGTACAAGAGAAGGTTGACATCCTAAATGAAAAACTCGAAAGGGAATGCTATGGATCAGGTGAACGCAGTTTACCTCCTGGAGATCTTACAGATTATCCAGAAACAAAAAATCTTTCCAAACAGAAATGTAAGACCATATTACAGTATTATATTAATATGATACATTAAAAGATATGTATTTTAAATCACATATATAAGATGTAAAAAAATATTTTAAAAAGATAGAATATTCATTAAATTAAATCAAAAGTTATTCTTCTATCTCTGACGGTGATGATTGATGATGTATTATTTTTCTCCATCTATAAAAGTGCTTCTATCTCTGACAGTGATGATTGATGATGTATTATTTTTCTTCATCTATAATAGTTTAAATTTATCAATAGTATATGCAATTACATCATTAGTTCTTGAGTCTAATAATATAGTCTTTTTTAAATTTCTAGCAGTGGGCGTAAACTCGGCGCAAAAGATCAAAACTTCTCACAAATTAAAAGCTCAGACTAGTAAAATAGTATCGAGCTTTAAAACTCCATCCATGACTTGCACTATGCAAAGAGAATATGTGGGCCATCGAGATGGTGTATGGGAGATATCCGTGAGCAGATCGGCACAACCTATCATAGCAACTGCTTCTACCGACCGCACAGCACGTATATGGGCGATAGACAGCGGCCGATGTTTATTACAATATATCGGTCACAATGGATCTGTGAATTCAGTACGATTCCATCCAACTCGAGAACTGGCATTATCGGCGAGTGGCGACGGTTCCGCTCACGTGTGGCAGGCGGCCGTGGATTGGGACATGCCGAAAAGAGTACAGTCATTAGAGGAACTTCCAGTGGCTGGCTCCGAACGATCCGCTACGAATAATCTAATTAGTAATAATGACGAGCAGGAGGAGCCCCCGACTCTGAGAACACCAATACGAGAACTCCTGGGTCATTCGAGCGTCGTTATGGCTGCAGATTGGCTCTCCGGAGCCGAACAATTGGTCACAGCCTCTTGGGATAGAACGGCGAATCTGTATGACACGGAGACCGGAGAAATTATACACACGCTGTGCGGACACGATCAGGAATTGACTCACGTGTCGACTCATCACACTCAAAGATTGTGCGTTACATCCAGCAGGGACAACACGTTCCGATTATGGGATTTTAGAGAACCGATACATTCGGTCTCGGTGTTTCAAGGTCATACAGAGTATGTATTATTAGTGTTAATTTGTAGATTTATGTATAACAATAAATAGGATGAGATATTTGACATATCTCTTTTTACAGAACAGTAACATCTGCAGTCTTCACAAGGGAAGATAAAATTGTATCTAGTTCGGATGATAGAAGTGTTAAAGTATGGGAACTACGTAATATACGCAGTCCGTTAGCAACAATACGTGGGGATAGCGCTGCTAACAGACTATCAGTTTCTAGTACTGGTGTAGTGGCAATACCACATGATAATAGACAGATACGTTTATTTGACTTAAGTGGCCAACGTTTAGCAAGATTACCTAGAACTAGTAGACAGGTAAGATATATATATATATATATATATATATGTACATTTTGCATATTTTTATATTTATGTAAGAATTTGTCTTTCTAACCAGATAGTTTATATTGAAATATATTAATGGTGATTAAAAATTTAAAATTACTGAAACTGTAGAAAATGGTACAGTTATTATAAGTAATCTTAAACTTTTATTTAAGTGTTCATTTATTGCATTTAAATATAATAGGAACATATTTTTAAACATATTTTGTTATTTTTCAAAATAAAAATTACACAACTTGATTGAATTTTTTCTTTCATTCTTGATATTATAAATATATCTCATTAAACAAAAATAACATGATTTTATTTTGCAGGGTCATCGTAGAATGGTATGTTCTGTCGCCTGGTTGGAAGATAATAATGTATGTAATTTATTTTCCTGTGGTTTTGATAGACTAGTATTAGGTTGGAGTGTTCTTCCCGTCAAAGATGCTTAAACATCAAAAACTATACGATTTTATATCAGACTCTTTATGTCATGTTAATGTAATATTGGGAATATTTAGGTGCAATTTAGGAATGGAAGTACATATGTAACTATACAGTAAAAATCCAGCAATTAATCCAATCAAAGAGCCTCCCTTTCCACTCTTGCAAACAACTGCAATAAATAACCAAAAAATATATATATATTATATGTATTATATCTAAATAATTTATCAGAGATAAATTATAAATAGAATGTGTGATTTTAAAGTTGCAATAAAAGCTGTGAACATATCTTATGTAAATTTTTTTTAAATAGATTCTTACCCGAGTATGCAGTGAAGAGACATAAAACAGTGTAAGCTTGGATAAGAAGATAATATGGACCCGACGCAATATGCCTCCAGACTATTCCCAAAAATCCCAATAATTTGCCACAACCTCCAACAATTAGAGCACAACTTAAATCTCTTACACTGTATTTGTATGGTTTTTTACCAATGATAAACCATTTTAATTCTGTTACTAGAACAACTGTACAAATAAATGCTGCAAAAGCGAATGCTGTATGTAGCAGCACGCTGTAAAAATTACAATAATCTTGTAACGTATCATTATAGATCAAATCCATTTGCAATGTGTTTAATTCTGTCTTGCTTATCTCGCAGGAAAACCAAGCTCTGAACGATTCGGCTAGCCATAATATTATAAGTAATTTCCAATATGATTTAAAATTGCTGTTGTACAAGAGATGTCTGTAGGCTGGTTTTTCTATTAAAATAAGATCTACAAAAACTATAACAGGATCATATTCGATGTATTTATCAGCTAACAAGCCACAATTCTCCTAAAATATAATACAAAATTGATATAGTAAAAAATTGAAATAGTACACAATGTAAGTATATAGATTCATAACATTCCACTTACGCATTTTAAGATTTTAAGAACACTAGGACAGTATCTCCTAAAAAGCTCTTTGCATTCAACTCCACAATTTATACAAATGTACATTTAGACAAAGACTTTGAAATATCTGAAATAAATAACGAATCAATTTCCATAAATAACATTAAGAAATAAAAAAAGATGGATTTATAGTAGAATAATTTTTATTGTTTATTATATTATTATGCTTTTTTCAATCAATCTAAGAAGATTAAGTTGAATTACATAAAACGAGATTAAGTTACATAAATGTATGAGTCACATAATTACAAATTAATGATAATTTGCAACATATAATATCCTCTACATTTGCAATTGATTTATAACTGATTTATTATTTATTAGTTTTAGATATTTAGATTGAAATAATATTTCAATTTTCAGTTCGGTCTAGTTTCTCTTATCTACAGCAAGATTTAGCAAGTATTTATTTAGAGAGATAAAGTTTTAATATTTACAAAGATAATACATTTTATTATGTACAGGGTAGGCCATTTTAATCTTTCCACTAAAATTTCTCAAAATCCAAAAATTTAAGACAAAAATGTTTCAAATAAAAGTTGTATGGTTTCAAGGGGGACATGAGATGGTGTCATTGATTTGACCTTGAATAGCCATTTGAAGGTTACGTAAAGGTCAACTTCAATTTCTTAAATGGAACACTATATTTTTTCTTGCATTCTTTTGTAGCTGACTTCGAGATCTTTCCAAAACACTACAATAAAATATTTTTTCATGAAGTATTTTTCGAGTTATTAAGGCTGCCAATTTGCAGTATTTTGACATAAAATACAAAATATCTTGGGAAATATTCATTTTTCGATTATCATACCTTAATACTTTTATGCACAGAATAATGAGACGAATCAATTGGTGTAAAGAAAACACATAGTTTTTTAAAGAAAAATTATCTAACTGCTTATTGCAATTTTCATATTTTTTTTTAAAGGTAACTATGTGTTTTCTTTACATCAACTGATTTATCTCATTATTCTGTGCATAAAAGTATTAAGGTATGATAATCGAAAAATGAATATTTCTCAAGATATTTTGTATTTTATGTCAAAATACTGCAAATTTGCAGCCTTAATAACTCGAAAAATACTTCATGAAAAAATATTTTATTGTAGTGTTTTGGAAAGATCTCGAAGTCAGCTACAAAAGTATGCAAGAAAAAATATAGTGTTCCATTTAAGAAATTGAAGTTGACCTTCACATAACCTTCAAATGGCTATTCAAGGTCAAATCAATGACACCATCTCATGTCCCCCTTGAAACCATACAACTTTTATCTGAAACATTTTTGTCTTAAATTTTTGGATTTTGAGAAATTTTAGTGGAAAGATTAAAATGGCCTACCCTGTATATTTACATTATCTGAAATCATACTTACTAATAATATAATGAGAGTTTATATAATAATAAGCTAGCATATATAATGAGCTGCATAATAACTACACAAATATAAGATAAATATTAGTGAAAGGAAAGCAAGATAGTGGTGGGAGTATCATCATAAAAGCCTAGCAAGACATGTCACCTTAAAAGCAGTCTTATTTCGACTTTCATTCAAGTCACATCGAATATGACATCAAATTCAAGTGTACTTTTACAAACAGGGCAAAAAATGCCCATATTGGGATTTGGCACTTGGCACGTAAGTATACAAAAGAACTTGTTTACAATGATCCTATATATATATATATATATGTTAAGAAAATAAGTATTTATTACAATATAAATATATAGGCAACTGGAGAAGAGTTAGAAAAAGCTCTCGATGCAGCTTTGGAAGCAGGATACAGGCACATCGATACTGCGACAGTATATGAAAACGAATGTACAATTGGCAAAGTCTTGAAAAAATGGTTTGATTCTGGCAAAATCAAGCGTTCTGATTTGTTTATAGTGACAAAGGTAAGTTATAATGACAAATTTTGACACACACACAACATTACTGTTAATACAATATTAAAAATATCTTTAGATGTGTATAATTATATCTTAAAAAATATTAAATTTTATTTATAAATATATATACTTATTGTGTATATATGTGTTTATATTATGTTATGCTTAAAACATTACAGGTACCGCCGAGTGGAAATAGACCAAAGGATATAGAAAAATGGCTTAAGCAATCGCTTCAAAACTTGCAAATAACTTATGTGGACTTATATCTGGTGCATGTCCCTTTTGCATTTGAGGATGCTGGAGAGGATTTACATCCACATAATAAAGACGGAGAAATTAGACTTGATGTACATACAGACCATTTAAAAATTTGGTCAACAATGGAGCAACAAGTGCTGGAAAAGCGTACCAAAGCAATTGGATTGTCAAATTTTAACAAAAAACAAATAGAAAAGATTCTAGAACATGCAAAAATACCTGTGTCAAATTTACAAATTGAATTGCATTTGAATTTCCAACAAAAGGAATTGGTATATAAATTTTATATTACTTTTAAATATATTCCTGTAATTATAAAATTCTGTAATTACAAGAGATACATAATGATATTTCAGGTACAGTTTTGTGAGCAGCAGAACATTAGAGTCACAGCGTACTCGCCATTAGGTTCTTATGGATTTTTCAAGGAGATAGGTGTGCCAAATTTGTTAGAAAATACTGTCGTATTACAACTTGGAGTCAAGTACAAGAAAACACCTGCTCAAATACTGCTTAAACACATTATTCAAAAAAAAATAGTAGCCATACCAAAAAGTTCAACTGTTTCGCGAATTGAAGAAAATATCAAAATATTTGATTGGGAACTAACAACTGAAGATATGAAAGAATTAAATAAGCTGGATTGTGGAGAATTTGGGCGCATTTGTAATTTTAGTTTTTTTAAAGGTATCGAAAAACATCCTGAATATCCATTCTAATATTACACAAGTATTATGCTAAACTTTATCAATTATATCTTATTGCGCTTTTTGTATATCTCATTATATTTTTCATATACGTTATAATATAATAATGTAAAGGGAATATTATATATCTTTAAAAAGAATGTTACATATAGACCTTAATAAACAATAAAAATTGTACAATATATAAAATAAACTGTAATATATTAAAGAGATTCCTGTCATTATTACATATAATTTTTGTCCTAATGCAAAAAATATTCATATAAATATTTCTATAAAATAATCATGTATATATGTTAATTTTACGTACAAAATATAATACTGATTATAACCTATACAGCTTTATTTCTATGTAACACAAATAACGATTCAAAAAATGTGTCAAGTATTTAAGGCTATATTTGCATATATTTCAAAATGTAGGTTACTTTCACATTACCTACTTTTACTTCGATTATCTGCTTTCGTATTTCTTCGTCGTCGTTAATAAGATAAGTTGGTCACAGTTGTATTACGATTACTAATTAAATATGTAACGTAATCAAAACAATATGACAAGCACATATCCACGTTCAGATAATAGTAACACAGGTAAATGTTTATTTCACAATAAATAAATCATTAAATAATGAGATAGGTATCTGAATGATTAAAGTATCATTTAATTCTTCTATTCTATTGAGATACAATAGAAGAGATAAAATACATCTCCAGACACCGTGCTAAAGTATATACATATAAATCCGTGATTATAAGTATAATTAAGATTTAGAAAAAAGCTGAATTTGTTTTCCAAACAAAGTAAGCACACAAAATATTTTCACACACGCACACATGTAAACACATGACACACATTCTTGATAAGAAAACAATTTTTCGAAAACATTTTCAGAAAGAAAGAGAGAGAGAGAGAGAGAGATGATCCTCTCTCGCTTCACCATGCTACGCAGTAGTGGAGGGGGGCAATGACTAGTGCGCAGGCGCAGCTGTTCTCTCACTCCACGTCTGTCACGTGACGCGCTCCCCACTCAGCGCCTGTCACGTGATTCGTGACGCGTCGCACATCAGCGCCGCCTAGAGGTCAAAGTTGATTCAAAGTCGCACGCGTCAAGGCGTGTTCTCTCTCTCTCGCCACGATAATTATAAGTATTGTACGAAAAATTCTTTAATTAAGGCAGGTATTGTGCGCTAACATTAAACGCATTGAAGCATGCGAAACGTAATTATGAAGGACAACACATAGAATACTTTGATTGAAGTAATATTACGACTCGTAAACAATAGGGACACGGTACAGGTGTTTCCCATGCAGTGATAACGAGACATCCCGTATTATAATTGAACTGTATGTATGACGATCCTGTTGCTATATTATAATTCTTTCCGAAGAATACATCATCTGTTTATACAAATATGTGCATTTTGATGTCAAAATGCATCATTTTGATGGCAAATGATGCATTTTGACATCAAAATAATGTCATAATAATTACTGTGGCTATCTGGGCATTATATAAATATATCAAAATCTTTGCACACACACATATATATTTCTTTCCGCGAGTTTCTGCTTCCAATTCGTCTTTATCGAAATTTAAATGCGCGCGTGATTTAAATACGCATTAAAATAATATGGAAAACAAAATTTACGCGATAATATTTAATGTGAATAGAAAAGAGAATAAGGATCGCGAGAGAGAGAAATTATTTTTTATCAATTTACAATAATATATATATTTTGCACGTGAATATTATAATAATTAATGTTAAATTTAAACGAAAAATAGTAAAACATGTGAAATATGGAATGCAGAATCTAGTTCGACTTTCTGAAATTTGTTATAGGTATATATATAACTTTTATTTTATATCATTAATGTTTTACTTTTTACAATCAATGTTTAATAAAAATTATACGATATTTTAAAACTGTTTTAAAAATTGTGAAATTTATTTTTATAACATCTTCAATTTTTTTAGAGTATATATACGCATGTTTTAAGTTGTTAACAAATTTATAATACCCTTTTTTTAAATACAAATTTAAGATTTTAAAATATCTTCAAATCGTGAATAATTTTAACATATTTTTCTATTATCCTTTAATAGAGAGATATAGAATCAATGATTTAATTGCTTTGTATCCTATATAATATTGAATTATAAATGATATTTTACTAAATTAATAATTTAAATGGAGATTATTATTTGTTGTTTCAAATGCAAATGTGATTATATTTCTCACGAATTTGACGTTGAAGCACCGAAGGATTAAATTCGTGCTAAAGATGATGATATAAGGTTATGTCCTCCATGATCTTTCGTTAAAATCCTGCAATGTATCATCTAGGACAGTTTAGATAAATCGCAATTTCAAATTATAATTATCATGATATACATATATTTTATAAGATATTATCATAAGTATGTATACAATACATTGCATATATTATTAAAATATTTACAGATTTAATTAGAGATGAAAACCACGCGACAAATTGACATTCGATCTATCAAATTTCAAAAAAATCGGAATTTTTTGATAAATTGATGTATCAAATTTTACTTTATATATATATATCCGTTTGCTGACGTGTTGGAACATCGTCGAATTTAACATTTGGCAAATTATTGTTTTATACAGAATGTAGAGTTAACGCAATTGGAAAATAAATATAATTTAACATTTATCTCTAATAACAGAATCTACTTAAAATGGATAATAACATAAGGAACATTTTTTTTTTCTAATAATCTTCGGCTTGTCTGTTAGATACAACTACAAAATGACTACACACTTACATTGTCACATAATTATACAATGTTATGTATATGCATTCGAGAATACTACATTCACTGAAAACTTATTGTTAAAGTACATTTTGCTGTAAGTAAATTACTGTGCGCTCATCAGCTTTGCATTGCAAATATTACAGGTAGTAAATACTACAATTAACATTAATAATACATGTAATGCCGTGAATTTAAGTAATATTTTGTTGATCGTGTGTTGTCAGAGAGCAATTACGCTCTCTCTTCCTGCTCCTACACCAATCCACTTGACTGTAACAAAATAGATTCTTCTATAGCTAATTCTATCAGAATATTTAATATGAATATACAATGCTATGTAAACATACCTGGCACATCTAAGTACTCCTCTATAATTTGGATGAATTTTTGTGCATTAGGTGGCAATTTATCTAAGGAACGTACATCACTGGTAGCGGATTGCCAACCTTCAATTGTCTCATATACAACTTCAACCTTCGCTAGTTCAGAAGTACTGCCTGGAAAGTATTCTATGTCCTTCCTGTTCAACCGATATCCAACGCACACTTTTATCTCTGATAATATATCCAAGATATCAAGTTTTGTTAAACATATAGCTGTATATCTGAAATAAGAGAACAATGAAACTGATATATATATCAGCATAATATTAATGCAACAATTATTAAGTCAAGCAGCCATTGGAAGCAAAGATATAATTTTCATATAATGTGATACATTTTTTTTACATACCCATTAACCAACGTTGTAAATTTTAACAATGGCAAATCTAGCCACCCGCATCGTCTCTTTCGCTTTGTGGTTACGCCGAATTCGTGGCCTCTTTTCTGCAATAATTCTCCAGTAGAATCTAAAAGTTCTGTGGGAAATGGTCCGTCACCGACTCTGGTGGTGTAGGCTTTTACGACACCGATTATCTGGCCGATTGTGTTAGGAGGTAAACCAAGACCGGTTAATACCCCACCAATACTGCAATTCGAACTTGTCACATATGGATAAGTTCCAAAGTCAATATCCAACATTGCTGCGTTAGCACCCTCCACTAAAACCTTTTTACCATCCTTTAAAGCCTGGTGCAAGTATTGCACCGTCTCCTTCACATACGGCCTTATACGCTCAGCATATCTGCAAAAGAATCGTAATATATTATAAATCATATATTATAAATATCTATATATATTTAAATCTTGTAGAACAATATAATTACATAAAATACTCGTTATACTTACTCCTTGTAACGTTCCAATTCGGCCTTAACATCGACATGTAAAGCAGGAAACATTTTTTGATACGATGTAACTAGTGTGTTAAACTTCTGGGAGAACTTGTCGTAGTCACCAAGGAGATCTCCGATTCTGAGTCCATTCCTGGCAGCTTTGCTCGAATACGTCGGTCCTATACCTTTCTTCGTAGTTCCCAATGACTGCGTACCTTTCTCCAATTCTTGCAATCCATCAACCTGTTGATGAAAATCAAACACTATATGTGCCCGATCTGATATTACAAGTCTGTCCTCCCAGTTTTTAAGCCCTTTAGCCTCGTTCTTTTCCAATTCATCAAACAGACCAGGCAGGTGAATCACTACTCCATTGCCTGTAAACAGAAGAAAGATGGCAAATATGAATAATTATATATATGATCTGCAGTGTATTTATCAGAATTATTGAGATAACAATATTCAGGTACTCAATATCTATTTATATCAAGAGACAATAGAATAACCCATGTATAAATATGTGGAATAATTGTTCGATACATTGATCTTGTTTTCTCATACATTTGTTTTGCTAAATTGTTTATCTCCTTTATATTAATCACTACAATCATCAGTGATACATGTCATTGTTTTGCAAGTGCAAATCAGAATATTAATTTATTTGTGCATTACCTATAACGGATTTGCATCTAGGATTGATTATTCCACTAGGCAGAAGGTGAAAGTCGAATTCGGCACCTTCTGCAACTACAGTATGCCCTGCATTATTTCCTCCCTGCAAAATTATATTAATGCTTAAAGAAACAGAGCTTGCCTATGACAGGCATATTTACGATAAGAAAGATTGTATTGTAATTTTAATAATATTGAATTGAAATACACAAGGTCTTAAAATGACATAAACAATGGCATTGAAGTCTTGGAATCAAGTATACAGAAATATTTATCATCTATATTCTATTACAAATAAAAAATATAGACAAGAGGAATAAAAAAGAAAGAAATATAATATAAAATCTTCTTCAAATACATATAAATAATTGCTAAGTTATCAGAAGTAATTCTCTCTCCGATAATATTTAATATTATTTCTTTTATAGGAAATGTGGACATGCGCAGCCTGAGATTACATAAATCTGAATTTTCTCTTACATTAATATATATCAAATCATTATTCATAAATCCATCAATTCTGTAATTATCGCGTGTATTGAGACAAATATCCTGTTACAGACAAGAGATAAGGAGAAATCCGGTTATTTATCGCGTTTAAGCCATACAAAGATACGCTGCATGATAATTTCATGATTTTACGATTTTTTTGTGTATATATAAGAGCTATCAATTATGTAATCTCAGGTACCAGACTATACTGCCGAAGATGTTTGTTATACCCACAGGTCAGGTGACGCGTGCGTGCATTATTTCTAAAAATAAAAAAAAAGAAAAGTAAACGCAAACGTTTTTCGCGCTCATATGATTTCAATATTTTTCAGAAATATTCTTCAGCGTTTCCCAGAGCACGCGCTCGACTTCTCCAACTGTAGCTAACCTAATCCTCGGATGTGTCAATTTTTCAGGGTCATAGAGGAGCATGAAATGAACGAGAAATTGAGCAAGCTTTTCCTTTGAACTTTCGGAAGGCGGGAAACGCGTCGATGTCCAGGACAATCCGTCATACCTGACACCTGCAGACGACGTCAGCTTCCATCGCCAGCATGTCCACGACCTTTCCCTTGCCCTCGTCGCCCCATTGCGCGCCGAGGACCACCGTGACCTTGGATATGGAACCGCCGGACATCCGTTGTTTCTTCCTCGGCGAGACCGGGGCACCGTTGCCGTTCGCCTGCTGCATCCTCTCCTGGGAGAATACGAGGAGTTACGAAGTGAAGTCGCGAGGTGATCGCGCCGGCGCTCCAACAGAGTCACGCGGGAAGAGGTTCTTCGGTTCTTCTTCTTCTTCTTCTTCTTCTTCTTCTTCCTCCTCTTCTTCCGTCCTCGCTCGGCGGCGAACAGCTGACGCGACAGAAATCGGCCGGAACGAAATCGGGGGCGAGTCACCGCTCTTGATCTACTCTCCCCTCTAACCGCTGTACCACCTCCTTCCTCTTCCGCGCGCGCGATTACTCGCTACTTAACCTAACCTGACCTAACTTGTCCGATTAAAGCTGGTTTTGAACGAATCAAACGTCTTCGTCATAATCGTTTGATTTTCGCGCGATTTTTTCTATTTTTTTTTTTTTAAGTATCGAATATATAGATATGTTCTTTCTCTCTTTTCAAAATTATTAATTTGATTGAGGAGATTATATGTACCGGGAGGAAAATGATTCAAAGATCGCGATTTTAATTTTTGAATATGAACGGTGCATAAATAAAATGAACGCGCACGTGACGCATCGTCTGGGAAACTTATCGTTAGTTTTTTTTCCACTCGGCATCAATTATTTCCTATATCTACATTAATGTATATATTAACTGCATTTTAGGAAACCTGAATATTAAATTGGCAAACTATTTATTAAATTTTATTGATCAAACGAAGATTATAAATATATCACTATAAAAGGATATATATAATTGCAATGACCTTGTGCTCGTTTGATATATCTACTCTCCGATTCTCGGGATATTCGACGACAATTTTTTACTTGCGTGCGTAAAAGGATTCTCGAAATAATTATCTTCTATAATGATCAAATGATAATATATATATGGAATCGATATAATAAAAATAAATAACAGATCGGAACAAGATTGATGACATACATAATAAAATAATCGAGTTAAAAGTTGAATTAAAAATTAAAATTGTAAATAAAATATAAAATTTATTTAAAAATATATATATATAATATTAAGTTAAAATTAAAATATTTTATTATTGAAATTTTGATGTAATCTATATATACTTTAAAATGTAACGTATGATATTTTCAACAGATTTCCAAAAAGAACAAGAAAAATATATCTTGGCTTCCTAACGCGATGAATATGTGGAGAAATACGTACTCGATTGACGAAGGTTTATTTCAGTACGCATGATGTAATTGTGGAGTAATTTGAGTAATCATCTGCTGAGAAACGACGATACGTGTCCAAGACGATAATTCAAAATATAAGCACCGTGTGTATACATACACATATAGTCTACATTCATATAGGTATATAACTCGATATGTAATACGAATTTCTTCGTCGTATTCTAATGGTAGAGATGAGTTTTTATAATCCTTTATTTGAGAAAATCAAAGGAATTGTTTTAGGGAAAAAATGTGCCAAAATATTTCCCCAAGATGTATGAATAACTTTATAACTCTTTCAAGATCAAATAAAATATGCAAAAAACAATTCTTTAAATTTTCTACGATATACAAGAAAAATTGTGAATCACCAATATCGTTTAACTTGGAAGAGTCTTATTGTGCCTGTATAAAGTATATATAACAATACCGGAATAAAGCTGCGCGCACAAGCGCTGTTCAATATTTACATCAGCGAAATGGATATATTACCGGATTAGAGACGTGACCCCCGTGGCTTTTTAATTATACAAGCTTCAGTGCATCCCGGGACACACATCTGCCCTATAGAAACTCATCTCTATACCCAGCGGTCGACGAGAAGAGATCCGTTCCCTCGCTACCTAGTATCAATTACATTGTTATTATTACAAGGGAGTAGCCGAGGAGAGATGCGGTCAGAGATAATACACTGTTATAAGAGCATGCACAACAATGGGACAGGTACACGCGGCGTTAACCGAAGATCTCCCTTTAGTCTCCCTCATCGTGCGAGCAACGCGATAGCCATCGCGCGTGCAACTATGCGTTTAATTTGGATTTACCGCAAAGAGAAGGAGAGAGAGGATATCGCGAAAACGAGGGGTACGCACCCCACGAGAGAGAGACCTGGGTCACGTGTATGTATTATATAATGCGTGTACATACGTAAACATATACATATATGTACACGCGCGATATATGTATATTATATATAGCGAGGAGTTCGTCCTTCGGGAGATTTAGTGAAACATTCGGGATGACGAGCGAAGGAACACGGATGAGGAACACGGATTTCAGCATAGCCCGGATACTGTCGGACGATCGCGAATGTTGCTCGCCGAAGGACGAAAGTTCCTCAAGAAAGTTGCGTATCCCGGTTTCGTCTCTCCCGGAAGCGAACGAAGAACAAGAGGCATGCGAGGGAGAGACAAAACGCGAGAAATACGTCGTTGATCGTGTCGTCCCGAGTGAAACCAGGGATGATCCTTTTCTAGCCGGCGAGACGAGACAACGGGATGGTGAAATACGGAGGACCGATCTCACGTGGCTTCAGTACACCAGGTACAGACCGCCGAAACTGCCCAGAAGATCCTACATCGAGAGGCGAACCAAGCGGCGAACGGATGATCGTCCTCGCATTCCCTTCTCTTCGTCGCAGCTGCAGGTGTTGGAAGACAGGTACAGGAGGAGCGCCTATCTGTCCAGGAACGACGTCGTCGAGATGTCAGCGATGTTGAGACTGCCGCAGAGCAAAGTAGGTCAATAAAAAAGAAAATAATATATATGTAAAAGAACTTTATGTCAATGACATGTGGATTTTTAATAGCATTTAAATTGTTCGTAAATAATGTTAAACAAATTTATATCTATGATTGCTAAAGCTTATATATATATATACACACTATATAATGCATATATTATATAAGCACATATGTGTGTTTCATATATTAATAATAATTATATATAATTAAAATTATGTGTATATAATAATATATTGTGTCATTGTGTACATAATGTCATGTATATTATGTCATTGATATAAAGTTTTTTTTATTTAAAAATGCACGCTACATTCATGCTTTTTTTGTTGACAATCTGCTCAACTTACGCGAGTATAAATTCGAATTTAAATGTTTCGCGCATTTTATCTTGGTAAATAAAGCAGATTTCCTTTTTATCAACTCTTGGTTAGTTATTGACACACGTGAATCTTTAAAAAATGCAGTGAGATTGCACGAAAATGTTTATTCAAAATGTATGATTTTATATGATGTTTTTTTGTTTTTTGTAGATAAAAATCTGGTTTCAAAATCGTCGAGCGAGACAGAGACGCGAATCGTTGAGTTCCACGGCGCGATGACAACATTAAATTGAAGCTCTGCAAATGGTTCCTATAGGATCCAAAATCGTATATGAGGCTATATCTCCTTGAAGAACGATATTATATATGTATATATAAGATTCGAATCCTAATTATATTCCAAGCGACTCAACTTTTCATATCGCAGCTATATTTATATTTTCTTAATTATTGTACAAATGCAAATAATATATATCAATAACAAATATATCTTTATATATATGTATTAAGAAAATAATGCGTATATAGACATTTTATATAATGAATAAAGAAACTTACTGTAAATCATAAAAAATAACAAAGCAAACATAAAATTTTATAATTCGTGCCTAGGAAGACGCGTTGAAAATAAAAGGTTAAGTATACAAATAAGATATATATATATATATAAATAAATTGTGTAACAGAATTTTTTGCACAAACATTTTGTAAAAAAAAATGTAACATTTGCGATGAGAATAAAAATCAATGCAACTTACAATAACATTTTCCTTCAAGAGAAGATCGAAGAAATGAGGGATGTATGAAGAAACATCTCGTCTGAAGTTTGAAGATTTTTCTCCGATTTCGATTTCTCGATCCCACGTATTTGAAATGTCTACCGCGAGAGGTCGCCCTCGTCGTCTTAGATGCGCGCCGCCTCTCTTCTGCCTCAACCCGGCTGCGCGAGTGGATATGTGTGCATCATATTTAATTTATATATATGTATATGATAGGCACAAGATATCGAGCAATAATCTTTTTCCATCATAGATTAATATTCTACGAATCACGTTTCTAACATAACAGATAAGGCTAATAATGCCGTTGCAAGTTCACGACGTTCAGGTAATTATCCGATTTCGATCGGGGAAAACACGCGTCCTCCCCTCGAGATCGAGTGATTTAAGACTAAACACGAGGGAGGGTTATCTCCGAAACGTTATTCACGTTCGCGTTTATTGTCGCTTTTTTTCACGATCTAAATATATACTTCTATTTCGATTTAAATGTACTCGTGCACGAGCAGAACAATGAGATAATGTATATATATATTCTGTTTCTTTTGTCCTACAGCAAAATGTCGTGGAGCCAATGCAGGTTGATGCTCCTACAGAGGATAATGATAATGCTGAGGAAGAACCGTATATAGTAGAAAACCCAACGTTGGTATGTAAAAAAAGATTGGTCTATCTTTCTAGAAAGATTTCTTTTGAAGGTTAAACAAATCATTGTTACGTTTCCTTACCCTCAGGACTTGGAGGTATATGCCAACAGCTATACCGGACTTGCAAAATTACATAGACTTGTATATATCGCCGATCATTGTCCATCGTTAAGAATAGAGGCATTGAAAATGGCAATTACTTATGTGATGACCACATACAATGTTTCGCTCTATATAATGCTACATAAAAAGCTCGTCGAAGCCATGGGGACTCCTGGTTTACCAGACGTGGCGGCGCAGTCTACTTCGCAGGACATGTTAACAATGGATCAAACATGGGTGGAGACTCGATCTAAGAAAGCTGCCCTAAAATTGGAGAAATTCGATACCGATTTGAAAAATTACAAGAGCAATTCTATCAAAGAGAGCATACGAAGAGGCCACGACGATTTGGGAGATCATTATTTGAATTGCGGCGATCTTGTTCACGCCTTGAAATGCTATTCCAGAGCACGAGATTACTGTACTAGCGGCAAACATGTTGTGAATATGTGTTTAAATGTAATCAAGGTTTCTGTATATTTACAAAACTGGTCGCATGTACTTAGTTACGTTACCAAGGCTGAAGGAACACCAGATTTTCCAGAGTTGCACGGTAAAGACAACAATCAGGCTATTATTACAAAATTAAAAGTGGCAGCAGGTCTAGCAGAATTAGCAACGAGAAAGTATAAAATGGCTGCGAAACATTTTTTACAAGCATCCTTAGATCACTGCGACTGTCCCGAATTATTATCTCCTGGAAATGTGGCTCTCTATGGCGGACTTTGTGCTTTAGCTACCTTTGACAGACACGAACTGCAGAAACAAGTTATATTTAGTAGCTCTTTCAAATTATTCCTAGAGTTAGAACCGCAACTTCGAGATATAATTTTTAAATTTTATGAATCAAAGTACGCATCCTGTTTGAAATTGCTCGATGAGATAAAGGATAATATTCTTTTGGATATGTATATAGCGCCTCACGTAAATCTGTTGTATACACAAATTCGAAATAGGGCCTTGATACAATACTTTAGTCCTTACTTAAGTGCGGACATGAGACGAATGGCAACTGCATTCAACAGAACAGTATCCGAATTGGAAGATGAACTCATGCAACTTATCCTTGATGGTCAGATTCAGGCTCGTATAGATTCACATAATAAGGCAAGTCTTGCTCGCAGACTTAATTACATACATATATCTTTCTTTAACAAGTATTTGATATTTTCAACAAATGTTTTTAAATTATTACAGATTTTGTACGCGAAAGACGTCGATCAACGTAGCACTACTTTCGAGAAATCTATGAGCATTGGAAAAGATTATCAGAGGCGTACACGTATGTTGATCTTAAGAGCCGCAATGTTGAAACAGCAAATTCATGTAAAGGTAAATTATAATTTATATTTAAATTTATAGTCAAATTAATTTATAATTAAAGAAGATATCTTTGAGATTATCAAGTTCTTCCATTGTTGCATAGTATTAACTATGAAATCTTTATTGAAACACCTTGTTTACTGGTGTATTTAAAAACATAATTTATTTTAACATAGAGTCCTCAACGCGACAGTACACAAGGAGGTGAGATGTCGGTAGCACCAGGAAATGGTACCTTAGCAGCAAAAAATTGAACCGTGTTTAATATTTTATGTTCCGAGAAAAAAAAATTTATACGTGTTAACTGCCACAATCAGCTAGGTATGAGATAAGATTTCATCTCCGCATTCGATATTGTTACTTGCGTTCTTTCCGAAGTTGATGTCCTATACCTCATTTTCAACGTATAATATATGGCATGTATATAATATTGCTACACTGTGTTTATAAAATAAAAAGCGACTTTCTCTTTCAATTATGATTGAATGGAATCATAACAGAGATGTGTAACATAGACCAACCTTTTGATTAATTTAACATAAAAGTTATACTAATATGTTCTTTTTCACATAAATAAAATATGTATTAAGAAATCGTAATTTTAAGTTGCTCTGTATACAAACGATGTGAACGAATTTAAGACTTTAACATAATCTGCTGGGATTTAGAATAAATTCATTACATTAAATACACGCACGTATATCGTTTATATACAATCCATTAAATTTTTCCATAATTGCAAATCTAATAGAAAATTAAAATAATCTCTGTTATGTATTTATTATATATATATTTTTTATATACATAAGCTTTTATCTACTGTACACATGTATCTGATGAAAAATGTAACACGATCGAATAGATTAACAAATTGGATATATTAATTAAATACATTGAATTTCGTATATTATTTATAAAGAAGAAAATATATTAATAATATATATATATATATATATATATTATATTATATATTTTTCTTATAATATAAAGAAAAAAGAGAGTTTAAAAAAAGCGCCTTTTCAGGAGAAATGTCACGTGACGAAAAATGACGAATCAAAATTAGTCACGTGACACCGCCGAAAGAAAAGCGAACGATTCGATATCATAGTAACAGTCCAAAGTCCCTAGGAACTAAAATTCGCTCGTTTCGTCGACCCGGAAAACTTGCCCAACTTCAGACGCGTGCGAAGTCCTAAATCGATCCTAATGGACGTCTACTGAGATTTCGTCAGTGCGATGCGTAAACAAGTCGAGTTTAGCGAGGCAGCGCGCGAATGAGAAGATTCATCGGTTGCGAGGTTTCGTTCTTGACAGCGAGAGAGTTGGCCGTTTTTATGTGATCCCGAGACCGGATGTGTCGTCATGTCGTGTTGGCCAAGTCGGAGTATCATGACATATTTTATATGTTAATATTCTAATCCGCGAAGTATATATATACATTATATTATATTTTGTCGCGACGAAACGTGAAACGTCCCGAAGATGGTTTTGGCGGACCTAGGACGTAAAATTACGTCGGCTCTGCGGTCGCTCAGCAATGCGACCGTCATCAACGAGGAGGTGAGTTTTCGAAGGTGTTTATTCCGATATTGTCATGAAAGCGAAACTTTGCTTGACGTTTTGTAAACAACGGATTGAAATTATTTAATATTCTTCCATGTACATTGCGTTTTTATTTCTTACTTTAGCGTAGGACATTTCCTAACTTTTTGTAGATATATCTATGTATCTCTAATTATCTCCAATAACCTCGTTATATGTGTCAAACTTATGTTTACATTGTAAGATTTTTTCAAATAATCTTGAATTTATGTATTTATGTTGTTACAGAATTTTATTTTTCTTTTCGATTCGATAAATTATTTTTTTAGAAATAATTCTTAATTTTATACTTTTTTTAATTATTTTTATACACACATATGTCTCGTTGTTCTTTTGGTATTTATAATTTTCTCGCTATTGTTTGTAATATTGTATGTATTTTTATAACGCATTTTTATTAACAAATATTAACAAATATGCTTTCCCCAACAGGTTTTGAATTCTATGCTGAAGGAGATATGTGCAGCATTACTTGAAGCCGATGTAAATATTAGATTAGTGAAAAAATTACGAGAAAATGTGCGCCAGGTTATCGATTTTGAAGATATGGCTGGTGGTCTTAATAAAAGGCGGATGATACAGAGTGCCGTCTTCAAAGAACTAGTAAAGGTTAGTTTATCGTCTATTGTTATATTTCTAGAGGCAATAATATTTATGATAAGGTGTACACAAAATTGATGCTAACACAGAGATAGTTCTTAGCATTTAAATAAATGTTGAATAATTTTTTTAGTTGATTGACCCTGGTGTAAAAGCGTATCAACCAGTAAAAGGCCGTCCTAATGTGATTATGTTTGTCGGTTTGCAAGGTTCTGGTAAAACAACAACCTGTACCAAACTTGCGTATCATTACCTTAAGAAAAATTGGAAGGCATGTTTAGTATGCGCCGATACCTTTCGTGCTGGTGCATACGATCAGATAAAACAAAATGCTACGAAAGCTAGAATACCATTTTATGGAAGGTAATTAAGAAGCAAATAATGCTAATCCTACAATTATTTTTTAATTTGGAATTATTATTTTTAATTAAAAAGCAGAAAATGCTGATCCTACAATTATTATTTTTTAATTTTATGTATTTATACAAATGCACAATTCCTTTTAAATTTAGCTATACTGAGGTGGATCCTGTAACAATTGCCCAGGATGGTGTGGACATGTTTAAGAAGGAAGGATATGAAATAATCATTGTAGATACAAGTGGAAGGCATAAACAGGAAGAATCATTGTTTGAGGAAATGTTGCAAGTCGCCAATGCTGTGGTAAGATTATAATACATTTTTTTGTATAAAAAATTAGTTTTTTTTAATACTGATAAGTTTTTGTGTTGTAGCAACCAGACAATATAATCTTTGTAATGGATGCAACGATAGGTCAAGCTTGCGAAGCGCAGGCGAAAGCTTTTAAGGAACGCGTTAATGTTGGTTCCATCATAATTACGAAACTGGATGGCCATGCTAAAGGTGGTGGAGCCCTTTCTGCGTGAGTTTTTTCTAGTTTAGTATCTTTTTACTGTCTATCACGTTATATTTGTGCAAAATAAAAATATAAAATTATTTTTTATTATATACTTCTAAAACAAATGGTTGTAATAATAATTATTTTCATAATTGATTATTGTTTTATTCCTTGAATATTTAATTCTTTTCAGTGTTGCAGCAACACAAAGTCCTGTAATATTTGTTGGTACAGGAGAACATATAGACGATTTAGAACCATTTAAAACAAAACCATTTATTAGTAAATTGTTGGGTATGGGAGATATTGAAGGTCTTATTGACAAAGTAAACGAACTCAATCTGGACGACAATGAAGAATTACTTGAGAAAATCAAACATGGTCAATTTACTTTACGAGATATGTACGAACAGTTCCAAAATATCATGAAGATGGGACCATTTTCACAATTAATGGTGAATATCACTGATACAAATTAATAGGAAAATTAATTTCTTTCAATACAAGTTCAATAGAATAATATTTATAATTTGTATTCATGTAAAAATTGAAAATGTAACAATATTTTATAATTTGTTTCTAAAGTTTCATTTTCACTGTATGTAGGGTATGATTCCTGGATTTAGTCAAGACTTTATGTCAAAAGGAACAGAACAAGAATCAATGGCAAGGTTAAAGCGGCTCATGACTATTATGGATAGTATGAATGATTCAGGTTTGGTATCATGTTTTTTATGATAATTTGTCTAATTTCAGTTATTATTTAATGTGTTGTATATTTATGTTAGAATTGGACAGTAGAGACGGAGCTAAGTTATTTAGCAAAACACCTGGAAGAATAATTAGAGTAGCAAGGGGGTCTGGTGTAACAGAAAAAGAAGTTAAAGATCTAATTACGCAGTATACAAAATTCGCAGCTGTTGTTAAGAAAATGGGAGGCATAAAAGGTTTGTTCAAAGCAGGAGATATGGCGAAAAATGTTAATCCTACACAAATGGCAAAACTGAATCATCAAATGGCTAAAATGATGGATCCGCGTGTATTACATCAAATGGGTAAGTAATTTTATTATAATAGATTTTTTTAATCTATTGAAATAAATTGAAAATATTTTTTATTGCAAATTTTTATGTGAACTGAATATAATTTCTTAAATGTATTATTAAAAAATTAGATCAAGTTTCAATAAAAAATGTATACACAGTAGTCCAAAGATATCTGTTATTTCATATTTGAAAATTTGTAGCCATTTTTTAAAAATATTTTTCCATTATTATTTTAGGTGGTATGCCAGGACTGCAAAATATAATGAAACAATTACAACAAGGCGCTGCAGGTGGATTGGGAAATTTAATGGGAGGTTTTGGTGGTAAATCCTGAGATGAGGTTCCAGGCAGTGCAACTACTGCCATTAAGGACGTTACATACCGTTATATACAACTTACGAGAAAATTACGTCGTATTTGAACTACGATATTGAAGGAATTGTGTTTAGAACATTTTTCTTTTCAATTGTTGAATGTGTTTTATATAAATAATGGCAACACGATGTAATGGCAGTGACATTAAAATCTCATATCCTTCTGATTCTTCGAGATACTTTATAATTTTTTCAATTGCTCAGCGAATCGTTAAAAAAATACTTTTGATGTAAATGCAATAAATTATCAAAATATGCTACAAAGTTTATGCCATAATAGAAATTAACTTTTTATCATATTGTTTACAGTCCCTTTATGTTTCCTTACATATTGTAAATTTTGTTAAGCTTCTTTTTTTAAACAAATTTGTTGCTTACTATCTTTTTAATATTGACAAATTCTATATAGATAATATTTGTTGTATTTCTATTATGTTAAATATGCATATTATGACAGAAAAAATAATAACAAAAAAACAATATTTTTAGTTGGATGTTGACCTTATCACAATCAAGTAATAAACATGCAATTGACATGTGATACATATGATTATCAATGCAAATATTTATATTAAATATAATAAGAGAAGCATATATTTTGTTTAAAAAGAAATAGAAATAAAAATTAACTATTATTTTTCAGTTTCACACAACATAGTTTCATGTATTTTGCTTTTATAAGTAATGTCATAATAACTAATATGTTTTAATGTTAATTAGTTTATTTGTCCATGTAAGTAATATTTGATGAAATAACAAAACTAATGCAAGACTATTATTTGCGAGTTTCAGATCTTTATTCTAAAACAGATGACAGATCTTGTTATATATGCGTATAATTTGGAAGTATATGGCACATTTTCTTCTCTTAAACTGGTTATATAATTTATGATGTTTCTCTTTGATATTATCTAATCCACGATATTATATCGGTTATCTATTTGCTTTTGAGATATATGAGAACAATAACAACGTAGGAAACATTATATTCAACATTTTGCGCATAATATATAAATCAATTCGCGCGTATATATAAATATCTTTGATTTGACTCAACCACAGGTACAAGTGCTACACTCTACTAGAGCATTTATAATACTGTATATGTGCTTTAAATATCTTAGCAACTTATTTGTACAAAAAGATCTTTGAGCAACCGAAGTAGAGTGTAAAATATCAAGTAATATATTAAGTAGGAATGTAACAGTTTCGATGGAAATGTATACGTTTCAATGTAAAATACTTTAAAGCTTTTTCGGAGAACAACTAGATAGATTTATCGATATTGCGCGCGCGTGTTCGAAGAATTACAATCCTATTGACGTTTGTTGTTTACTATCCGACTCCCTAAATAATACCTTGGAAATGGTACGTGTCAAAGGAAACGTTTCATTTGTGCCGTAGCAAGTGCCATTCCAATCGTCAACGTTCAAAGACAGAATCATGGCTCCCTTGAAGCCACTAGTGCGAATCCATGTACTCTGCAACACAAATATATTTCGAATTAATTCATTTTACATGTTAGATTGCACACAGATCTTATAAATATAACTATTAATTTATTTCACATGTTAGATTGCACACAGATTTAACAATCAATATTTATTCCGTTCAAACAACAGAGAAAAACAAAGGATACCTTGTAATATATGCTCTCCTCGTCATCGTAAGATATCCATTCTCTGTCTTTGAACACGTATGGCACGCGACTTTCTTTGTTGAAGACTTTCACAGCTCCGGATTTAAAAAATTGACAAACTGTAGGATAAGACACAAAGCCCTTTATGCCAAGCTTCCCGAATCCGCCAGCTGGAGCTTGTAAATTGTGATTCAATGGATTGTCTAGCTGGTAAGAGTGACCGTAAGCCGGTATGCCGACGACGATCTTCTCCCGTGGCATCCCCTTCGCCACCCAATATTGAGCAGAGAAATTCACATTTAATGTGGATAAATAACCGGTTTCTGTACGACGTGGGAAGAGAGGAGCGTTCAAATCCGTGACTGGGAAGTACCAAACGTAGAAATGATAATCATACGTCATGAGATTCACAAAGTCGACATACCTGTAAAAAAAAAATATATATATATATATTTCTTATTTAATAATATATCGCTCTTGTTAAATATTTTATAATTATTATATTTTTTATATGTATAAAATGCGTACTCTGCCATTTCAGGGACACTGTAACTTTGATCTACAATGGCCTGCGGTGCCGCGACCGCCACTGTCAGAAGTAATTTTTGTCCGCTACGATCGAATTCCTTCCGTAATTCCTGTAACAGCTGCACAAAGTGTATCTTTTCACGATCGTCGGCTCCTATCCACGCCGGGAACTCCCAGTCAACGTCGAAGCCGTCCAAATGATAAGTTTTGGTTACATTTAATACTGATCTTATAAACCTGAACAGAGAGTGATCAACAATAGTTACATATTTATCTTGAAAATTTATATTACGCGTATATCGCACATGAACATACTTTTTTCTATTCGCGTGAGTTTTCACCATCTCGGAAAATCCATCGTGGAGCTCATTATTTCCGCCGGCGCTGATCATGACCTTCAATTTAGGTTCGCGATTCTTTAAAGCGACAACTCGCTCGTACACCCACGCATTCTCTCCTACATCGAGCATGTTGTTTACCACGCTCGCAAAACCCACGATAATATGCGTACAAATATGAGGGTCAATGTGCGACGGACTGAGCTCCCACGACGTGTTCAGGTTCCACGGTATTGTGTAGTAGCATACGATGACCTGGCTGAAATGTGTATATTTTTGACATAAGTTACATTATGTATTTCAAATAGATTTCAAATAATCATGTACTAATTGGGAAACATTTCTTTTTCACCTGGTGCTATTGCGGTGGTATTGGTCCGATGCACCGACACTTGTGTTCCTGTCCGCATTCTGATTCTCCTTCGTCGATTCGGCGTACATCCGAGCCCTACGTAGCCACGCAACAATCTTGGCATTGTCAATCTGTTCCTCCACGAATCTATCGTCTTTGGGAGGAGCCCTCAGAACGAGAATGCCGAACCAGGCGCGAGTGATAAACAGGACGCCGACGATCAGGAATGTCAGAGTGAGGCAAACAACTTGCGTTCTCCAGCGTGGTCTAAAAAGAGATATTAATTTTATTATATTACTCGAGATATTTATTTTAATTATTTTATATTTTATATTGTTTTATATTTATTATGTCTTAGTCTATAAATGTGATTTAAGAGGATTTAAGAGGAAAATTATACATTAATCACAAGTTTTAAACACCAAGTTTTAAATGTTGGGAGTTGATCAATTCGCTTAGGGTTTAGAGATGACATTTAAGGCCAGAAATACATTGAAGCTTTTTGTTTTTTCATAAAACTTAGCACTTAAATCACCTTAAATCACCCTTTGTAGAGTAGGACTAAAAATAGTCCAAGTAACAATACACAAATGATTGCGCGCGTATGACAGACCGTGACAGATGTGGAACATTTATGCGTCAAGCGATCCTCGATTAATTATGGTGACCTTTTGCGACTAGGGAGAGGCGTGTAAGTTCAAAAGCCAGGAATGACGTAAGGATTTGCCCATAGCGCGAAAAATCGATACAAAATTTTCTCTCTCTCTCTCTCTCTCTTTCTCTCAACACACACACACACTCTCTCTCTCTCTCGATTACGTTTCATTAAGCAAGCAATCCCGAAGAACACGCGAGTGTTTACGCAAACGCGATACACTCGCCCTCTCCTCTCCTCTTTGTAATAATAAAAAAGTGTCATAATACATAAAGATGCATGCATACTCACTGTCGTATATCGGTTAATAATTCATATTTGGCCTGCGGCACAGGTATTTGGTTAACCATTGAATGATTTTATTATTTTTACTAAATTGTCTGCGACGAATATCTTAATATTAAAAAAAAAAAATTGACACGCGAGCGATTTTTTATATTTATTTTTGTCGTCAATCCGTTTGACACTTCGTTCCAAGATCCCGCTAAAAATCGCGCGCAATTGACAGCTGACAGCTCGGAGATTAATAAAGCGTCGTTAAATTGGAACGCACACGAAAAGTCATATATAGCAACGAGATTCGCGTTTATTTACGTCAGTTGCATAAGTACGAGATGGGTGTGTTTCCTCGCGATTTATATGGGCCACCGAATATATACGGGCAACAATAATCGCGATCAACCGACGTAAGCATGTGTTCTTCTTTTTCTGTATGGCTGCTAAGGCATCTGGGGGATTCGCCTATATGCCACAATGTGCTTGTTGTAGGGAATTTGTTGCAGGTTTCAATAAATTGCGGCTATCTCTTCGTTCCGTAAGCATGTATGCATGTATGTCTAGAAATGTACAAATACAGAAATACACGCGTCAAATTTTGTTGCTCTTCCGCACGGATCGCCGATTGATTCGGAAATGCATCTCTAGGAAACGTGCATCCGTCGAAGTTTGTTCGTTTTCATTGCATACGAGACCATTTGAAGGCATTAGATACGTAAAACATAGATATCATTGCTGATATGAAGATGGAGGGAAATTTTGAAAAATTAGATCTGCTTGATCTCATATCGTTTTTTTATAAAATAATGATTTACACATTATAATTGCTTGAGATTACATACATATATTTTTTGTTACATATATTTATATATATATATTTTTTATATATATATTACATTTGTATATTAAATTATTTAAAAATATGATAAAACTTGTTAAATACGTATGTTCGAATAAAGCATACGTATATATAAATAGCACCACATAAAATCCAGAAAAATGTAAAATTGCTTTTAAATTAAAATGTAAGCACAAATATACATTTGATTATCTAACACAATAATAAAATATATAAGAAAAACTATTCAGTGAAAAATATTAAACACTCAGTCTAGAACATCATAATATAAAAAGATTCGATAAATTATTTTCTATTAATTTTTTTTTAATTAAAACGAACATATTGTTTCGATTAATTGGAAGCAGCCTTATTGTGAAATTATATATAAAACTTATACCTAAGAAAGAACCTGTAGTAAGTACATTCCATTGAATTTGAGATTTGGTATCGATATATATATTGTGAAGTGAATCACAGCAAATTGTTGAATTAGGATATTAGCGAGACAGTAAGACGTCATCCTCAGGTCTCGGTAAACGTCGATAACGTTCCTGTGTTACCAAGTATACAGTTAAGCCACCAAATATAATAAAGAGTAATCCTATACAGTTTATCAGTATTCCTTCACCCACAAAAGTTTTGTATTTGTCCCTGAAATTTCAAGTAGAAAAGAACGTATCTTTTTGCATTTAATTTTTTTGTAACATTTTTTCTCAATCAATTGCTACGTACTGCAAACTAAAGATTGCTTTCTCGTTGAGTCCCAATAAACACGATGTGATTGCACCAACAAAGGCTGCGACACCAAAGTATACATGTATTGGCATATAAGAAGCTCGTAATGGTCCTTGTAACCCAGGGAAGAGGAATGAGACACATCCAGCGACCCACTGTAAATGAGAGATAATAAATACATATATTTCTTAATTCTAGATATTATTGCAAATAATTATCATATATTTACCTGACAGCAAAATAATATTACGGTCGTTAATCCCACCCAGCTATGTAATGAATACATATTTGGTATAGGATTAGGCGATGCTAAATTATGACTGTCAAAGACCGCTACTAAGGCAATCACTGTCAATAATACAATAAAGAACATCATTCCTGCATGGGTGAACTTTAGTCGGCGTTTGCGAACGTTTCTTTGCGTTCTATAGATGAGCATGGCTAGTGAGTAGAAAACACTTGTAAATGATATGTACACAATCTTGTAATAGAAAAAGAAAATTAACTTTTTATGGAATACCATTAGCATACAGAAACACGAGTCCTATAGTCATTAATAGAGGATGCCAATTAAACTCAAGCTGCGGATTAGACTTCCATGAAAAACCATCTCTATAGTAACTCGTCCATATGATTACCAAAATCATGAGCAGTGCTCCACATGCTTCGTGAATGCTGAGAAGTGGAGTAAAACCTTCCAAAGAACGAGCTTGGGATGATTCATCTATTTGATCCATATCTAGAAATGTTTCATATCTCATTATACATAAAGTATTAAGATTAATTAACGATATAACGATAATTTAAAACAGAAAATATGTGCATGCTAAGTTTATATAAATTCTACAAATATTTGAGTGTTGTATGAAATGATGCGATGCTAAATTTCTGAAATTCTTAGTTGTTGCACATACCTAGACATCTCGCATATTCATACGGATAATTTGACATTTTGTATGCAAGTGTTTAAAAACAATTTCTAAATAATCGTAACAAGATTTTTTTCTTCCTGTACATTAATATGACAATAGATTTCTTTAGAAGCAACAGGTCAAGAGTAAAACATTGATAGAAGGCAAACAAATGAACTAAGAAAAGTCTTTACATGAAAAGTAGTAGATAACAAAATATATTGTCATCTATAATATGTGATAAGAGACACATAATCTATCAATTTAGATAATAGGAAATAAGACTAGCAAATCAATTTTCACATTATATATGTATATGTGGATATGATAATGTGTTATGCGCTATAAAAAGAAATAAAAACGATGAATAAAAAACATTTCATTTGTAAACAAAGTGATGTGTCATCATTAGAAGACCGAACATATGTTTCCTCAAGCAGCTGATGTAAGAATTACTAAAGTGGCGGCGGCCACTTTTATCTTTTAAATGGACCGACGCATTCTTATAGATACCAGCTCTTATCAGTTTCTTGATGATGTGATAATGTTTATATACAGAGGAAAGACGTTTTTGACAAATATCATGTTTTTATCGTGTATACGTACTTCAGCTTTTTATGAATAACACCTGCTGCAGAGATATCAACAAGTATTTAGTGCATATACATATGTATAGGTTATATGTACATACACATATATATATTATATATATATGTATAGGTACATGAGCGTCACACAAATAAAATGTTCAAGTTTCTATTGATTTTTTCCTTGACCTAACAATAAGAAAACATTTGCATCTGGCAAAAGTTTTTGTAGAGGAGAAAAATGAAAAATAGCATTTGACAATACGTGAATGACTTAAGATGTAATTTACATATGAAATCAAACCGAGATATGCCGGCAAAATCAAATGCATCAACGAGGGAAATGCAATTTTAATTTTTAGAAAGATTATAACAATTTTTTAACGTCGTCTATTTTAAGAAATTTAATATCGATAATTATTCTTTTATTTCACAATTCTATTTTATTTATTTGTCATTACAATTATAAAAATAAGTGTTTTATCATTTTTTGTTAACTATATACTACTATCATATTGATTTGAAAAGTGGCGCGCCAACAATCGAGTTTAATCGATAGTCTAACTGCGTTTCGATATATTCATCGTCTACTGACAATCTATAGTTTATGTCACGCACACTATGGATTTTCCGTCACTTTTGTAGCTCGAGTGTTAATTTATTTGTATATATTATTGTCGTCTTTTTTGGAATAATGTATTTATTACTGTTTTTGAGAAAAAAAATACAAGTTGGCTATGTTTATAGGTGAAATAACCTAACCATCGATAAAGTGTTTACATGACCTTTATATATGTTTGAATTATATTCCTTACCGGCAATTTCTGATAAACTTTCGAAACGGAAAAATTAATTTAATATATACTGGCGATACTCAGGTACGTTTTATGATCTTTTTCTATGTATATGTATATATTTATAAAAATTATATATGTATTTATATTAACAATAATGCACTCAACAGTTAATTGTCACAAAGAATTTTATTCTAACCAAATATATATAGTATTGCGCTATATATATATTATTTTGATATGAGGTGAATGTCAATTAGAAATAGAACACGATTTTTAGTATCTTTTAAAATTTATAATCTACTTATATATATATATATATACATATATATATATATATATTAAATATCTTTATATATTTAAAATAAATATTCTAATATATATATATATATTATATATACATGTATTAATTGATTTTCTATAGTGTGTTGATAAAAATTACATATGACGATTATAAAAATATATATCTCTTTGAAATTTGCTTAATTGGAGAAAATTTTATAGATTCTTTTCTTGAAAGATTACAAATTTCTGGATGTCTCAAATATTTAAAAAAGCTTTTTAAATATACATTTCCTTTTTAAATATACAATATCACATATTACATCTCTATATATAAATTTATATTTTAGTCTTTAATTATATTAAATCTCAGCTGATAAATATGCTGGATACGCCGGAAATTTGTATTATAGATATTGATAATACACTTTGATAACTTTAAAAAAACGAACTTGCGGAAACAAAGTTTGATTAAATTTAATCTTGTTAAATTAATAAAATAATTTATATAACTTTAGTAGAAATTGTTGCATCTTGACGAGTCCTTTTTTATTTTCATACAAAATAAGTCACGCGATAGGAAAATCATATCGCACTGTATTTTATATTTCTTTGCATTTCTCTTTCTTCTAACAATGAAATATTTTTTACAGATACATATGGTAACTCAGATGGCATTTCCGAGGCTGCTATTAATTAGCAACCTAATATTCGCCGCTTTCATTGATAGAAATGTGGTAGCTGATTATTTGTCCGATGAGATTACTCGTCCCTGTTTCCCGCATGACATAATACCGGAGGATTATTATTACGTCCAGCTAAGATTACACGTCAATGATGATGATAATAATAATTGTAATAATAATAATAAATATAATGCATCAGACTGTCGCGCATCGTTTCATTCGCATATCAAGACACAGCGAATCAATGGCGATCTTACTTTCGATGGCAAAGCCGTTATACTTATCAATATCACTCATCCAATGCGAAACATGACATTACGCCTACGACAATCGCAAATTAATTTATTAACAATAAAATTGAGAAGTGTATCTAACAGAAAATATGAGATCCAACCAGAAAAATACTTATACGATGATGATGCGGAAACGTGCAGCCTTTATTATAAGAATGAATTAAAAGAAGGGCATTATATTCTAAATGCGAATTTTGAGGGCACTATGGGTAGAGATCTCGAAAATATCTCTACAATCTCCTATATGAGTAAAGGAATGAAAAAGTGAGTAAAATCAAGAACATTTTGTATTTGTTATAAAATATCATTTATATTATCTTTATAATAAATTATATATATATAAATGATGTGTGACTATACGTTATATAAAAATTAAACATATTATATAATTAAAAATATTATTTCTTCAAACACATTATTTAATACTATATATAAATGTATTTGAGAGCTTCATTATTTCTAGTTTATTAATAATAGTTGATTTATAAATTTATCGTCTCTAAGATATGTCATTTTAAAATGTGACAGGTGGGTGATAATAAGTGAATTTCAAATGCTTATGAACCAATTGATATTCCCATGTTTGGATCAATCGAAATTAAATGTTAACTTTAACATTTCCTTAAAGCATAATGGATACACAATAATCTCGAATATTGACGAAATAACGCATACGGTTCAAAATGGCATGGCATCATGGCAATACAGTATTCCTCCTATGTCATCTAATTATTTCCTGTTTGCCATATTGAACGATTTCATTTATATTCATTATAAAGAAGAGCTCTTCTTGTGGTGCAGAGAACAGATATACTCACAAGTAGGCCTGTTTATGTGGGAATTTGTTGAAAAAATCCCAAAAAAGCTAGAAGAGAATTGGTATATTATAGAAGATGAGAAGAATAAGAAAAAAACACATTTTATAATTCCAGGTTATCGAGAAAATGGTCTAAAAACTCGAGGACTTTTTTTATATAGGTAAAAATATCTATATAATTAAAATGCGAGATATTAATTAAAAAGCAAAATTATTTGACGATTTTTTTTAAATAAAAAAATATATATGTTTCTATTTCTTTCTATATGTAAATAAATAATTATAGTTTTGCTATTATTTATCTTCATAGACTTTTACGAAATAATAATAAAAAATATATGTAATATATTTTCAAATTTATTTAAGAGAATTCATATTTTTGCTCTTTTATCTTTCAAAATTTATCAGATTTTATATTAATATTTTAATAAAGACTAGTGAATTGCCGTTATGTAAATTGCTTTCGATATAAACTAATATAATATTCAATATGTAACTGAGACGTACAAAATTAATTCATTTTCTTAATAATTTATAAGGTTTTTATGTGAATATATAACGGAAAATAATTTTTAGCGAAATAGATGTCACATACTTTCACTTATTTGACCACAGTACAAAAGAAATTCAAATAGTGCAATCAATAACGCGGAAATTATTACAGCAATATTTCGGTGATACATCATCTTGTTTGCTAGATGGACTCATTACGTTGTTGGAAGTGAATACCATCGAAGAGGTATTATTTCATATATCTATCACATTAGTTAGAATATTTAAATTTTTATATTTTTAGAAAAATTTTTTTGACATTGTTATAATACAATTTCAAAGTTTTCGTAATTTTTTATGTCTGTTTTTCTCTTTCCCAGTTAAAACCAGAATATTAATCATTCGATTCTATTAAATTTTTATAAAATTTAAAGTATGTATAAAAAAGTTATCACAGAAAATTAACGTATATATTAACATTTATTCCTTTTAGTTTTTGCCAGAATCTCAAATGGATTTATTCGTAGTTCAGAAGCAACACGAATCTCTTCATTTAAATTATTATTTTAATGGAGAAGCCCTAGAAAACAAGTGCTCTAAAAGCACTCGAACTAATTCTTCTCCATATTACAACAAAGGTAAGATGCAATAAATGTATATATAATTAAAACAATTATCCGTAAATTCTCAAACGCGAATTTTTATAAAGATGTTGATCCAACGATAAAACAATTATTATATAATAAATTGTAACTTTTCTTATGTTTCTTGTAACATGCAATCAATTAATGAATTAAAATATTAATTTTAAGTTCTTATATATATAATTTAGATTCCTTATATATGTATATGTCCTTAAAATTAATTTTTTCTATGAAATTAGCTAAGAATTTATGGACACTAATAAATTTATTTCAAACATATGTAATATATATTCTAAATGTCATGATGTTGCATAGCTCCCTTTTTCCTGCGTATGTTGCAATATTTAATTACCCATGACGTGTTTCGGGAAGGTGTCCACAAATACATAAAAAGACAGTAAGTACTATGTAATTGGATTATAATAATTATATGCATCAATTGGATTATAATAATTATATGTCGATGATTATATATGTTCGTCACCACACACACATACACACATTCACATACGTAGTACTTTATATTGAGTATTTTTATTTAATGTCATTAAATTAAGTAATTAAATATAAATTAATAATAATTTCATAAATGTTCTGATCTGATTTCCTGCGATCTGTTACAATGTTTATACTTGTTAATAATCTTATTTTCCAAATTTAGTGCATCTGACTCAACAACAGTTCCTAACAATTTATGGGCCGCTATGCAAGATGCTCTACATGAGAATTCACAAAACGAATACAAGGAGAATATTCATAACTTAACATATCTAATGTCTAGTTGGATAAAACAAAAACATTATCCTGTAGTGACAATAAAACGACATGTCGATGACACTGTCTCTATGCAACTAGAAAGTTATATTCCAACCGATATGAGAGATACATTGATGATTCCTGTAACTTTTACTTCGCAGTCACATCCTAATTTTAATCATACTTCGTATAAAAACGTCAAATGGTTAAGCAGTGTATTACACAATTGGCCGATTGTTAAATTCCCTTTGTATTTTGAAGAGAATGGTTGGATCATAGCAAATTTAAAGCAAGCTAGTAAATATTGATCTTTACAAATATATATTAAAAATATAAATATGATGTTTTCTAAATCGGCCAACAGAGCCAAAGCACGAAAAATTAATTATTCGGAACTGTATCTCTTGGTTTGAGATCACAAAGTTCCATATATAAATTAATCTCGAAACTTACATATGGAGAAATAGGCGCGATATTTCTCCATATGTAAGTTTCGAGATTAATTTATATATGGAACTTTGTGATCTCAAACCAAGAGATACAGTTCCGAATAATTAATTTTTCGTGCTTTGGTTCTGTTGGCCGATTTAGAAAACATCATATTTATATTCTTTATATTGAGATTCTTTATATTGAGATAAAAATATTTAATTCTGAATATATTAAAAATATTTTAATTTTTATTTATATCTTTTTCTAAATGAATGAAAACATATATTTCGCACATGCACAATATTATATAATTTATTCACTAAAATATTATATTCTCCATTGTATTATAAAACTTGGATTCAATCTTATTTTGCTTATAACTTAAAAAATCAATTTAAATTAATAACATAATTTTTTATACATAATGTAATTCTATGGAATATATTTTAGTGTAAAAATGATTATATAATAATTTGCAACTTTTACTACAATATAATTTTTTAAAAATATCTTTTATGCACTTTACATACATATATACATATCATACATATACATACACACTTTGAATTAAAAGGAAAAAATGTGTTAATAATCAAAAAGGTTTAATGATAATACATATAAAATTTATTCATTACAGACTACTACCGTGTAAATTACGATTCTGAGAATTGGGACAAAATCGCGAATTATTTGAACTCTTCAAACTATACGGAAATACACGTTCTCAATCGTGCACAAATCATTGACGATTCGTTTCATCTTGCCATACAAGGATTACAGGATTACTCCTTATTCTGGAAGATTTCAAGCTACTTGTCGCGAGAGACAGATTATATAGCGTGGTATCCTATGTTCAAAGCTCTTGAATATATATCTAGCATCTTTCCTTTTGAAAATGAAAAAAGAGTTCAAGATATCAAGGTAAATAGTAACATAACAAAAATATAAAAGGAGCTATGTTGTAAACATTACATTGACTTTTTAGTAAAAATAAAATAGAATTTAAATATTATATATATATATATATATATATATATATATATATGTATATATAATAAGTACATAGGTATATATTATTTTCTTATTTCTTCAGGAATCAACAAAATGTAACATTGATAATATTTAACAATATTTTTAGGATTTTCTAAATAATATATTTGATGGTCTTTTTACAAAGATAGAATATTTATCTAACGATACCGATAATGAGTTTACTAAATATTTAAAGCAAGAGGCCAGAAGATGGGCATGTACTCTTAATCACAATGAGTGTCTAATACAAGCCTACAATAAAATGGGACAATATGCCGACAAATCTCGAACGCAGTACTTTTCTTTATATTTATTTATATATTTTTTTGTGTTACACGAATCTATTAATAAATTATTTCATTAAGGTACTTCATAAAGATTAAATTTCTAATGATTTTTTTAGTATGAATCCATGGGAGAGAGAATGGACATTCTGTCAAGGTTTTAAGTCAGTGGATATTTATACTTTGAAACAGGCGTCTTATATAATGTTGCACGATTTTGGTGGTCAAGCTATGATGTTCATGAGTTGTGTACGAAAGATTCCTATCAATAATGAATTTTTTGAAATTGTGAATTTGCTCAGATATGATCGAGCAAAGATGACAGATAAGATCTTTCTTTTTTATTCTGTTATTGCAAAACATGCTAGGGACCCTAAAACGCTTGATTTTATACTTTCGGAGTTTTACAATATAAAACCCAGGTAAATCATTTTTTATATATATTAATGAAAAATCTGTAACCATGAAATGTTTATTCATATATACTGACAATCTATATAAATCTGCTGTGTTGCATTTTTTATAGCCAAATTAATACAGAAGCAGCATTAATTGTTATTATCAATAATATATATTCAGATGAAGAAAGCAGGAAGGTAAATTTTATAAAGTTAAACTTCATTTATTAAGATTTTAAAATTAATCTTATATATTTATCTCTATATATACTTGCGTATATATATTTATTATATTTCTCTTATGTTAAAAACGAAAAAAATTATTTTATGTTTAATATACAAACATGCAAGAAAATTATGAATACTCTATAATAATGTGAGAACTTATTAATTACTTAATAAAAATAAATGTCTAAATAATCTGTTTCAGGTAATCTCATTTCTGATACAGGATGACAATATAAATAGATGCCTAAAGAATATCATTAGATTTAAGATTAAATTACGCGCATCTCAAATCAAAACTCAAAAAAATTATTTTCTGCGTTTAAAATTTGCAGAAAACATAATATACAACAACAATATACACCATAACAATAAAACATAAATGAAAAAAGAAACTAATCTCTATAGGAGATAATAAATTTATAATTAATATATATATATATTGATAATTTGTATATTTCTACTTTATTTTTAAATTTATATAATTTATTGTCTTGTTAATAATTATATTTTTTAATAACTGTAATATTTTAATTATTATTATGATTAGTTTTACTAGAGTCTAATAATTATCTAATAATTATTAACCCTATAGTTAATACTGTTATTGATATCATATATAATATATATTCACATTTATTATTAAATTCGTTTAATAATGAATTTAAATATATTAAACTTTAATTTTAATATTATTGTTATTAATATTTTTAACATGAATATTGTATTTAACCATATTAATATTAAATATGTTCAACAATAAGATATATTACTATATTGGTTATTTATATATTTTTCCTATATTAATCCATTTTCAATATTCATTTTAATAGTATAATTTATTTAAAATTCGAGATATAGCTTTAACTATTTGATTTATAGTAAATCACACGACATTATTTTATATTTTACTGTACTATTACTATCACTGTATTTTTTATTTTATTCTTAGAAAGTACATGTACACATATATACACATAATAACTTAAGTTTTGTTTTATAACACGTCACCTATATTATTTCATATACAAAATTAAATTCAATATACCATAATTAGATAAATATGTATCTTTTAAAATTGAAATAAATCTTTGTTATATTAATGAATCTTCACAACGAAGGTATTCTCCAATATCTGCTTGGTGAAAGCAAATTGTTGCCATAGGATCTGCATATTTACAGTCGGCTGTACTTTTTGCAGCAACGCCAAATCCCTTATATAAAATTTAATGAAATATTTATTGAAAAATACTATAAATAAGTTTTACATGCATTGTCTCATTATTTGTAAATTAATAATGTTTGAGGCAAACATGTAATCAACAATTGTATTTAAAAAATAATTGTAAATTTAATGAATTACATACCAATGGTACATCGTTCATGGAAAATATAACGACACCCTGATATTGAGAAGTACCTTCAGTTATACGAGCAAGACCTGACTTCATAATGTGATGTCCATATAGAAATTGTTGTTCTGCAGAAGCTTTCACCCAAATTTTGTGCTTAATGTACAAACAATTGTCTATTATTAAATTTACTTACGTCTCTTAATAAATACCCCGTTTTCTGATATTACTTCTAATACTGAAAATCTATAGTGTATGTAACATAAACTACAGCATTTCAGTACTGGCAGTGAATATCAGAACACAACCGCAATTTGATTTCAAATACTTACTTGTGCATAAGGTGCTAAATAATGTAAGGCAGTGACGTGCAGCCTAAACTTTCCTGATTTTGTGAATTTACCGAAACAAGTGCCTAAGCTCAACAAATGATCGGATCCCACAGTGCTCGCTAAAGATAAAATCTTTTCCGACACATAATAAACTCTGTCCTTATTTTCTCGGAAACAATAAACGCCATCCGGTCGATCAATCAAGTTTTTCAAATTCGAGCCGATACTGTAACAAGTTAAATTTCAAGAAAATCATTAAATTTCTACGCTTTTGAGATGCATTCTTATACGATTTTTAAGTAAAAATCTTATGCGGAGGAAAAAATGAATTTGAATATAACTTAGAAAAATTGAATTAACAACTTACTATTTCGTTAGCTTCTCAAATACTAGCTTCGTTTTCTCTTCCGACAGTTGCTTCATTTTCGCGAGAAATTTTCTTCTTCTTTCGTGGCAAGAAACAGCAGTACTAAAATGAGAAATTTTGTATGTACACATTCACCACGTGTTCGTTTACCACGTTTCCTACAATCATAGAAAACACGCGTCACTAGAGACGATGTTGCTAAAAAAAAAAAATCCAATTTCTTTCACCAGATGGCGCGACTAATCGCAAAACGAGTCGCGTCAATCTTCATGACGTGGCCCGTCAGTGACGTTAGTCGACGACGTCGACGATCGGTTGCCGGGTTGGAGTTGTTGTGGCACGTTTAAGGTTGGGATCGCATTTTCTCCCTGTCCCCGTAGTAGAGACACAATCGTGACAGGAGACAGTCAGCACGCTGAAAAGAGGAACCTGTAAAAAATGAACAAGATCGTATCTTCGCTAGCTTTAGCTAGCATACTCGCTTCCGTGGCTCTCGCCACTGACAAGATCTGTCAGAAGCCCGAGATCGTCGCCTCGTCCTACGTTACGGAAGACGCAACCGTGCTCACGAATGTTGCCTTCACCATGCAATTTGTGTTGAAGTGCAGCGATGGTGTGAAGGGAATTAGTCTTTACGCCGAGGTCGAGGGCAAGTTACTACCGGCTGCCAGATTGAGCGCCGACAATAAATATCAGGTAGTGCAGCGGTTGCTTATTCTTAACATAAACAAAATCTAAGCAAAATTATAGCCTTGTGTGTCAAAAACAAAAATTGTAAATTAAATACTATAATTTTATTAAAAATTAATATATACTTAATTCTATTATATATTAATAAAAATTATATATTAATATTATGATATATAATTATATATTAAAAATTAATATATATTATACATATAGTATAATTATAATATTAAATAAAAAAAACTAAGAATATAATTATATGTTAATTTTATAAATTAAAATGTTTAAAATTGATGCTTGAAAGTCAATCTTGAGCTAGTACTTAGTTGGAACATATGTTTTGTGTGTCATAGATATCGTGGACAGAGGATATCAAGAAAGCGAGATCTGGTGATTACTACATAAAGCTATATGATGGAGATAAATACAATGCTGTTCGTAAAGCGATAAGGAATGGAGAGGATCATGACAGTGTGAATCCATTGGCGGTGGTTGTCCTTAACAATCCAGGGGTATATCTTGGTCCTTGGGTGAATTCTGAATTTTTGGCTGCATTCCTAGCTATTTTTGTATCCTATTCGGCGTTTTCTGCAAAGTACAAACTTCTAGCATAGAAAATTTTTGTTATTTAAAAAAAATAAAATATTTAAACATGGCAAAAAAAGTACTATTTATGTCCTCAAAGTCTTCTTGCACATGCTATAAAGTTTTTCTTTTTTACATTTAAGTTTTTATTGTAAATAAGTTGCAGAAAAATTGTATCAGAAATTTATTATATCAACATTTAAACTGTTAGTACCTATTAAGTCTTTATATACCACAATCCTAATTTTTATATTTAACAAAACTGTCAACTTTATTTTAGATAATTTGCCAAACTTCGCATCAATTATATATAGCTGTAGCAAAAATTTTATTATATTATAAAATTAACAAAGTAATATTTACAACACATCACAATATATATTTAATAAATGTCATGTGGTGGTGGTTTTCCAAATAAGTGTTTCCATGAAGGTGGATACTTTAAATTACTACCATCGTTTGTTTCTAACACGTGTATCCACTGATTTAAATAGCACACCAGTGCTATCGCGTCTGCGATATTATCCCCCTCAGAACAGAATTTGAACAGGATGGCACAAGGAATATTAGCCCGTGACAAAAAGTTAAATATACTTTTTGCAAATCCACCTCCAGGTATCTGCAACTTTCCTTCTACCCTTGTATCAGATGTAACTTTTGGTTTATGTAAAATCCAATTGAGATTGTCAAAAAGCTGGCCACTCTCTGACTGTATGTCCGATGAAGCTACATATCTCAATTTAAGATGCTGTGGCTGGATATCTCTCTTTTCATAATCGTAACTGCTCCCAAGGATTATCACCTGGAAGAAAATTAATTATATATATACAATGTATTAATAAATTTATAATATAAATTTTATTGATATATATATTAATATTAATTTATAAATTAATATATATATAATATATTAAAATTTATAACACATATATATTAATAAATTATATATATATATATATAATGAAAAGAAAATTAAAGACATGAAATAAAATATATTACTTTAGCTATTTTTCTTTCAGTAACGAATCGCGCCAATTCATTGAAAAATTCTGTCAGCTCTCCCACATAAGGCGAACGGATCTGCACGACGACGACGCGTTTCTCGGAACCGGCGTAGACGTCGATCGCCGTGATAAGCTCGTCCGAGGATTCATGATAAGCGTTTGCGCCTACGATGGGCACAAATGCCGCGCTGAAGATCTGGCCAATTTTTTGCAGGTTAAGATTTGAAATGAGCAAGTCAGCGGACAGCTGACCGACGTTCCCGACCGCCACTGACGGCAAAATAAGGGTATAATTTTCCAAATTAACATCCTGCATAAGTTTAATCATTTTCTTTTCCGTATCTTCTCTTTTATTCGTAAACCAGGAGGCTAAATATTCTTGCAAAGTAATACTGTCACTGTCACATTTACATACCTACACATTGACATTTCTGTTTTCGTTTTGTCTGCATTATCTGCACTCTTGTCAAATTCTTCTCTCTCTCTCTCTCTTTCTTTCTCTCTCTACTCTCTTTCTTTCTTTTTCCAACACTCGAGAAGTGCAGAGCGCAAATAAAAGGAGCAGCATCTGTCAGTTCAAAGAATTCCTCTATATCGAAAAAAAAATTCCCTATTGAGCGAGCCAATCAGGAGGCTTGAAAGCTGCTTTTGCACCAATCGATCACTCGCGTGACTTTCTAAGTCTACGTATGTGTTTTGGATTTCGTGGCAAAGTTGTTGGGACGTGATAGCGGAGTGATTTTTGGATAAAATTCGCATTATCGAGGCGAAGATTCTTGTCTGAATTGTTACGAAACGATAAATTCCTCGACGAGGCATGGTGATCGGAACTTACGAGTGAAATGCGAGGACATTTTTCCTTAAAAATGGTAAGTTCGCAAGCTGCTGCGAAGGTAACCTCACGAAAGAAGACGTGGAAAATTACGTGAAAAAGGGGAGAAACTTGGAAATACAGCTGATTTCGGGTTTTTATCGTGCGATTCCTCCAATTCCCATTTTTTTTTTCGCGAGAAAATCTCGCAATATTCGTATATTTTTGGGACGGAGAATAACTCTTATCATATGGTGATATGTCTGATATGCGTGTCTCATTTCTTCCTGTTGTGAGTCAGAAACGCTTTTTTGTGTGTATTTGTATTTCGGTTTTGTTCAACACTGTCGATTTGACATATGAGTAGTGTATGATTACTGTTTTCGACCAATTAATTTTTGCACAAGATATGCGAGTTGCAAGGAGTAATCATTGACTTAAATGAAAGGTCAATGGTTTTTTTATAATATTATAAATTTACGTCATGCTGTGTGTATATGCAATTATATTGTGCATTTGTATAATTTATAACAGGTAAAATGTCATCTTTAATTATGTGTATCTGCTACGTCACAAATTTGCTATTCTAATTATATATCGTGTAGCATCCATGTAGGATTAAAAAAGATTATAGCAAAGCTGATTAAATATGGCATACTAAGTGTGGCGTAAAAAAAGTCGTTTAGTATTATGTATGGCATTGTGACTTTCAATTTTCTTTCTATTGCACTCTTAATAAGATTTATGAACATAGATTTATGATTGATGAACAAAGTACAGTAAAATAATATTTTATTTGTGTGAAATTAGATTGTCATGATGCCATGGAGAAGTTTCCACTGAAGGGCACATCATTTTCAAACTCTACAATCCCTCACACAAATGCAAATGCTGTTACGACATATAATTCGGTTGATGCCAAGGTATGCTATTAATTTCAATCTTGTTTTTTTATTTTATCTGCTTATTTAACTCGAATCAATATTTTTTTATGACATGTATATACATAAATATTTTTTAAATAATTTTATGCATTTTACATATATATTGTATTATTAAAAATTGTTAAAAGAGAAATAAAATTATATATTTAATTTTTTTAATAGAAATTTTGTTCTTTAATGTGTCTTTTGTCTTGTGTTAAAATTTAATACAATATAAATTCTAAATTAACTATAGCAAGAAATAGACGATAATGTTAAAAGATATAAAGTTTGTTAAATATATAACAAACATATAATTGTAACATATTAATATGTTGCACATAATTTTCAGAATCTAAAGTATGGTGAAACCACTAGTACAGAAGATGTACGACTACGAACCGGAAGACGCGAGACAAATTTAAGCAGCGACGACGATATGCTAGATATTAATCATCATATGTCTCATCATTCAGATAACATGTTATCAGATTGTGTCCGTATTGATGATGCATCTTCCCATAGTAAGTTGTTTATATTTTTAATTTACAGTGTCACAAATCACACATCACACATTTGTTGCTGAACAGATACTATGTAGAACATTTTTATTGATTTCTAGCAAATGTTATAAAGAAACTTGAAGTAAATTTTACAATTCTCAAGGCACAAATTTATTTTTATAACTCTGTTATATTTAATTTTTAGTTTTATAAATTTTATTGGTTCAATATATCCTAGCTTGAAAAATATCATCAATACGTTATCTCACTTCCTGTTGAAGAAACTAGAGGAATATTTGTTGACCTACTCATCTGATCTGATGACATCTATTATCCCTGAGCGATACCAGTTAGACAAATTGAATCAAATTTCTTAGTACTCACAGCATGTCATAGTGGCAAAATGTGTAAGTTAGCACAAATAATGCCAATATATTTAACTAATTAATAAAAAAAATATATAAAAAGATACACAAGATAATTGTGATAAAGATATAGCAATCCCCTGTGTGTTAACCAGTTTTTTTATATTAAACAAAATTATTTTTTTTGTAGACACATTGATAGTCTTTATATAATTTTATAAAAAATGAACTAGTTTGATAATGTACAAACCTGTTATAATTTCTTTGTTCAGCAAAATACAATAATGTGTACGTGCATGTGTTAATCAAGTATGGTATTAAAATAAAAATATTTATTGTTATTACTGGAAAAATTTTGTAATGTTCTCTGTAATTGTCTTATTTATAATATTTAGAACAATACTATACACAATCATTAAATATCTAACAGATAGAGATATTAAAACAATTAAAAAAACGAAATAGTTTTATTTATTCTTATCATGAAATTTTCTAATGTACTTTATTAGTTTCAGTTGACTCCGATGACATACCTGGTATTGGGCAGTATGATGATTTTCATACTATTGATTGGCAACGGGATATCGCGCGAGATCGAATGCGGCATCGTTATATAATAAAGAAGAAACACGATTCCATCTGGGGTCTAATAAAAGGAGCTCACGACGCTTGGTCCGGATGGCTGTGTGTGTTACTAGTCGGACTTTTTACGGGTGTGGCGGCTGGTGTGATAGATATTGGCGCTTCCTGGATGACAGATCTGAAATTCGGTATCTGTCCGCAAGCTTTCTGGTTAAATAAGGAGCAATGTTGCTGGAGCTATAACGAAACTACATTCGACGGCGGAAATTGTTCACAGGTTAATTATATGATTCTCCAGTACTAACTGCATATACACTTGTTGCATAGATTAAACAAAAAATTGCTTTTAGTTACTTATAATTAAATTATAATATTTCTAATTAAATAATATGCTTATTTAAGTATTTTCTCTATTTGATTAATGTATACAATATAATATTCTTTTTTTTTTACAGTGGTGGACGTGGCCCGAGGTATTCAATCAATCAAAAGATGGTGCAGGACCTTATACAATTTCATATTTATTTTATACAGCATGGGCCCTTTTATTTGCGGCACTTTCCGCATCTCTAGTGCGAATGTTTGCACCTTATGCTTGTGGTTCTGGTATACCTGAGGTAAATCCATTATTCTCAAGTTTTCCTTTTTAGATATCTTTTAAATAAGAATTATTTTTCAGATAAAAACGATTTTGAGCGGTTTTATTATCCGCGGATACTTGGGTAAATGGACACTGATTATTAAATCAGTAGGCCTGATTCTTTCTGTATCGGCGGGCTTAAGCTTAGGAAAAGAAGGCCCTATGGTGCACATTGCATGCTGTATAGGAAACATATTTTCATATCTATTTCCAAAGTATGGTAGGAATGAAGCGAAGAAGAGAGAAATCTTGTCCGCCGCAGCCGCAGCAGGAGTTTCTGTTGCTTTTGGAGCTCCGATTGGCGGCGTTCTATTTAGCTTAGAAGAGGTATTGTTTGAAAGAATTAAGCAATTAAATTAAAAATTAAATAGTAATCTTATACTTTAAAATTGTAATATAGTAATCCTATACTTTAAAATTGTCTTTACCTTTTTTGTTAAAGTTAAAGAGGCTATTAGCTTAGCAAAATGTCTATTTTTAATTTTATTACTCTGTATCTTTAATTTACGTTGTGTGTAAAAATAAATTATATCTTTATGTATATTTGTTTCAGGTCAGCTATTATTTTCCACTAAAAACTTTATGGCGATCGTTCTTCTGTGCTTTAATAGCTGCTTTCGTACTACGTTCCATAAATCCATTTGGAAACGAACATTCAGTATTGTTTTATGTAGAATATAATAAACCTTGGATATTCTTTGAATTAATCCCTTTCGTTATACTCGGTATAATTGGGGTAAGTAAATTTCTTTATATGATTGCGAATATTAAATTTATAAAAAGGCAGCACATTTTTATTTAAAAACAAATTTTCTCAACAGGGTATAATAGCGACATTATTTATCAAGGCAAATTTGTTTTGGTGCCGATATCGTAAAACTTCAAAATTGGGGCAATATCCCGTAACTGAAGTGTTGATTGTAACTGTTGTAACAGCAGTAATTGGATATCCTAATCCTTACACAAGGATGAGTACCAGTGAACTAATTTATTTATTGTTTAGCCAATGCGGGGTATCGAACGCTGATATGTTATGGTTAGTAATTATGAAAAAATAGATAACATTTTTTGTATTTTCAAGATATATATATATATATATATATAATTATATTAATTTATATATATTTATTATATATTTATTTATACATATTTCACTTAATTAACACACCCAAGTTTTATATAATTGTTGATTAATTAAATTAATGTATAATATATCTATCCATTTTACGACATAGTATAACACACATATATATATATATATATATATATATATATATATATATATATATATAGAGATATATGACAAAGAGTGTAATTATATGTAATTGGAGAAATTTTCTGTGCCCTAATAGTGACTACAATAGGAATTTTACTGCCGTGAAATCCGCAATCGAAATAGCTGCAGCTGGACCTGGAGTCTACAAAGCTATATGGCTACTTGTGCTTGCACTGATATTGAAACTCATCATGACGATATTCACGTTCGGCATGAAAGTACCATGCGGTTTGTTTATTCCGTCTCTATGTCTCGGAGCGATAATGGGTCGCATCGTGGGCATAGGAATGGAACAGCTTGCGTACAATTATCCTCACATATGGATGTTCAGCGAGGAATGTTCCATGGGTGTCGATTGTATAACACCCGGATTGTACGCGATGGTCGGAGCCGCCGCTGTTCTCGGAGGTGTGACCAGAATGACGGTCTCCTTAGTCGTTATCATGTTCGAGTTAACCGGCGGCGTGAGGTATATTGTACCTTTAATGGCCGCGGCTATGGCAAGCAAATGGGTTGGCGATGCCCTAGGAAAACAAGGCATCTACTGACGCTCACATCGGTTTAAATGGATATCCATTTTTGGATAGCAAAGACGAATTTCAACACACCACTTTGGCGGCAGACGTTATGCAACCCAAGTAAGTGATGCTTTCATATATTTTATATACGAATATTGTATATATAATATATATTATATAATATAGAATATTATAATTAATTAATGAAAGGCTCGTATAAATTAACAAAATTAAACAAATCAAATATAGTAGGCCAACTGAACGAGCAAATAAATAAGATGTAAAAACTATTAATAAATTTTTACATCTTATTTATTTGCTCGTTCAGTTGGCCTACTATATTTGATTTGTTTAATTTTGTTAGAATATTATATATTATATATATAATATATATTATAATATATATTATAATGTATATTATAATTTATATTATAATATATATTATAATATATATTATATAATATGTAATATGTATACATATATGAATTCTGTTTACAGACGAAATGAAGCTCTTCACGTTCTCACTCAAGACTCGATGACGGTTGAAGATGTAGAGAACTTGCTTAAGGAAACTGAGCATAATGGCTTTCCTGTAATAGTTTCTAAGGAATCTCAGTATCTCGTTGGTTTCGTTTTACGACGGGATCTCAATCTCGCCATCGCTAATGCCAAGAGGATGATTGAGGACATCAGCAGGCAGTCGTTAGTTATTTTTACTAACGGAAATAATGTCCAAAATCATTCGCCTCCGCCTTTAAAGTTAAAGAAGATCTTGGATATGGCCCCTATCACTATCACAGATCAAACTCCTATGGAAACTGTAGTTGATATGTTTAGAAAATTGGGATTACGCCAAACTCTTGTTACACATAATGGGTATGTATATAAATTATTTATATATTATCATGTTACTGTTGGATATTTCTGAACTAATATCGAGATCATTCTTGCGCAGGCGACTTCTAGGTGTAATAACAAAGAAAGACGTTTTAAGGCACGTGAAGCAGCTCGACAATGAAGATCCAAATTCTGTTTTATTTAATTAAATATAGCCGCGTGCTGCGACAGCAACTTGAAAATATCAATTTGATTCATAATGATATAGCAGCATAATAACATGAACAACATATATATATATATATATATATTTATATATATATATATATATATATATATATATATACATACAATATATATATATACATATACCAGAGATTATAATTTATATTAATTTAATTAAAATTATGTATTTTATCTACTTTGTCAATATCTGCACTTAAATCATAAAAACGCTGTATGTAATTAGAAAAGAAGAAGTAAGCGTGTAATAGACTATTAAATTTGTATATTCATCTTTGTTTGAATAATATAGGAAGATTTAAGATTTTATATCTGGTCGTGTATTCCGATCAGCGGAATTTTATTTTTCATATTGTAATCGATAATAAATCATATTGACCAGTTTATGATATAAATATATAATTTACTATGTGTATGCACTTTTTTTGCAAATTACAGGCATTAAAATTATATAAATAATATACACACATACACATATATGTGTATGTATAAAATATTGTTATATGATATATAATTTTCTGAATGGCATTAAAATTATATTAATATACGTTATATGAAATAGTCTTATAAAATTAAATTAATATTCAATTATAGATAACTGTGTGTGTTGCCACATTCTGTGATATACTTTTTATCCCTATTTACACAGATTTCATAGTTAAATTATTGCTGGTATACTTAAACTTCTAATTTATTATTTTGTCTTTTGGATTTCAATATTCAGTATCAACTTTGATTTTTTTCTCCATGAAATATTGTCATTAATATCTCTATTATATAAATCCATCCACATTTCAGGAAATGTTTTTATGAAATAAAATGACATATATAATCACATCATAACCATCTTTATATATTCAGATCAATTGGAAGTATATCATATAAATATAATAATTATTTAAATACATTAAAAGTTTTTGGACTAAAGTATTACAAAATGTTACCATTTTTTATATATTGGAAATAATTGTTTGATTTGGCATGCAAAATTAGTCATAATATTAATCATGAAAGAATTAATTGTTTTCAAAAATACAATTTCTAAAAATCTTCATATATATATATATATGTATATATAATATAATAAATATTAACAATATAATGAATAATTATATAGATGTATACATATGTATGTTTATATATATATATACAGTGCCGTCTTTACGCATGGGCCCCGGGTTCCAGGGGGCCCCCGACTGACATAGGATAAAAATAAAATAAAGAAAACTTGCATTCATCAATTATTTATCTATTGAATAAAAAGTATATTTATCAGAAAGAGGCCCCCAAAACTAAGTGTGCCAGAGGCCATCACATGACTAAAGACGGCTATATCTATGTACACATATAAACTATTTAATATCGTAACAATATCACAACAAATAACAATTTTGTTTATTTAAAATAATAACAAAAAGATAAGTTTTATTATATAATTCTTTCTGAATCAGATTATGTAAAGTAAATATTTGTTGACAACATAAAGAATACATATGTTTATATGTAAATGTATATATGTATATTATATACACGTGTGCGTGTATACATAAATGTTTAATGCATTATCAACAAATTTTATATCGATTTTTTAAAGAGGAACAAAGATAAATTTTATTCACAACATTATTTAGGCATTATATCGAATTTTTTGGACATTTGCATATTTTACACACAATGTATATATTTGATGTATAGAAATATGTATATGTATATATGTATGTGTGTATATATTATATATGTGTATATATACATATTATATGCATGTATAATATATGTATATGCATATATACACATATATATATCTATATAATTGTAATTGACAATTAAGAAATATTCTTTATCTTTTTTATATATCTTCTTCTATTACCGGTATTATTAGCCCCTGAAGAAAATCGAAACTATTTCTATCTGGATGTACTGCAATCTTTGTAGAAACTCCCATTATACTTGTATTTACCCTCAAATAACCAAAATCATCGATATCATCTACTATAGCTTCTTGATATTCTCCATTTAGTGTTAATATAGTAACACTCGCATTCCTAAAAAAGATTTAAAAAATGTATATAAAATTGTAAAAATATTATTATAGAAATATATCAACGATGAATTTAAATTCAAAATTACTTATGCAACCAATATTTGTAATAAAGATTGTAGAAATGTTGTATGTTGCCCTTTTCTATATCATCTAACAGAATTTCCAATTGATTAAATACAAGTGCCAAATATTTTTCAAGAGAGAATGTTTCCAACTTTGTCTGATGTTTTTGATTATATTGTAAAATCACATCATTAATACATGTTGTAGGCTTGCTATTGGAGAGATTTATACCAACACCTAAAATACATATTCATGTTTGTTTTAAATAAATCAAATTATATTTGTATTGTGATCGTTGTGTTACATACCAATATCGCAAATATAATATGATGTATCAACAAGCGTCCGTACAATCAAACCACCAATTTTAGTCGATTTGCCAACATATATGTCGTTAGGCCATTTTATTCTAATATTAATAGCCTAAAATATGAGATAATCTGAATAATTATCATATATTAATAATTTCAATGTACTTCAAGTATTTACAATATTTTATAAATAAAATCTAAAACTTTCATAGATTAAAATCGCATATTAAAAATGGAAAAAAGAATACCTGATATTCTGGAATAGATCTTACAGCCGATACCATTGCTACAGCGACAATATGCTGTAGAAGCGATATTTGTTTACTGAGAATCGAATTTCTAGGAATATATACTTGTAAAGTGAACATGGCACAACCAATCGGACTAAGCCATACATGATTACCTCGACCTAAAAGTAAGTCTCGTTATAATTTTTTCATTTGCATGTACAAATAAAAAATGAACCTTGTCCCTGTGTTTGTTGTCGTGGAATAACAACTAATCCGTGTTTCATGCGAGCACCCATTGCATGCATAGAAGATTTTAAAACATCTGCATATATTACTAATTGACCTAATTCCTTTGTATTAAGAAACTGGAAAAAATTAAGTTTTTTTATAAAATTTAATTTTAAGTGTGAAACGCGAAATCTATCACTATATAATATCATATATCATATAAAAATGTATTAAGGGTGATTTCTAAATGTACATAATTAGAATATTGAAAAATTAGTTCTGTTTCATTAAAAATTTACCTGGTAGTACTGTTCAGGCGAGAAATTTTTCGGACGAAATTTATGATGCGTTACAATAGGCAGAAAAATATCTGTTACGGTAACATGTATTTCTTCATCTGTGTAAAACCGTATCGTTAAGGCGCCCAAATTTAACGTGTAATCCTCTGTCAATCCATCTATGTTTTTAAGCATTTCCCATTTCAGCTACAAATACAACAAGATATAAAATTATGACAAATCAATAGTCTTTAATTGTAGATTGTGTAATTCTTGATTTAAAATTACTATGAGAATAATTAATTAAGTTTACTCACATCTTCTTTTCTGCTTAGAAGATAACCAATGGAATATCCTTTGAATGCAGGAGCACGAGTTATTTCCATTTCTAGATATGTACTCAACAGGTCACTGATTATTCCTAAGCGTGCTGCGTCGTTTTCTTTGAGCGTCTCATATAATTGCTTTGCTCTTGAATATTCCATTGGATCTTTCTCCAAATGGATCTGGGAGAATACTACTTTACCCCCACTGCTGGCTAGAGTTGCGAGTAATATACTTGGATTTTGCCATGTTTCCTCCGTACCCAATATTTTCACATCAAACATATGTGAATTTCCTTTTTTATCCTTAACACTAGTCGACTCTGGGAGATTTAGTGAAGGCCTGTAAAAGTAGATTGCGTTTTAAATATATCTTTAATATTTTCTTGTTTCTATTTTTCGATATATATTTTTGGTGCAATTGTATTATTTTATTAAGATACACAGAAAAAATATACATTATTTTACCTCGCATCTTCGTGATTTTCAACAAAGCCATTTCGCTTGGGAGACGCTTGATAGCAAAAAGTATCGTGCATCATACGCACACGTTTCCATTGCCCATATGAAAAATAAACAAGTTCATTCTCACGCACTTCTGCAGTCTTGAAGAATGGCAGCATTTTATGCAGCATATTCGAGCATAATGATAAAACTTTTCCACCGTGTATAATATATTCTACAAATCGATCAGCAATAACATCCATAATATTACCACAAACAACAACCAAAGCAACCTGATCTACCCAAGTGTTCTTAGGAAGATTTAATATTGTTAAATTATAGATAGTATATCTAAAAAGAAAAATTATATTAGCTAATAATTCTTGAGTTGAACTTCATTATTTTTGAAAGATGCTTAACTCGGAAAAGTTTCCAAAGCTTATTACAGTAATATTCATAACTGTATTATGAAATCTTAATGTACCTGTCTGGATCTAGTACTTTACTTAATACAGCCTTTACACTTTTGCCCGTCTCTATTTTATCTGTATAAATAAGTACATTTGGAGGTTTAGTTATCACATCCTCCTCTTCTTCCGATTGAGAAGATCTGTAAATTAATATAATTAATAAAACATTATTATAATGTTATTTGTAACAAATATAACAATCATAAAATTTTATTGTATATCCTTTAATATATTTTTTTATCTGTTATTAAATATATTACTTACTTGGAAGCACCTTCGGAAGTTTCTTCTTCCATTGGTAATGCGCCGTTTGCATCGGATTTATTATGATTAACTGGATTTATTGTGAATGATAATATATCATTGATTTTCTCTTCAACCTCGCTTTCTACAAGTGTTTCTTTCAAAGGATCTAAACAATTCATTGTTTTAATGTTTAATAATGATAAAAGTTTAAAAATGTGCTTATATGTATACATAGAAAAATTATTTATATTATGCACAACATTAATTTACCTTCAATCTTTGGTTCTTCTTTGTAATCATCCAAATTTTTTTGCGGATGTACAATCACATCAGGAAATTTAGTAACCTCTGTAGGTTTATTCTGCTCCGAGGCTTCTTGAGCTGCTTTGCTAAATGCAATAACAGTTTCTAAATAAAAAATATATTAATGATATAACTATTGTAAAGAAATGTAACAATTACAAGAGCAAATTAATATTACTTGCCTGTAGTTCGTGGTGGGCTGAATAATTTTATACTATCTTCATAAACGCACGGGTTTCCTGATACTTCAACAGCTGAAAAGATAAATATATTATAAGATACAAACTTAAATACTTAATATTAAAACATATACTTTGATACATACTTTGTATACGTTTCATATATAAATTATTGTTAATAAAATATCGTCCTTGTATAAACATAGTTATAAAGTCTGTAATATGATCAATATCTGTTTCTAAAAGCAAATTTAGATTTTCATTCACAGACCATGCCTTGATTAAACCATAATCTTCAAGCTGTAAAATAATAAGTGCATAAATAGAAGTATTCCAATTAGTTTTTTCTTTTACATAAATATACAATAAAAAATATAAAAAATTAAGTATGCAATAAAAATATAAAAATTGAATATTACTTTTATACAGCATTCTGAGGTATCCGTATTATACGTTTGAAGATCAGTTTCAATAAGAACATAAAGATTAGATTTGCTTGAAATCTGATATCCATCAACTTTAAACAAGGGGAAAAGTGACTTTCCATCTTTATAATTCAGCCAGTTTGATATATCAATTTTTTGCTAGTAAAAAAATAATACATGTTATTCTTATCATTATCCATGTTTATAATTGCAAGTAAAAAATATTTCTTAAATATTACACATACCTGTGGATGTATAATGTACATTGCCATTGTAGCATCAAATGGTGACATCATATGAAGTTGAGCAAGATGCTTGTTATAACATAAATGAGAAGTCAAAGCATCTTTATCCCATTTTTTAGCAGATTCTAAAATAATTTATTTTTTAATTATTTAATATATATTTTTTCTTTAATAATTGTAAGTGATAGATATGATTGAGAAATAGTTTTTGACATAATATATATGTATAAAAACTCTTTATTAATTTACAACACATATTATTTAAAATATTCACAGATTGCATTAGCAAATGTAACATTACTAATAAATAATAAAATTTGCTACATAAAAAAGAGATTACCTCTGCTTCCACATTCACAGAATGCAGGATAAAACATAATAGAATATTGATTTTGGTATTCCTTAAGAGCTGCACATATTGCTGCTTTATACTTTGGTGTCCATCGTGCTCTTATAGCTGTGTATACCATAAAAGCAAATGTTAACATCATTTTTTTATAAAGATCTTCTGCGAGATTCACTTTAAAATCTTAATAATTTATTTCAATACAAGAATCCTCTCACTGCAGGCTCTTCTTAATTCTGAAAGATAAACACATTTGAGATAAGCATATATTAAACACATATATTTAGAAAAATATCAGTCACCATGCATTGTGTTCTAATAAAATATATTTTTTTATATACATGGAATATAAGATTATGCAGAAAAGCAAGTGACCTCTAAGCTGAACATGCAACATAAATATTGCGTTGAATTTGCAAAACAAAGATGATGTTATATTAAATAAACAAAATATAATATACTAAATTATAGTAAATTAAAATCTCTTAAATAATAATTATATGTATTTTTAATATATTTTTATAATTTTTAAAGCATCTTTTTGAGCGCAAAAAAATATTTGACACTTGCATTAGAACACAATACAATAAACAACAACTGTGTGCGAACTTGTGTGCGGAGACAATTTTGATAAACGCTAAAATGTTGAAAAGCACGAAACTATCGAAAGTAACTTATTGTAATTGCGAAATTTGAATATTTACATATGTACATATAAATATACTTGCCGTGAAACAACACTTTTTACCTCTAGCGACGTCGAAATATGTGCCGGTATCGAACGTTTACATCGGAGCACATACATACACAATGATATATGCTGTTGCATTTCTCGTGATAACGATGCGATAACATGCGAAAAATCGTTCGTCACACGTGTTTTCGTTGGTCGTTTACGAAAAAGCGGAAAATTCATTGGTTCGCCACGGAAAACACATGATTTTTGAGAAATTTGACAGCTCAGAAAGGAGGTTAAAATTCTTCGTTCTGATTGGTCGATTCAATCATTAGAATGAAGTTTGTCGAACGCGCTGATTGGCTGTCAGGGATAGGGAAATTCTAAGAATTTCTGGGAACTTTTGCTCGTCCGATAAAATGTTGGCTACTTTTAGATCGTCGACGGTGATCGGGGGTTGTGACATTTCTCAGCTGATTGTGTTTTGAATGTTTGAATCCTATACTCGTGCAACAATATAATAATATCATGCGTTATAAAAGTCTCTGCGTAAATATTATGAAAAAAAGTTGGATGTTAAATAGATATTTAAGTACTGTCGTAATTAAACGCGGTTATTCAAAAACAGCGGACCCGTCTTCGGAAAATGATGGAAAAACGACGCATTTTGGTTTCCAAACGATCAAGGAGAGCGAAAAAACGAACGAAGGTAAAGATTATTTCCGTCAAATGAAATATTTACAATCTGTCTGACACACAGATGTCCATAGTTAAAAATTAAAATTACATATATAATTACATAATATATAACACATATATATATATATATATATATATATATATATATAATATGATATATACATTAATATATAATTATATTAAAAATTACATATATGTATATATACAATTTAATTCAACAGTATTTATTTTTTTCAGTATATACTGTATTTGAAAATGTTGCCAATCATTACGACATAATGAATGATGCGATGAGTATGGGCATCCATCGTATTTGGAAGGATATTTTTGTACAAGAATTAGGACCTACTCATGGTACCCGTCTCTTGGATTCTGCTGGTGGCACAGGCGACATTACATTTCGGTATATAAACTTTTTGAAGACTACACCAAATCCGCAAGCTATACGTAGCTATGTAACTGTGTGCGATATTAATCAACATATGCTGGATGTTGGGAAAGAACGAGCAAACAGATTAGGCTTGTCACAGGACAGTAAATGCACTGTTACTTGGAAGCAAGAGAATGCAGAAAGTCTCTCCTTTCCTGTGGATTCTTTCACCGCTTATACCATAGCGTTTGGAATAAGAAATGTAACACATATTGACAAGGTGTTTATAATATACTGGATTTACTTGTTAATTATTTATATAAGATAAAGGTATATTAGAAGTACAATACTACTATATATTCTACAACTTTACTATAATATATACTGCAACTTTGAATTTATAAAATTGAATAGATAAATTTATAAAATTGAATAGAATGGATGAATTTATAAAATTGAATAGAATTTATATTTTTGTTCTCTCTAAAGAATATTTTTATTGCAGGCATTGTCTGAGGCGTACAGAGTTTTACAGCCAGGAGGAAGATTCTTATGCCTGGAATTTAGTCATGTTAATAATGAAACTTTACAATGGTATGCTTTGAAATGATAGAAAATTTATATAACATATAAAATAATATGCATTAAACTGTAACAAATTTTGAAATATTTCAGGTTGTATGATCAATATTCGTTTCAAATAATACCTGTGATGGGACAGTTGATATCAGGGCAGTGGAAAGCTTATCAGTATCTTGTAGAAAGTATAAGAAGATTTCCAAAACAAGAAGATTTTAAAGTAAAGTATCTATATCTATATTTTAATTCTATATATATAATTTTTTATATTTTTACTTGTTACACATAAATTTTAATGTCAGTATCGAGATATTTTTTGAACTTCTAATAATATTTTTAATTTTATGATCCAAGCTTTTCATTTCTGTTATATATAAAAATTTGCTATATGTATAATCTTTGTTTTTATAATTTTTATAATTGCATACTTATCATATTCTTTGTTATTTTTTTAGAATATGATTGAGACTGCTGGATTTAGAAATGTGACTTACAAGAATCTTACTTGTGGTGTGGTAGCTATCCATTCAGGTTTCAAATTATAAACAAGATATTGTTTTAGTGGAACAAAACAAATAACATAATATTTTGGTAAATAAAGAAACACAATATAATAATTTATCAAAGAATAAATAAGATGTGCAATAAAATATCTTTTTAGCTTTAATCATAATATTATATCATCTTAATATTACAATCTTATTTATTTCTTTCAGAAAGAAAATTTTATTATTTCTATTAATTATTTGTGCACACTATATTATAAAGAACAAAAGCTATATTTTATTGTTAGTTTATCATAAAGTTTAATTATAATTATTTTGATTGGATTATATAACAATTTATCAGATTTTGCTTTTATCAGTATTGTTCTTTGCAATTGCATGTAATTTCTTTTCGGTGTCACATAAATTATGCTGCTCTGAAAGCCCATTTCACTATGCTATTGTATATTTGGACTGCCACCTGTCCGAGTGTGAAATTCGCTTGCCTACTACGTAATCGCTCTACGTCTGCAACCCGCTCTATTGCGTAAGAGTCGTGCGACTCTTGGGTGCTCGGCTGATGCGACCAACGGTGCTCCTATCGCGATTTACTACGTATTTCTACGCAGGTCGTTTCCGCGGATCGTTCTCTCGCTAATACACAGAGCTGAAGATGCAAAGAAGTACGAGTGAAAATTCTGAGAAACGAGTTATTTCAAAACAAGATGATTCATTTTTCAAGATTTACAATTCTTCGCATCCAAACTAACTTTATGGAAATATATTGCGCTTGCGAATTTCACAATTATAATTTATATATATATATATTTTTTTTAATTACATATGTGTGCATTTAAAAATAAAATATATACCTATATATAAATTTATTTTTTAAATTATATTAATTTTTATAAATTATATTACTGTTGTAAGTAAATAATAATTTTTTTGCGTGTACACAAACTGACTTAATTGTAATGTATGTCGAAATTTATTCATTGATTTTGATTGAACACAGAGGTGAAGAAGGGAAACCGTGGTGGTACTGGCCGATTTCTTCGAAGGAAGATACAACCGAATTTGCATTTCACAAGAGATAGCAGGCAGCAATTTTCCAACATTATAAAACTGTTTATATCGAGCCAGGAGAGTTCGAAGATATGGAAATCACAGCGAAAGGGATTTTAAGGAGGCAAAGATCGCGAAAGATAAGAAGAGGGAAGCTTCGACCCATAGAGGTGAGACGAGACCCAGTGAGAGAAACCTATCGTGTCGTGGTTGTCAACAACGACAATCACGCGGATCGAAGGCCGTCGTGACGACGGGGAATCCATTCTACGTGGCGTAATATCTACATGCGTCATGCGGTATGCTTTCTCTAGGAGGTGAAAATTCTTAACTTTCTTCGACTATAGAAACATTCCTATCTATCTATCTATCTATCTTGGTACCGATGATGCTTGGCCGCGCTCCCACATCTTTTCATTTGCTCGTCTGCCTTATTGACGCATTTATCCCCTGCCTCTCGGGGAGGTATATTACTGGTGCTTACTACTGATTTCCCTTCGATCGAGCACAGAACATTGTATTTTTCACGGCAAATTAGATTTTTTTATTTTTATATTAGTTCCATTTTTGAGATACATATATTTTTTGTGAGTGTATTTTTTTCTTTCTCTCTCTTTCATATTTTTCGATAAATTATTCAGCAAGTATATATGATGCTATTAGATTTTAGTAGTTAGTATAATGTTATGGCATCGAAGAGAAAAATGTTTTACACTGAAAGAAAATTAGAATATACTTATAAACAAAAGTACCTATAATTTACCGGGTAATGAATTAGATACTTGTTAAAGCGGAAGAAATCTGACGAAGATGCAGATTCTCGCGATGCAGCTTCTTGCTGCACATATCGATTTTCCTGACCTCGGTGACCCCGCGTACCCCTTCCGCCTTGGATACTTCCTAGAAAGTATATAATGCATCGTTACCGCTTCGGTCTATGGTTTATATCCATCTGCCAGCAAGGATCGACGTTGCATTATTATACAACACACCGTTTCTCATGATATCCCCGTATACGATCGTCTCTCCGAGATTGATAAACATTATTGCTTTCAAATAGATTCTGATGAATAAGCAAAAATTGCGTCATACGCCTTAAATAAATCAATATTATATTTATAGAATAATTACAATCTTATTCGAGTTTGGAATTGATACAAGTCAATAAACTCTCAAGAGAGAGAAAGAAAGGATCATATTTTATATATACCCAGCAAACACCGATATATAATTGTTACATATCTATAATAAAACGGAATATAACAGATAATATAACGTGCACGTTACATGTAACATCCATGTTAGTTGTAATTTCCCACTCATAGATGTAACATTTTAATATAACATATATTACATTGTAGTTATATTGTAATTATATACCAAATAGCACATTGATGTATTGATAAGTCAGTGCTATCTTGCGATATAATGACAATATAACTACAATGTGATATATGTAATATTAAAAATGTTACATCTATGAGTGGGAAATTACAACTAACATATACGTTACATGTAACATGCTTAAGTATATAACATTTATATACTGTGTTTGCTGGGTATAATCTTCTTGATAAATTTATTTTACATTGTATTATATATATATATATATATATATATATATATATATATATATATATATATATATATATATATATATATATATACATACATTCTAAGTGAAACAAAACTCTGTATAGCGCATTTAATGTCATCTAGATTTAAAAGTATATGTGGGACGTAACATTTTTCTCCACTTGTTGTAAAAACCAGGTAGCAAGAGAGATATAAAACTCGCTTCATTCGAAAGTATGCTTTGATGGATACGCTGATGATGGATATCGCGAAAAACTCGGCTTCGCGCGCCAATTACTTCACCCATTAAAGGACGAATAGCGTCCAGATTACATCAGCAGACGCGAGAATTACGCGATGATTGCACCGATTAATCGAGAGTAACGCGGACGAGCAGGTAGTCGCGAGGTTCCCAGGAGGTGGGATCAAGGTGTTTCCGTTTCGCTGACGAGCTCGCAATAGTTTACAGAAATATATATTAATAGAGAGATTGTAATGAACAAAATTATTAAGATATATATATGTATATACACAAAATTCGCTAATACGATTTTTTTGTATGACAAACGAGAGATTTTTCGGGGAGATTCGGTCGATTAATTTAGCCGAAAATTTGCATGAATTTGAAGATGATGCTATTTAACACTAGCCATAGAAATGAACGATTCGACATGGTGTTTATAGCGTTCGACAGAGCTAATAGTATTGGAAAGGAGAGAAAGTGTTAGATAGGGATAGCTTGGCACTCTCTGGCGTTTACCTATGTTGTGGCGCCTCTCTTCGTGGCATTGCAATTATAAGACGATTGTCCGCACGAAAAATATTACGCCAGACCGGAGAGGAAAGATAAGATGATCGTGTGAAAGGAGAAGATTCCATCACGTCACGTCAAATCTTCTTCCTAATCACGTTCTATCGATATCATTGATCATCGTTTAGTCTTACACAAAATTACACCTGTGTCTATATGTCATATATATCGTATCTCTTTTCATATAATTTATATTTCAATCTAAATCTATATATAATTATATTATATATACAAAACATATAATCAAAATATTCCTTATATTTTATTACCATATAATAATTTAATTAAATGTTTTTCTTAATTTAACTGCTTCATATCCTTAGATAAATAACTTTCTCTTTCTTAATTTTTTCTTATCGTTAAGTCGATGAAATAAGATGTATATTCGAAGACTGACAAAAATCGCATTTAAATTGAGATATTCGTATGATAATTCGCAGATGCAGGATCGTGCCCCGGGGTGCCCAAATAAATTTCGAAAGAACGCAACGAGCGAGGATGAAGATGAGAATCGGGAGAGAAATAGACAGTTCGCTACAAACCGAAGGAGGAACCTCCGTGTCCTCGATGTGACGCTTTTACTAAGCGTTCGTGCAGACCGAGTAAGAGCGAGTGGGGCACGTAATTAAACTGCGTAAGGTCTCCCGTAAGTGAATGGGTAAATCGTAATCTCTGCCATGCTTCGTTGGACCCGCACGTTGATTCGACCGGACGTCCCGCGAAGCGCTCGAAGGTAGAAAGGATCCGAAGATCCTCGGTCGCTGAAGAGAAGGAAAGAGAGAAACTTTGTTCTTTCGGAAAGTGTTTCAATGAAAAATAATGTAAAACTCGAGAACACACACACACACACATATGTACCTATTAGCTCAATTTCTAACGTCTGATTTTTTCATTCAGAGATACATCTTATTTCATCGAGTCGATTATTAAAATAAACGATAGAGAAAGTTATTTATTTAAAGATGTAAAGTGGTAAATTATGGAAAATTAAATATAAAAATTTTAGATTATTGAAATTGAAATAAATTATACTTTGAATTCTTATATATAAATATATAAACTTTGTATTTATTTATATATAAATATAATATAAAATATAATATATATTATATAAATATATATTATTTAAATATTAAATATATATAACATATTTATATATAAATATATTATAATAAATATATAATAAATTTAAAAAGAATATAAAAATAATGTAAAAATTGAGTTATATACATATATAGGTATATAAATTATATATATACATATATCTTTATTCGGATGTGAGGCAATTTTTTACGCCTGGAGGATTACGTTAAGAGATCCTTTCGACGTAAGAAGACGCGAACTGCAGAGCACATTTACGCTGAAATTTCGTCACGAATGACGTTTCTCCCGTGCGAGAAACGGTTCATTCGTAACATTATAATTCATTTGCCGAGTGTCACGCTATCTCGAGTCTGCATCTCGCGGAACACGCGAGATTATATGTTTCGCGTATAATATTAGATCTACATATATAACGGCCTCGTACCCTCGACCGTTCCGACCCTCGCCATTGCCTCCCTATGTTGGTCGATATGCTCTATTACATGAACACTGAAATGAAGACACATAATATCTTGCATCGAGTCCGCGAGATCGAACGAGTTCTGTCCTATTTCGTGTCTTACCTTCGAGCTCTAACGAGTTTCTTACGGTCTCGCGAATAAATATGGCGCAATATTAATTTATATCTCTCGTCTACTCCCGCTCTCTTTCTTTTTTTTATTTTAGATAAAAATATTTTCCGTTCATAGGAAAACTATCGATTTTCCCATGATCTCGTATATTACGTCACGTTTATAATTCACGGCAGATTTGTTACGTACGTATATAAGAATTCTTTTTTTTTTTCACCGTAAGAACGCATCGCGTTTCCTAAGCCACGCTAATCCTTATCCGCGTGGATCTTGTATAAGGATTTCACTATCTCTAAGAAGAAGTTTAGCGCTCGGTTTGCCTCGCGGGAAAATCGCGCGTGGAATTTATGAAAATATCCTACCATTATCGTTATATATTATATTCTAAGAGTACGAGAACACAAGCTGTAATGTCGTAAAGGCATAGTGCGCAAAAGTTACGTCTGCACGTTACGTAATTACGGTCGCGGAAAAAGAAGCGCATCGTGCACGATATTCGCAAGAGGAATGTGACGTCGTCGTCGTCGTTGTCGTCTACGGGGAGTTTAATTTGCACGTGATGCAAATTACGTTTCACGCTACGCTAGCTTTTACGACAACATAGTATAGTTCCATTCCGATAATAGTTTTCCGTACACACGCTTTTTTTTTCTCTCTCTCTCTCTCTCTCTGCATTTCGCGGGAATTTTTCTCACGAAGCGCCGTGATCTACTTTTATTTCTTCTTCGCCCTTTCTCCTTCATCGACTTCTTTAAGCGGCGCTCTCGAGAGCAGATTAGCTTGATTAAGTTGGAATATTTGAATTCGGCAGCGAGAGAAAAGCAAGAGCTATATAATTTACCAACATTTTGAATTAAATAACGTTTCTGACGCGTCGCGAGGAACTTTCTTCCGGCTAGTCGCTGGAAGAAAAAAGTATCGTAAAATAAATTAACGCGATAAATCTCCCAGGAGTTGCTCGCTGCGCTTTGCAATTTATGATTCCTCTCTTTAATTCACATGAATGCGTTATGCGATTCTCCTCTTTTTTCTCTTTCTCGCTCGTACACTGAACAAAAAATTTATTGAATTCGAATAAATATTCATTTCAATACTGCCTAATAAATAATTTATTTAAAACTAATGTAATATTATATATATATATATATATATATATATATATATATATATTTGATATAAGAAAATTCTTTTCAAAACATTTTGTTTCAAATAAATGATTGATTAGGCAGTATTGAAATAAATATTGATTGATTTAATAATTTTTACAGTGTATTTGTCCACGGCCTCGATAACCATCGCCGATCGCAAAATCGATCTCGAGTGATCGATAAAAATCCAGATCCATCTGCTCTCACATGGTGGAGAGAAAGAGAGAGAGAGAAAAGAGGGAAACGAAGGGAGAAAAAATGCAACCCGCTATTTCCTCTCTTCGTTGGGAAAGTTCCTCGATTCTTCCTGGATCGAGAAAAAAAGAACGAAAGAAAGAAAATACGCGTATGTCGAATATTCGGGTCAAATGGATTTCGAGGTCCCTTTCTCTCTCTCTTTTTCTTCGTCTCGCGAAGAAGCAGCTTCTTCTGGGAAGGAAGACTTTCGGTTTCGCAACCGGAGGTTGACGATAATTCAACGACACGTCGCCGACAACACCGTCGAATAACACCAAGAGATTCGCTGAAATATCTATTAGACGGAAGAAACATCTGTTTTTAACGCGATCCGTCATCGTGATTATATGAAAACGCGATAGAAATTTGCTGACAATCGTGTCTCCTGGAATCTCTCTTTGCTCGGTCTCTATCTTAAGCTGTCATCTTTTTAATTATCTAACTTCTTATATCAATACACACATATCTCTATATCTTTTCTCTATTTATCCACAAACTAAAAGGTATCTGTGTCTACATGATTCGCAGACTAATAAATTTAGTTCGTACACAGAGAGAATTTTCTCTTAGAATTTTCCCTGAAAATCATTAATATCTATCACAATAAGATATAAAATATGTTCTATTAATTTGATGGTAGCAAATAGTAATCAGAGAAACTCTTACAAAATTCTTCCAATACCATATTACCATGATTTTCAGGGTAAATTCTAAGAGAAAACTCTCCATATTAGTAATTAATTTACAAAGTTTGCGAATAAAATAGATAAATTCGTTCATCAGAGCATCTGGAAACATTGAACTTATTTAAATTATTTTTTGTCTTTATTTCATTTCCGTCTGACTCACATATCGCCGTTGAACTAGAAACTCGAAGCTGCCTAGAACCTGCATGGGGACTTGCATCATTTATTATGTCATTCTTGAATCGTTCTCTTCGAAACCATATATATGTATACAGCCTCTCCTCATCTCTATATACTGTATCTAGACGCACGTGTAGGCCGGAGGGGCTTCGAACGTGCGTGAGAGGATACCTATTACCATCATACCCATCTAGCAAGGCTAACTAATTGTAGGACTTTTCGTCGACGTCCGAAAACGGAGATCTCGTTCTGCTTGTGATCTACTTATCATCTCGCGCGAAACGAGAGTCGATACGTCCGAAAAGAATTTTCATATTTTATATTCTACATTTAATTTTATATTCTATATTTAATATTATATTTAATATTATATTCTATGTTTAATATTATATTTAATATTATATTCTATATTTAATTTCATATAATTTTTATGATCTATATTTTTTTTATTGTTCACGATGACGATATTTCGGTGAGAAAACGAAAAAACGTGGGGATCAACTCTCTTTTTTTCTCCTTTCCAAGTCTTATACTATTTTTTTCTCGTGCACAAAACGCTTCCCCGAGGTAACCGAAATTTTTAACTTTCCTCTTCCTGCTCGCTTTCCAGCCTCCGAGTGATCGCGGAAGTAACCAATTCCATTGTTTCGGCCTCGAGTGGCGGAAAACAATTCGGTTACCGCGAATTAAATACTTAGTCAATCGCAATAGGTGTCTCGGTTTAACAAAAAAATGAGGTAAACGTTTACGTAGATCTCTAACGCGTAATGAAAGTGTCGTTTAAAACTTGATTCCCGATGCTCGTCGCATATTCTATATAAAAAAATTTATGATAAAATTTATAATAAAATTTGTAAATTATTTTTTATAAATTTTACAATCAGAAAAAAATCAATTTTTCAACAACTTTTTTTTTGTTTTTAAATTTTTCGCGAATTGGGGGGTTGCAAGAGGACATTTTTCCACGTCGCGGGAAATAAAATAAAATTATATACAAATTTTTCTTTATACGTATAATATAACATAATCGAACGAAATTGATCCAGCCGAGCATTCGTGGAGCAGCTGTTAAACGTACCGAGTGCACTTTCTACAAGATGTATCGAAACGCCGACGCTTTTAAGGTAATAACACGTGCAGCTATAATAAATTTTTAATTGTTTCATAACAATTTCAATTTTTTCCCACGATTGGAGTTGCGTAAACTGACATTTACAATAATATCGCACTATCGTCATCGTTCACATATCGACATATTCTATATGTCACGTGAAAATTATATGAAATCACATTCGTATGGTGAAAAACTAACATATTTTTATTTAATAATATTCCCGATTGATAATAATTCGATATTTACCTAACTGCGAGAATTTGAAATCGATGCTTTCGTAGGTGGCGAATATTGACTGTATATATTTACGAAGCTGTAGAAAACGGATTGAAATTCTTTTATGGACCAAAATGGTAAACCGCAGTATATATTTAACATATCGTGTATATATAATTCTTCTTTAAGTATCTACAAAGTATTATGAAATATCTTGCGCAAAAGTTTTATAGTGACCGCGCGAAATTTCATCAAGAATTCGTCGATTCGCGAGTTTATAAAAAATCTCTGACACTCGATAAAATCTACATTTATGTATGCAATATTTAATCTTAAAGGCGTGTATATATCATTCTCTGTTGACAATGACGCGTTTATATACAAGACCATATTTCACGTATAAAAATTTGCATACAAGAACATCGTGCAATCATTAAAATTAATAGAAACATCTCAATCAATAGCGTGAATGCTTCGTCGAAAAGACTCGGTCTTTTTGCCAGTCATTAAGATATATCGCGCTTAAAAAAAGAGGCGCAACTAGATACAAAGATCTTACGATTACTTGTATAATAAAGTGTCTTATGAGAGAGGGAGCGCATTTTTCACGCTCATTTGTCATTGAAATGAACGTTATACCTGACGGAGCCGCGCGCGCATCATAATCGATCCTATCCGGATCGAATGGCTGAATTTGAACGAAAGTACAGAGACAAATTTGTGTGAGAGATGCGCACACGGGTCCGTCTTCTCACGAGCAAGCAAGAGCCGGAGAAAAGAAAGAGGGAGAAAGAGAGAGAGAGCGATTTGCAATAGCTCCGTCGCATCTCATAGGTGATGGGTCGAGGCATCGAGTGGGGCCCAGGCTGGCCCGTATAAAAGGGGGCTTCAAGACATCCGCGGAGCATCAGTCCTCAAATCAAGGAACGGCAGCAACCATGAGGGCATTCCTGGTGAGTAGCGGGAACGAATTTCTCATTTCTCCGATTTCACGTTCCCCGCACATTTTCTTCCTTCTTCCTCTTACCACCTCTTCTTCTTCCTCTTCCTTTTGCCATTTAATCGGATTTGCCTCCTCTTAATTTTTGTCTTTTTGGACACCTGCAACGTGAAAAAAAAATTAATGCGAGATTTCTCGGAGAGAAAATCGCGAAATGTGAGAGGAAGCGAAGAGATACAAAATTCGTACGAGATCGAGATCGTGATCGGGGGTTCCATCCCCGGGAGGTGGGAGGCGGGAGAAAGTAAAAGGGGTGGGGAGGGTGCACGAGGGACATTGTGTGCGGTGTCAATGTACTCCGTGATAGTGACCAACCTGGGAACCGGTTCAGTGATTGTGCTACTTCTCTAGTTTCCGTTCACGCGAGATTTCAGAGAAAAAAATAATTAAATACCGAGAAGATTTTCCCTCCGTCTGTCTCTATATGTCTCCCCAGGTTTACGTAACACGTTAATAAACGCGGCTATGGCTAAACGAAAAGGATGCATCCTCCATGCTCGTGAATCCACCGCCGCTTTTTTCCAAAAATAATTTTAGATGCATTTATTGCACATATTTTTGACAACAAATATGCATATATCTTTGTTTTCTTCCATATTATCTGAAACAATAAGAAAATCATTTTTTTAGAAATATTAAGATCTTAATAAATTCTTCAGCTTTATTTATTCAAAAATTTTACGCTAACAAGCAATTTAATTATAAAAAGAATTGTGTATAAGAAAAAAAATAGACAATATTTAAAAGATATATATAAATTTTGGAATATATAATAAATACGATAAAACAAAAGGATATATTAATAAAAAAAATGTTTGTTTGCAGATCCTGGCGCTCGTCGCGACGGCGATGGCGCGGCCGGAAGCCGGATATTCTTACAGTCAGCCGAGCAGTAGCTACGGTGCCCCTGGTGGTGGTGGTGGTGGTGGTGGTGGTGGTTTCGGCGGATCCGGTGGAGGACTCGGCGGAATCGGTGGCGGCGGACTCAGCGGCGGAGGATTCGGTGGCGGACTCGGCGGTCTTGGTGGCGGCGGACACGGCGGCGGTCTAGGAGGCGGCTTCGGCGGCGGCGGCGGCGACTTCGGCGGCGGCTTCGGCGGCGGCTTCGGCGGCTTCGGCGGCGGCGGCGGCGGCGGCTCGCTCATCCAGAAACACATCTACGTTCACGTGCCACCCCCGGAAGCGCCCGAGGACAGGCCGCTCAGGCCGATCGCGCCGCCGGCCCCGGCGCAGAAGCACTACAAGATCATCTTCATCAAGGCGCCGACTCCACCGACCCCGACCGCGCCTGTGATCCCGGCTCTACCACAGCAGGATGAGCAGAAGACGCTCATCTACGTCCTGGTGAAGAAACCCGAGGAGGCGCCCGAGATCAGTCTGCCCACCATCACGCCCACTCAACCCAGCAAACCGGAAGTCTATTTCATCAAGTACAAGACGCAGGTAAGAGAGGGATGAAAATTATCCTCATCCTGAAATAAATATAATAACATATATTAATTTAAACAGAGAATGAACAAGAAAACCTTAAATATGATGAATCCAACATTGGTGTCCCACTTAATATCTCTTTTACTTACGCACTTTGCAGAAGGAAGTCACCGGTGGCGGCGGCGGCGGCGGAATCGGCGGCGGTCACGGCGGAATCGGCGGCGGAATCGGCGGCGGTGGACTCGGCGGTGGCGGACTCGGCGGCGGCGGACTCGGCGGCGGCGGACTCGGCGGCGGTGGACTCGGTGGCGGACTCGGCGGCACCGGTATCGGCGGCACCGGACCTAGCGGACCCAGCACGAATTACGGGCCACCCGGCGGGTCCGGGCCATACTAGTCAATTCACCGCTACCCCAAAAGTCGCGGCCCCTCCGTCCTTCTTCTCCCCCATCATTCACCGACACACACGCACACACCGCTCAACACATACCTCCGACAGGATCAGCGACGACGATACTCGCCGTATTGACGTATCGCTGTGTTGCATATCGCGCGATCGCCGAGATAAGAAGATGTCAATGATGATGATGATGAAGACGGCGATGATGATGACGATGTTGAATACGATGACGACGACGACGATGATAGTGATGATGATGATGATGACGATGACGATGATGATGATGACAATGATGATATCGATGATCACAACGACGACTACCACGATGATGATGATGATGATGATGATGATGATGATGATGATGACGACGATAATGATGATGATGATGATTACGACGACTAGAGCGAGGGAGAGATGTTTTTTTATACTTATTTTTTGCAAGAAAACGGTGGCGAAATAAAGCTTTTTTTATGTATTTTTACATAAAACCTATACGTTCTTAGCTCATTGTACACCCTTCCGATTCGATTATATAACCAGATGATTATGATAGAATTCCGATGGTCTCGAAAAATCTGAAACACGGTCTATTGTTTTTATAGATTCGTGCGGAATGTTGGTCGATTTTTCGAGATTTTGCGAATATAAATAAGAAACTTTTTCTTGTAATTCGACCGCTATTTTTACGGTCCATCAGTCTCAATCGATCGATGGCGCGATTCATCGATCCCGATAGTCTTTATGTTGCATGCTATTTTACATATATATATAGTTAAACGATGTGTTTTGCGTATACAAAAGGGATGCAAAAATCAGCCTCTTAGATCGACTCGTGTATTCCGAGCTTCTTTGTCGGACAGACAAAGTGTCACGGGGTTAATTCCCGTGGTATCTTTCTCAGAGCGTTTCCGTATGAGAACTCGCCGAGTGTTGCGCGACAATGGCAAGAATTCTCGATTCTCATTGCGAGAGAAGAGAGACGGAGGGAGGAAAACGTCTGCCTTTATCTCTTTCCGAAAAGGTAGCGCATCTCTCGCGAAGGAGAAACTTTCACTGCTCCTAAACAACCGCTAATCAAGAGACGAGAGCGACGTTCGTCGCCGGATTTCGTCCAGCCGTTTCTCCTCATCCTCTCTCTTTCTCTGACTTCTCTGACGCGTCGAAGACTCCTGGAAGAATCTTCGACGAGGTCGGATGAGTCGATGAAATGTTATACGAATTTCCCTCGTTCGATATGAAATTTGCTCCGAATGCGTAGACAGGGAGACGATTTTAATGATTGAAGAGAGCCACGTCTTGTGCGTGTCGCGGATTTAAAATGATCGCTCAATCGCTTTCGAGTTGAAAAAAGAGAGAGGAACATATGTTCCCTATATTTGACGACTTACTTTCGTCATATACGCGCACAACGCATTTGCATTATTAATCTCGAGAGAAAGAAAGAGCGCTACATATATATAATATTTTGCCGAGCGTGTAATGAAAAGCCTTGCGCAGGTATGGAACAGCTGTTTGCTACTTGAAATCGCCTCGGGGGAAAGATGAGACGACGACGAGCGAAAGCGCTCATTGACACGAGAGTTTAACAGGAGAGAGAGGACGAGAAAACGAATGAAAAGGAAGAAAGGGAAGCGTTCCGTATTTGTCTGGCTTTTCTCTCTCTCTCTGTCTTTTTCTATACACGTGACAACGATGGGAAATACAGAACGATTCGAATCACTTCGGATTCACGGTACGGCACGGCAAATAAATCAAGTGTTCTACGTTCGGTTTGAATTCTAGACGCTGCCTGCGCCTGGTTTTGTCCTTCCGGGTTGAGTCAAGTTTCCGAAACGGAACGAAACGTCTGGAGACGAATTGCACTTGTCAACTGTCCCATAAATTTCAGCGTCTTCTAATTTATGGCATAGTTTTTGAACCTTGAAATGGTATAAAAATGAATCGCATGCGAAATCACCTTTTTCTTAAATTAAAAAAAGATACGAAATATTTTAATATATTATTAAATATTTATATATATATTGTAATTTATATATTTATATATTTTAATATGTTATTAAATATTTTGAGACATACATATATATTTCTAACGTTGAGAACCAAAAAAATTATAAATAGGAAAATGGGAAGGAATTCGTGGAGAGAAAAATACGAAATAAAACACAGGTGGAGCGAAACGTCAAAAGAAAAAGTGCATTCCCGACTCATAAATAATTAAAGCAGCTTTTTTAAATTTATAACATGGTTTTCGAATTTTAAAATGATATAAAAAATAGCTCGCATTTGAAAATTAAAAAGATGCGAAATATATTTATATGCGGAATAAAACACAGGTGGAGCGAAACGTCAAAAGAAAAAGTGCATTTTCGACTCATAAATAATTAAAGCAGCTTTTTTAAATTTATAACATGTTTTTCGAATTTTAAAATGATATAAAAAATAGCTCGCATTTGAAAATTAAAAAGATGCGAAATATATTTATATGCGGAATAAAACACAGGTTGAGCGAAACGTCAAAAGAAAAAGTGCATTCCCGACTCATAAATAATTAAAGCAGCTTTTTTAAATTTATAACATGGTTTTCGAATTTTTTAAAAATGATATAAAAAATAGCTCGCATTTGAAAATTAAAAAGATGCGAAATATATTTATATGCGGAATAAAACACAGGTTGAGCGAAACGTCAAAAGAAAAAGTGCATTTCCGACTCGTAAATAATTAAAGAAGCTTTTTTAAATTTATAACATGGTTTTCGAATTTTTTAAAAATGATATAAAAACTAGCTCGCATTTGAAAATTAAAATAATGCGAAATATATTAATATACGGAATGAAACACAGGTGGAACGATGCGAAGGCGGTGAGGTGTTAGGAGGGAAAGGGGTGAATCGAGGGGGGTCGAAGGGGGAGGCCGTGTGTGACGGCATTCAGGTAGTAGCCAGGAGGCAACTTTCACGGGAATCTCGCGTTCCTTGTCTGTTTGTTTTTTTTTTCTTTTAATTTCGTTTCTCCTGCTCTGAACGAGGAAGAGAGATGAGACTGGAGGAAGAGAAAAACACTTTCGAAAGGTCAGACTACGGCCTCCTTCAAAAATCGGACGACTCCGAGGCCGTTACTCGGACATTGTTTCTTCGGGATATCGTGATATCATCCGGTCGCCCGATTCTGGTATCCGAGCGTGAAAGCGTTCGTGATCCTTGTCCCCAATTTTCTGCCCTTCCAAATTCCTTATTTATTTTCAGATCGGTTTTTTCGGTCTTATATCTGTCATTCTCCCTTTCTCTCTTGTCGTTAAATTAAAGTGCTCTTGCTATATATAAAAATAAATTTGGCGAGAGAGAGAGAGAGTAAAAGTCGACGCACATGTCCGACTTTCAGTAGAAAAGTCAATAGCATTAATTAAGTTTTCTTGAACGAAAGAGAAAGAGAGAGGTGATCGATAATCAGGCGATAATAGACGCGCAATCGAGCGTGGAAATTACGTTTATATAACTCATATTACGTTTGCGGATAAAATCGCCGGTGCGTTTAATATATCGTTATCTATTATCTTCGGAGACTTCTATAATAATCGTTTATTATAAGGCCGATGCGCGAATAATCGATTCATTAAATTCGCGCAAGATTTATTAGTCCTCGACAAACTTCCCGGTTTGCCTCATCGAAACGATATGTTTCAAATATACATATATGCAATAAATGCGACAAATTTTAGATGATTTTTTTGTCGAAAATGAAGGGGTCGAAATTTTTCCTCCGCGAATTTCTTCCCATTTTTCTATTTATAATTTTTTTGGTCTAAATATATAACATATTAATATATCTTCGTATTTATTTTTTTAATTTGCATGGCGAACCATTCTTTATATCATTTCAAAGTTCGACAATTATGTTATAAATTGAAAAAAGCGGCTTTAATTATTTATGAGACAGAAGTGCATTTTTTCTTTTGACGTTTCTATACCTGTATTTTTCTCTCTACAAATTTCTTCCCATTTTCCTATTTATAATTTTCTTTTGGTTCTTAACATTAGAGATATGTTTTAAAATATTTAACATATTAATATATTTTGTACTATTTTATAACTTAAGAAAAAAGTTAATAAGTTTAAGGTCAAAAGTAACTGTGGTTGAAGTTAAAAATTTTTTAAATGAACTAAGCTAAGTTAAAAGTTATTAACTTTTTTTAAACTTTTAATTAATTAAAAACTTTTAACTAATTATCTAGTTATTAGCCAACCCTATGTATATGCATGCATATACATATGTATGTAAGATCGTCACGTGCGAGAAATGCATAAGGAAGAAACGAACGCGGGAGATTCCCGAAGATCTCATCCCACGAGTTTAAGGACGACGAGCTCGCGCGCGATCACGTGCATTCAGCCAATTCATTAGCAACATCGGAGATGCGCATCTCGACCGGAGAGGTCGAGGGATCACTTTCACTGTCCCGGGTTTCCCGATCACCGGTTCCGCATGATCGCGCAATCTTCGTCGCCTTTGCGGAAATTCTCCGCGATTTATATATATATGTATATAGAGGAGATATGTCAGGATATTTTGAAATATTTTTATTAACATTTTTATTTAAGAGAATTAAAAATTTGAATTAACTATATTCTTATTCTAAATATAATTATTTTTTTTAGTTTATTTATATTTATTATTATTAATAATTTTTAGGATTTTTACCGCTTCAAGACACTTATAAGATTTTATTTATCTCTTTTACATTATGATTTTTAATAATTTTATTAAAAATCTTTAATTATATTGAAGATATAAAAAAATCATTAACTTACTCAACCCTGTATATTAATGATTTTTTAAAACTAACATTTAATTTAGTTAAGTTAAATTTTATGAACAAAAAATAAACTCAGTTAAAGTTAAGTTAATTTTAAATTAACTAAAGTTAAATCAAAAGTTAATTTTTAAAAATATTATTTATATTAAATTAGAATTTTGTTTGTTAATTCTTTTAAAATATATAATACAAAGAAATTTTGATTTTTATATAGAAATATAAAAAGATCGGTTCAATAATAATTTTTAAATGAGATAAAAAATCATTAATATAATTAAAGATTTTTAATAAAATTATTAAAATTTATAATGCAAAAGAGATAAATAAAATCTTATAAGCGGTAAAAATCCTAAATTTAGAATAAGAATAGTTATATAATTAAAATTTTAAATTCTTTGAATAAAAATATTAATAAAAATATTTCAAAATAACCTGACATATATCCTTTACGCAAGATTCCCAGAGATTTCATCAAGATTTCTTATATATCAATTATTCCGGGGGCAACACAGGCACTTGCCCCCTGGAAAAAATTAAAAAAAAATAAATATATTGGTATAATAAATATTCCTGAATACTCCGAGTCATGCAGTTAATAAGGCTAATCGCTAATCGAGATCTAGAGAAATTCCAGCACCCAAGTTTTCGTTCTCTCACGGGAAAAAGGCATATATGAGAATGATTGCGCTTGATGGGAATTCTTCAGCACGTTCCGAAAGGCAGCCCGATAAAAATGCGATTATGCGACGTTCGCATGGGAGGCCACAGAACTGCAGAAACTTCACCTCCACCGCTTCCTCACCCAGGTGCATTTCTTACGTAAGGACACTCTCGGAGGATAGCACCGTGTGCCGGACTAATACGTAGGTGCGCGTCTCTGGACATAATATTATGGTCTTTCAGGATCTCTCTTTCTCTCTCTCTCTCTCTCTCTCTTTCTCTCGCGAAGGAGCGAGAACTCTCTCGCGGGAACGTTAGATTGCAATTCGAGCGTGCCACATAATCCGAGAATACGATGGACCGCAGGATGACACGCGCGCGGTGAAAGGTGCCGAGAAATTATTAACTATTATTTTATACGCGGCATTACTTATTTTCGCGTTATAGTGCTCGGCGAGAGCACGAGCGTACTCAAGAAGGCATTTGCTTCCCTCAAATCAGCACAAAATTAGCATGTGCTCCCCTTTTAAGTAAACACTGCAATTTATTTGCATATTTAATATTAAAAAATGAAAATAACAAAGTAACAAAAAATTAAATTTTAAAAAATTAAGAAAAATCATGATCCCCTCTGGAAAAAATCCTACAGAGGCCCATATAAATATACAAATTCAAATTAAAAAAAAGCAAATTAATAAAGACCAAATTAGGCACGACAAATTTGTTTTTAAATTCTTCTTTATTTAATTTAAACGTTTTCGGTCTTTTCTTTGGATCGATTAATAAAAAAATCAAGATGCATAAATTCTTTTAATCGATCAGCTGAAGATAGTACATAAGAGACTCCGAAAGGAGGTTTCAAATTAAATAGATGAATTTAAAAACAAGCCTAATGTATGAGTTTAGCTCTTATTAGATTTGAATATCCATTTCTACATCAAAGCCTCTTTGTTTTATTATGTAATACATGTAATAAATCAATAAAATATATAATAAATCATAATTATATATACATAACATCCTAAAATATAATATACAAAGTAAATCGTATGATTTACGATGAACGTAGAAAAAAGACTTTGTAAAATAAGATTATACTTGTATCGCAATATTAATCGAATGATTCATGATGAACGATCGCTTTGGACTTTCGACGATGCAAAGCAAAGACATATGGTATATATATATAAGCGAGTTCTAAGAGACATATTATCCCTCACAACGGCGATTAATTAAACGGCTATTATATTAATTATAATGTCCCGCATATTCAATCTCTGCTCGTTTCATTATCGGCGATTACCGTATAATGAAAAATAAGTGTAACCGCTGTGCGATGTGATCTCGCGCAATATGACAAAGCGATCGTTCGCGTGAGTAATGATATAGTGGTGGTAGCATAATAAGAGGCAACTATATTATTGCGTCACCCGCGCTCAAGTATGGTCAGGGCGAATGATCTCTTATTAACTCTTAGCTCGACATCTTATGTACATTGATTACGAATCTCGAAATAATTCGATTTTGTCATTTATTCGTTGTGAAACGAATGAAATGCTGCGAGAGACGAGGACCGAAGTTTGTATTCCAGTGCAAATTTAACGAAGATGTATTCCAAACTAATTGCTCTTATTCTCTACTGTACGTAATTTAATAAACTAACTGTAAAGTAACTTAGTGTGACGTGAGATATATATATATATATATATATATATATATTGATTTGTTCTTTGCTCTCGCTTACGATGTGACACACTTTTTTTGCCTCTGCTCCACTTATATAAATAAAAATATTTCGCCAAGAATAATACATGGAGAGAATTTTTCTTCATACTTTATTGCAAAATTTATTATAAATTTTATGTTTAATAATAAGTCAAAAATTACCATGCTGCATGTTAAAATAATAATCATATATATGAATGCTTAAGGTGAATTTTATGTTGCATTGTAAAATTTATATAAAATATCTTATATATTGTTTATCATTTTTTCTTTTGGCATCTATTTCCATTTAAAACACTCAAAGAATTGTAAGATTTTTTAAAAATGTAGTTTTTAATATATTTTACAATTATTAAAATGTTATTACCATATATGTATATATATATATTTTTTTTAATCAAATTAATTAAACGTACATGTTTTATATCTTATATTGTGGTACATATGAATATTTTTTATTAATCAAAGAAGCTTATAGAATTGTCCCACAATTATCCTAAATTTCAGAATAAATTTTAAGAGAAAATTCTCTCTGTGCATACGCACACACTCTTCTTTAAATTAATTTATTAATATAATAAATAATTAATAAAAATGTAGCGCGAGGCGACTCGAGAGATTTAACAATTCTAAAATTATATTATATAAATATATAAATCTGTGAGAAGACGAAATATTTTTTTTTTAATTGAGCGCTCTTTTCGGAGTAAGAGGATGAATTTTGCAAGATCGCGGGAGAATCGTAGGTGGCTCATATACATATATGCATACGACATAAGGCACTTTGTGGCCTTTGCATTCGTGGAAACGTTTCTTCGTACATACATATACATATATTACGTCACGAGCGGCACGTTAAAGTAGGTGACCAGCGGGGACGAATCCGAGAGATGAGACGAGAGACGCTACCGGGTGAAAGCATGGGGTCATCGTAAAGGCCAGGCAACGTGTTTTTAGCGTCCGATACATCGAATATCAGCTCACAATTACATGAAACTAACAGAGCGAGCGCGAGTTAAATTCAGTTAAACTCTTCGCGGCGGCCGAAAGTCGTCGTCGTCGGCGTCGTTTCCTCGCTCGAATCCTTTCCTTCGAACGGCGACATTTTACCGGAGCATGTTGCGCATTGCAACATATTCGCGTATTATTGCGAATACTACACACGTGTCATGTTTCCGCGCACCCGGGAATTATTATATGCATGAAATAACGCGGATGCTCTGCGAACGCTTTTTTTCCCGCCTTTTTTTCGTTCGCGACGCAATCATCTCCGATCGATTCTTGTCATTTTTTTTTAATTTAATTCATGTGTCTTGAATTAAATTGTACAATATTATAATAATATGAAAAATTTATATTTTTTTTAGAAGAATTTCATATTTGTATTATTTTTTTTCTTATAAGAAAAATATAATTATAAATTTCTCATATTTATTATCTTATTGTACAATTTATAATTCAAGATACATGAATTAACTCTACAAGATATATATATATATTTTACTGATAAAATTATGATTAAGTACACAAAATAAGAGATTAAAATAACATATGACAACATCGCTTTGACTTTTAATTATCGTTAATAATATATGTGTATTGATAATCATATAGATAACATTTTATTTTTAATTTCTCACGCAATAAAAAAATTACGTGTCCATCAATTAAGATTCTGATTATCAAGATTCAAAGTTGATAAACTTGAAATAATATATAAACATTGTTTACTCTAAATATTATTTTTATATAGTATATTAAAAAAAAAATTGTTCCGGAGTGTAAAAAAAGAAACATAATAACATTTTTTAAATATATTAATTATATATAATATATTAATAATATAATATATAATAAAATGTTATTATATAAATTATATTCTTTTCGAAGATTTAATAAGCATGTAATTATATAAAGTGTGTCGCTTTAATTAGTTGATTAATTATGAAGAAATCTCTTATGTATAAGTGAAAGACTAAATATATAATTAATATAGAAAATCTTTTTTTTCTTTCATCCCAGAAATTTAACATATATACTTCCAATAATTATATAAATTTTACAATAATAATTAAATTGGAATAAATATTAATATTCAATGCTGCAATAATTCTCATGTTATATTTTTTCTAATTAGACAATATATATAGCTATTTTATTCTCTCTCTTTCTCTCTCTCTCTCTCTCTCTCTCTCTCTCTCTCTTCTCTTTCTTTTTCTCTCTTATTTTTATTTGTTTTCGTATAAACTATATATTATATATTTATTATTTAGTCAAACAAACTGCATCAAAATTTATACTTTTTAAGTTTAATTATTTAGTCTTTCTATGTTTATTTATAAAGAAATATGCCAAACATTACCTCGCACTTATTAATGTGGATGTACTTCATCGTTGATTTTGCGAAACGTCAATCTTGAATATATTTGACATCTCCCTGCTTTTCGAGAACAACGTAACACAAATGAAGACACATTTTATACCGAAAACTTAACTAATATTAGTCTAAAAAACGTAAATTGAGATCCGATAACTTAACGGACAAAATGAGATGATCCTGAATCAACAAGTTTGTCCCACGTGAAATTGGCCGCAAAACATGAGCGCGTCAGATTCCAAATCGCGGCGCGAGCGCCATCTAGCGGCGCGCGCTAGAACCACGTGAAGCTTTGACAGCTCGACGCGAGAGGCGCCTCGATCGCTCCGCGAGCCAATCAAATCGAAGAAGAAGAGGGAAGAGCGGGTGCCCTTCGGCCCGAGCACGGAAAATGGCGATTTGCGAGGTTGTTTGAAGCCTGAATTTTCGGTAAACACACTCAGCGAACTCGCAACTCGTTGGTTAAATGTGCCCTGAAAACCATGTAACGTCGACTGTGTGCGATGGCGAGCAAAGAGATAATCGGCCATCAGCAGCAGTTCGTTGAGGAAATCGATTATAATGAGATCGAAACTGAGCAGGTAGTTCTTCCAACGTATTCGTATTTCTCTCAATCGTCGTGATGTATTTCGTGAAAACGCGTTCCTCCTTAATTCGTTCGATAATATGTCGATTGCTGAACGAAACTTGTCTTGGATTTTTATCATTTTCACGGCGCAATTGATATATTAGCTAGATAACCTCAAATGAGAGAGATTGTGGTCCTATTAGTGATCATTGAGCCATTAAGAGTTATCTGGACTCTCCTTAGAGCAATTAACAGGATAATTTAATATTTTCAAAAAGAATAGAGAAAGGAGTGTCGAAAAAATCTTTTATATAAATACCAGTTGACAGCACAAAAAACAATATATAAAAAAAAGAAATCGTGGTCCTGCAGAGAGAATACATTCTTTCCAGCTAAACTGGCTGCACTAGTTTAGAATTTATCTCTTTCTTTCCAATGTGGAGTAAAAATGATAAACTCTGAACTGGGACAGTAATATATAACGATGCTTTTGCTTTTAACATCAATTAATTAATTGAGATTTGTTTTTAAACTATATTTGATAATCATAGGTAGTCGGCAAAGGTTCTTTTGGAGTCGTCTGGAAGGGAAGATGGAGAGGACAGGATGTCGCTGTGAAACACATAAACTCGGAAGGAGAAAGAAAAGCCTTTACTGTGGAAGTTCGACAGCTATCCAGAGTCGTTCATCCCAATATTGTTAAATTATATGGTGCATGTACCAAGAATCCAGTATGCTTGGTTATGGAGTATGCAGAAGGTGGATCATTGTATAATGGTAATATCTAATCTAGAAAAATCTATCGATTATCCATATAGTTATTATTTCAATGCAAATCAATTGTATCAAATTTTGTATGTACACTTACAGTACTACATTGTAATCCTCAACCACATTACACTACTAGTCATGCTATGAGTTGGGCTCTGCAATGTGCACGTGGTGTTGCGTATCTTCATAATATGAAGCCGAAACCATTGATACATAGGTAAAGATGATTAATTTTTGACTCTTGTGTCTTCTGAGAAACTAGAGGAAACTTTATTTTATTTTACAGAGACCTAAAGCCACCTAATCTGTTATTAGTCATGGGTGGACAGATGCTTAAGATCTGTGACTTTGGCACAGCCTGCGACTTACACACGTACATGACTAATAATAAAGGCTCAGCCGCATGGATGGCACCTGAGGTGTTTGAAGGCTCTAGGTATACAGAGAAGTGTGATGTATTTAGTTGGGGTATTATTTTGTGGGAGGTCTTAGCACGTCAAAAGCCCTTTGATGACATGGGTGGTGTCTCAGCCTTTAGGATAATGTGGGCTGTTCATGTAGGACAAAGACCTCCTTTAATAGAAGGATGTCCGAAACCACTCGAGAATCTTATGACTAGGTGAGAATTTTTAGTGATGCAACAGCATAGTTAATATGTTGTAAGATCAGTTATTAGATTAAAATTTATATAGATATTTGTACACAAAATAGATTTTTAATATTTGTAGATTGTTTACCAAAATAATGATATAATTGTAAAAATAATGTGCATAATTGTATTATAATATATAAAATAATTTATTTTTGTCTATATGTAATTTTGTTATATTTTTCAAGATGTTGGCAAAAAATACCTGAGGCAAGACCTTCTATGGACGAAGTAGTGAGGATAATGACCAAGCTGTCAGAATTTTTCAGTCATCATTTAGAACCTATTGAATATTCCTTAAGTATGTATATAACATATATTCATTATCTTAATTATATATATTATAAACGCGAATAATATGAAGTATTATTCCTTCAAATAATATTACACAAAAATATATATATATTTTTGTATTATAGGTAGCGAAGCTGATAACATAGATGAGGATCAAGCATCGAGGGAGGATACATTAGATGTAGCCAGTACATTAGATTCTCGCATGAACGGTTCCGTTGCAAACGGTACTATTTGTACAATTCCAAAACCCCTAGAGAAAGCTAACAAATGCTCCAGAGTAGAGAATTCATTGCCTTTTGCATTAAGTCAAGTAACGCCGTTCGGCGATACGCCAACGAATTTCTTGCCGCGGCAAAATAATTTAGGATTTCAACGAATACCTGACGAGTGTCCGGTACTAATATTGACTAACCATTTTCCTGGGAACGTGGATAGCAATTTAGAACACGCCAAATCGTCGATCTCTCAAAACGCAGCGGTACCGGCATATACCGACAAGTTCGATGCAACGCTGCAACGCAAAAATTGCAATTTTGCTCCATTACATGTGGAGTGTGATCCGGTTAGTGATTTAAATTGATAATCTGAGCTTAAATAATTTAATTTTTGTATTAATTTTATTTATACATTTTTCTTGTGTCATTCTTTTTCTATGTAATATTTTTTCTATTTTTCTAAATCTATGTGTTATATTAAAATACTTAATTATTTCTGTTAAAAGATAATATTTATACTATCGCATTTTTTCATGTTGCAGCATGCTTGGGATTTACCGAGTTCCTCTGACACATCTTGGGAAATTCCAAATAATATGGCCGGATTGGACAAAGTGGTTCAGAAAACGAAGAAAAATATTCAAAGTAAGTGTATTGTGTGGATTTGATTTGTCAAGAAGTGACACGAATATTTTCATATAATGTCGATTTACAAAGTGGGATTATTTCACGTAAAACAAATATTGCACATCAAATATAGAAGTTTTTTGAATTACAATTATTTTATATATAACAATTTTGGGAAATTTTTAAATTTTAAATTGTAAAGTATATCTTCGGTTTTAACTGATTGACATTGCGTAAATATGATATTGTACAAGATTCATTTTCATTTAATTGCGAATGAGTAGGAAGAATTTCGCGGGACTTGTATTTGAATACGTACTCGAACCTTTCTCAGAATAGGTGTCGAAAAAAGATCGCAAAGAGGCTGCGGCACCAAACTGGCTGTCTATGCGAGACCTGTCTCTGTCGCGTTGACAAGGCACACTGCCAGAAAACATTAGAGAGAATTAGCAAGAATTATCTAGGCTTTATGCGACGATCGATGTATGAATTGTAACTACTGATATTAAAGTTGCGAGTCTCCAGATGTGTGACGGAACAAATCCAAGTATCAAGAAAACTAGAATTATATCTGATAATCAGATTCACAATACAATGATCGACTAGAAATATAGGATAGGAGACATCTGTAATGTTTTTTTTTCTATATAATTTATGCGAGAGAGAGAAAGATGTTAAGAAAAGAAGGTCCTAAAAAAAAAGTCCCAAAATCTCAGGTTCCAAGAATCTTTGCATAATTAATACGCGGAATAACGCGGGACATTAATGGCGCACAATGCCTGAACGCGAGCTGACACGCGTTTTGAGCTTACAGAGTAGCGCTTTGTGGTACACGAAGTAGATTATTTTCGGCCTAGAATACTAAGCACCGTGGCTGAGTCACCGGGCGCCTTCTTCGACTCCGGGTGTCTTCGTCTCCTCTCTCCCTCTCGTCTGCGTTGACTAACGCGCATAATGCGTTTATAAGCGTATCTGCGATTCGTCGTAATTATTATGCGCGCGCGCGAGCGATAATTATCCCATTATTACCGGGATATGGTGGAAATGGATTATTCATATATAGATAGAATAATATTTTCTTCTTTTTCGATCATTTATAATTTAATATATAGTTGTAATTGTATGCAATCCGAAAGATCTTTGCACACGAAGCTTGTAGACATTTATATTTATATGTCCACGTATATGAATGTCTCTACTGTTACATAGGAGAGTTAAAAGTATCTCCTCGCGCTAGATGATATATATATATATATATATATATATATATATATATATATAAATAATGTACGGATGAAATTAATAGCGGTCGATCGGAAGGGCGGCAAGAAAGAAGAAACGAGCTCGACATGCTATATTCATCGAGGGTTCGTCGATCGGCGGAGTTTGCCGGTGTTACTCTGGCAAAGGGCCCGTGTAGCTGCAATAGCGAGTGCCGCGTGCACTAAATTTAACTGACGACTAATCGGTAGGACGTGTGACTCGCTTTTGATTGGCACGTTGCGACGGCGACGACGACGACGACGACGACGATGACGATGAAGAGGACGTGCGAGGAGCAAGAGGCGATTGTGGAAATAGCGGAAGAACGTTAGAGGGGAGAAAGAGAAAGAGAGAGAGAGAGAGGGATAGAGAGGATGGAAGAAGACAAAGTGATATGCAAAGAGAGGAGGAGGAGGACGACGACAAGACGAGAGGATGAAGAAGAAGAAGAAAAAGAAGAAGTAGACACGAGATTCTCTCGAGGATGAATCAAGCTGCGAAGCGCGCTTTTTGTTCTTGGCTCGTGTATACGAGCTCTCCGCGCGGTGTTCCTCGACGAGGAGCCCAGGGTGGGGGGTATTTAGAAGCAGGTGTGGCTGAGTCAGCATCCCCAATATAGACGTGCGTTTGTTTAGTAGAGAGCCGACTCCCTACGGACGAGCAACTCCCGTCGATCGCGCGGCTCGCCAAGCGCGCAATACGAGCTCGATTTTATCGAGGACACCTATCCGATCGATCCGACCGGGAATTGATCCCCGACTTCACCCGGCCATTCCCGGATCATTCCAATTCAAATTAGCCGTTATATTGTATTAGCGAGATCGCCGGTGAGATAGCAAGAATCCGGAGTCTCGTCGTCTCACCTGGACCCTTGTCTTACACGCCATCTCCCTGGAGATCTCCGAGAGCAACGAAGGAAGTATGCTGATGGGATCGGAGGACAATCGTGGACGTTAATACGTCGTCGGTGCGTGACTGCGGCTCGCGCGAGAGCGGCAGTTACCCAGGAAGATCATCGACATGTGCGACGACTACCCGGAGATCGTCGGCACCGACACTCTCAAGCGCTGCTGGGTCCTACTGCGTTAGTATAGTTTATTAGATTCTCCGGAGTCGTTTTACTCGATTGCTTCAAGTATTTAAGGAGGAAAACACGTTCTCTTCCTCTAATAGATTGGTAAGAGTAGGCGATAAGATAAGTGCGAGGATAAGAGTTTTTGATGGAATGCCATAGTCCTCTTTGCGATGAACGCGATATTAATATTCCGAAAGATGAGATGTCTAAGCCGCTCAAGCCATTTCCAATATCACTGGAAATAATCTGGCAATCTTATCGACAGTCTAATAAAGTCTAATGCGATGTCGTAGGTAGCAGCACCACGAGTGAAGACCTGGGCAATGTCTGTCGCCTTTTGGACGCCGACCTGAGGCCTCTGACGCCCGACGACACGTGCAAACGTTCGCGAGAGATCTTCGAGGAGCACAAGCAGATAGCGCAGGAGTACCTCAAGGTACAAACGGAGATTGCGTTGTTGAGCCAGCACAAGAACGAGATGTTGAAGAATCTGAGCATCGACAGTCTCAGGCAACAGCAGGAGCTGCAAAAGCTCGAAGATGAAAAGGTTTCTCTCTCCTTTTATTCTTTATATTCTCTACTATCGTCTCTTTTTTACAATTGTCCCTTCTGAAGAACCTCCTCGAGTTTTCCAGCTCCGAGAATAATTGCGATGACCGCGATAATTTACAGGAGTCGCTGCTGAAGCTGTGCCGCAACCTGCAGCGGCAACTGCAGATCATGAAGGATCAGAGGATCAAGGGAGCGTTGACAAACGCCGCCGCCGCTGCCGCAGCCACCGCCACGCCGACGATAGGACCAGCCGTTTCCGGAAACAACGGCTGGGTGGTGGTACCACGTCCGGACCCGTCGCGGCTTTCTTGAGGCTCGACGCGCGTTCAGCGAGGGTCTCGAATATGTACTTATATATCACGTTGTGGCGTTATCGGCCCGACGACGCGGTTGGTTGGAATCGTATACACGTTGTTGAAATTCCAATTCAATTTTATACGAATGCAAATCGCGCCGCTTACTACCGACGATAAAGTCGAGGCTACGCGAATATTATGATTATCTAGCGAAAGACGATCTGATTTTTATCACTGGACTGGATGTTCTGGATGTGGAGACTGTAATTGACTTCCGATCTCGCGTGATACCAGAAGGATTTCAGATAGACATTTCAGATATACAGGTACGCCTTTCATTAGATTTGTCTTACTTTTTTTTTAATCTTGCCAACGCGCATTTTTTATTCGCGCTGCAAGGTTTAGTGTGTAGGATTTTCTTATATGATAACGAAATTGATCAACATGGCAGCATGGAATTTTCCTATATGATAGCAGTATCTTTGAGAAGGCAATGGAAGATTATTTGCGTTTTGAAAGCCTCTCGGAGGCATTCTTGACGATATATAACGCAATCTAGTCGCTTCGACGATGACTCATGCAATTGAATCAAACTCTACATTTGGCTTACAAAGAATGCGTTGTACGATCTTTATTATGTAAGCTATTGCCTACCGATCGAAAATATTTTACACAGATTTTTCCATGCGATCTAATATAATGTATTCTAGAGAGAAGAATATTGCAAATCGGAGCAACGATCAACAAACATGGAAACATATAGATTATATTTGAATTTTATTTCCATGTACGATATATATACACATATATATCTGATTGAATTTATATTATCGTGTATCAGGAATATAGTCTGTATACGACTATAGTTATTACTTTTAGCCAATCGTATTGCAAAAAACGGATTAAAATTCGTTCTTATGTAAGATTTTTTTTCTTAATAATTGCTTTACTTAAATGCGAGATTGACATTTTCGGAGCAATTACAGGTCTAATAAATTGTAAAGATAAAGACGCTATTTAAGCGACAGTGAATTAATCGGGTGTGCAGAAGCATGTCTGAACGTTTTCTATTTTAATGAAACCGAGTAAGCGGCCGTCTGAGATGCAAAATAATTATCGGAACAAATTATTGTAAGATGTGTATCGGAAAAAAATAGAATGGAACGTCGAAAATTAGAGAATAGATGACAATCGTCGTTGATAATGTATCTTGAGTCTCTTCTTTTCAGCTGAATTGGCTGCACTAGTTCAGAATTTATCTGTAAGTCTGTTCTTTTTTGGCAACCTTTTTACTCCACATTGAAAGGAAAGAGATAAACTCTGAACTAGTGGTTAAACTAGTTTAAAGTTTATCTCAGGGGGTCGATTGTGTAACTTTTTTTAAAGTGGAAACGTGAAAAGTGAAAAGTTTCCGCCAATCACGCATTGATTTTAAAAGGAACTCGATGTGTGATTGGAAGAAATTTTCCACTTTTCACATTTTCACTTTAGAAAAAGTTACACAATCGACCCTCAGAAGGAATAATTTCCTTCTCCTCGTGACGTTTCCCTGACGCCACTGCCTCCTTTTTCCGTTGTTCTTCGAACTGAGCAATTAGATTTGGACAGTCTGGCTCGATTGGAATATCCCATTTAAGGAAATATTCCACTTTCCTCTTCAGCTGAAAAGAATAGACCTCTTGTCGCATCTTATCATCGAAAAGCCTTGATAGGAAATTGTTGCGCGTCAACAATTGAATAGTCAGAAAAACTCCATCTCGGGCTAATTTTCTTATTCACCGTTCCTATTTTAAATATTTATCTCAGGATCCCTTACCATATCCTTATTTCGTCTTCAAAAGAGAAGATGGAGACGTATGACAAAGTAATGATTAAATTCAAAGAGTTTATCGACGAGTTCCTTTCTGAGAATCTGTAAATTGTTTACATGAGCCTTATGTGAATACAATATGTATATATACAAATGTAAATATAATTTTGGAAGGTTGCAAGAGACTCTTTGACGCTTTCACAACACCTACAGCTGATCCCTCGCTTCGTGAGAGGAGGTGAAAAAATTCGCGCTCGAATTTACTAAATAAATTTACATGCGTAATTAGTAATTAGAGATTAATGAAATGTGCTATATATAAAAATGGATCATTTGATACTTTCATTCTTCAATTCAATTGCATGTCGAAGCTGTATTAGAAACCATGTATGAGAAATCCGGTCTCTATTTCGAATAATGCGAGTATCGAACTATATAATCAGATTATCGCGAGATGATTGTATTAGCGTGTGTACGTACAAGCTTATATATATATATATATATATATATATATATATATATATATAAATATGTGCGTATCATAACGATCTGACATGAAAACACGCGGATGCGGCTTCCGCAGTAAACTCGACGCAATAAGAGGCTACGCAGAACGAAGCCGGGATAGACGTATCGTCGACGGAGAGGATGTTGTACAACACCATCGGCGGAATCAATAAACCCGTCCTAGTCGTATCTCGGAACGAGGAGTAGAAAGGAAATGGGACGCGGCCGGTCAACCGGGGAAGCGGCAGGTGGAGAGACGAAGGAAGAGAGAGTGGGACGAGATAGTGAATGAAGAGAAGAGGACTGCAAGGAAGGGTATAATATGAATAGAGGTGTCGCGGATACGTGGGCGTGCGTTGGCTGAACGAGGAGGTCGGAGGTCGAAATTTTATGCTCCTGGAGGAAAAGAAAAACAGAGAGAGAGAGAGAGGACGGACGGAGATTATGAAACATGATTCGAGAGCATGATCCAGAATGGAAGAGGAGGGATAGGAAAAATAGCAGGTGGAATTGGCGAAACGGGAAAATATGTGCGCGCGCGCGTGGGCGCTCGACGAGGCAGAGGGAGGATGATTCTGAGGGAAGCAGTCCAGGGAGAGGGAGAGGACGCACGCCGAGGGAGAAGCTGAAGAAGGGATAGGGAAGATAGGCCGGAACTCTTTAGACGTCCACGGACCTGCCCGCGAGCCTCGTTCCCTCCCTTTAAGTTTCTCGCACGTTTTTTTCGCGCTCTATCATTTCTCTCTCTCTCTCTCTCTCTCTCTCTCTTTCCCGTTAGTTAGACCTCACCTTCTCCGTGCGGAGAGAATCCCCCGTAGCGAGGATCGCCCTACTCCAGGATGGCACACGCCGCCTCCGATGATATCAACGAGAAGAGCTACATCCTGGACGCGAGAAAGAATTTCGAGGACGTGAGTAAACTTCATTTTCACGCGAGATGTCTAGACCTCGTTCGGATGTGGTCTGCCACGTCGCCCGACTTTCGCTTCCGTGGAAACTATCGCAAAAAGAGCGACGGACGATTAAACGCACTGCAGGGAAAACAATATATCAATTTCAGGCTCTACTTCCTTCTTTGGCACGCAAACGCATGTTTGACAGATATCTCGGTTGCTCTATTAAATATAGATATAGCTGCACCGCATCCTGTCGTTCAATCCTGTACGCTCGTTTTAACGAAAGTCTACGTCGGAGAGTCCTGCATCTTTTTAACGATGTTAAAAAAATATTAAATTGTTACGTTAAAATGGTAAAACAAAGTAGTGAGAAAGTTATACAGCCGGCTCTTACCTCTTGCATCTACGACTTTCTCTACTCTGTCGATTTCATTGCGCTCTCTTATTGTTAAATTCGCGATTAAGCGCGGAGAGATCTTCGTTGTTTCACAATTCGCCTGATTTTTTTAATACCGCGATTTAATCGCGCAAACTGAACAAATGAAACGAAACAAAAAAAAACAATTATGAGTCTTCTATGAATGTGAATTTGATATTTGCAAGAGATTAGCACTTTAATTAAAGTTTTTGTCGGCGCGTCGAGAATAGAGAGGAGACATTCTTCTTCTCTCTCTCTCTTGACGATTCAATTTACCGTGAGAAATTTCCGCGATGACATTTCGTTCAATATCACAACTCATTTCAACTGTGATTTTCTCCGCAGGCTTCTCTGACGTCTCCCTTCTCATTATACAAATTTCTTGTGAATAGAGTGTTATCGTATCGGTCTATCTGAAACTGTCAATATCAGGATACTTATATGGGTGCACCCCATATATACCAATAAGTGTGTGCTGAACAAAGTAAAAGTACGAGCAAGATATAAGAAATCGCGCTTTAAATCGTTAAAAAATCGAATATTATATATTTTATACTCATTTATAGACTTAGGATATTTGTTACTTTTTTCATGTTCTACAAGAATATTAATAATGTGAACAAATTATGTTTTCAATTAATTAATATTAGTTGAAGATATTATAAATTTTTTTACATTATCAATGTGTGCCCTCGTAGAACGTGCAAAAAGTATTAAATATGCAATTTGCATATAATTTGAAGTCTACTTATTTACAATATTATAATATTTTTCGCAACTATCAGTTGACTTGTTCCGAAAATTCTCTTCGACAGGGCGGTAGTATTGCATCTGAAGAGTCCTATGATGACATGAGGCGATTAGTCGGGGTAAGAGAAACTACATAATTTCACACTCCAATTTTTTTCATCTCATTTACTAAGATCACAGTTAATTAAGCCTCGCGTTCTCTCCTGAACGTCGCGCTATAATTTGTATTCGCTCTCATTGTGACTCATCACGCGATACAGTTCAGAGATTAACAGAAATTTCCACCGATCGACGTTTATTATTATTGACGTTCCAATAGATAGTCGACCGGCGAACGATGCACTTTCGATATTTGTCAATTTGTAGGATCATTGACCCCTATTACAAGACAGCACAACTTATCTACGCTATCGTACTCGGTTTTTTTCTCGCTTTTTTTAAGAGAATAAATATCGTTCCAAATTATTCCGCTAGTTAGGAATTATTTAGCTTGTATCTATGAGAGAAAAAGGGGTATAGTTTATAACAACCCGCGGCGCTTGACATATACGTATATAATACATATATAAATATATAGCTACACTTCGAAATGCCTTTTCGCGCTCGTATCATTAATATTCATCAGTCAGAAAATATAGGAACGTTATTATCGCCGAATATTCACGAGCGCCGCGCGAATATACGTGATATATGTTCTACCTAATTAACGTTGCACTGCATATACATCTATATTATAATATTCTCACGCTTAAATTATCGTAAACTATGCTATGATAATATCGACACGTGTCTGCGCAGGAGGAGGAGGAGGAGGAATCCGGTAAATTTAACAGCCTTCCGCTAGCCAGCTTCAACTTCATCAATTCCATCATCGGCAGCGGCGTGATCGGTAATAAATGAGCACCGAGTATATCCTGATCTGAAATTTATATCAAATATTTTATATTCATCCCTAACAGCGCAACATATCCGGAAGACGTTCAAAGGATATCCAGAAGACATCCGAACATTCTCTGGATGTCCTCTGAACATCTTTTGGATTTGTGTACTGTTAGGGATATTTCAGAAGAAAATAAAATAGAAGAACAGAGATTGAAATTTTGTTGTAAAATATCCCAGGTAGCAAACATATGTCATTTTGACGTCGAATAACGTCATTAAACGTCAAAATGACCTTATTTTGACGTTTAACGACGTCAGTTTGCTACTTAGAATTCGCGAAGCTTATCTTAGCTGCGTTTCTGAAAGTCAATGCGAATTTTTGTAGGTATACCATACGCTCTGCACCAGGCTGGCTTCGGTCTCGGCATCGTCCTGTTGATTCTGGTGGCAGTGTTGACCGACTACTCGTTGATTCTGATGGTGCGAAGCGGACACATCTGCGGCGAGATGAGTTATCAGGGTCTGATGCGAGCTAGCTTCGGTCGCACCGGATTCTATATCCTCACGGCATTGCAGTTCTTCTATCCCTTCATAGGTATGCCCAGCGACGTATTCTATTCCAGATGTGCTTCTTCCACTCTTATCGGTTTTTAACCGCTGCTATGGTGATTGCAGCTATGGTATCGTACAACGTCGTCGTCGGCGACACGGTCACGAAAGTCCTGATAAGGGTGACGGGGATAAACGAGACGAGCATCCTCGCGCATCGACAGGTCGTCATTCTTCTGGCGACCCTCGGCATCACCATCCCGCTCTGCTTATACAGAAACGTCGCGCGATTAGCGAAAATTTCCTTTCTCTCTCTGGTCTGCGTCGGATTCATCCTCCTCGCTATCTTCATCAGGATGGACACCATGTCCGCCATAGTGTAAGCGTGAGAGTAGTTTTCACTTGCCGAAAATGTAAAGGCGCGATTCCTCTCTCGTTGTAGAATCGCTGTATCCCGTTTATCATATATCCAGGCGTGATTGATTTGCAGTCCGAGTCAGAGCGACAGCTGGAGATTCGCCAATTTCCCGGGGGTCGTTCCGTCCGTGGGTATAATGGCGTTCGCCTTCATGTGCCACCACAACACCTTCCTAATTTACGGCTCGATCGAGCGAGCGACCCAACAAAAGTGGGACGTGGTGACGCATTGGTCCCTCTTCACGTCCTTCTTGATCGCCGCGATCTTCGGAGTCGTCGGCTACGCCACCTTTACCTCGTACGTACAGGGCGATCTTATGGAAAACTACTGCTGGGACGACGACCTGATGAACTTTGCCAGAGTCATGTTCAGTGGCACCATCCTGCTCACCTTCCCCATCGAATGCTTCGTTACTCGTGAGGTAAAACTTCTCTCTTCTTCTTCGCACATCTTGTTCCATTCCAGGTAGCAAACTGACGTCACTTTGACATTTAATGAACACAGCATGCATATTCAAAAGACGTTCAGAAGTACCCCGAAGATATCTTTAAGCGATAAGATGGGGTTTTTTGGTCCGATGAACTAAAAATTGCGCCAAAATATGACATTATTATACATCTCACATGGCTTTTCAGGTGCTCATGACCGCGATCAAGGGCACGGACGAGTTGGAGGGACATGAGGCGTACGTGCCGAATTCGGACCGCAAGTACCTGATACTCACCTTGACGATAGTAACCGCGACGTACCTGATCTCCATGTTGACGGATTGCCTGGGCGTCGTCCTCGAGCTGAACGGTATCCTCGCCGCGGTACCGCTCGCCTACATTCTTCCAGGTCTCTGCTACCTCAAGCTCGAGGAGGGTCCCGTTCTCTCGTCCAAGAAGCTGCCTGCGCTCGGTCTGATGACCGCCGGCATCCTGGCCGCCATCTCGGGCCTCCTGCTGCTGATAATCAACAGCAGCTCCGCCGGCAGCTGCTTCCACGGCAAGATTATGCCGTACTGCGTACTCAGCAACATGACGACGACGACGACGAGGACCCTGCAGTACGTTGACGCGACCACGATGTCCGCCGTTTTCAACACGGAGCTCCTCGCAGTCTAAGTGTAAAAGGAAAAACCTGTTAGTTTAGTCATAAGTCTGCCAAATTTTCGAATGAAAGTATATAGAGCGATTAAGTTCGCGCGTACAAATATATTGTATGTATATTTGCGCAACAATCGCCAGGATGCAATCGGTAATATTCATACACGGATATAAAATATTATAATGATATAGATGAAAAAAATTGTGATCATATACATAATTTTCCATGTGAAAATTATGAAACGCCAGACTTTGTACCAAGCTCCCAGAAAGAGGAGATTATTCAGTTTCGAAGCAGGATTTTATCCGTGAATGAATACACCGTTTAACGCGAGAATTATATATGATTACATTAAATGGAAGATAAAATTGCGCAAAGTATTTACAGAGAGTTTCAAAGAGAGTCCTGATCGACAAATCTTATATTACGAAGGTACTTTATGATGCACTTAATCTTGATGAAACATGGCGAGATTTGGGACACATTTATCAAAAAAATTAAACTTTATTATTTATGTTAATATTTAATTATTTAATTAATTTATTTGTTTCTTCGTATCTCCCAAAAGATTGGGAGATCATGCTTCGAATGCATATTCGCAATACGAAATCAATGCAATACAAAGGATTACAAGCGAGAAATCCAAAAATTGGCAATAGATCGTCCTTTCTGCCATTTGATGAAGTATATACTATAGTCCTCTGAATGTTCATCGTATGCAAATTTATCGAATTTATGATGGAGTAAAAAAATTATAATTTTTCAATATATTTACATAGTCGCGTGCACACAATGAGCTTGTGAGATAAATTTTGCTCGTAAAGAGACACCTGATTATTAATTTTCCGACGCACATTATTAGAGAGAGAGAGACAGAATTTTAACGTACCAATCGATGATTATTATCACACTTTCGAATATTATTATTATACCAATTGATAGACGCGGAAAATAGGATCCTTACGTCTAGTCTTAATTAACATTTCATGAAAGAATATCTTCGTGGTTATATTAATGCGCGAATTATTAAATAATAGTTATCTCGATTTAGATAATTGTGATTAGATAATTAATAGAGAGAAAGAAAGAAAAAGAGGGGGAACGTATAAGTTAAAAATCTCATTATATTTTTAAAAGAATGTTGATCAGATAAACCAGGGGTTTATAAACAAGGATATATATATGTATATGTATATACATATGACACACACATATACATACATCTGTATACACATACATGTATACATATTATATTTGTATTTTTCTCTTGATAAGGGACTAATAATATTGAATGTTGATAGTTGTGAGAGAACGTAAACAAATATTTTAAATGCTCACAAGTGATAATTATATAGTTGACGGCTTGAAAAAATGTATTGTATTATTTCATCTCCGAGAAATTTGCCTTATCTTGCCTAACAATTTATTTTCTTGGAGAAAAGAGAGGAATCATAACGTGTCGTCAATCGATTTTTAATCTTTTACGAGAATCAACCGATGGAATCCTATCTCTTTCGCGTGTATAAACTTTCTGAATACAATCAAATATATTGTTTACAACGTGAGTGAAATTGAAAGACTATGGAAAAACATAAAAACGATCGCGTATAAAATCTTCCGCTCGTACAATCATCGTTTAGACATTCTTTATTCATATTCTTGCTTGCAAAATTTCATTGAATCAAGATTCTACGGAAGATCGTGGAATATTTGCGTTTTTATAGCTTACAATTAGAGAAAAAAAGGGAGGAAAATAGAGAGAGAGTTGAAGTATCTATAATCAAAATAAAATCACACAAAGCCACAGTGAAAACGACACAATCACGAGGCGAAAGTAAGCTTCCGCTTCCTATAAATGACGCTTTACAAGAACTCACACAGATCAAAGACCACATGTAAGAGGAAAGTATTTACCGCATACTATAGGATTTAAGAATCAAACATGTTTACCTGTTTAGGAATATATTTGATGAATCTATATGAAGAAAGATTATGGAAAAAAGCCTATTTAGGATAAGACAAAATTATTAAAAAGAGTCTATATATATAAAGTTGATATATATATATATATTAAATATTAAATGAAAGAGGGATATACACCCCTCCCCCGTCCCTTTTGTCTCTCTTCTTCGGACAAAGGCGGAATATATATTATATGTATATTACCCGCCAATGAAAAAATACATAATATAATGTAAAGCGTGTAAAGAGACAAGAGGATATAAAGAGAGATCTGTATTTAAATTATATATATATATATATATATATATATATGTATATATTTAAATTATATATATATATATATATATATATATATATATATATTCATATATATTTATATGTGAATTCGTATGATACGCGTATATACATGCACATACACACGTCGTTCCGTGAAACGTTTGTAAGACAAATTATATGCCTCGTTGTGAGTGACAAGACGTGTTTTACGTATTATTACGCTTTAAGTAATCATTATATATGCATGTATGTGTGCGCGATGCATTCTTTGTACATTCTATGTATGTATACGTGTTTGGATAATTTTTAATCGTGGCGAAATAGGTGGAGCATGAGAGAGATGTGAATTTTATAAAACTTCTTCCGCCGTTCTTAAAATTTCGCGCTCGCTTTCAAGTTCTTCCTGTGTCGATCTCTGTCTTTTCAATGTTCGCTCGCACGTTTGACTTAAGAGTTCGATAAATAATTATATGGTTGTGAGCTTTTACGGTATACACTCGCCGCATATAGTAACATTAAAATTATCTTTATTGATTTAGATACTAAAGCAAGCGCGACTGCGTGTGAATGGATATGAGTGCATGTGCAATATGAATATACCTATATATTTATACGTATCATTTTTATAATATATTTCAAAGACGAGAGGACTCCAACTTCTCTATTTTTTTCGCTCGATTACCTCGTAATATTATCTTAAAAATATCCATAAAAGGTTTCCACCTTTAAAAATATTTCAAAATATAGAAGTGATCGAAGTGTCAAAGAATTTTTTACGGATATATTTATTGTTATTTTAATAATTGCTAAAAAAAGAGTTCGATTGTGCAATTAAAGATTAATGTTATTATTTTTTGCATTGCAAAAGATATAATATATAAAGTTAGTATCGAAAAAATGTTTCAAGTATCAATATTTGATATGCGAGAGAGAAAAAGAGAAAGAGGAGGAAAATTTATTACAGACTTATGCAATCTCTTAACATTCGTAAATGCATTATTAATGACTATTTGCTGACGTTGAGTGAACTTTACACGCGGAGCAATCGTTAAAGATCGAGCGTAACATAAGAGTGTAATTTATTTATGTATGCAATATTAGTTCTACTCTATGTATGAGATAGTATATATGCGTATGTGTGTGTGTGTGATTTCATCACTGACTTAATATTTTTTGACGCGCAATCTTTGTTTCAACCTCATGTCATGTTTCCGGGAAACAGATTGAACAAAGTGTTTCGAAATGCAAGACTTACAAAAATGCGCGAAAGTTTCGTCTTTAATTAAATCATGTTTTTTCAAATTCCTTTCCACGCGCGTGAAAGCATAGAGAATAAATTTGCCGTATGAAGGAAAGTCGCGGGGAAGATCAGATTCAAATCGAATTAACAATTTCGTAAAAAAAAGAAGAAAATGTGCGTGCGTGCGAATGTGTGTATGTGTGTGTAAGAGTCATTATACCTTGTAAATGGCGATCTCGCGTTATTCCATCGTCTCGACGCGGGTCTTCCGACCATATTTATTCTGTGATAGATGATGCACGTGTTTTGCGAGGAATATATATGCGCGCATACCCGCCTATATATAATATATACGACGCTATATATATGATGTTACCTAAAGTATTATTTCGCGGAATAAAGGACAAATTTACGATTATAAACGAAGCAAAAAATCGTTTCCTCTGCGTACGCGTGTGCGCCCTTAAATATTTTCCCCTTTCATCTTTTATTTTCGGGCAACTGCAGCGGCAGCACATCGATTCAAGAATATAATCGGTGCTTTTCTCTCGATCGCGATGATTTATCACAGATTTTACCCGATAACGAGAGAGTAAAAGCGAGTGAAAGTGATTAGAGATATATTCTCGTGCGTTTCACCGCGCTTGAGTTTCCAGAGAAAGCGCCGGAGCCTTCTCCTCCTTCTCGCGATATATATCAAGTCGCCGATTCGATCTTTTGCGCCGAAATGACTGCGAGAGATTCACGAAAATCGCCGGAATAAAAATGACAGACTCACCGCGTTATATGGAATTTCTAGCGCGATCATCATACGATCGAGCGTTATTATTACTGACGTATTGTTACGCGATGACATGACAATAAGAGCGATAAAGCGACGAAAGTGAAAAAATCACCGTGACCTTGTCACAATCTGCGACGGCGCTGTACATACACCTTCTCGTTTCCCGCGCTCTCGATCGATTCGAGATACGAGAGTCGTGACGTCATCGCTTTCACCCCTGGCGCGTAATTCTCTATCTGCTTCAATTCATCGACCTACTTGGTTTCTCTCTCTGACGATCATTCAGTCTCGGTCTAATCATTTTATTAACAGCACAACATATCCAAATGACATTCAGAAGATATTCAGAGGACATCCGCGAAACGTCCGCAGGATTTTTTTCAGTAGGGGGCACAATTAATTTTTTTTCTTAATAAAAAAATTTGTTTATTTTATTTTCATTTTTTAATATTAAATATGCAAATAAATTTTAGTGTTCATTCAAAAGCATGTCTGAATATTTTTTAGACATGTGCTGTTAAATTCCGTTCAGAAGATATCCTCTGAATGTTTTATTATCGTATATATATATATATGTGCTCTAATTAAGGGTTAGGTTGACAGCAAGAGAGAAGAAAAAAGAGAAAAAAAGAAAGGAAAGACTCACGTGAGTCGTCCCCGGGTCGTCAGTCGGCGTCTCGATAATTCGTGAGTAATAAATACTCGGCGACGTGTCACGTCGCGAGCGCCCGCAAGCCGTCCGTCTTCCCGCGCGCGGCGCCGAGCTGTCAGCTGTCAGCTGACAGCTGTCACATTGGCGCGTCGCGCGCAGCTGCGGCGCGTGGACCGCCACCACCGCCGCTGCGGCAACAACAACACAACGGTGGTGGACGACGAGGACGACGGGCAGTCGGTGGTGATAGTGGCGACGGTCGGTGGCGAAGGTTAATCACGGGCGTTCTCTGAAGCGGGAGCTCGACAACTCGCGTCGCGTCGATTAAGGGGTTACGTATACGGGAGGAGTTTAGTTTTAGTTTAGTACGCGCCGCGTCAACGACCAGAGCGGCCATGCTGCGAGTCTAGGAGAAGAATCGAGCAGTGCATCTGTGTATATCTTCGTTGTGCGTCGTCCTCTCGTCAACGTCATCCTCGTCGTTCCTCGAAGTCATGGAAAGCGAGACCTACAGCCCGGGCGGCCTGGCCAGGTTGTCGACGTTGCTGGGCGCCCAGGAGGCCGCGCTGCGTCTCCTCGTCTCCATTTTATTGGGTAAATATATATATATATATATATATATATATACACATATATATATCCGTTCTTCTGCTTCCCTCTTTCTTTTTTTTCTCTTCCCTTTCGGAAATTCTATACACCCGGGAAAATCGATCCGAGTTCATTCATAAAACTTCGTTCTGTGGCTCGATCACCGGCGTGTGCTTCTTCCCTTTATCCCCTCCTTTTCTCCGGTATATCTGGCTTACTAGGGATTCCCTTCCGGTTGGAAAGGAGGGGGGTCACCCTCCGCGCGACGATGCTTGTATACGTGTCTGGCGCATACATTAGTAATGATAATCTATATAAACGTGGCGTTTTGCTGAAGGTTACTCACATCTATAATCGTTGTACTCTATATGTATTATGTACGGTTTTTTTTCTCATTTTGCGCGTATCGCGCTATAAAGACTTGGGCCTTGGACGACGATGCCAGGAAAATCGTCCCAATAATATATTATTCATATGCGTATATATGTGTATGAGTACGAAAATACTCGTAATTACCTAATTAATTCCGTACACACTCGTCAATTGACAGCTGCTAAGTTTTTGCTCAACAACGCGTGCGATTACACATTTATATATATTCACTGCTCCAGCTGTAAACACAAAGCGTGTACTCTGTGTACACACACAATTAAAGTGTGTGGGAGCAAAAAGCGTGCGTGTACTTGTTTGTTTGCCTTACGTAAGAGCCTCGTAGTTAGCAATATTTCACTGTCAACGAACAGGTGCAAAATCTATTTCGCGATAAAGCTGATAAAATCCGATATAAATTCATCTCTCTGTCTTTATAATGGAATTTTGTTCTATATATGTATAAGGACGCGCTTTGTACGGATAAATTACTATTTAAATTTAATACAGACAGATTTAATGACAGTTTAATCATAGATTTTCGATTTGCTTTTAATATGAAATTCTGAAGTATATTATTTGCATGTAAATTACTCTCGCGTTTATTGCGTTCTTTTGATATTTTATCTCGTAAAAAATTGAAAAAGCTAGTTATCTTATATGTTTTATGATTAATAATCAGTGTAGAGAAACTCATGATTTTGTGTTAATTACTTTAAAATTTTACGCTAATGAAACCTGATTGTATCTTAATCTCTTTTTTTCTCTCTCTTTCATGAGATTAATTCTAAATTATTTTGATGATTGTTGCTATTCCTATATGATAATATTTTGTATTTTGCTTCATAACAAAAAAATATATTTTATCATATGCATACATTATAAATTATAAGCGTGTTTTTGTATGACTTATTATTCATATAGTTGAACTTTTTATTCTTAATTAGAATCAATAAATTTTTGCAAACGAAAAAACATGAAGATGGAAACATAAATTATTTATCAAAATAATTAACTTTGAATTATAAATATCTATAATTATAAATATAATAATATTATTATAAATAATAGTAATAAAATTTTAATAAATATATAATAATATTATAATAAATTATAATAATATGATCAATTATAAAAATAATATGAGAATAAAAAATTAATTATTTAAAAAATTAGAAAGCTAAAAAAATATATGAGATAATAAAAAAATTCTGCTTTCAGGATTTCCGGTTGCTCTCCTTCACAGATACACGCTCTACGGAAAGGATCCCATTCGTCAGCACTTATTTTTCATAGCGTGCGGTCTCTCAATTGGATACTGGAATTACGGTAATTCTCTCTCGAACTGAATATCTCAATTTACGAAGAATAAAAAAAAGCGGCGGCGCGTGCGTGCGTTCGTCTATTTTTTATAACGGAAATGTAACTTTCATTGTACATATATACTTATTTCCTCTCTCTTTTCGCAGATTGGAACATACTTCATTCATCAACGGCGGTATGTGGGACGTATCTGATCTTGACGATGCTCGGCAGTACCGGATTATTCGTTATCGTGACGTTTCTCTTCAACATGTCATATTTACTTTATGGTAAAGCAATGTAAACTTTAGACACAAGCGTCGTTCCAGCCAACGTTAAGAGTCTAATTATGCTTACGAAGTAAAAAATTAAACCGGTTTACGAATGCATCCACATATATCTATACTTAGATAACCGAGCTATTTATATTTACCTAACTCTTGAGCTATCTATCGAACGCGGTAGACACAATATCAACGTTTAACTAAAATAACGTTGAGTACGTGATTCAAGGTTTTTCTGAACAATTATCTCGCTAGTTAAACGATAAATGTTTCTTTTATGCGTTTTTTATTGTCGTATTGCGATGATACCTTGGACTGTTTGAAAAACACATCTTATATAAAAAATTCATTTTTTTGATTTGTCGCGTAATCATTTATTGAAATATTGTGTACTCTTGATGTACGTGAATGGTTTTGCGTAAATGGGTTTTTTTTCGAACGTTACAAAAAATTTGAACGAGAAATTTTATTTTTTTTCAAGGCTATTACACAACCAGCACCCAGGATTATGACATAAAATGGACAATGCCGCAATGCGTGCTGACCCTTAGGTTAATAGGACTTGCATTTAATTTATGGGATGGTAAAAAACCTGATGTACGAACTATTTCTTTTGAATAATTCCCAAGTAGCAAACTGACGTCATGAAACGTCAAAATGAGATCAGTTTGCTACTTGGCTGTTATCTTACGCGGGCGTGTAACGCAATTAATGGGACGAATATATTGCAGAAGGAGCTGTCCAGTAGCCAGAAAGAGGTGGCCTTGAAGGAACGACCGTCGCTACTGGAAATCGCAGCGTATGCTTATTTCCCAGGTGCCTTCCTTATCGGGCCGCAATTCAGTATGCGACGATACCTGGATTACGTCAGTGGCAGATTTTCCGAGCGCGTGCGTTGAATTTTAATGAAAACGATACGGCAATTATCTCTCGAATAATAAGTAACGCTCTCTCTTGTATTTTAGGATCCCGTGACCGGCGCCGTCAAGCTGCCAGATTGTGTGTCGGCCGGACTGCTGCGAGCCTTCGTCGGATTTATATACGTGGCGATATTCCAGATCGGGACGGTCTACGTTTCCGATCAGTATCTCTTCGAGCCGTCATTCCAGAAATTGAATCTGATAAAAAAATGTTTGCTCATCGGCCTGTGGGGCCGGATCAATCTCTACAAATACGTCAGCGTCTGGTTAATCACAGAAGGGGTACGTGACTTTTGCGCTTGCATCTTTCCTGTTGACATAATTGTCTGTAACATATACGTGTGTCTTAACGTTATATTCGTGATTTCAGGTGTGCATTACTTTCGGTCTGACTCACAATGGAAAAGACTCCCAGGGCCACGTGAAATGGGACGGCTGCGCGAACGTTAAACTGCGAATGTTTGAAACCTGCACGCAATTCAATCATTATATCCTCTCGTTTAATATAAACACCAATCATTGGTGCGCGGAGTACATCTACAAGAGGCTAAGGTTCCTGGGTTCAAAGATATACAGCCAAATAATAACGTTGTTCTTCCTCGCTCTCTGGCATGGTTTTCACTCCGGATACTATCACTGTTTCTTCATGGAATTTGTCATCATGTACTTTGAACGAAAGGTAAGTATGTGAGCTCATTGAAATTCAATTCGAGTATTTATTTGGCTTTACTGACTCACTTCCCGTTTTCTTTCTCTCTCTTTCTTCCAGTTCGAACCGATGTTGCAAAACAGCGAGAAGGTGCAGACGTTGCTAAAAACTCGATGGGAAGCACGTATACTCGCTTGGATCTTTCTGAAGCTTTACACTTTCGTTTTCATGGGGTATTGCCTCATATCGTTCGTACTTCTTTCGTATTCACGATATAATCAAGTCTACGCAAGTATTTATTATTGCGGACACGTGTTCTTCCTCTTCTCTGCGTTACTCGCGCCGTATATTAAACGATTGATCTGCGAAAGGAACGAGCGCGAACGATCGCACCAAGAATAAGATCCCACAATCTCGCTCGCTTCCGATTCTCTTATTCTTGTTGTCGCGAATTGAAATATCCGAGTGAAAGCACTGGATGAACGCTGGTGTACTAGTTATACTAGTCTTCAAATTTTAAAAAAAGAATGTGATAGTGCATATCCAACCGAAAATAGGATATTATATATACATATATATATAGAGCACACATTATCATCACTATCGCCTTTCACAATACTTGAGAATTCTCTAAAACATAAATGCCGAATTTCTCCGTCACTTGACTATCTCGATAATCAAGTTTTACAAGCAACAAATTTCCTTCAGTAGTAATCCTGTAATGATCGTTTGAACGAAATAGTACGATAGTGTTGGAATGTTAATCCTGTATAAATGAAAATGATACTGCTAAGGAAGTTTCCATTTACAAATGAACGAGTTAACTTTAGACAAAGATTCCGCTGGTCGGGAATTTTGTGGATCTCTGTTATTTCGAAATTTGTAACTTCTTAACCTTATACAACACACAAATTTTGAAAGTCCCAATAATAATTCTAGATATTTTAGTATTGTTTTCATGCAACAATATATATGTGTTCTCGTATCTTCAATCTTGTACGTAGCGTATTCGATTGATGAAAAGTTTTGCTCACTTGTAAATATTTCATCGATAATCATCCGCGGAGATATTGCAATTAAGAAAGAAAAAATACATCGTTCTACATCCTTTTAATAATAAGAACGATTACAATCGTAATTGCGGTGTCGAGTGTCAATATTCCTGAAAGACTCGAAGGAGAAAGCAATTTATGTATTTAGATATTGCAATAAGAACGTCCACTCGTGAAAAGATAGATTGCGTCGCAAAGGATATCAGAGGGGATATAATACCGTAATTTTGTAAGTGCGAAAGTAGCTATGTAACACGCAGAAGAAAAAAAACGACGTAGATCAGTAATCTTCGGATACGCGTTCCTCATCTGGTGCGCGCGATTGAAATATCTATTTTACCGTAGTGCTGCATTATATCAATACCAATTTGAAAATACAATTTAACTGCGATTTTCGCTGTAGAGATGTAAATACACACACACATACATACAAGGATGATAGATTAAAATTGACTCTAGTCGAGTATGTATAGGGTACATACCTTGCAGTACACGTGTTTCTTTAGATCAATATAAAGTAAGGATTGAGAAGCGATTTTCGATCTAATGTATTCGCAGTTATTTTTTTAGATAAAAATCTAACAACGATCTACCTATCTATATCCATGTTGCGATAGCCCTGCGGCTCTCATTACGCACATATAGCCCTTACCATCGAAATTTAAAAATATAGAGTTACCAATATCCAATATTTATATATATACACACACATATGTATATGTACATATATATATATATATATATATATATATATATATATATATATGAATGGAAAGTGCCCGGATACGATGATATATCTTGCGCGATCGCTCGATCTTGCATCGTTCGTACTTAGAAGCGATCAAATTATAGATCGACGACAAATAATTCGTAGTATATTTCGCCTAACAGTCTCTTAATTTATCGATCAAAGATGTTTCTGAGATAGTCGCGCGTACAGGTTTACACAGAGTTTTAGATACTTGGTTTGAAAATAAAAAGAAATTATATATAATATATATATATAAAATATTATATATATATATATATATAATACATATATTATATTATATATATATATATAATTATATTATATATATATATATATATATTATATTATATATATATATATATATTATATTATATAATATATATTATATATATTATATATAGGACGCATAGCAGTCAGAAATTGTATACACGTTTGACGATAGCGTTTATTAGAATTGAAACTAATAGAAAACAATTTAAAACTGACTTTCTCAATACAAGATCCTCATCTAGTTAATAAGCGCGATATCGCATTAATTTTGACAGTATTATATAAGAATCTGATACTTGCTGCTGATACTTAACGCTTAAATACGAAACTCTAAGCACACTCTGTTGCATATTTTTGCGAATATCTTATCTGGGAATTTTATATTTGTTTTTTGTTTTGTGTGAAGATTCCTTTATCGTTATGGCAAATTGTCGCGAATTTAGTCAATAATTTTGCGAGCGACATACACATTCCCGAATGATTTTCGAGATGCACTTGCAATATTGTTCAAAATAAAAGAAAAGAAGAAAGTAGTTAGCGGGATAGGATTTGCGAGTGCGATCTACATCTATTGACTATGTTTTGATTCTGTACTGTATCATTAAGAGAAGCTTGACGTGGATTGTAAGAGACAAAGGATAAGAAGAGAGAAAGGCGTTACGCACGAGGTGATTACATGTAATAATACTGACAATGAAAGTTGATATAAAAAATGTATATTTACGATTATTTTCTTAAAAGATACGAAAGAAACATCGACGTCTCGTATATACTAGTATATGAAATGATTTGTCTTGCATCTCTCTTTTTAAGAGAAGAAGAGAGACACGAGCTCTCTTTTTCTCTCGATCATATTCGATACTCGGCCAGTTATATTATCAGAGAATCACGTATATATACAGATATCTATATGTGCGTGCGAGTAAAAAACGCAACACGAAGACGCCCGCCTCTTAAGCATCTTTTAAAAAACACACAATGCGATCTATCTTACGAGATACACAGACGATATATATATACATCTCCTACAGTTATTAAGATCCAAGTGTATCCGGATATCCGGATTCACGGCCGCGTCATTGTGAGAAGTAAAAATGTGATCGAGAATAGAGAAACCACCTCCGAGAGTCGAAGGCGGCCGAGTTTTTTGAAGATTCTCGATTAATTCTTCACGACAAATTTAATACGGCCCACTGGGACCCGGATGCGGTGCTCCATAACTGTCGATAGGTTGTCCAGGTTGTTGTCCGGGTGGACCGTATTCGCCGCCCCCTGTTTCCTTCTGTAATGCGTAAAAATAAAAAAATATGTAAAGGGATAAAAAAGAGAAAGAGACGGAGGGTGAAAGACTAAACGATATATGTATATGTACACGCGTAAAATATTTTTTCTACTCGTAGATCCTCGTGACCTTTTCCGCGATTGCAATTTGAATAGAATTCGGTGAATAGTTTCTCTCGCGTAATTTAAATCTCATCGGTACATGTAGCTCGAAGCAATTTAAAAGCCAAGACAGAGAGAGAGAGAGAGAGAGAAAAAGAGATCTCCCTCTCGGTAGCTGATTGATGCTGTAAAAAAATATTCCTCGGTCGATTCACTTCGCTAAGCGGAATGCGTAATAATATAATTAGATATTTTCTTTGCCAACAAAGAACTCTCGGTGCAGCCGATGAGCATGCGCGGTATAATTATAATAGTTGCATCTCTCTGAGATTTTGTTCTAGAAATTTTCAACGAGTATCATTATAACTGAAAGAGAGGAGAAACTTTCCACAATTATTCAAATCGCCAATATGGCAATTACCTTGACAATTTTTTACACGTCGATGAATGATTCGCGATCGGATTAACTATAAGCGTTAAATACTCGCTAAAATATATGACGTGTGGATATCATATAGCTTCTATATAACGTCTACACAAAAATATAAAAATTACGTCGCCTCGTTCGTTTTATCATTCAAATGAGCAATTTACATTCCGTGAGCGAGGCGCCACACTTTTCTCTTTCGTTATTGGGACATTCCGAGGAATCCGCGGAGATATGTTCGAGACTCGATAGAAGACTCGCTTTAATAACGCTTTATTTATTATTAAATATATATTTAATTAATTTAATATATTAAAATATTTAATATTTAATTTAAAATAAATTTTATATATTTAATATATTAAAATATTTAAAATATTAAATATTTAATATATATTATATATATATTTAATATATTAAATATTTAATATATGTATATTATATATACTTAATATATTAAATATTTAATATATACATATATATATTAAAAATAAAATGTGCAATATTTTCAGTCGTTTAAAAAATTACATAATAAATTGTTTTCTGCTCCCCTTCCAGAGGAAGTTATACAATAAACGCGGAAAAATGCAACCGCGAATTACGCGTAGAGAGAAGAAAAAAAAAGTAACATTACCTGAGTCTTATAGCGGATGAAGTAGACCTCGGGCTTGCTGGGCTGCGTTGGCGCCTGCGTCGGAAGTATGACGTCGGGCGCCTCTTCCGGCTTCTTGACGAGCACGTAGATCAACGTCTTCTCCTCGTCCGGCTGCGGCAGCGGCGGCAATTGCGGCGCGGTCGGCGTAGGCGGCGTCGGCGCCTTGATGAAGACGATCTTGTAGTGCTTCTGCGGCGGCTGCGGCAACGGCACGTGCTTCGGCGCCTTGTACTCGGGCGCTTCCGGTGGCGGCACGTGGACGTACACGTGCTTGTGGATCACCGGATTCTGCTGCGGCGGTCCATAACGGTCCGCGGGTGGCCCGTAGCTTCCGGACACGCCACCGCCACCACCCCCACCGGAGGGTGGAAAGTACGAGCTCACCGGCGGCTCCGGCGCCGGTTTCGCGAGCACCAGCGCGATCGACGAGCAGACGACCACGAAAATCGTACCCTAAAAAAATATCAATATATATTCGACATCATTTATTGTTTCATTAAATAGTATAATTAATCGTTTATTAATTTTATATAGTGGGATATTAATTTGTTACGCGAGTTATCGCGAAGCGTAATATGATGAATTATTAATAATTGTTAATTAGGTATTTATTACATATTGTTATATATTTATTATAATTGTTAATTATATAACTCTTATGTACAGGATGTTTCTAAAATTTTTGTTGAAAATTAAGGGATATCTCATACCTCACGAAAATGAGAGGTAAAAATTAGGTTTTTAATATTTGGACAAGTTAAAAAGATGAAATTTGATGAATATTTTTTATTAGTAAAAAGAATATTTAATTTTTTTTTTAATCTTTCCGCATCGTTCTAAGGGGATGAAACTAACAACCCTTATCCAATTTTTTATTAGAACTTTTTAACGGACCGGAATGCGATCATGTAAAAATATGCGTTATAGAAAGCTTGATTTCTTTAGAAACTTTTTGATTTGTTTTTCGTAAAATCCACAATTTAAAAAAAAAAAAAAACTTATTCTTCAGGGAAGGATATATAAAAGTATATGTATATATAAAAAATCCCCTTAATTTTCGACAAAGAATCATCTCTTAAAATTTGTCGCACTTATTTCAAAATACCCTGTATATATCTATATATAATTTGTGTTAAATGCATTAATTTATTAAATAATTATTAATAAACAGTTTATTAATAATTTATCATATTAGCGAATGTATTATATGCTTTTTGACTCGCGTATAATGTAAGATATGTATATATACTAAATAGTATGTAACGTGTATGTACATATATATACATATATAATGTGTGTACGTATAAATTATCGTCCGTGAATGGGTGAAATATGTGCGCGCGAAACCATGTCGTTTGTTAGGGGACTAATTTGCAATGGATATTTCTTCATTCGCGCGATCCATCACTATATCAACGATTCATCCGCAAACCGCGACTTGTCGCGCGATGACTTTTGACTCCCGAGGAATCGCGTAATCATTGTACAACATATTTCTCGATAAAGGATGAGATTTCTCGAAATTGCGCGATACTTTCTCGCGTAATCGAATGTAAGAAACTCATTAGCGAGTTGAATACATTTTTCAAGGAGCCGATTTCGCGCGCAAATCGGTTCCTTCGAGGTTCCTGGCTTCTCGCCGCGGTCATGTCAGATTGTGACGTCAGAGGCGAGAAAATACACGCTGAAAATTCCTGCGTGCCATTTTGACGTGAAAAGATATGTTTTAATGATAACGACACTACAAATCTCTTTGGCACACTTGCAAAATAGTCTGAAAATTAATTTTTTCCCTTGACAGTCAATCAACAACCGTAAAATGATCGTGATCTTAGGACTTTCTCATGTGCAAAGACCAGTCATTTTACAGCTGTGATTCATTATAAAGGGAGAAAAAGATAGTTTTCGGACTATTTTAAAAATACGCTAAAGTACTGTTTCATCGAAATACATATCCTTTTACATAAAAATGACGCGCGAGAATTTTTCTCGTCTCTGACGTCACAATTCCAACATGATCAGCGAGGAACCAGTTCAATCTCTCTTATCTTTTCACCGTGGGGGAACGTGTGGGAGAGCGTTACGATCTTAGAATAGCATTTTCCATTCCCACATTTCCCGGTCGAGGCATGTATATATATTATCGCGGAAGAAGCGAAGAAGAGATACGATACGCTCTTCTCTTATGTGTCGCACGTCAATGTACGCGCGATAAAACTCGGGGGGCCTCGCTCGAGCGAAGCTTCCTACTCACTTAACGACCCGCGATCGTTTAATCATGCTTTAGAACGGTCGGCGGTGTCGGGAGAACTTTTGAGAGCAAGGAGCGGAGAGTTGCTTTCGCTATTTTCCTAGGTGGTATAATTATCAAGACCGTGTCGGTGAATAAGCGGGTGAGGAGGAGGCGGGAGGATCCCCTTTTACTTTTACACTGTGGTTGCGAATCCGCGGGATTCATATATATATATACACTTGATGCGCTTTTTCTCTCTCTCTCGGGAAAAACGCACCAGGTCACTTTCCATCGCCTAAAAGAAAGAAAGAAAAAAAAAGAAAAAAGAAGCAGACGCCCGGTCACTGGAACCGATGATGTAAACGCGCGAGTAGATCTGTATTACTCGAGACACGAGTAGAAAGCGAATGTCTTTCGAAGATAATGTTTTAATGCGTAAATTTGTCGATCCCTTTTTTTATCGACGCGGTAAAAAAAATTGTAAACATATCAGAAAGAGAGAGGAAAAAATGCAAGAGATGGGAATGTATCGGCGCGATTTCGCAAGGACGAACCGAAAGTTACTCTCGTTAAATGCACCTGGTCACTCGATTACTCGGTAAGAGGATTGCGCCAATCAAACTTTAAACTTATATTATATAGCAACCGGTTTCGAGTGTTCCCTAAGAGAGACGTATTTGTTTAATCTTCGAAGAGTGCGCTTCGAATATATAAATATAATATGTGATGGTTCTGACTCGATCAAATTATACCCTCGTTCTCGCAGATAAATATTACGTAGCCGTCGTAAAATATACCTTTTTTATCACATGATCGACGTGAGCAGTCGTAAAAGTAACATGCGTGCATTATGTAGCGTGAAATTTATAATATTATCTTTTATTGCGCTCTTAATCCCTAACATCAGAGGCTACCCAGGGATGCTATTGCGATTGCGTTTTTTTTCAGTATATCATCTCGCGTTTTAAAGAATATTATAGATATGATCGACGAGAAAAATGTCAATCTAATTTTATTTCTCGAGAGTGATTCGTTTCCTTAACTTATTCAGAGGATGTTTGGATGTCCTTTGGATGTCTTTGGATATGCGTACCGTTAGGGAAACGAGAAACGAATCACTTTCGAGAAATAAAATTAGATTAAAATTCTTCTCGACGATCTACATATTTATAATATTTCTTAAAACGCGAGATGATATCGAAAAAAAAAAACGCAATAGCATCCCTCGGCGACCCCCCAAAGCTTAGTATCGAGTAATAATTAAAGTTGATCGCGTTTACTTACTGCGGCGGTCCGCATTTCTCCCAAGTGTGTATTCGGATATAATATTCAGGTGGTAACTCCCGAAATGTGAGGCACGTAGAAAAAGAGGAACGTGTCGAGAGCGGGCGGCGTTTTCACTTGCGGAGCTTTCACGCGTGTGGCGTGCGGTTGAGGCTCTTCCGAACTTTTATAGAGGCCACCGAGAGGGATACCTACCAGCCTACCTACGGAAAAGGAAGGCACAGGAAGGTGGATACGCGGTGGTACGTCTCCAACACCATCATCATCGTCGTCGTCATCGTCATCGTTACGAGCTCTGCGGGCCCTCTCTTTAGAGGGTTCGACTCCTCTTTCGCATCATCATCATCATCATCATCATCCGCCGTCTCCTTCTCGGCGCCGAGCTCTCGACCCGGCACATCGAACAGACGTACGTCTTATCCACGAGGTGCGACACGGCATGGAGAAAATGAAAGTACTCGAGATGAAGATTCATCGTCCCGCGGAACAATTTGCCGCCTAGCTCTGACGTCGCTTGACCGAGATTTTTCTTCCTGTATATATATATATATATATATATCATCGAGATGAAAGTCAATTTTCTCACGACGATTATCGATGATCAATCCGATCCTGGGGTGTCTTGCGTGCGCATCTGAAAATTCAATCATTGAATTATACACTGACAAAATTGTGTTCTTATTTTTTTTTTTAATTTTCTATTTTTTATTTTAAACGCCCCATTCTCAAAAGAATTCTCTTAGCTTAAGATGGGAATTTTTTCAAGATTTTATTAAAAAATCTAATTTATATAAAATATAAGTATATACTACTACACAGAGAATTTTTTCTTAGAATTTACCCTGATCTTATTGTGATAGATATTAATATTTTTAGTGTGATAAATATTTTAATCAGAGAAACTCTTACAAAATATATTATCCCTCGACTACCATGATTTTCAGCGGAAATTCTAATAAGGGAAAATTCTCTTCGTCTATAAATTTATAAAAGTCTAGTTTATATAAAAATGTATTCTTACATTAACAAGAAAGTATATTATTTCATAGCACACATCAAAGAAAGCTAGACATATAGATCGACCATAAAGGACGAGACCTGGGTCTTGAACGATTTAATTGGGTTACATATTATTTATTCGTGAACACTTCCTTTAAATCGTTCAAGCGTTTTCTTTTTTGATTTATTATAATTTCATACATTCTTCTAATAAATTAAAATCATTCAGTGACAAACACTGCAGTGCATAATAAATTACAACACTATATTACCATATATGTTGCTGTAACAATATGATAATATAATGCCAAATAAATCCGTAAAAACGACTATTACGACATTAACAAAAAATATATTCTTAGTTTTAAGAACACTTGATATGTTAAGAGAAATTTTGCAACATATAATCCTCTTACTTTGAGAATACATTTTTTTTATAGAACTAACTTAATGATTTAGAACACGCTCGCAAAACGTCAAATTTTTTTATTTCAACTCGGGCATGATAAATGTGTTTCGCAAAAGTAAAAGCTATACCACATTTCTCGTATTTAGTCGATTTAAAATTAAAATCGACAAATGAAAAATACCTATACAAAACTCACCACCGATCGTTTCGTTCTTTAATCTCGGAGTTCTCAGAGCAATTACGTCGGACAATATAAATTCTAATACTCCATTCACCAAGAGGGAATGCAAAATAATGATTGAGGAAACTGTGCGAGCGAGTTTCAAACGCGAATTTAAAACGAAGAAATATAAAACGGTGAGATTTTTGCGCGCAAATGAAAATAATAGTATATATCGTCCTGGGGAAGATGATGCTGGAATATTTTTCACTTTCTTCCTCGTCCCCGAGAGACAGACGCCAGGTTACCGCATACTCTACACGCATTACGTAAAATGCGTGAAAAGGTATTTCTGGACGACACCGTGGGCTAATAAAAAGCTATATTTTACTATCGATTAAATATCCGATTAACTCGATATATAGGTGCCTAAAATGCTGATGCTAGAAACGAGGAGTTATTCATTGCTCGTATCGTAATCACGAGAATCCTGGTGCGAAATCGCTCTTGACATAACTACCTACTCCCGATCGATGGTACCAATGAATTATTCATCATTCGCTCGTACAGCAAATACGTCGGAGAGAGAAACAGAGTAGAAGAGATAGCTTGTAGGCCTAGAAGATATAAAAGAAAAAAAAAAAGCCGCGGCTACTGTATATGCTAATCCCAATGGTACTCCTTAGAGACTCATTATCTACACCCGGAGAGACTCCCGCTACCATTACCGGACGTCAGACGATCGCTTCGTTACCCAATGTATAACTTTCTTCCGCGAGTAACGCACGTACATGCACATACATACGTATACGTAGAACGTTTTACTTTGTTGCCGTGCGATTATCCGGTGTACGTCGTCCGCGAAGCGGTCTCTGGACGACGTGTGACGACGCGGGAGGAGAGCAACGGGACGTGCGAATTCGCTTCTCTATCTTGTACCGGGTAGCGGCGCGCGTTACGCGATCGCGACGATGGAGGGATATGACCGGCATTCGTAAAACGGTGTGTGCGGATCGCGGGATATCGCGAATGCGTCTCCAGGAGGCTTTGATATGCGTCGCGCATTCGCGCGTCCGAGCATTTCACTCGCGGATTTCATCCTCGGGCGCTTGACCGCCGAGTTATTTATCGGACGTGTCATCCTCGTGAACGGAAGTTACATATATGCACATATACAGGGTGTATTTAAATAAGATTAATTTTACGAGGTGATTTTTTCTCCAAAATTAAGGAGGGTTTTTTTAATATAAACAGGTACTCTTATATTCCTCCTTAAGGAGTTTTTATTTATTTATTTTTTTTAAATTATAGACAAATTTAAAAAATGGAACTTGGTGGATATTTAATTTTGTAATTTAAATTTTCGACAAAGGGAATCATCTCAAATTTTTCAAACTTATTTTAGATACACCTTGTACAAATTCGCGGAAACACAAATCGAGGATGATGTAAGTCAGGGTGGTCCTCCTTCGTGGGCCAATTATACATATTAAATTAAAAAAAAAAAATTTTTTTTGTTAAAATTATGATGTAAAAAAATGCGTCAATTAAAAATAAAAAATTATACATACATAATATATCTTTGCGGAATTGCCAAGATGTATGTTTTTTATATAAAAACATTTTAAAAAATGTCAAAATACCAATGAGATACAAAATATCATATATCAATATAAAAGTGATAGTGTTAAATATATCATATATGAATTCCACAAGAAATATATGTATAATTTTTTATATGCAAATTTTCAAAAAAATATCTATAAATAGCTGTAAAGTTAAAAGAGACCTTTAAAATAACATGTATTATTCGATTCCTATTTTCAATAAAAATGTTTCAATGCGTAGCTATACTCTACCGAAAGAGATAAGGCGCGATTTTTATTATAATCATCTTTCCCTTGAAAATTGACATATTGCGTGCAAATTAATCGGCTATAAATTTCGTTAATTTATTCCGTATAATAAAGGTCCATATAAATCCAATTTATACCTCTTAACTTGTCACCAATTAGGCCTATCGAAAACCCGATCGGACCGAGATACTCTTATTATAATTATGCGGATCGCAAGATATACGATTCGCCTCGCGGCGAATCAGACACGTGTTTTTGACAGATGTATAAAAAAGATTAAAAAAATATGAATTTAAAATACACATGATTCTCTCTGATTTATGGAAAGCTCGCGAGGAAAGAAGAGATATTCGGTGATATCCGGTCGGAATTGTTTTCTTCTTCCCCGCCCTCTACTTATCGCGTTAGGTGCATCTCTTTGCGACGTTATCAGGACGAAGGTATCAGAGCGAATCGCATAAATCCGACGCTACATAAATTTTACGGCGTTCGTCGGAGACGCGAGTGAACGTACTCGCCGTGTAATATTACATGTACATAGTATGACGCAGCTCTTTTAACGCGCGCGCACATATATTATTTATTATTATATGTAAGACGCGGGTACTTTGCCCACCCCGACTGACGAGAGCGATTGCGTGATTTGAGATTGCCTCCCCCTCCTCTATCTCTGTACAACCATATCTACAGTGTTTTCCCCGGTTATTACAAACGAGAAATCATAATAGAAGCTCGTAAACAATTAGCTATAAGTGATATAATCGGCGCGATAAATCCCGGAGGAGTTTACTCTCGGTACACATCTATTCGACTACGCGAGATAGGAGGTCGGTTACTCAATGTTTATTCTCGTGGCTATGCACAATTGAAAAAATCGATCCGCGTTTTATGTATATATACAAAGTGTCGTCGCGAAAGCGGCCAAGCTGTCACGCGCAAATGTCGATTCTAATTAATAACATTATACGATTTTCGCATGAAAGTTACGCGACTAATGGTCGCCGCCGTCGCAGTCGTCGTGGATGACGAGTTTCACCAAGAGAGCCGAGAGATTAGGAGAGATCTTGCGGATCGTCGGGATAAATCGAGGAAGCTGTTCTCAATCTTAGACGATTCCTCCAGATTGCCTTCTATTGTATACGTTCACCTTTACATTCTTATCTGCATTGCGCCTCGGATACTATTTACGATCAATTATGTCCGCATTTTTTTAGCACGTTCATTCAACTACTCTCGATTTCTTTAATTATGAAAGAATGTTTTCTTACACTGTAAATACGATTGACAGAAATCAACTGATTTGACAGAAAACAGCTGATTTGACAGGAATCAGTTGATTTTGACAGGAATCAGCTGATTTGACAGAAATCAACTAATTTTAATAGGAATCAGCTGATTGACGTCATCACAATCGATGAGATGGCGAAAACTCTATTTTTAATCTTCGCGCAATTTGTGTGAAGAGTAAATAAAATGAAATTTTCAGCGAAAAATAATTAATTGATCAAAATGATCTTCCGTGAATCGAAAAAAAAAATAGTCGTTGGCGTCTCTTATAAATTAATTTCAAACACGAATCGCGCAAATTGTTTGATCTCGGTTTAACATTTGCAAGAAATATATACATGACTTTTCGCTTTCGATGTCATAATCCAAGGCGCAGAGTCGCAGTAAGGGACTTATAAGAGCATATCTTATAATGTTAAACGCGCGCCTGGATATCTGCCAGGGGAGATTCGCAATTCATGACACGCAATTTCAAAAGAACAGTCCTAAGAGATTATATATAAAAATGGCAAAAGGTTTCTCCGTCGCTATAATCCTCTCCAAGTGTCGAAATCACATTATACAGGCGCCTCTGTTCTCTCTCTCTCTCCCTCTCGTCTACCCTTAGATATATAATACATAATATTCAATCGCTAGAGATCCCAAAATTCTACGATAAAAATCCGAATGTCTCCTAATCTTTCGAAACCACGGAGAATCTAAGAGAGACTTTCGACTGATTGACTCAAGGCTGACGGGATCTGTCTACCTATTAATACGTCGCCGACATTTAAACGATATCGATTACGGGACTCTCCCGCGTGGCCTGTGACCCGTAATGTAATGTATATGATAATAATGGAGATAATAATATTTATCTCTCAGAGAGAGAGAGAGAGAAAGAGAGAGAAAAAGGACCGAGAAATTCGCACGCGCCCTTGGCCGATATAAACATATATATGACTTCGGCCCCCGTATCGATTTCAAAATCTGCTCCTGTCGGTGTGAAAAATCGCACCGACTCGTCCGTATCGTTCGATTGGTCCGATCGGATGGCAAAAGAAGGAGACAGGGGGGTCTCATAGGTCCTCAACCATGGCCGCCCACTTGGACGACGGCATGGGTGAGCGCGATGGGTGAAAGTCAAACTAATTACGGCGAGTACGTATATACTACACGTGTTGCAAAACCAACACCTCGCGATTCGCACGTCTCTCTCTCTGGGGAACGAATACCGGACCGGAACATACGTAGCTGCGTATATGTATCTCAGTCTTTTTTTTTCGCCTAATCTCTCCCCGATGATCTCCGCGAATATTTTTGTGGTCGATCCCGTTTTCTTTTTCCTCTCGTTTCTCACATCGTTATATGTGTAACTCTCTTACGTGTGTTCCGAATCGTTATACATACTTCCCGCGGATGCGAATACCGTTCATCAGTTCGTAGTATATCCAGGTAGAACGTAAAACTTATAATAACATCGTTGATGACATCACTTAAAATTCATTTTGGAAATTTTTTTTATATTACAATTATTTATTTATTCTATTGTTCACGTATATTCTAACAATATTCAAGTAACATAAATTTTTTGAAAACTATAAAGCGATTATATTAGGGAGCTTTAAATTTATAATTCTTTTTGTCATCTTTAAATCATTTTTGAATCATTTTTGTCCAGATAACTTTTAAGTTGTAATAAAATCATGATGATGTTATTATGAGTTTTATATTCTACCTGAGTAGATACTTTGAGTTAGAGCGAGAGAGAGGCGCATGATGCGTCATATGCATATATCGAATATCCATACATGAATTATATCTGATTGTAAAATGGGACACCTGTTCGGCAATGCGTTCCTCCATCTCGTGCCCGATTTACCGGATAAATTTCACCGTACGAATTTCACCATACGCGCATAATATCGTATGAAACTTGCGAAAGCATCAGAAAACTCTTAAACGTCGCGCTGCGATTAAGCCGCTTTAATATATAGATGGATCGGTGTACAAGATTTTGTCGTCTATGAATATATCGCAAATATATTCGCCCATAATTCATGGACAAATATCTTATCCTTACGTAAAAAATAGAAAAATAAAAATTAAAAAAATGTATATTTTTTACATATAACGAGAATGTTTTATTTGATCACATTATTTGATCGCATGTGATAAAATGCTTATTTAATTACACTCGCTTTCATTCTACATAAGAATTAAGAACTCAAGAAATCTTCGTAAACCTCTATAAATGGCACAATTATTAACCGAGCGTTAAATTAATTTTGAATAGTATACATGCTACTCAAAATTAATAAGAATTATAATTCTATACTAGAATTATACTTCTTATTATTACTTATTATATATTATTCTTATTAATACTTCTATACTAGAATTATAGTTCTATACTTATTATTGAGATGCCAATTAACTTGCAGCGGACGCATTGGTGGAATCGTTCGATCGATGCACTACCTTCGAATATTCGGAATGAATTCTTACTGTTCCTTTGTACGTATTTCGTTTTGACTTTCTACTTTCAATTGTCGCGGTCGCATTTCTATTAAAGTTAACGGCACCTCGAATTGGCGGAGCGGCAGAGTTAATAATTTCGTGCAACTTTTGCACGATATAATTTTCTACAACAGGCTGTTTATAATTACCGTGAGACGACGGGGCGATCGACGGAGAAGTCGTAACCTTGGAATTAGTAGGATGTAGGATGGGTATCTCGGAAATGAATGTTAGGTTGCCACGATCCAATTCGGCGATTAGTCGAACTCTCTTTCGAGGATCAACGCTGGTCCATGATGCTTCGACATATCGACCTCTGACTTTCGGCAAGAGATACGTCTTCGTCTCGTCTGGTTTCTCCAGAGTCTTGTTAATATAGTAGAATCCTTCGCGCACCATTGCCATCCCATTGACGTTGGTCGCTTTGCTAGTAATACCTAATTTTGATAGGAACCAGTTAAAGATGCCTTGGTACCAGTTGTCAGAAGATGCTTCCTTGTTCGGAAGCGTGTCAGGAGCCTTGCTATCCTCGACATCCGGCAAATAGGGAGCCAGACCGCCAAGGTTGTCGAGGAAACTCAGGTCGACCTTCGTCTCCTCCTCGGCCGACGAATTCCTTTCGTCGGTCGTACGGGAGATTTCACCTTGCGCGATCCTGACGTAATTCCGCTCTCGGTGGTCGCTGATCTCCTTCGCGGGGACGTGAGTTCTCGCTTGCCGGTCTACGTAAGGTCGAAGGATTCTTATGAAATATTTTCACTTGGCAGCGCAATCTCCTCGCACGAAAATTCTTTCTCTTTCTCTTACCTTTCAGTTTCTCCCCGCCGTTGTCTTCCATTATAGATTCAATTTCCACTGGATTTATCTTGTACTTGTGATACATGTGGATCTTAAATATTGGGTAGAGTCGAGGATCCAAGTTCGATGGCAAGATAATTCTGGAATGCGGTTCTGCTGCTGGATCCGACCACGAAATAATTCTCCTTCGAAGATCGTCGGTTGTCTTCTTGTCATCTGGCGTCGATCCTCCGGTTAACCAGGTCAATTGCACGACGATACAGCCGAGGAGTAGCAATCGCACAATCTAAGGAAATGATAAGTAGACTTTAATATACGTACGTTTCGTAAGAGATTGCTTCTCTATCGTTTAGTATTCTCGGCGTTTCACTTTTAAGTCAAGAGAAGGATGTTCCGAATTATTTCCGGATAATATTCCGTAAATTACACGCGAGTATTACGACGAATGGATGGAACGTTACCGATTCCACGAGTACGGCGGGATGAGTACGTCTGCGTATGTATATGTGTACACGTGTACAGAGATTCTAAACTCATTTCATTCCATTCTTTCGACACCACGAAAGCGAAAGCAGGCCGGAATCGACGTGGTTCACCGGTTCAGCGATGGACCATGTGTCTCAAAGTTTGCAAACGTATATGTAGGAAAATAGAGAACATATATAAGAGATCGTGACCTCGATCGGACTAATGTTGTGCATATTAAATTCAACAAGTTTTTCTTAGCGTCGGTATTTAAAGTATTTTAAGTATTCACACGTGTTAAGCTATGAATCAGATTATTACGTATTGAAGATTGAAATTTCACTAATCGGGGCAAGGAAATTTTAGTTCCTTTTGATCCAATTAATCAAATTCTAATCTTCAATCTTCGATTCGTCAATCCGATACGGGCTTGCAAAGCACGTCCGTACAACTTAAAGCAGAACATTAGCTTAACAATGAGAGGTCGCTCTTATATAACAAAGATACCTTTCTCCGATATTACTCCGTAATTGCCGGTAAAATTATATGAATGGATCGTTTCTGAAGTCAAAAGTGCTGCACGGAAGGTACAGTATTACTAATCGTGTTGTGTTTCCGGTGTATTCTTTCGACATTAACGCTCGGTCGAGACCTATAAGAGATGATATTTGGACGTTTAATCGTTGCTATATATTTACATATCTTCTATATGTAGAATATATAAAGTTATTATATATATATATATAGAATATTCTGTAAATTTTTATATATAATTATACATCAAATAATATAAATATAAACATATATATTAAAATAATAATTCTAATTATATATAAAATATATTTGAAGATATCATAAAAGCTATATATGTCGTATAAGAATATAGTTGCCAGAATTGCTTCAATTATACAATAAGTGTAACGAGCCAACTTCCGAAAAGTTACAACAACACATACTTCCGTGTAAATCCTCGTTATTCTACTTCTATAACATATAAGTAGGATATCATAAAATCTCGGAACTCTGTGGCAAAAAGTATATATGTATGATAGCTCTCCGCGAACGCGTACGGATAGTTATGACTCATTAGGCCCGGCAGAATCTAATTACGCTACGCGATTAGCGTGTAGCGAGGCGAGTGCTCGAGGAGAAAATAACGTTGGCAGGTCATGCGCCAAGTGGTCTGCATAAAATGTTACGTGTTTTTTCGTCGTTGCCACCACGACGTTCGTTTCTTCATCTCTGCGGGACATTTTCGCTGACCCGAGAAGATTCGATCAAAAATAAAATTGAAAAAATATGTATATATATTACGACAAAATTTATAAAATGTGTACATTGCGATGCTTTAAAAAGGTAAACGTGCGAATTTTTTAATATACACTCGCCTCTCTGCACCGCACAAACATGTTTCCCGCGATGTTTCGCTTACACAAGCGACTGACCGACTGACTTACTGCGATGATCCCTTCGAAGACGCATTCCTCTCTTTAGATTAGATCTTCATCATTATTTGGGGCTTTTCAAAGCAGAGTTCGTGTTTGTCGCTAAGGGACCCGTTTGGTCTCCCCCTTCCGTGAAAAACGTTTTCCGTACTTTCCTCGAATTCCAATCGCCTGCCTCGTCGAGTCATCACGGAATGCGTTTGCCTTCTCCGCTGCCATAGATTTACGAGTCGTCGTGACTTTCACTCGGAATGCCCTATTACGAGAAATAACGAATAGAATGTATAAAAATGTAACTAAAAGTTATCTATATATACATATTTTATAATATATATATATATATATATATATATATATATATATAAATAATAATAATAATAATAATAAATATATATAATAATAATATATATATATAACAATATATAATAATAATAAAATATATATATTTCTAATAAATATATATATGTATAAATATATATTATATATATATATATATAATAATAATTATATATATATATATATAACAATATATAATAATAATAAAATATATATAATTTATAATAAATATATATATGTATAAATATATATATATATATATATATATATATTTATGGATATAATAAATGTCCTATATTGTATATATAATACTTGCCGATATTGTGTGTGCGTGTATACATATATAACGGCAAGAATTAATTGTGACAATAATGTATATATATTAATATATACATATACTTTACGAAAAGTGTGTATATGTATGTTAATTAATTCTGCCGTGATTAACATACTTTTAAATAAATAAAATATAAAATATATTAAAGTGATGTGAAACAATTTTTGGCAAAAATATTTTCAATAATCCATTAACCCCATTTCTCCTCCCCCCCTAACTGAACGAAAGATGCAATACATATATATAGAAATTTTGTATATATATATCGCACTATTCATTTTCATTTTCTAACAATTACAAAATAATTGTTGCGCAAATGCATCCTTAGCCTTCAAGATACGTAAAAGCATGAAAAAATCTTACAATAAAAGTTATAAAATTGCAATTAATTACCTTTGCATCCCGACATGACTCGTCAAAACAAAAGAGAGAGAGATAGAGAATATATATGCTACTCTCGCAATATTTCGATATATCGATTGTCCATTATATCGATATAAAAACTAATTTATCGTAAAATAAAAGTAGGTTCGTGTTTCGGACAACTGCGTTCAAAAAATTGAGAAAATAATTACCAAAATTATTTTCTATTAAAATATTAAAAAACATTAATTCTAAATGTTATATTAATAAAAAAGACACCATTCGAGAGAGATAAGATTACAGATAATTTGTTATTTATCGTATCACTTTTTATCATTTATCAGTAATAGAGTTCCTAGAAATAAATAATAAATAAATAATAAATAATAAAATAAATAATAAAAATAATAATAAAATAAATAATAAAAAAAGTAATAAAATAAATAATAAAAATAACAATAATAATAAATAAGAAATATTTCTAGAGACTATCAGTTTCTTCAAAAAAGACTCCGTCTACAAGTTTGACAGGTCTATGGCCGAAAGCGAACTCGCTTAAAGGAGAGACCGTTCAAAATGGCGGCGTACTTGGCAGTTGTCTGTTGTACAAAATAGGTTATCGGGGTTGGTGCGCCTATATGTGACCGATAATCCTTGCGAGATCCCACGAGAGAGAGAGAGAGAGCTAAGGAAAGAAAAAAAAAGACCGCGAAAGTAATATTATGATCATCGCCAGATAAGATTCGTGTAAACGGCGCGTTTTAATCTCCCGTACATCGAGGGCATCCGGAAGATAATGGCCGAAAATGTCACCGCAGGTGACGACGAGCTCCTGAAAAACATTAAAACCCTCCTCTGGGGTTCGACCGTCAAGGAAGACATTTTCAAGCGATGGGCGCAAGGTAGCGAAGAGTTATTTACCTCATTTGACATTTCATAGACGGGATGAGTCATGTAACGTCGTATTGCGCCGGTGTAATTGGTGTAATGGCCGATCAACAGTGATAACAGTAATCATTTTTCCATGAAGACGGCTTGAGAATTCATTCTTCACGATGTTCCTTGTGTCCTGCAGACTCTTGCTTCATAAATCCTGTGGAATCGATCGATTTAATAATTTGAATAAAATATAGATACTAAATAAACTTTGGGATAAGCATGTGTGCTTTACAGAATTACAGAGAATTATTTTTTCATAATAAATTACTATAAGTTTATAGCTACATACTTTATAGACAAGTAGCTTTAATAATTATTGTTTTTTTTTTTTAGGCTTTTATTTCAGTATAGATGAACCTACTGCACTTGTACAGAGAGAAGGAGGGCCTTGCGCAGTGATAGCCTCGGTTCAAGCATTTATCTTGAAACAGTTACTATTGGAGAGTGATGTTGTGACTTGGAAGACTTACAAGGCCGAAAAATGTGATCAATTACTTATAAAGGCTATGATTGAAATTATTAATCAGGCTGTCAACGTTCGGGATCCTAAGTACTCGATAGTCTATGCCAATGACTCCAATGACTTTGTATCCAGCAATGAAGGCTCTGATTCGAAGTTGACAGAATCTGCAATAAATTCAGCCCAAGATACTAGCGAAGCAAATCAAATTAGTGATACACAAGTTACGAAACAAGAGCGATTAGAATCGGAAGTTTTTCATTCTCAATTAAGGTATAGTTTATGCCAGAAGAGTATACATACCTTTAATTATGGATGGAACTATCTTTTTAAATATTTAGTCATTGCTGATATTTTTACTTATTATATTTCAGGATATTTATTACAAGAAACATCGACGATGTAGAAGATTTCTTCACAGAACGAATTGGAATGTTAAAAGATCAGTATGGTGTTTTGTTACTACTTTACACAGTGATGTGTACAAAAGGGGCTCCGGAAATATGCCTTGAAATGTTGGAACCCATAGAACCCATGATTGATTCTACCTATGGATATGGAAGTCAAAATTTAATAAATTTAATGCTCACTGGCCGAGCAGTTAGCCATGTTTGGGATCATGATCAAGATATTAGTGGATTAAGTGAGATGAATGTTTTGTATTTCTTTGACATGACTATTTATATAACACAATTTTATATGTCTTGATATATAAATAGTACATAATGAATCATTCTTCATTCTATTAATATATTACGTCTTTTGCAGAATTACGTGGGATAGATAAACAGAATAAAGTGGGATTTTTGACTTTGTTGGAGCACTTACGTTATTGTGAAGTGGGAACATTTCTAAAGTCACCATCGCATCCGATTTGGGTAGTAGGATCAGATACGCATTTAACCGTGCTCTTTTCTATGGAGAAACGATTAGTGAGTCCAGAAACACCGGCGGAGCAGGCACGAAGAGTTTTTAAACGCTTTGATCCAGAAGGGAATAATTTTATCGCAGCAAATCAACTGCAGAATGTAATGGCGGAATTAGGGCTTGTAACTGATGCAGAATAGTACGTAGTCCTTTTCTTCCTCTCTAAGTTTCTCTGTAGATTATTTGTGTCGATACTGCAAAGCAAATAGTAAAAGTGCTTGTATTAAATATCAAAATATTTGATCTGTCAAAATATTTTTATTAAAAATTGGAATATTGTTGCAGCGTCAATATTATAAGGAGGAAATTGGATAGTGAAAATCTAGGAATAATACTTCTCGCATTGTTTATGGATGAATTTTTCCCCGAGGAACCATGTATGTGTCCAGACACATTCGTCTTGTATCACTACAATGGTCTGCAACATAGCAATCCGGAAAATAGAGTCAAGTATCACATGGGACAGGCAGTATTGCTCGAGTGCACCGTGAAGTGTATCATGGATAGCAATCCAATGTTGACAGTCCTGCAGACAAAGTGGCCAAGGATTGAGATACAGTGGGACATAGGACGGAATCCTAGTTTAAATTAGACTTTATAAACTGTAATATATATATATATATATATATATATATCTATACATACATACACTGAACACAAATACAATAGGGCCGAACGCATAGAGTGACTTGACCGAGCGCTTCTATAGAATATCGTTGAGAGAGAATAACCATTTTAAGACCGTAGTCTAGTCAAATCGGCCATCCTCTGATTCGTATTGATGAATATTGGTGATACACTCCTGCCAATAAGAAATGTTATTTATTTCCACGAAAATATAATGTATTTGTAACACACATGGTCAAAGTAAAAATCTATTACAAGTATTTTACATCATTTAGAGCTGGTTTTTCCAACTTCTTGGTAAGTTTTACTCGACAGGTAGCATATTTTTGTCTCTTTTCAGATAAATTCTAAAAAAAGAGACGAAGATATGCTACCTGTTGGGTAAAACTTATCAAGAGTTGGAACAACCGGCTCTTAATGTCAAAATATTGCACCGCACTGTCTACATCAGTGAGATTAAAGTGTATTTTGGGGACCTTTTTAATATGTATTATTATATATATATATATATATATATATATATATATATATATATATATATAAATCACAATTTCTCTCTTTAAATATTTTGCAAAAAAGAATATTTCGATAAAACTTCACAGCACAATAGAATTTAATGATGGTCGATTGCAAATAGCTTACTACAATGACACAAGACAAGGTTCTCAAAAAAATTCTACTTACTCTCGCGCAGTTTATTTCATAATAAAATTATTCGTTATGTTTTGCGGCAGAAAATAATGGATTCTTTAGGCGAGCTAAACAAAATTCATTTTGTTGTATATTATATGATAGATAAAGTATTTTGTAATATATAATATAATTATATAATATATTATATACAATATTATTACACAAAACTATATAAAAAATATGCAGTGTCACCATTTTGAGACTTTGCATATGTCATTATTTCACAATTCTTGCCATAAATATGACTTATGCTGCTTTAAAAAAAAAGCACTTTTTCAATTAAATTAAAATTTGGAATTTTTTTTTTAATAGTATAGCAAACAATAGGGCTATATAACGTATATAAAAATTTATGTATGACAAAATATTAATGTTTTTGACACATTACTTAATAATTTTCATAATTATTTTATTAATGTTTATTTTATATAACTATTGCAAAAGTGCAGTAAAGTGAAATAAACTTATTACTTTTGATTAAAAATAGTTACCACAATTTGACTGTTTTGCAATAATTGAAATCTAACCTACTCTAAGATAAAAATCTTTTGTAGTAATTACAAATTGTGAATTCCAGTATTTTTTAACCCACTCTCTTCAATCCTATAAATGTTATTTTAAATCATTCATCTTGTTATAATTCTCTAATATACTAGATCAGTTTTATATATTAGAAATTTATATTTATGTTTATTACACTATATGTATATATATTAGAGCCCTATAATTCAATCATATTTATTATTGTCATATTTACATTGTATAAATCAGACATAATCTATATTTGCAATTAATATATATATAGAATGGTTTACCTTATACTATATTTATTCACTAAATTTTTAAAAATGCATACACTTTAATCACTTGCATCATCAGCTTGATTGTCTCCACCACTTCCTGCAGACGTTTCAGAATTAGATTCATCATCTGAATCTTTAAGTGCCTTTCCTTTAATATTCTTTTTGGGCCTATGCGTTTCAATATCTGATCCTTCCTCATCCGATGAATAAATGTTTGAAGCTACAGAGATAATATTTTTTTAAATATTGTAAAAGAATAATTGCACAATACTGCTTTTAATATACAGAATAAATCAATGATATGATTTTATATTTATACAAAAGAGATGATAAAGATTTAAGTTATTTATTTTAGTATAATATATAGAACTGACCTTTAGAAGGAATTGCTGCGACTCCTTTTTTATATTTATTTTTTATAGCTGCCAATGAAATTGCACCCTCGTCATCAGAACCATCGTCATGATAAGCATCGCCACTATATGCTCCTGCAGTACGATTAGTATTTCTGATACCACTTGTACTCTTCTTCGTTTTATTTTGGACTCGCATAGCCATACGTAGTTTTTCCTCCTCTTTCTAAAATAAAAAAATAAAATATGTATATAATGATACTTTGAAGCATAAGTATTTATAATAATGTAATATTGTAATAATAATATAATAATGTTATTATAATAATAAAAATATTATTATAATAATAGTAATAATAAAAAGTACAGAAATTGTAATACCTTTATCATCTCGTATCTGTTCTGGTCTGGATTCATTCCCACTTGAGAAAGAACCTTGATGCCGGAAGTCTTTTGCGACCTATCAGCCAGAGACATAGTCATCTTCCTGTGCGTGAACGATTCGGTGGAGTGCGGTCGGAAAGTTAATTTTGTTCTAAACACCGCTTGGCCTTGTAAACCGGTACCTTGGCGAATATAAAGATGGTTGTGATCGCCCTGTAAAGGTTGTTTGTACACGTCGAAGATCTCCGAGCCCAGATGCAACGACATGCTACCGTCCGACCACTTGACGAATCTCGCGTTGCTCTCCTTCACCATTTTGCCGTCGTCGTCGAACGTGTCCTTCCACCTCAATGTATTTTCAACTTTGAGCTTCAATCGTGCCCGGCCCTCCTCGTCCAGAGTCTCCTCCTCGTCGATCTCATCCTCGTAGGTTTCATGATCGAACGGTCTTGTCTCAACGGATAAGAAATTCGGCAACTTTACGAAGTGAATTTCACGTCCCAGATCGGTAGTGATTTTCGGAATTTCTACATCGATTCTAGTTTCCGGAGGTGGCTCTGGTTCCTCTTCCTTGTCTTTATCCTCTTCCTACGCACAGAATACATTTTACGTTAGAACATCTCTGCGATTTCGCTTTTCTCGTCTTTTTATTTTTATTAAATTAAAATTTTCATTATTAAATTATTATTTACTTAATGTATCATTATATTATTTGATTTAATAATAATTATTAAATTATTATTAAATGAAATAAAATAAAATAAAATTTTTTATTATTAAATTAAGGATTAAGAATAAGTCGTGTCCTGAAAGTACATTGCGAAAGGATGTAAAGATTATTATTTGCCAGTCTTGTTAACTTACATCTTCAATAATGGCGCGATGGCTCGGACCTTCACCACCGCTCTCGGATCTGCCCCGACTGTGACTTCTGCTTCTGCTTCTGCTTCTACTTCTGCTTTTGCTTTTGCTACGACTTCTGCTTCTGCTCCGACTACGCTCCCGTTCCTTCTCTTTCTCTTCTTCCTTCTTCTCCTTCTCGTCATCTGTGCTAATGTCACTTGCGTCACCGAATAATGCGTCCGCTGTTGGAGCTACGCTGTTCTCCTTGTCCGCCGTCTCGTTTTCAGAATCCGAGTTTATTCTCGCCTTAACTCGTTTGACAATTTTTTCGGTATCCGAACCAGAACCGCTGTTTTGTCGTTTAACTTTCAAACGTTCTTCATCGCTCTCGTCAGATTTTGGACTTCGATCTAAGGAAGAAGAAAAGTTTACAACATTAGAGAGGAAGAGATCAGAGACAAATCTAACTTTTAACTTATTGAAAACTTAAGATACCATTTCAGCATGCTGCCACAGCAGTTTGTTGCTATTGATGAAGTTCAATTGAAGAAACAGCAAAGGCAGCAAAGCAGAAAAACACGCAACTAGTTGATTCTAATTATTATAATAATTGTATTAGTTAAATAATAGATTTTCAGAACAAAATAGATTATTATGAGAATGTAAAAGCAAAAATTGTAATTTCAACCTTGACATAATAAGAAAACAAAGAAATATGTTCTAATAAATTTTGATCATGTGACTGATTTGCTGCTGCAGCATGCTGCGTACGAAAAGGCACCTTTATATATATATATATATATTCACAGGAAGGAAACATTCTGATCACAGCGGAACAAACCTGCTCTGTTTGATTCATTATCGCTCTTATCATTCTTTGGACTTTTAGACCTCGATCTCTTGTCGTCAGACTTTTCAGAACCCGCTCTCTCAGCTGGACTCGCGGAACCAGCTGATTTATTGCTTCTCTGCGAAGAAACGCTTCTGGATCGACGACTCTTCGGAGACTCTGACACGTTGGATCCAGGAGAGGCCGGAGTCTTGGACTTCCTCTCCGCCGAATGAGCGGACCTCGAGCTAACAGGCGACTTCGGACTCGAGGAACGCACGCTGCCACGTGGAGACGGCGAGCGGGATCTGGCGGACTTCTGAGAGTCTGCGGAACTGTTGGAGGCCACCGACTTCGGGCTGCCGCTCCTGGATCTCGCGGAATCGGACTTCTCGCTCTGGGCGGAGCTCGAGCGTCGCGAACGCCTCGAGCCCGAGCCCGGTGAACCCGGGCTCTCCGATTTGCGGCTGCCGCCGTCCAGCTTGTTCGACTCGACGGAGGACCTGGAAGCGTTCGACGCGGGCGAAGCCGGCGCGCCGTTCTCATCCTCGGAGTGCTCGTCTCTCCTGACGTCGCTCGACGTTTGCGCGGGACCCTGCGACGCGCGACTTCCGCTGCGACTCGATCTCGAGGACGCGGATCCGTTGTCCGATTCTGATCCTGGAAACGAAATCGGAACGATTCAAAAAAGAATTTAATAATAAATTATAAATAATATATATAATAATAATTATATACAATATATAATATATATAATATTATAATAATTATATATTATAATGTATATGTGTTATAAATTATAAATAAATTTAATAAATTAAAAATTTATCTTTTCCTTTCCAATGAGAAGTATAAAATATACATTCTGAACTAATGCAGCCAGTGCAGCTTAAAAACAAAAACAGAGATCTGTATTTTGTTAAATAAATAATAATTAATTTTCAAACATAACCTCAAATATATTTCGGAACTGATCGCACTTAATTATCGTATTGTATAAACATTAATTTTTTTTATAGAGTTATAGAATTTGTGAGGAAACGAAAAATTTATTAAAATTAGAAAAACAGAGGTCTGTTAATATTTACGTACCAGAATCGCCGCTGGAATCGCGCAAAGTTTCACGCACCGGCGACATGTTTACTCGTTTGTTTGAAGTTGGTCGCAGATCGCTTCGATAGGATGCACCGTGACGTCACAGACGTGTTTCGAGTTGTTTAATTCCGGCTACGTTCACCAGATGGCGACGCTCGCGAGTATCATCTGTCTTCGTTCAACTTTCGATGAATGACAAGGATGAAGTGATCCCACGTGCGTGAACTGTCAAATGAAATGAGCCTTGACAGATTGGAAGCACCGAGTGGAACATGTTTTTTTTTTTTTTAGCGTCTGCTAAGCACATGCGCGATTTATGACACAAACAAATGTCCTAACCTTAAAAATGCCGCCTTTGATAATTTATTATACACTTTGCGATATCAAGCGTTTAATTTAATATTTTTGCTGCACGAGAAGAATGCGTTGATGGACCCTTTTGGTCGAAATTTATTTATTTTATTTTTTCTAAATATTTGGCGCGAAGAGAACAAATGCTGTGGACTTTGTAATCATTACGAAAGCATGACGAACACGTTGAATGGTAATGTGCATTAACCTCGAGAATAATTAATTCGGAAAAAATGGTGAAATCATCAACAGATAATTACATTTCAGCTGGCGTAAAATTGATATTTGACAGATAAGTTAATTCCGAGAGGAGATATTGACGTGTGCCTATGTAAAAAAATAGATATGGCAGAGAAGGGTGCCCATTTGACTGGAACTGCGTTCATCAAGCCTTCTATCTTTGAAATTATCGCCCAGGAATCGCTTGCGTCCACCCTCGAACCAGCTTTTAAAAAAATCCTTTCGGTACATTATTGTTATTTGAGGAATATTTCTCAAACACAATTTCCTCCTTTCAATCTCTGTTAAAAAGTCTATTTTTGATAAACAATAAATATATATTTCTTTATAAATATTTTGTGTATTTATATTTGTGTTATATTTAAAATGTATGTAAATTTTTTTAAGTTAAATTTTATCATTTCAGTTCCTAGTTTCTTTTAATCCTGAAAGGTATGGACATATTCTTCAATGGGCAGACGAGGGCTATTTAATTTTTAATGCAATTCTTCAACGATATTACCTAAAGAAATATTGTAAGTATTTTTGTAATAAATAATGTTTAATAATTATTAATAATATTGAGCTATGATAATCTCTTCTGTAGAAAGAAAAATTATTTTGTTATCACAATTATTTTCAGCTGCATCATTTTCTGAAACATTTTATGGTTTGAAGCGTGTTGCAGTAGTCGATTCTACACTCAAAGGAAACCTATCGCATAAGCAACAAATACTATCATTAATATTAATTGTGATATTTCCATATCTAAAAAATAAACTTGCACAACTCAGTTCGAGATACAAACTCGAAGAAGTAGATGGTCAAGCATTAAGAGAGGCAAGTTTAAAATATACAAAGCATATTTAAAGAATTTATCTTTGACTATATATCATGCAATAACTGGTTAATAATATTAAATAATTATATTGATTACAGAGGGGGCGGAATTTTTTTCATAAATATATTGTTAAAGGACACTCGATTCTTTTTATAACATACGAATCACTCGTACTGTATAATTATATACTTTATATATCGGAAAAATCAGTGTATCCATCACCTTTGTTGAGATTATTATCAGTTACACTTACATATGCCGATCCACACTCTGCTCTCACTATTGCAGAATTGTTGAGGAAGATAAAATACAATTCATTCACTGTTGGTGATGGATGGAATATATTTCAAAGAATTGTCACTGGATCCCTCGAAATGGGGGCCTTTTTCCTACAATTTCTCTCATGGTGGACCCAGGAAAATTATGATAAGGATATCATGAGTCTTCCAGCTCCTCCACCTCCAAAAGTAAATATAAATGGATTACATAAATCAGCTTATAATTAAAAGCTAATAAACAATTTTAGTTACCTTGAATAATATAATTTTGTTTTAACAGGTGCCAACTATTGCACAGCGATACAAAGGAATTTGTCCACTTTGTCATAAGCCTCATCGTATACATACGGTGCTTATGGTATCTGGGTAAGTAAATAATGCAAAGTATAATATAGTATAAATATAGTATAGCACTAGTATAATATAGTATAAATACCTTTATCTTGATTTTAAACAAAATAATAAATTAGATTGATTTAATTTTGTAGTTATGTATTTTGCTATCATTGCATTTTATCGGAAATACGAAAAAATAAGAGGTGCCCAGTGACGCATTATCCTGCCAAAGAAGATGATTTAATACGTCTGTATATAGAATAAAGTATATATATATATATAATATAATTAAATAATATATAAAAAATATATAATTTGTTATAATATAATGTATTATATATATATATATATTCAAAGATGAAAAGTGTCGGAAAATAAACCGCCGATCGGCCATAATCATATAACATATCGTTTCCGAAAATTATTTGCACGCGTGATATATTGAATTATTGTATATATATATTAGTAGGAAGAGAAGTTAATTTTTTTCTCAAAATAACAGGTTTTATTTTTCTATGACACTTTGCAGCATATTAAATGGCAAGGTACTTCTAATTGATTACTAATATATATACTTATAATATAATTTTTACAAGTTTAAATATAAGATAAAGTAATAGCTTAAATATAAGATAAAGTAGATCTTTAGTTAGACCATTATTGCAGAGTTACAACAAAATAACGACACAATAAAATATACGAGTCGGAGAGTAATGAATATAAACATTCCAAACATTTTTTATACATAATTTAGATGTGTTAATGTGCGTTGTGTTCTTTTATCTAGTTCCTAATATAGCTAAAATCCTTAGAATGATCATTGTATACTATGTACTATGTACAAATCAGAGAGTATTACACTATCTAAAAAATTGAAACCGCTATCTAAGATAGATATAACATAATAAGGCACATTTTTTTCTTAAAAATATATAATAGCTTCTAATAGCTTTGAATAATTTTGTTTCTATGTGCATTGAAATGTCAATTCCTCTTTATATTTATATAAATTTCAATTTAAAAAATTTATTTAAATTACTAATATAAATATTGCATCCAAAAATATAATGAAATATTTATGTCTTGATAGATACACTGGTATCAATAATTGTTATGTCATTGTATATTGATAAAAGTATGTAATATTGTATGACTCAGGCATTAATTTATTATAATAATCACATCTAGAAAATACTGAGCGTTTTAAAAAGTATCAATTATTTATTACTATTTTTTCCTAGTTTAATTTTAAGTTTAAAATAAGGAAAATTGAATAATAAATGTAAATTTCAAAACTGATTAATAGCTGAGCAGGAAGTCCAAAATTATAATATTTACAGATACAATATTTTCTTATGCTGTATACAATATTAATTCATATTGTGTTTGATTGCAAATCCAATGTATGCAGTATATGTAATATTTACAACGCTCACATTATTAATTTGATTTGTGTACTTGGACACGACTCGATAACTTTAAGATGTTGCATAATTCGATTAACTCGGGCAGTCAAAGTTTATTTAAATTTTAACTTCTACCTGATATTCGCAAATATCTCGAAAATAGAGTATGCCAATGCTTAAGTTACATATTTAACAATGTATATATGAATCACAGATAATATGTGGGTTTGACTTGGACAAAGTGAAAAAAAGAAACAATTCCACAAAGGAATTTCTTACATATGTATACATAGAAGTGTTTTATCTGTGTTATGTATATTCATTATGTTTATAGTTATATATGAAACATTGTATATTCGATGTACAGCCTGTATAAAAAATAATTATAAGTGTTTAAAACAGATGATAAATATATCTAATCATGTTTATATTGGTTTTATAAGTTAAATATGCAAGCATATAATTATGCCAGTTTTTGTTAAGCATTTTAATGGCTTAATTCCTATAGACAAACTTATCATTTGAAAGCACATAAGCTATGATCAAATATATATAATAATTTCTGATACTTTATATTATTGTGTGTCTCTCAACAAACATAAGAGTTATATGCATATTTAACATGTTAAATCTTCAAAGATTTAAATATAGTTACCTGATATTTTTTCACACAGTAAGTTGAATGAAAAATGTACAACAATAACAATACATGTAAAAAAATATATTGATTGTCAAGAGATGAGATGTCAAAGATAGATTAATTTTTCAGTTATACAATGAAGCATAAATTTGTGCGTTTAGGCACTTATGATTGATGTGGCAATTAATTTGTTAATAAAAGGGCACAATACATGTATATATAGGTACATGGATATCATAAACATGTCTATTGGAATTTATAATACACAGTAAAATAAATATGTGTATATATAAATCTGTTTTAATGTGGGAAATATACGAAAATAGCAAATTTATTTTGATTTGTTCGTAAACATGCAAATATACATTCATATGCAAATCAACTGAATATTTATATGCATGCAAATTTATCTAACAAATTGTGTCATAATAGTATAAAATGTACATATCCTGCATATACAGAGCGTTCCATTGTTATACTAAACCAAAATAATTTAAAATAAATTTTGTCATTGTAACACTTAAAAAAATCGAAATAGAGGCGCAGTATCTTTTTGAGTGAAGGAATCAAGAATTAATGTATAAGATCTAAAATGACTTAGTGATCAACACATTAAAAATTGAGTTAGATTTCTATCACTCGCGCCCAATATTTTTTTCGTTAATGTGGTTGTAATGGAATGTTATATTTGTAACATACAATTTCATAATTAATTTTTATATTAATAAAATTTTCTTCAAGTTTTTACTTGTAAAAATTAACAATTCTAAATTCGTTGAGAAATCTGGCAGTATAATCCGATGCAAAATGGTGATGGAACACTCTGTGATATATCATATCCTTGAGTATTACATATGTACGTATTTTATAGTCTTATTTTTTAAAATTCAATTCCTAGCACCACATATCTATCAACATCCGCTTTTCAACAACTACAATTCTTCAAAGAAGGCGACTCTAGCTTTAGTAGATCCCGACTTCACCTTTTTCAGCGTGCTGTACTTGTTCTCACCGAGTCGCACCTGCTCCTCGTGGAGTTGATCTAATTCGCACTGCTTTTCACCGACTTTCAGAACTTCAATTTCGGAACGTAACTCCCGCAGTTGTTCCTGCAAGTTTTTACTTTTCTCCCAATAATCGCTCCGTTCCTTTTCAATCTCTAATGAAAGTTGGTCGACATCTCCGTCACCAATAAGATCGTAAGATGTTAAATCAGGTGGCAAAGGTTCTGCGTCCAGCTGCAGAGTTTGAAGATCCGCTTGCAGATCTGATGGAAGCACTTGCGTCGAGGGAAATAGATTTGGCACAGGCTATCGACAAGTTAAACGAACCATTCATAAGTTCACCTTATATAACATTGTATACGACTAAGCGTTATATAAATTACTAGGTATGCTCTTTCTATATATCACACTGTTTTTAAATAAACATTGAAGCTATACTTACAGTTATGGTATTGGGTATGTAGGCGTTTCTGCTGAGAAACTCTAATAGCTTTTCTTTAGCTTCTTTCTCGGCTACTCTTGCGCGTAATAGCTCGTCCTTTAACCTTTCCGCTTCAGCAGCTCTGCGCTCTGACTCCTGGACCAGTCTTTCCGTTAATAATTCAGCCTCTCTAGTCTTCCGTTCCAAGTGAACCTTTTCTTCTTCAGTCTTCATATTGTTCAGCCGTATGCGCGTAATCTCTTGTTCGGCTTCCGATGCTTTCTGACCTAAAAGCATCGCTTCTTCTTCGGCTACGCGACTTTTCTCAGCTAAAAGATCTGCAGTCTCTTCGGATCTTCTCTACAAAAAAAAATATTACATCAATTTAATATAGTATAGATTAGTTTTAATTTATATTTCTATTTATAATTGTCATATTCTTTTGGTATCCTTTCATATCTATAATCATATCTTACAAGAGCTTCATTTGCAAGTCGTATTTCCTCTTGATATTGTAAGAGTCGATGCTCCATTGCAATCTTTTCCCTTTCTGCCGTTTCTCTTAATTGTTTTTCTCGTGCTAATTTGTTTCTCTCAATTTGCCTCCTAATAATATCATAATTATTTGTAAGAAAGTTTCAAGTAATTACATAAATATATGTCTTACATATTTATATATATGTATAACATATATATGTTATTTATACAAGCATCTAAAAGTTCTACAAAAGAGTTTTATTTTCAAAAATTTTTAGATTATAGATTGTTAAAATATATGTATAAGAGTATTACATAAATAATATTTATTTACTAACCTTAATATATACATATATAAAAAGAACATGTTGAAAACACACATGTTTAAATATTGCTTCCTATAAAATTGGCAAAAAAAAGAGCTACATTTTGTTAAAATTATAGTTATAAGGGCTAAGAACGAGCAAGATTACAAAAGCTAAATTTTAATAAATTCTTTTTAATATTGAAGCTAAAAATAAGAATTATTATTTAATCTACATCTACATAATATATGCCTTCGTAGATTTAATTTTAATTTGTGCAGTATTTTTAATAATATTAAAATTTGTGTTACTCAAAGCATGTTAAGTTGTGGTAATTATCAAATAAGCTGCTACTGTGTATTGTAGTATAAGAAAAAAAAAATAAAGAAAAAGTATGTTAAATTGTATATTATTTTAAATTAAATTATTTTTCAATTTTTTAAATATATTCAATATTTTAAATATATTGTTTACAATTGTAATTCTCTAAAAATGTAATTAAATTTTCTTACTAGCAATTAAATTGTCAACCTATTAAAAATATGAATTTTTAATTGTTTTATAAAGCTTGTAATCGAATGGCATTTGTTTAATTCCAAATTACATTAATTAAAAAATTCGAAAAATATATATTACAAATTAATCATCTCGAATACAATCAACACGAAAAACATTTCTCGCATCAAAACAAGATATTTTTACAAAAGAATATGCATTTACTTGCCTGGATTTTTCTTCCTTGGCCTGCGCTTTCATCTGTTGAACCTCCATGGAGTCTGGTTTGCGCCTCCTCATATACAGATCGTGGTTGCCAATACACAGGTCCAGGATCTTAACAAATAATACGTGAGCAGCTTTGTCACTATTATGTTCGTCCAACCCTAAAGCTATCAAATTCTTCACCCAGCTGCCAACATCTGACTGTTTCTTTACCAATTTGTTCATGCGAACTTTCTGCGAGAAGAACACGAAGTTTGGTGACGTTTTCTCCACAGTTTTGATAACAAACTTCTTGTCGTCGAAACTGATGTGACGGATTTCCGACCATTGAAACGTAGTCTTCGGCGCTAGTTTGTTTTCCTTTTCGTAGATGTTCAATCCCAATGCTGTTACTCCAAGCCAAAGATCTGTTTCCTTCTTATTCTATAAGGCAAGAGTTTATGTTAAGAATGGATCAAAATCATACTGCAAATAATGCAAATTTAAGAAGTGAGATAAAAATAAACAATACAAAATATATCGACTGACGTCTCGGCACTTACACTAATAGGAAAATAGTTTACACCATACATATCGAGATCCTGAGTAATCTTAAGATATTCCATTTCGGCTTCATCCCGAGACATGCCACGATGATCGGCGTACCAAATCTTTATCCTGTCCTCCCACATTTCTGGAGTCATTTGGTATTGATCTATAACTCTCTGAGGAAGCAAATCTTCGCTGGCAAGCATTCCAGGGCGATATGAAACTTCATCGTAATCACCATACTAATAAATAAAATTAAAATTACAAAATCTCCTTTACTGTAGACACAAATTATTTTCATTACTCAATATTTATAAAATCAATTTTTTTGACAATACATTCAAATTTTACAATATAATTAATGCAAAATAGTACTTGATATGAAATATCTAGTGATACAGTGAATTTCTAAGTGCAAAATTTATGCATTTTAAAAATAGAATCCTATTTAATAGGTACATTACAACTTTTGGACTGGATCCATCTCGTGCCTAAGCAACTAATATTTTCATTCAAAATGTATATAACTTAACAAGTACGCTTTTAAATTGTTCAGATAAACTTTCCCAATATTTTTTAATTGTATTGAAAAAACTATCATTTAAATATATAAAATTACATGTTGTATATACTCGTATCTGGTACAAATAAAATTCCAGAATACCCAAAACAAGTCTACGATTTATTTAAAATACTTTTATCCATTGTATATAAAATTAATTTTAAAATTAATTTTATAAATTATATGAATAGCTTTACCTGTAAATTATTATTAGATTAGATAGGAAGATACCTTTGCTTGGACAGCATAGGAAGCAAGTAACACAGAAGCCTCAGGCGGGCAATAAATGTCCATCGATAAAATAGCCTGTTTCACTTGTAAGAAAAACAAATGTTGAGTGACCTCTTGCACAAGCTCTTCGGCCACATCCTCAGGATAAAATTTTGCCAGAAACATGAACGGTGTTGTTGGCTGCTGGGAGATGCCCTGATCCTGTACTGTAACCAGTTCAGCGTCATTACAACAAACACATTCAATGTTATCTGAATCTGGACACAGTCGAACATAAACACAACACTCGATTACAATCACCTTTCTTGTCTAGTTTTAGCCAGGAGATGAAACCCTTCGAGTCTTCGTACTGGAGTCCAAAGTACCATGTCTCTCTCAATCCTATTGTGCGGCACACCAGGTCGAATAAATCTCTGCCTGTCGACCTCCACTGCGGCACAGAAAATGAATGTTAATTCATGAGAATTATCATAAATAATTAATTATCACAAATAAATAAGAAATAATACAATATATATAATAAAAGAAATAATAAAAAAAATTAAAAAAATGTGAAAAAATAAAAGAAATGTACAAAATACGTGAGACAAACACTGTGACATCACTAACTTCCAAGTTGAACTCGAGCTCCGCGTCCAGGGTGCAGACCTTGACGGGGAAGGACCTTCCCGACTTCTTCCTGCGAAACGGCATCGCGAAGGACGTGTTGCCGATCGCTCGTCGCGAAAGATCAGAGCTGGCGTTGATTTCGTACAACATTTCGGCGAAACGGCGACATTTTTCTCGCGATTTCGTCCGTCAGGAAACGCGACAAATTGGACGAGTGAATCGAATAACCTCTTACATATCTCTCTCTTTCTCTCGCTCTTTTTCTCTATCCCTCTCTCTCTCTCTCTCTCTTTTGACGCGTGTCCCCTCCCGGCCCTTCGATCGCGAAATTACGCGAATGTCTAAAATCGTGACAGCTCCCGTTCAAACGTCTGACATTTTTCCTCGCGCGTGCTCACGTCCCGCCTGTGACTCGCTAATTTCATACACGATCGCGCACTTGATATTTTCGCAGAACACGCAACACGCTCCGCGCATGCGCCGACCCGCCGACTCCGAGCCGCCCATTATGATTGCGCCGAACAGCGGGAAACTACTTTACCGACATATGAATTACAGAGTCCTCCATTATCGACAGCTGATAATGCAGGCTACGAAAATACCGTGTCGGTCCACCGCTATTATTTCAATTGAAATAATAGCGCGGTGGAACAGTCAATAAAATATATATTATATTATATTTATTATTTATATGCATATATATATATATATATATATATATTAATATATATTATATATATTATATTAATTACATTAATATAATTGACTTTTACAATTGTTCCTTAAATTGATAACATTATTATTTTTAAATAATTATTACAATTATAATTCTGAAGAGTACTTATAGCAGATATTAATTTTTTTCTATTTTTTAATTTTTTTATAAATATACTGGGAAAAGAGAATAATGCATTTTTTGTAATAATATTAATAAGAAAAACTATAATAAAGTTTCGTCTGTGATCTACATTTATTGAACAAATTTTGTATTAATTAAAATGCGATTTTTTTTCATGAAAAAAATGTTCGTTTTCCACACGTGTGTTGCATCGGTTTTTTTGTCGGCAAGAAATCACGATTATTCTTCTTTCCCAGTATTATAACTCGTTTATAACTGTTTTGCGCGAAAAATAAACGGGAAAAGTGCATAGTTCCGGTTAACGGTTAAAGTTGGGAAATACTAAACGTGAATCTGAACGATGATGCTGGTATATTAATTAAATATTCGCATGTTCTCATTTCGTGGAATACAACTTGCCGCATATGGGATAGGGGAAAACCAGAGAGGAAAATGAAGGAATGAGAGTAGAATTGGCGGTTCTTTCTATGGCAAAACGAAAGCTACGGTGAAGCGGGAACACCATATTTTACGGTTGTTCGTAATGTTGATAATTTGTTGGTGTTTTACTTCGATTTATAACTATAATAACAACAATTCAGAAATCTAATAATATGTGAATTCTGATAAAAGCATATTTTTTCTTTTACTTCTTTTGTATTATTACGAGAATAAATAAAGTTGTTATATACATAAAATTCTGTTCTAAATTTGTCGAAAATTGTACAAGTAGTTTGATGGATTTAAATTGAAGATATATCCGAAGAAATGTTTGGCAAACTAAACGTCGTAACTGTGAATGAGAATCCAAACTTTCTTTTCCAGACAATATCGAATGGCTTTCATACTCTAATTTAAAGTATTTAAGGAATTCACGCATGCAAAAGTGAAACGGAGAAAAAGTATAATGTACCTTATAAACGATTTATAGCTTCGTTTTTTTAATCATTTGCCTGTCTTAATATTATCTTTCCATAATAGGCGACATTTTATTACTTTATAAGCTAAAAAATATTACATATTTAAATATACATATTTTTAGTACATAGAATAACTTCTCTCTGTATCTAATTGTGATCTTATTGTTAAATTTTACTTTAAATTCAAGTAACGAATTTTGAAAAGAGCGAAGGAATATTAATATTATAAATATTAATATTCATAATTTTCTATCTCGAAATAACGTTTTTCTTTTATAAGGTATATATGTCTAATGTAATTTCTTCTTTACACTTATTTAACTTTTTTCTTTGGCATGTCGACGGACAATTTTTTTTATCTCTTTTCTGTCGAAATTACTCTAAAATCAATTTAATTACTCCGGTGAAATTGAGCGTCGTAAGTATAACGAGACGCACAATATTTGAGAATGAAGGAGGAAAAAATTGAGAAGAGAAGTCATTAAAATCCCCTTCCACATGCGGCCAATGTCACTTTCACGACCTCGCGTTCCGCTACTGTTGAACGTAAGACAATAAAAGCCAGATTATATCTGGCGTGTTATAATTTTTCCGTAAGGGAAAAAAAGCATTGTTAACTTTATCTTTCGAAATAACGTCAAACTTTCTCACACGCAAACGCGCAGAATATCGCATTTTCAAGGGACTCGTAGAAAATGAAAGATCGCAGAGGGTCTGCCTAAAGATTAAGGAGTAATTCCTGCTTTCAGGCATCCAGAGAAATTAATTTTCCACGGAAGAATTTTATAAGAGTTTCTCTGATTGATATTTTTACCACAATAAAAAATATTAATATCTATATATATTTATTTTAATAAAATTATTACAATTTTATTAAATTTATTAAATATTATAGTTATATTTTATTAAATTATAATAAAAAGAATTATTATATTAAATATTAATATAATATTACAATAAGATATAAAATATAGGTTTGATTAATTTTACTATGTATATATTAATATTTTTTATTGTGATATTAATCATAAAAACTCTTATAAAATTCTTCCAATATTATATTTGTTTCACGACTATCATGATTTTCGGGGTAAATTCTAATATTCTCTGATTAATATTTTTACCACAATAAAAAATATTAATATCTATATATATTTATTTTAATAAAATTATTACAATTTTATTAAATTTATTAAATATTATAATTATATTTTATTAAATTATAATAAAAAGAATTATTATATTAAATATTAATATAATATCACAATAAGATATAAAATATAGGTTTGATTAATTTTACTATGTACATAATAAAATTTACTATGTATACATATATTAATATTTTTTATTGTGATATTAATCAGAAAAACTCTTATAAAATTCTTCCAATATTATATTTGTTTCACGACTATCATGATTTTCAGGGTAAATTCTCTGCATTTACCCTCCTGAGTTTGTACACCACTTGGTTCCCTCTTTGCTCTCATCTGTTCTCCGGGTTCTCTTCCCCCTCCCGGTTTCCTCCGGGAGACGGTGAACGACGAGGATGCTGGAGGGATTTTGTAGGTGGCTTGGCTTGCTGTAAGCGGCGTCTTCGTTCTCTCGCGTGGGGATAACTGGAGCTTCGGCTTAAGTCAACTGTATCACGTCGGGATCAAGTAGTACACTCTGCCTCGTTGCGTCGTGCACACTTCGGATTAGTGACGGACGTCCCGCAGGCAGATCGGCGCGCGCCTAAGGGAGAACACCCCGGAAATCGGCGGCGGGAAGACAGGAAGAGGACTATCGCTCGTTAAATGCATCATTAAAGCAGGAGATATGCGACTCTACGCTGTGAGTTTCATCGGATTTGCATGCGTGCATTTTTCTTCCGCGTTTCACTGGCTCCTCTTCACGTCCCATTGTTTGCATCTGAAATAGACATATACTGAATTAATATTTTTAATTGCACTGAGCGAAGAAAATTTATGACGTATCCTATTATAAGTGGAATACGAAAAAAATTTACATAAAATTATCCTATTGTAAAAATACAGTAAAATATATTTAATTGCATTTAAGAAATAATGATGAATAATATTTTTCTATCCATTTTTAATTACATCAAAATATATATTATAAATAATAATTGAATAATAATAAATATATAATTATACATAATAAATATAATTGAATTTAAAATGATGACGAATACAATTTTTTAATTAATTTTAAATAATCAAAATACATAGTAGATTGAAAATATATTTAATTATATTTCATTAATATTTTTAATTAAATTTTAACTCTAAAATAATGAATAAAATTTGTATGTTAATTTTAAATTATATCAAAATATATAGGTAAAATTCATTATTGCATAAAAGGTGCATCATATTTGTTCTTTTTACAGGTTGCTCTTGTCATATGGGCGGCAACAATAACAGCATTTTCGGTACCCAACGTCGCAAATTTAAGTGATGAAAAGGTAAATAAAAAAATTATTTTTCACATTTAGAAAAATAACTTACAGTATAGAACATTGCATCTCGTTAATGCGAATTGCATAAAGTTTATCGACATGCATCATTTAACATTTCATTATCTATAACAATACAGCATATAACAAAGAAGTATAGAGTCGCAATTATAATTTTTCTCTTCGATTACAAATAAATTGAAGTAAAAAGTAACCAATCCATTTATTACTAACACAAACTTTTAGAAAAAAAGATCCATAAATTTCGATCTACATTCTACATCTTCATCTTCATCAAATTGATATATTCGGGTTAAAGCGCTTGATAATATAAAATCAATCAAGGCGATTTTAAAATAAATGACGAGGAAGCATATGGTCCAAAATACGATCTAGGTTCGACAGTTCTGACATAAATCGGAGAAAAGAAAGAGAGACCTGACGGATACACGCGAATGAAAGTGGTCGAAAAAAATTTCTTCTTTTTTCGAGCGCGCGCGACAGTTGATAGCTTCGGGCGGCCTCGTCGGAGGCCCTAGGAGCTTGATGAGAGAACCGAGATGCTTACAAACATCCTTAACCTTGGGGCATAGAAATCTTTAACCTCGATCTACTTGCGGCGCGTCATTCAAGTGCTACTTTACGTATAGGCGCGACGGGCCGAGATAAAATTACAGCTGGGAGCTGGTGGGACACACAGACCGGATGAATGTCGCCGGTCCCCCGGTTGCTTCCGGATTTCTTCACTCGCAAAATATAATCGTGCATGTAATTCTACTTGGAACATTTAATGGGAATCGTTCGACCACGAGATTATCCCGCACCTTGTTCAAATCGGCTATCCTGAAGCGCGAACAGAGTCGGAAAAAAAGGCAGCAAGCGTGTAATCATTCTCACGTTATTCGCACCTGTGTGCAAATCGCATTAATTAGTTTACGGTACTGTAATAATGTAAAGTTATATTACGGAAGAGAATATAAATTTTAAATGTACCGTGTATGAATAATGGGATGATTCGAATATTATATTAATATAAATATATATGGAAAGAAGTGTATACTTTATATACTTTCTCTTAAAATTAGAGGAAGTTACGCCGATGTAACTGATATTTTGGAATTTAACCGACCTGGAGAAAACGGTAGTCTCAAGAAAGTCGAATAGCTTCGCGTACATTTTTCATTTGCATACTGCGAATTTTCACATTTTCGTGTCAGAACTTTCGTTTGCATTTTATATAGCAAGAACTTGCCGGTAGAAAGCTCAAATTATTTAGCTAAATATTGTATATATTATAATGTTCTTATATACTTTTTTAATTAATTCTATATTTATATATAAAGATGCAGGAAAATATTGTGTAGAAGAAAAAAATGTATAACAAATCTATAAAACTTCAAATAAAACCTAATAAAAAATTACATCACAAAAAAAGAATAAAAAAAAATTAAAAAATATGCGAGTTCTTTAAGCCTTATAAAATTCTTAAAAAATTAAAATCTATTTTTCCGTGCATGATTTAATAAAAGTATAGATAAAATTATTAATTTTCTCATAAATTGAAAATAATAATCTATAACAGGAAATGTAATAAACTACAGTAAAATTGCAATAAAATGTAAATTTACTTCCGAGTACTTTTTTATCTAAATATTATTTCTTTTTGATCGTGCATGAAAGCGATCTTCGATTTGCTTTGATTAAAGGTGAATACTCTTTATTCGCGCAGCAACATGCAATAAAAAAATCTATTTATGCGTGTATAATTTAATAAAATATAGATAAAATTATTAATTTTCTCATAAATTGAAAATTACAATCTATAACACAAGAAGAAATGTACATTTCTTAAATAAACTGTAATAAAAGTTGCAATAAAATGTAAATTTACTTCCGAGTATTTTTTTACTGAAATATTTTTTTCTCACGCATAAAAGCGATCTCCGATTCGCTTTGATTAAAGGTGAATACTCTTTCGTGCAGTGAGTTCCCTGAATTTCCTTTGTCACGCAAAGTAAAACAGCGTTTATACCGTTTAGGAATAAACGGTGAAAATGTGATTCCACGTGATTCCACGTGACGTGTAAAAGCGCGAGTCCCAGCGCGAGCGAATTAATCGCGGGGCACATTATAGTGCATCCCAGCAAGTGAAATTGACGCAAGGCTAGACAAATACCCGGGGCGCTGAATTAAAAAAGACGGCTGAATTAAGAGAGTCACGGACAAGGTGGAATACGCGACGTGACGACGTGACACGCGGAGGAGAGCGCGCGCACGCATTTTCTTCGCGCGTTAAAAAGGAAACTCACTTCAGTGAAAGTGCCCATGCACACATACTATATATACGCGGACGTTAAATTCGTTTCCCCCGTTATGGTGATTGCCGATGTTGTTTCGATATGCGGGGATGCACCGGCGCGGCGCCGCAAATGTCACGTTATACAATGACACGCAACTCATGGGAGACGAATCGATTGACGTGCCGCGAAGGGATTGAGAAAATTTCAATTTCGATCAACGTCAATTGTCTCTTCTTAAACGGGATTTAAATATTAATCATTAATATGGAATTCAAAATTATAATATTATTATGAAAATTAATAAATATTATAAAAAAATTAATTACAATATTAATGAAATGAAATAAATAAAAAGTATGAAGTTTCTTCTTAAACTCTACTTAATTTTCCCTTTAATATATATATTATCATATTTAAACGATAATGAATTTTTAATTTTATTAAATTTAAAAAATAATTATATATTAAATTATTTTGCATTGCATCGAATCCCCTAATTTAATTTCGATAGAAAGGTCTCGAGGTGAACAAACAAATTGAAGCACTTATGCACTTATCGTCGAGAGCGCATTCCTTTGAATATTTGAAACAAGATTATTGTTCGATATAATGGCGGGTTCTCGTCGATATTTATTCCCTTACGACGGCGAAACAATGTGCGGAGAAAGTTGTTTTCGACATGTTTTCATATATATATATATATGTATCAATCATGTACGAAATTGGAAAGGTGAAGCTGCGCTCGTTCTTCATTTGTAGAAAACTATTCGCCTTCGAACAAATTACAATCGTTTCTTTATTGGTATTTCATATCTGCTGCTATACTCGAAGTAGCGCTCCTTCGTTATTATTATTTATTTCAATGCACCACTTCTCTCTATATCCGTGTCGGACGAGGCAAACGGTAAATACGCAGTCAGTTATGTCTTGATTTATCCGTAATATTTACGCAGCCATGCGCTATTACAGATCCGCAACACGTGCAAAAAATTCCCGCCTTTTCCAGAGCACGCGTTGATGATGAAAACATTATTCAAATCAGGTCACATATAAAAGACGACTTGGAATATCTCGGAAGAAATGCACAAAATGATGCTACAATTATATCTCCATGTAATATATAATGATATAATTTTCTTCTGAAAAAGAGTATATCACTGTAAAAAATATGTAATACATTTTCATTATTTATCATGCAATTTTCTACTTATTATTTACGTAATTTTACATACTTTTTTACAGTGTACACCGCATAAAAGCTATCAATCTAATTATAAGCTCTAAAATGTAAAGAAACAACAAAATCTTATCATCTACTTCTATGTAGTTTCCCAGCAAATCTTCCTTAATGTTTATTCGAACAGCTGTTAAAAAACTGAAATTCCTTCTTAGAAATGATATTGACAACTGCAATTATTATTGCAAAATTGATCAAAAATTCACGATTAATTAGATCTGAGAGAAATGCGGTTTGCGAATTGATATCTCTCTCTCTCTCTGCTATGCATCGAATCCCTCAATTAAAATCATACGTGGCCATATATGCTCCGCAAAGGAAAGAGAAATATGGCGGGGCTTTCGGCAGTAAAGTAAAGGGAAAGTAAAGGACCAGTCGGCGAGACGAGATGATTGAGGACATATATCAAGTTGTACCCCTTCTCGCTGGACCCATCCACGGGATTTACTGGCGACTCTCACTGGTTTTTCTTTTGCGCGCGTGGTGCAAGAATGCCGGCATCTCTTCTCCCCGTTTCTCCTCATCTATCTTCTCAAGCCTCGTCGGACGATATATATACCGGAGAAAGGGAGCTCGCGAATGCGGCGGGTACCGTAACTGCACCTTTCTCTCATCCAAGACGCGTTATTTTCGATCTCCCCGTGACGGGAGACGCCGAGGAATTCTTCATCTTCACGGGGTGTGTCCCGTATATCGCCGGCACTTCTTTTCCAGAACCGGCTACTTCTCTCTCCGATGACGGGGCATTAACTAGCCAATTCTTTTTGCTTTCCCGAGGAAGCGAAACGTTATCTACTTTCCTTGTGGACTCTTTTTTCCGAAAGAAAATTTACTGCCGGATTCGATAATGAGCACCATGGGTGTCCGCAGGATTTTTTCTAGAAGGAAGCATCATTAGTTTTTTTTTATTTATATATTAAATATGCAAATTTTAATGTTTATTTATCAAAGAAGAGCAAATGCTTGATCTTTTTTACCGATTCCAAGGAGAAGAAGCAAATATCGCCTCTGTGCGGTCGCCCATAATGAATACTTCCATGTCTCGCTGTACGCGATAATCCTTTATAAAACACCGTAATCATAGCGGCCGCTAATTTTAATAATGTAACGTAATCTTAATAATGTAGATTTACTTACGCAAAGTGGAACGCATGCAGATTTCGCCGGCGAGAATTTATTTTTCGTTCCTTTCTTCGCTCGCGAAAAAGTGTGCCGACATTGTTGGCCTCTCGATACTCGATGATACTCCATCATTGATATTTTTGCGCCTCTCTTCCTCTACAAAATATCTTCTGGGTCACCGCGATTTGCTCCATTTGGAAATCCACGGCGTCTGGATGCGATCGAGATGAGTTTCCGATGAGTGCCGATGCGAAGAGACACCTAAACGGATAACGAGTGACTTTAATGCAAGAGGAAAGAACTTAACAAGATATCGCTCGAGATATCTATTTTTTATGTTATTTTAATATTCTTATATAAAGATAATAATTGCGGAAATGAGCGGGACAATAATTCTTGTGTGCATTATATATATATATATATATATATATATATATATATATCGGGTGATTTCGATGATATTTCGTTTCTCCTGAATAAATCCCCGTCGTAATCCGCGTTTAAAGAGCCCGGAAGAGTGAAAGGGAAGTAACGATTTATATATATAAAACAGTATTTAACGCAGCTCTTGCTGCTAATTTCTAGCTCGATACGGCACGTTTTATTATCGATTTCTAATCTCTCGTCTAATCTCTCATTAAGCCTCTTATTTAATTTCAACCTCCTCATTGCGCTATGTTTTGTGCAAATATAATATATACGTAGATATATAAACATGTCGATATTTTTAAACACCGTGTATATTTATATAAAATTTTTATTTTCGAGGTAATCGTTCGAATGTGAGCTCTCGATAAATTTATTCAGTTTGAGGAGAAAACAATAATTGATGCTAATTGTAAGTTATATAAATTGCGACGAATGTAGGATTTGATTGAAATATTCTTTTTCACCGAATCCTTTCATAAAATTATACATATTCCGCGGAACACTTGGCTGACGTATGATTAATGTTCCCATAGGATTCTCCCAGGAGCGCAGTTCCGCAATTTCTCAAGGTAGCTTTCGCGGCGAAATTATCCCGAGTACAACCGCAAATTTTCTGGACGACCCCTTTACGACCGACTCATATTTTTCAGGCTGTAGATTACACGGAGCTTCGTGATTTGCCGGAGAAGCGAGCAGATGTGGAAGCGAGAAGTTTCGAGATCACCGGGGATCATCGTCATCATCCTGACGTCGGTTCGAGAGGATCAGCTGACGCGAAGGGCTCGTTTGACGTTTCTCCCACTTCGGAGGCCATTTACGCGACGCCGGTCGCCGAAACGATCGACGGATATCCGTTTCAAGAGCGGAGTCGCGAGTCAGGATACGCCGTCCCCGAAGAGCAGATCCTCCTCGTCGAGAATGCCGGCAGTTTTGGCCAGAAGGTCTGGCAAGATCATCCGAGAGGCAGAACTAAACCTCGGAAGGACGACGGCTACGCGAGTTTCCGGAAGTCCCACGTCGTTTCCGGTAGCACCGCGTCGCCGCTTCGATCTTACGTGACGGTGACGTCGGAACCTTACGTGTTCGCGTTGAAGAAAGAGCACGACATGGCGGATGAAGGTCATCTTCCAAGGTCATCTTCCAAGGACGATTCCGAAGTGATTGGATCCAAAGTACCTGAGGAAAAAAAAGAGAACAAAGTGGTCAATTCTATTGAAAGTATGGGAGAATCCTCGGCATCGACTAATGTCGCTTCTTCGATCCTAGAGGAAAATAACGTCGTACCTGAAGATCCTCAGCCTCCACGAGCAAGGTCGTCCCGAGCTTACGACAACGGTACGGATGAAGAAACTGCGGAAGGACCTGTCAAAAAGAGCGTCGTGCGAGTGTCCTCGTCGACGTCCGTGGAAATCAGTCCCTCGTTGCAGCCGGTCAAGTTTTCGGGTCCCATCGTCGTAGCTGATCTGGCTAGCAAAGAGACTCCGGTTGATTATCCTGACGAAGCGGCCGAGGTGTCGTTGCCGTTCAGGTCGGCTGAGAACGTTGAAATCGCGCCAGGAAGCTACGCCGAAGGCTCCCAATCGTCGATTCCTCTCAACGACGATGACATAGCGACGTCCTCGATCATGTTGAACCCTCTCCAGGTGGGGATCGCCCTGGTGAACGCCGATGAGACCAGTTTGACGAATGACAACGAGCAATCCGCCGCGACGGATAGCAAGGATTACGCTCAGGACTACCTCCAGGACGAGCTGCAGCGTCTGTCGACGGTGGATAAAAAGTTAGTCGAGAGCGACGTCGAGAATCGATCGCGGGTCGATTATAAGGACGAGAGAGAAGGAGAGAAGGCTGAGTCGGTTGAGACTGTCGTGCAGAAGGTACCTGAGAATTCCGTCGAGATTCAGAAGTCGGTCGAAATTTTCCATACCGCACCCGTGCACGAGATCCATTATCCTCCGGTGTACATCCAGCAGACCTCCAATCTCGGTGTCATCGAGTCGAATAATATCGGGAGAGCCAATCAGCCGTACGGTCAGGATGAACAATCGGAATCACGGATGAATTACGATGCCTATCGAGGTAATGTCAAATTATTACATTGTTGGATCTCTTTGCTTTAATATCGATGATTTGATTTCTTATTTATTCCATAACGTTTTTTTTGTGGGCCAACAAAATGGCAAGAAAATTAAAATTATTTTTTTTTAATTTGAAATTGTATAGATACACGAAGAGAGAATTTTCTCTTAGAATTTACTCTGTAAATAATGATTGATAATCGTGGGACAATATGGTATTGGACTAATTTTCTAAGAGTTTTTTTCTGATTAATAAATCTTTCAATTTTCTCTGATTAATATTTACGACAATAAAAAATATGTTTTTGTACATAGTAAAATTAATCCAACATATCTTACATCTTATTGCGGTAAATATTAATATTTTTTATTGCGATAAAAATATTAATCAGAGAAAATCTTATAAAATTCTTTCAATACTAATATTGTCCCACGATTATTATAATTTTCAGGGTAAATTATAAGAAAAAAAATTTGTTAACTTGACTGAATATTTACCTAAATATTATTTTGCTAATTGAAAATATAAAAATATTTAAATTAAATATAACATATTTATACACATATTATTACAAATAGTAATATAATTGAAAGGTTTAGTCAAGTTAAACAATTTTGTTCAATGTAGCTATCGCGCTATTCAGTTCACGTAAAGTTAAAAAACCGCACGAAGAAGTATTAACTTTCATTAATAATTTATGGATGAGAGTCGACGATATATATATATGTGTATGTATTACGCAAGCTCCGACTTACAATTAGTTATAACACGCAACACGTCGAATTAATAATGCCGAGTATGCTGTGCGTAATAATAATTTTACGCCTCGGAGCACGCGACAAATTGCCAGGTTTCACCCGCGAAAGAAGACTGCAGACAGACATCACATAATGCGTTGATGTGTCGGGCATTTCCGTTTTCCAGGTAACGAGCCGAACGTCGTCAAGGCGCAGCTTCCGGAGCAGATGAAGCTCACCCGAAACCGATACAACTCCCTCGAGGACGATGCCCTTGGTAAAGCAACAACCTCAGCTGTCATCACCGAATACTCGTCGTCGTCGGGTGAGCAAACTCCCGTAGAATCGCAGTCCTACAAGTACAATGACGTGCATCATCCGGTTCTGCTGGTGCCGAATCAGTTCGAGGAGACGTCGTACGATCAGTCCGATGTGCGGCACAATTTCAAGGACGACGTGTCGGCGCACGCTGCCAAGCTTCTCACCTATGGAGGCACTTCGAGGCAGGAATCGGCGAGCGAAATCTATCGATCCGATCAGCAGCAACCGATTACCGATCACCAGTTTCGCACCTCGGAGATAAGACGACCGGAAGCGTCGCCTCAGCAGCTCCTTCTCAAGATCATCCCCGAGGGCTCCGTGGACAACGGCTTCGTGGTACCGATCCCTCGGCCCTTCCCGATCGAGAAGATCATCGAGAAGACGGTCCACGTGCCGCATCCGATCGAGATCGAGAAGCTGATCGAGAGGAAGGTGCCGTATCCGGTGGAACGGGTGGTCGAGAAGCGGGTCCAGGTGCCGGTGACGGTTCCCCAGGCGTATCCGCAGATGCACGTGCAGGTACCGATGCTCGAGAAGCAGATGATACGCTTGCCCCAGTCTGTCTATCCGGTCCACGTGATCGAGAGAAGAGTTCCGTACACGGTGCAGCGAGTTCTGGTGCAGCCTGTCCCGTCGTATCAGCTGCGACTCCAGCAGGCTTCGACGACCCAGGAGAAGCCGGCGACCCCGTCAAGGTCATCCGCGGGGTCTCGACCCTATCGCTCGGACGCGGAGAGACCCGTCGACCTGCTTGACAGCTCGAAGATCAACGATGTACCTGGAAAATATCGACTTAAGTCTCCGACTTCCGGAAAACCCCTTCGTGACTCCGAGTCGCAAAATGAGGGAAATACCTCGCGGTTTTATAGTTCTTCCATTCCTCCCTATGGAAGACCTTTGACGTACGATTACAACATCGATGTTGGCAAAGGCTACGTCCCCTTCAGCGACGTCAAGCTGATGATTCTGCCGAGGAAGTACAGCAACCACGTGGTCCTGCGACCCCATCAGACGACGGTGCCGCTTCGCCAGATTGTGTACAACCTGGTGGAGAAGAACAAGGACGATAATTACCTGGGTCCGACGCCGCCGCGGAAGACCTCGCAGAGCAAGTCGCAGTCTTCTTCGTCCTCATCCTCGTCCTCGGCAGCTCTGAGGCGATCCAGGCATCCGGATACCCAGTATCCCGGAAGTTTCAGACAGTCCAAGATGGAGTACGGCTTCAAGCCGCCTATGGTACCGTCGGTGCAATACGACGAGTTGACCGCGACTCAAGTGGAGAATTAACGCGATCATCCACGATAGCGATTTCAATAGTAGAAATGCGTAACGAGGCATCTCAAGGACGTCCTTAGGTATCTCAAGGAAGGAGATTTTTTATATGCGTCTTGCGTTATTCGGATTTATATACAAGAAATGAATCGATAGAGGAGGATTCATTCCTCCTTCGAAATGTAACGCAAATTTCATCATTTTATTTTGTTTGTATATTTATTTTGTTACGAAAATTCGTACTTTTTAATTGATATTGATTTTAATTGATAGTGATATCAAAAATGTTTTTTTTTTACACATGGAGAGAATTTTCTCTTAGAATTTACCCTGAAAATTATGATAGTCGTGAAACAAATAAAATATTGGAAGAATTTTATAAGAGTTTTTTTGATTAATCGCAATAAAAATATTAATATATACATAGTAAATTTTATTATGTATACATAGTAAAATTAATCGAACATATTTTATATCTTATTGTGGTATTATATTAATATTTAATATAATAATTTTTTTATTTAATAAATTTAATAAAATTATAATTTTATTAAAATAAATATTAATCAGAGAAACGATTATGAAATTCTTCCAATGCCACATTGACCCACGATTAGAATGCTTTTCAGGGTAAATTCTAAGAATAAATTCTCTCTGTGCAGTTTAGTTGCTATATCTTTGTTACATATCTTATAATAAAACGTTACACCTTGTATATCTTATATTTAATTAATTGAAATGAAAATTTCTGAAATTGTTGTTGAAAAATATTGTTGAATAATATAATGAAAGTAAGACGATAGTTGGCGCAAGTACACTTACATGAATTTTTTTACTATAATACTGTTGTATAAATAACGAATATTTAGATTTAATATATAGTGAAAGAAATTTGTTTAATTACATATTAAATACCCGTTTTGCTAGAAAAACATCTTGTAATGATATATTAGGATCAACACGAGCTTAGGCACCGATCAACGCACTTTAAAGCACACTTATCGTAGCATTCAAACCTCTTTAGTCAAGGGTTACTGACTAAATAACACTGCGAGTCCCCTTATTACATGTTTACAATCGATCCACTTCAGCAATTCACAACCTTGAATCAAGCCGTCGTAAAAATAAGTAATGTGTACGCTTTTGCACTCGAGACTATATTTTGATTTTGTTATACGTATAGTATACAATATTTTATAATATATTCAAAAGCCTCTTTATTTAAAAATAAATTAAAAAAAATTTTTTTTAATTAATACATTTTTTATCTAATAAATATAATTTATAAGTAAAAATAAATAAATTTTTTATGGGATAAATTTTTTTCTAAAGAAATATAAAAGAATTTTATTTTATTTTTTTTTTAATTTTAATTTAATTTAATTTTATTTTATCAAAATCACTTCGATAATAAGATTGAATAAAGTCAAATAAGATTTTTAATTTTTTTTCTCAAAAAATATGAGTTTATAAATGGACCACAGAAATGTCATTTGTTTACAACGACGAATTGATTCGAGATTTCGCTAATAAAAAACGATAAGAAAATTTTATACCGAAATTTTCTTCAATTAATTAGCAATTATTGGCTATGAAAGATCTAAGTGATGATCAAAATTTGTAGTTTGCTACGAAAAGCAATTCAATGTACCTTATATCACTAGTGCCTAATTGAAATTGTTATTTGAATGTTATCGATTTAATATTATTGTTGCTAATACAAATTTTGAAAATAGAATATTTAATTAAGTTTTGTATAATATATTTTTTATTTTCATATATTCTTATCACTATATTTATTTCATGTCTCTCCATATTATTCCTTGCTCCTTTATATATTTATGTGTCATAAACGTATTACACATATATCAAAAATTAAAAAAGTTTTTTAAATAAAATAATTTTTTAAAGAAAAACATTAAATAACAGAAAATTAAAAAATTTTTATATTTGAAATATAAACTTAAAAGCTTTTTTAATTAGCTTGCACTATGTTACTAATTAAATTATAAATTTAATATTAAATAAAAGTATTAAATTAAATATTAATATAATTTTGAGTAAATAAGTAAATTAATTAATAAATTCATAAATTACATGTAATAAAAATGTAAACCTTTGTTTCTTTTTTTACAACAATTTTACGGCTTAATCTTGAATTTCGATCATTCCTGTCTGTTAATTGTCTTCTAAGTCAAGTTATTATTAGTAGATATTATGCCTGCAGTAGATATACTAATATTACAACAATATTACAAGGCTTGAGAGAACTGAATTATCGACATAGGCAGAGTGTTGTAAATAGAAAGTAGACTGAAACTTACCTTAAATAACGACCAACTGTATGCTAACAAGAATATAGAAATAAAAATTTGATTTCCAGCTTAGCTTGTCGATCGATAAAATATAAAAAATATGTGTAAATAAAAGGTATTATTTAAATAATAATATATATTTCTCTATTCAATGCTTTTTGCAAGAGGAAAAGCCAAGCATTTAAAACGCTTACAACAACACACAGCCGGGGGCACATTTTTCCCTTCCCACATTGCCCAATTTGCTCCGTTTTCAGCCTGGCCTGGCTGCACATTTTCTATTTGCGATAAAATTTGCCAACACTTTATATATCTTTGAGAGCATCGTTGCGTACCGCTAAACGAACCGCGACGCGATTTTCTGTAATGCCGGGTGTGCATGCATGCATTCGCGAATTACAGCCTGCTGTAATTCGAGCCGTTTAAAAACGTGTTTGACCATTTAATAACTTGCTACATTTAACGAGCCGTATAAAAAATCTCTCACCTTCACGCCTTTTGCTCGCGTTTCTATATCGAGCAAAAATAAGCTCCATAAATAAATATAAAATCAATTTTCCCAATCAATTTTGTCGAACAGATGCGTCTTGTTTTTTGTCTACAAAATATAAATTGTAAATATATATCCGGTTAAATAATTTATTTGATCGAATCGAATCCAAAGTCAAAATTTTATTCCTATTTTCGACTTTAATTTTTTTACAATTCAAAAGGATTTTAATACACTGAAAAAAATGACTACGTTAAATATTTATTTTAATAAATCATTGATTTAAAACGAATAAATATTTATTTGTTTCGAAAAGGATTTTTCTTACATCAAATAAATATTTTTTACATCAAATCAATATTATTAGTTTCCAATAAATGATTTATTTGGCAGAAATAAATACTTATTCGAATTCAATAAATTTTATTTCCAGTGTGGATTTAATTTATATCTATCTCAAATATACTTTGATATTTAGAGGAATTTTTGGTAAAACTATTAGAGTGAATAGAGTTTCAAAAAAGATGATGGGGTTTATAAAATATTTAAAGTAGACTTTTTAATTAAAAATTCAAATCAAAGGAGGAAAATTTTCGACTCGAGATGCTCGGAATTCTAATTCCGAAACTAATCGCCGTGTTTCGAACAAGAGAGAGAGAGAGAGAGAGAGAGAAAGAGATCGAGAGGAAATTTTCGCGTGGGAAAATCTCAGGAGAAGTGAAACAATCTTGTCGAATGTACATTATTTTAACAGAATACGTTCCTGCCACATTATTGAGAAATTAGATGTATCATTTTAGCTGCACGAAAAAGAAAAATTATTGCGCCAAAGTAAAATTGCGTCAGCGCAATTTTTAAGAAAATCTTCCCTTGTTTTACCATCTCTCCAATTTAACTAAATAAAAATATTGGTGAGATTAATAAAAAAAAATTAATCCTAAAATCGAGAATAAGAGCATCATTCAGCTGAATCGGAGGTGCTGAAAAATAGGGAGGAATTTAAACTGTTCCCACCTTATCGCTTCCTCGAGGGTTTGGGAGATAGTTACATATTCGCGCTCTTTTTCCTCGCAATAAAATGCACATAGACCGGCAATCATCATCCGAGATTATGCGCACGGAGGTGGATCCCCGATGGTGGACGCTGATGAGGGAGAGATTGCGTGACCGAAATGCGCGGCGCGCTGCGCGCGTTGCAAAACGAATTATTCGCCGTTAGGTAATCATAGGTAAGAAGAGCAAATAGCGTCAAATTTAAATCAGATTGTATCACCGCGCGAGCCGGCATTCCTGAACGGCGGCTCTCCAGGTGAAAAGCAAGCAACGCGTGAAACGCATCACTTAGAAAAGCCGAGCTAAGTGGCTTAACGTGAACCGAGGAGACGATGATTGGCCTCTTACAAATACATAATAAATAATAATTTATTGATATTGAATTAAATCAAATCTATATATAATATAAATCAAATAAATAAATATATATATATATATTTGATTTATATTATATTGATATATGTATATTTGATTTGATTCAATATCAAATATATTATTATATATATAATAAATATGTTATATATATTTTTATTACACATATATACTTATATATGTAATAAAGAAATAAAATAAATATTAAGAATTTAAATGTATATTATCTATGTATATTTTCGAAATAATATTCTATTATAGAGGAAATGTGTGTTGATAAAAATCTAATAGTGATTTATGCATGCATTTATATGCAACTAATTTCGTGAATTATCTGGAAAACTGAAGAAAAAAAAACAAACGCTAATTTAATAAGCGTTTCGACTGATGGAGGGTTAAATGCTTGAAATTTGCTGGAGGATAGCGTGATGTGCACGACGCCTCTGCTATCTATCTATAAGTGCATTTATGGAGTCGAGAGACTCTGATGTATTAAAGGCGATTCACGTAATATATTAATGTGTGCCGTCAATCCGCGCACGCAAATTGCGGGATAATACGAGCTGTTGTTCTTTCGCGAAGACGAACGTCATTAAAAACAAATAAACTTGCGCGGGATTGTATCGCGTGTAAAGAACGACGTGTATGTATACGATCCGACTGGGTGGTCCCGATACTTTTGTCATCTTGTCCATTAAATCCTAACGATAATGTGTTCAACTAATGATATCCGGATAAAAAAAACCGGCAATAATTCCGACAAAAATCGATATCCATCTTTTAAACAAGCTTCTACACGGAAAAAATTTTCTCTTAGAATTTACCATGAAAATTATGAGACGATATTGGTTTTGGAAGAATTTTATAAAAGTTTTTCTGATTAATATTTACAATAACAAATATTAAAATATATATATATATATACATAGTAAATTTTATTTAATAATTTTATTATGTATATAATGAAATTTACTATGTATATATATATTAATATTTTTATAAGAATTTTTATAAGTTTCTCTGATTAATATTTGTCACAATAAGAAAATTAATATCTATCACAATAAGATATATGTTTGATTAATTAATTTAATTTCGATTAATATGGACATAGTAAATTTTACTATGTAATAATTAATTGAACATATTTCATATCTTATTGTAGTATAGATATTAATTTTTTTATTGTGATAAATATTCAAAAAAGATCAGAGAAAAAATAAAAATTCTTACATCTCTTATAAAATTCTTATTTCTTCTCAATACCATATTGTTCGACGATTGCGATGACTTTCAAGCTAAATTTTAAGAGAAAATTCTCTCTGTGTACAAAGCACTTAATTAATTTTATTTAAGAAAATTTCCCCCTAATTTAGATATAATTTAATCGTGAAAGTTGCGCGAAAAGCTATAGAGATGTAAATTCGAATGTTCGTGGAGGAAAGATTAGCATTTTCGATTTAAATATATATATATCGGTCCGTTCACCGAATAAAACCTATCCTAGTCTATCTCGCTGCGCAAATCTCTCTCATACATTTCTGTAACGCTGTTACAACGGTGAAGATGAAGTATGCCCATAATTGGATCCCGCCATAAGCGAAAGGGTTAACCCGTTAAGCCGTTCGGATCTTACGCGGTCTAACTATACTTGACGTAACGAGCTACGTACGTATTGCGGCATTAGCATATCGTTACGGTCGTTGCACGTCGGTGCACGTCGTATTAATATTACAGGGAAGAGGATGATGACACGCCGGTGTCTTGCGTAGAGCGGAGATCTTTCAAGGACACCTTTCAGGGATCGGCGTGCGTAAGTATATACCTTAAGTATATATTTGCGAAAAGAGAAGAGGGAAAAAAAACGAGAGGTGAGAGTCGTCGTCGTCGTCGTCGTCGTTAGCGATGCTCCAGATGAGAGCGTGGGCCCTTCCTCGACGACGCGATACAAAGGAGATCGAAAGGCAGGATTTACCGAGCGCGCGCTGGCCATCTCCTGCATATAATTAAGGCACCGATTTTGCGCAATTATTCAAACAGGAGCGACGTCGCTGCTCCTATTTCCTCGCCGAGGCATTTTCCAAGGGCGTTTTCTTGTGCGACGTCAAGATCTCATTGGAAAATCTTTATCAGAAAATTGATTTAGTTTTAATTTAATATTTAGTTATTGTTTAACTCATTAGAATTTGTATTATAATAATATATATTATTTAATATAATTTATATTATATTAATTAATATAATAATTAATTATATTATAATAATTTATATTATATTATATAAATATAAATTATATTATATATATATATATATATATATATTTAATTTTTAAATTTAATATCGCAAGTAACAAACTAACGTCATTAGATGTCAAAATAATGTAATTTTGACGTTTAGTGATGTCATTCGACGTCAAAACGACGTTGCTTGCTATCTGGGATATATTATATTTATATTATATTATATTAATTATAAATTAAATTTTTTAATGTAATATAATATTTAATATAGGATATTAAATTAAAAAATTTAATTTGCAATTAATATAATATATAAATATAATATCCTAGGTAGCAAGCACACGTCGTTTTGACGTTGAATGACGTACAAGCTACTTGGGATTTAATTCGAGCTGTGAATCTTGTTCGCATAATTATTTGAATAATAATAATTAGTGTACCGTTGAACGGGTTAACGCGAACCACCCTTCTTCATCCCCTTTCTTTCGCGATTCTCTTATTCGGTAGCCCGATGAACGAGCGCGCGATCGCTCATCTTCATTCCCGTGGACCGTCGTCGATCGCGTCCGCTGGTCCTGCGACTTAATTAAGTCTCAAACGCCTAATTAGTTCGCTCTAAGAAGGCGAGCAGCCGCCACGGGCTGTCCCACGCGATGAAGTAATCAGCTTTCTCCGCGCTAGGCTCGGCTCGGCTCGTCTAGCTCACCTCGAGAAGCGCGCGCTTCTTCTTCGGCGTTCTCCCCGAAATACGCTTGTGGGAACAATGAGAAACGAAGCTCCCTATGTGAACTGGAGTACACGCGGTCGTCGTCTCTTATACTGCCTACGTCGCTCGAGCGAATCCCCAGGTCCGCAGGTCTCCCCCAGGCGACGTGGAGGCGGTGGTGGTGGCGGCGACAGGAAACGGATCCTCTTCTTCGCGTGGAAACAGGGAGAGAGAGAGAGAGAGAAAGAGCTCTCTCTATATAAGCACCGGTATGCCCGCCGAAACGTCACCACATTTCAGCATTCAGTCCTCGGTGCTCCTCTTCCTCTCTGCTACTCTCGACTGCGCGTCGTCGTCGAGACCAACCACCACCGTCGTCTTCGTCCAACCCCCGCGAGCGATCATTGTTCCCCGAGTATGGATTTGATAGTGCGACAGGTAATGCGATACATCGTGTGACAGGGTAGAACGACAGTGGATATTTCACGTGCTTTTTTTGGCCGATCTTTAGATCGATTCGTTGAACGATCGGTTGAATGTTTTTCACTCCCTCGCTGAAAAAATGATTAAATTAATATACATGTTTAATTCAACTGTCAAATGAATCATTTGTTTGAAACAAAGAAATATTGATTTGTTTTGAAAAGGATTTTCTTATGTCAAATAAATATTATTAGTTTCTAATAAATGATTCATTTGGCAGCACTGAAATAAATACTTATTCGAATTCAATAAATTTTTTTTCAGTGCTCTTTCTTTGTATTTTTTTTTTTTTTTTTTGCTATTGTTGTCGGTCGTGTAATCGCGGGTGTGCTTATCGTAAATATGTGGTAACTAAATCAAACGAGCTTCTGATATTGGAAAAAAATTCTTGATCGGATCATTGACGTATCTGTTTTATTTATTGGATTTTTTCGTTTCGTAAAATTCTGAGAGACTTATAATGTTAATGCATATATATGTATTTCAAGTGACTTAAATTTTTTTATTCAACAACTACTAACATGCTTATTAGTGACGGATTAAAATTTTAAGATCTTAATCTCTGAAATCTGAGCGAAATGGAAAATGCAATTCGTACCGTGAGAAAACTGGGACAAGGTAAATGATTTATTATCTCACTTGTGCATGAGAATTTAGTTAGAGGATACGAACCAGAAGAAAGGCTGTCAATCTGTAACAATGCAGATTCCCGAAATTGTCTTTTTAAATTTGTCGTTGTAACTTATTTTTTTATTTATTTATAGTTACCCGTTATTTAAATTACGTGGAATATCTGTCACACACTCTCGATCTAATATTACAAGTCTTCTAGATTTATGAAATAAAGTCTGGGGTTGTTTTTTTAAATTTATGATTGAAGAACAATTATGTAAAAAAATATATACCGAGCAAAATTAATCATATAAATTTCAGATGTACATTTTTCCACAAATATATATGTAATAAGTTTAGTGTTTTCGTTCAATGTTTAAAGTATGTACATTTTAATTTATTCCATTCAATTTTCTCTTTGTTTTGAAAAAAATTAATAATTGACATCATTTTCCATCCTTGTGTTTTTAGAATTAAAAAAACGGTATTAAAAATATTTTATAATATAACTATTCTATTAATTTGCAAAATGTAAGACTGTTTTTATGCGGCCAAGACAAAAGTCAAAAAACAAAGTAATGCAATTTAAATATTTTAAATTTATTTTATATATATGTATATATTTTCTATTCTGTAATTATTAGAAATTAAGCAAATTTGCCAATTACTAACTGTATACAAATTTTGCATGTTGCATGTTGCATTAAGTTTTAATCGTATATGTTTAATAAATATTATTTATTATTTATTAGCAGAGAAGAGGATGGAGGGCAAAAGTCTTTTAGTTTGTCCTGCAAGCTTTATAGAGAAAATAATAAAATAATAATCAAAACCAGATTGATAATATAAAGAAGCGATATTAATACTAAAGTAAAAAAGAGATTATATAAATTATATCTTTTTAACATACATATGCAACGACTTTTACTAACAAATGTTAACATGCTTGCTAATACTAATTACCAACATTGTCATCAAGACCGATATTTAATCTACATATCGTACAAGATATACGTTAAGATACATTGTGTACATTATGCTAATATACACAATCATTACATTCTTATAGTTCATTAGAGTAGAGAAATGTGGCTAATTAATGTGTATGGAAAAAGTTGCTATTAATTCGGATTCCTTTCATTAGTAGATGATTGATATGTAATGGAAAATAATGTCTTTTGTTGAATGTATAATTATTCAAAAGATTTATCGAATTTCTCTTTCGCTCACAAATTTTGTAAATATACATATATATCACATATATTTCGTATTAACTTTTTTACATAAAAATTAATATTATATATATATATATACATATATATATAAAATATACATATAAATTAAATATATGTATATAAATATGTATACAAAAATTATTTAATGTATATAATCAAAATTTAAATGTAATATATTTAACATGTAAAATTTTATATATAACACTTAATGCACTTGATACAATTTTGCTCAAGACTTTTAATAATTGCAGAACAGATAAGTCTAATAATCGAAGATATGTACTCTTCCATAAACATATCGGCTCAATGTGAATGTCGTAAAATACATATTGCATAAAATCGATTTACGTTTATAGGAGAGTTTATATCCCCGCTCGTATATCTCCTAGAGGCGCGTGTTGGAGCGTGTTTGATGCAGCTGCTTAATTATCTGAAAAATCGTATGCGTTTTCCCGGAGAAAAGTCACGGATTACGCGCTTGAAGAGCCCGCCGATTCTTTTACAGTTATGTTTAGTCTTGCGTCAGTTTTTAAAGTGCCGGTGATGTAATATCGTGCACCTTCTCACGATATACGGCGCAGAAATGACGCCGAGGGAAGAAAAGATAGAGGCGCGTGACTCTAATTTCCCGCCTACGCAACGCGCACGTAGCTGATCATCTGACGTTCTCATCTGAATCACCCGTGAAAAGCATCCCACGGAAAGTCCTATATATATATATATATATATGGGACTTATTTTTTTATTTATTTATAGTTACCCGTTATTTAAATTACGTGGAATATCTGTCACACATTCTCGATCTAATATTACAAGTCTTATAATTTATGAAATAAAGTCTGGGGTTGTTTTTTTAAATTTATGATTGGAGAACAATTATGTAAAAATCTTTCAATATATATACATGTACATATATATATATATATATATATATATATATATATATAAATATCTATATATATATGTACATGTATATATATTGAAAATATTTTCGGGACTAATTACCGGGACTAATTCGCCGAGCGCGCGAATTTTTAATTGCTCCCTCTTGCACACTCTGTGATTTTGCGCGAGCTAGCTTATTATTTCGCTGTTACACTTAACGAATTACGCTTATAGTTACAGCGTAGCACGTTTACGCGACTGCTTGTTACGATAAATTCCCCTTTTTGTTCTCACACTCGGCCGCAGTCTCAATTATCGCACTTATGTTAGCTAATCTTGAAAAAAGATATTTCATAAGTTACCGAGAAATGTTTATTACGTTCTTTTTTGGCCAAATATATAATTTTGTATAATATATAAGTTACTATAGATATTTATTTTTTATCGTAAGATTAAATATTTATTAATCTAGAAGCAGAGTCACAAATATTTACCTCTTTTAGGTACACGAAGAGAATTTTCTTTTAGAATTGACTTGTAGAAAATCGTGATAATCGTAGGACAATATGGTATTGGAAAAATTTGATAAGAGATTCTCTGGTTAATATTTAGCACAAGAAAAAATATTAAAATGTACATAGTAAAATTAATCGAACATATTTTATATATTATTGTGGTCGATATTAATATCTTTATTGTGGTAAATATTAACCAGAGAAAGTTTCATCAAATTCTTCCAATACTATAATATTGTCCCACGATTACCATGATTTTCTGAGTAAATTCTAAGAGAAAATTCTCTTTGTGTAGAATTGTGAAATATCCATTTTTCATTATAATTAAAATATTTGCTTCTAAACAAGCTTAGGGCACATTTAACAATTATAAATTATTTTATTATTATTATTATTATTAATAATAATAAAATAATTTAATAAATATATATATTATTTTATTATTATTATTGATTAATTTAATGAATATATTTGAAAAGGTACTGCTCGCCCTGATGATGGCGAGCATCAGCATCGTCCGGGGTGAACCACCCCTCAGCAATCAGTACGGCGTCCCCGGAAATTACGCAGGTGGAAGTCATCATGGGGCACAAGGTGGTGGGAACGGATTCGGCGGCCATTATGACGGAGGCCATCATGATCAAGATTACGTAGATAATGAGGTATTTGTAATATATATTATATATTATATGAGGCTCTCTGAGCAACCTTCAACCAAGTCGCACGCATGATCGAGAAGACAATGTATCCCATTCATCCCTGTAATTCTTTGCTACAACTTCGTTGTAATATTGGAATTACTTACTCGGACCTTCCTCGAAATGAGAATGGATCTTTACCGACTATTATATATATATATTATTCGAGATATATAATTGATTGTCTAATTGTAATTCTGTTGAAATCATTTGAAATTCAGTTCCTTGTCTTTTCGTTCTATACATCGATAGACAGAGAGAGTTGTCTCTTAAAATTTACCCTGAAAATCATGGTAATCGTGGAATAATTAAAAAATAGGATAATTAAATAAGAAAGGATAATTAAAAATATGAGATATAAAATATTTTCGATTAATTTTACCATGTACATAATAATATTTACTATTATTATTAATATTATTGTTATTTCCTATTAATATTTTTTATTATGATAAATATTAATCAGAGAAACTCTTCTAAAATTCTTCCAATAGAATATTTTCCCACGATTATCATGATTTTCAGGGTAAATTCTCTCTGCGTATCAGTAAAATGTCGAGAGAGTAATTTTTAAACAGATGCAAATAAGAGTTGCACATGTCCGATTAAAAATTCGTGCCATATAATCTGACATAACGCGAGCTCGAATCCCGATTTTCCCATCTTCGATCTTCCTTCGACGATTGCTAAACACTTCAATAGCTGGTGCAGCGTGTTTTGCGCAATCGCAGGCCTCAAATTGCATGATCGTAATTAAGCTAGATGCTCGTTGCGTAATTAAACGGGGTGCGTTTTTCGCATTGATAAATCGTTCGTAAAATGATGCAAAGTTATTAGTATCGATCATCATCAACGAAGAAGGATGAGGAACTACATATACATTCTCATTAAATGAATCTCTCCCTCTCTCTCTCTCTCTATCTCTTCCTCGTAGGAAAATATTATCGACAATAGCGACTTTCGAGTTTTCAATTTCGCGAAATTCAAGCTGAACTCGCGTGATATAGTAGTCATGAAATTCGATGATTTTGACGATTGCGCGATGCGAAGCATTAACGTATGTTACGTCATCAGAGGCTCTTTTGTTCGGGCCGTAATTCAATGTTGCTTTCTAAATCTAGATTCCCGCTCCTAATATACGTACGTACATATTTTGCCCATCATTTTGATCGGCTCTTGAGAAAAGATCAGGCACTCCCGAGGTCAGAGTTTAACATCTCGGATCTAGATTCGATTCGGTCTTGCAAGTGTAACATTGAACTTTTCGGATAAAGAACTGCCTGACCCAATTACGCAAAACTTGGCCCAAAGTAGAGTTGCTTGAGCTTAAACCGACTCTATTTGTTTGTCCTGAGAGGTTTTTGCGATGTCAATTAGTTTTGAAATATTTTATATTTTGTATATATGCACTTGAAAAAAAATCTATTTAATTCGAATAAGTATTTATTTCAATACTGCCAAATAAATCATTTATTTGAAACTAATAATATTTATTTGATATATGGAAAATATTTATTCGATATAAGAAAATCCTTTCCAAAACGAATAAATATTTATTTGTTTCAAATAAATGATTCATTTGGCAGTATTGAACTAATAATATGTATAATAAATATGTATTAATTCAGTCAATTTTTCAGTGTGTGCACTGAAAAAAAATTGGTTAACTTGATTAAACCTTTCAACTAAATATTATTTTGTTAATTAAACGTACAAAAATATTTAAATTAAATGTAACATATCAAATCTAACAAAACGTATATTTGACTTGAATACTAATATATGTTCAATTAACAAAATAGTAATTTAGTTAAAAGGTTTAGTGAAGTTAACAAAATTTTGTTTCAGCGTGTTTGTCTCGATGCTTCTCTTTTATCTCTCGTAATCTTTAATAATTACGATCTATAGAATCATCCTGATATCATCGTAAGAAATCTACACTACCCACTTACCTCAAATCATTATTGATACCAAGGCTGCATCACCTCTCACGCCGATGTTTATCTTCAGTTTCATCACCGGAAGGGAACCTCTCGATGACTGAATCTGAAAAACAAGTATTTACTTAATTAGATCAATCGATAATTAACCGATTAATTAAGACGTCGCTTGTGTCGAAATAGGTATACATAATACGCTCAAGTATCGTCCAATTCTTTCGCATTCCATCCATTTATTAAACTACTCCTCAACTATCACAACGGAAACTAATGAGTCTTACATTCGCAAGAAAAAAAAAAAAAAAGAAAAACGCGTCGCGGAGATAAAAGCAGCGAGATGTATTTCGTGGAATAATTAACTCCGTAAATTGATTTCTCCTCACGATTCACACATATCCAGAGAGAAGCCTAGACATCAACAAAAAGAAAAAAAAAAGAATTTCCTCTGTGTAATCTCTCGGTACAGAAGCAAATCGTCTCTTTTGCGCAAGGCGTCTTGCACAAATCCAATCAACTCGGGTTAAAAATCAGCGACGATCAAAGGATATGTTCTCTGCTCTCGATTAATACCTTACCTACATATATATATATTTATTATATACATATATATCTCGCGTATTGTTTGATCGCGTGATTACGCGAACCTCGAGGATCGATGCGACGCATCATCGACAAAATGAGTCTCTGGCGAGCGAGTGTGAGTTCGAGGAGACAGACGATGCTACAAATTCGAATCCGGTACGGAGCCGAGGAGAAGCGTGGCGCAAACGCGCCACACGGGGATGACGTAACAATATTAATAGGGTGAACCGCGACCGCGGGCATAATTCACGGTAAATCGTTATTGCTGGTTAGCTAATCGTCCCGGGAATCTGAACGCTTGGAGAAGAAAGAGAGAGATGCGCGAATCTGCCTTCGGCGAACGAGCGAGCGAAGGTGATGGTAAGAGCGACCAAGAGGATGAGATGGTGTGCGGCGTGAGCCAGATTAAATCGCGGCCTCTCTTCTCAAGCATCGTTCGCTCCACTTTACCGGAGGGGCCAGAGGAAGGGAAGGAAAGAGAGGAGCCAGCTCGCGTTTCGTCTGACGAGAGGTTGCGTCGCATTATTAATACGTTCATTCGTTACCTTTTCATTTATTACCTTTCCAAGGCGTTCATCTCGCTTTTATCAAGATGGGAAATGTTCTATATTCAGTTTTTCTCCTTCTACCTTCGTCCTCAACCCTATCAGTTTCTATCTTCTATTCATCTCTAATAGCATAACATATCCCAAGGACGTTTACAGGATATCCAAAGGATGTTGGGTATCTTCGTCTGATCTTGCTTCTTCAGCCCAAGAGCTACAGAAGATATTCAGAGAATATCCCAAGATCTTTTGGATATCCTATGGATGTCCTCTGAATAGGTGTGCTCTTAGAAATGAGAGAGGGAAAAAAGGAGAGATCTCATCTCCCTCGTCTGATCTTGCTTCTTCAGCCCAAGAAATACACAAGACATCCAACATCCTTCGGATGTCTTCTGGATGTCCCTTAGATATGTATACTAATAGGGATGAAAGAAAAAGAAGAAAATAAGAAACCTCATACTCCTTCTTGCTTTTTCAGCCCAAGAGCTACATAAAATATCCAGAGGATATCCCAAGATCCTTTGGATGTCCTTCGGATATGTGTACTCTTATGAATAAGATAGGGAAAAAGGAGAGACGTCATCTCCCTCGTTTGATCTTGCTTCTTCAGTCCAAGAACTACAGAGGACATCCAAAGGATATCCAAAGGACATCCAACATCCTTTGGATGTTCTCTGGATGTTCTTCGGAATAAGATAGGGAAAAAGAAGAGACCTCATCTCCCTCGTTTGATCTTGCTTCTTCAGCCCAAGAGCTACGAGTTCGGCTATTCCGTGAAGGACGACGCAACCGGAAACGACTTTGGCAGACGCGAGTCAAGCGACGGCGAGACCGTCCGCGGCGAGTACAGAGTCCAGTTACCGGACGGCAGGACGCAAATCGTCACCTACACCGCCGACTGGAGGACCGGGTTCCACGCGGACGTGAGGTACGAGGGTACCGCGAACTATCCGGATCAGTACAACGCCGGAGGTGGATACCCGGCCGCCGGCCAGGGTTTCGGCTACCCGGGGAGCCAGATCGGCGGCCATGGAGGCGGCGGATATACCGGGGGTACGTTAGAAATCCTCTTTTTATTTCTAAAAAAGACATCTATAATTTTCATTTGCAATATTTTATTTTTATTATTATATATAATATTTAGATATTAATATTTAATATTTTTATTATATACATATAATATCTAATATATTTATAATATAATTTTTATTCATATAATATATATATAGATATATATATATATATAATTATATAAATAATATATATATAATATATATTATAATAAAAATATTAAAATATATTTATATATATTTATTGTATAAAATATATTTAATATATATTTTTAGTATATGTAATATATAATTTATATATAATATTTATTATAGTTATGAATCCCTGTGTTATCTCGATTTTTTATGCATCAACAGGCAGCCAAGGTGGCTATAAATAATTATCCATCAGGAGTTGGACAATCATGCCACAGCGCCACAACTACAAACTATCAACCTGGCTCGAATTCTATAGATAGTTATAACAATTTCGGTGCTGACAGGAATACTTATTCGGGGATACCGTCGCCTACATACGGTCCAGCTTTTCGTTAGAACATAGAAGACAGTATTATCATAGGATTATCGATTTGATCGCTTGAGAGTGTAATCTTTTTTTTTTTTAAATAAAGACACTTTTTCTTAAAGATTCCTCTATTGTGTACACGATTAGACCTTTTAATTCATAGAAATAATTAATGTGTTATGGTTCGACAAGAGAGAGAAAAAAAGAGAGAAAGAAGAAGAGAGCGAAAACTGCATTCAATTTCTTTTTTAAATCAATTTCTAATATACCTTTCTATTTTGTGGTTATTAATCTTCGGCGAGTTAATTATCTGCTCACGACGAAAAATCATGGCGACAGATACATACCTATGCGATTAAAATAACATCGCAATATTAACTAATGATACATTTCCGTCATAATTATAAAGTTGATGAGAAAGCATTTTGATTATTCAACCTCGTGCAACTCGCGCATTACATTTGCCATGTATGTATCGTAGGTAATCTCGGAAAATAGATATATATTCAATTCGTGCCATATTTGGCCCTTTCGTTTCTCTCGTATAAATGAGATAAAATATAAAATTATTCCTTCAAACAGCAATAATATACTCGAGGGTCTTTATTTTTCTCCCACATAGATTACTGTATTTATGAAAAAGATTTATATATACTTTCGTCAAATTGAATGAGATGCATTTCCTAAAAATATAAAATATAAATATTTTTTTATTATAAAATATAAATATTTTTATTTAGTAAAATGTCAAACTTCGCTTTCAATTTTTTTTTTTTTTACAAACGAACACTTTCCGGTGTCTAACTAGAGTAATCATTTGCGAAGGTAAGAAAGATATATACTTTGCTTTTTTTTCTTATTATGTCAAGTTCAACGCTTAGGTTACTTTGTAAGAACACCGTTGGATGATGCCGCTATATGTTTTCCATTATGTCATCAGGAAGTTTACGTACACGTCCGCAGAGATAAACTTTCTCTAACGTGTAACATACTAAATTGCACACTCTAAATTTCATTAAGTCGCGAGCACGCGTCATCACACGGGTATAAAAGCACTCGTGTGCCATCATCATGAGATATATGAATATATATTGCCATACCGCGACACTAAATGACATCGTAAAGATTTGCAAGACTAAAAGTCATAATATTATATCACAATTAGCTGTCATCAAATAAGTCTCTTCGTGACGTATAGCAAACAAATATTATTTATATATATAAAACAATGTATTAAAATTAAAAAATTATAAAATAAAATTATTGAAATGAATAAGAGAGCTATATGTATAAGATACTTTTTAAAACCAACAAATGTTCTTTTAACAGATTCTCTGATCAAGTTAATAAAGTCGATTTTTCCTTAACAAAAATATCGAGAGGGATTCATTTTTTCAAATTTTGTATATATCTTTAAACTAATTATAAGCCTCAAATATTAAAATTTTATCGAAGTAAATTCAATTGACTAAAAAACATAGTTTTAATTTTTTGATTTTATAAAGTTTAGTTTGAAAAGTCCTTTTTCTCTTTGCTGATGCTCCCATATATTTGCTAAAAAAATCGTCGTTAAATTGATCCAAGAATTTACTATTAAAAAACATCTAAGGATTATAATGGGATATTACTATGATAATACTCTGTATAATAAAAAATGAGGAAAATATATAAAAGTACATTATTATATATTTATATTTATATATATATATATATATATATATATTAATAAAATAATAATAAAATATACAAAAGTGTATTTTGTTAATATACACTTTTATACATTTACTACATTATTATGATATATTTTAATAAAATACTTGAAAGAAAAATTGATTTATGGCAAATTTGACACTTGATCGCCTACCAAAAAATCTTTCGAAACTTTTTTTTTTTGCAAAGTGGGTTGTCCATCAGTGTTGCGGACTCTTCATGCTCTATAGCGTGACCATGTAATTCGGACAAAAGGGTGACCTAACAGAAGTAAAGGTGAAGGTGATCGCGTGTGTCCTTGCCGCTGGTCCGAAGCCATTTAAAAATGTTATACGTATATTACGAATCTCGAGTCGAGTAGGTGAGATATTCGGGACGATCGCGTACGCGTGAAAGGAGTTCACAAGGAGAGTTTACGAGTTGTTGGCAAACAAATAAGCCCGGGATGCTCCGACAGTGTGTTCATCAGAGAAAGTGCATTTTCGCCTATGCGACTCGCGAATCGATTAAGAAAGTCTTCGTTAAGGGATTTCTGATCTCACACATTCCCACTCTATCACTCCAATAATATATTTAAAGATTTCTCTTCTTCTAATTGACTCGTAAGTCCCGATTATCGAGAGTCGCGCAAAATAATCCGTCATAGCATTGCATATTTTTTAAATTTTTTCTACGGTGAAATAAAGGAATATAGAAATTTTTTTTTAACATCTCATCAAGTTTAGCATATATAATAAAATATTACATGCTAACAAAAATCTATAATGTTTTGTTTATATAACACATATTCTAAATCTATCATACATATATATAATTTTATATCTTAAAATATTCTTAGCAAATTTAATTCAATATTAAGTAATTCATTTTAATTGTATTTCTCAAACTAAAATTGTGTCAAAAAGGAATCCATCTCAATTAAATAAAAAAGATTGCGTTTTGTTCGTACGCTTGTAAAAATCAATTCACAAAGAAATCTTCATATTTTCAATATATTACAATACTATTGAAGAGGCAATCGATGCCTCGAAGCTCTCGATAAGAGAAGAGATCATCACGAAATCTGTCAGAGAGAGAATCACTCGATAGAGATCTAGGATACCTTATGTAAACAGATCTTTAGAAACGAACGTGAGTCCAGTGGACCCGAAAATAGACATCGAGTCAATTAAACTACTCTCTGACACTTTTACATCAGGTGTCTAGACACCGATTCATCCCTGACTTACTTCGCACATATGGAATCTTCTCTTTTCGAGAGAGAGACAGATGAGCCAGCTAGCCTCGTCTAGCTGGGGGCTACAGATCGGGAATTTTGCGCTCAAGAGGCAAAGAAGAATAGCCACAGCAACGCATGTATATACGTGTATATACACACATAGATGCATCTACTGGTGAAGCATACGAAGAGCCTTCCGCATCGCATGGAATATTGCGTAACACCATTTATCCCCGATTACAGAGCAAACCGCGCATCCAAGCCTTCACTCGCACGAGTTACGGCGGCCACCTACTCGGCGATTCGATCTGTCGATGCCGCGCGCTCGACATAAAGCGAGCGTAATAATTAGTGGCAATTATGCTGAGATTAATTAAGCATTCCCCCCACTATCTGTCCGATCGCGTTGCATCGCGCCGTTCGATCGAAAAATTGCGAAACTGCGCTCCTTCAGCTCCTCGCGATATGATTCGCAAAGAATCAAATCGAAATCTCTTCTATATCGTACCATATAAAGTGATCGCACAGGGAGAATTTTTTTTTATAATTTATTGCCCTGAAAATCGTGATAATTGGGACACTATGGCATTGGAAGAATTATACAAGAGTTTCTCTGATTAATGTTTACCATAATAAAAAGTTAATATGTATATAATAAAATTAATGGAACATAATTTTTATCTTATTGTGGTAGATATTATTTTTGATTTTATGGTAAATATTAATCAGAGAAATTCTGTAAATTCTGTCATTGTACATATTTAAAGACCTATAGTAATGATCGCGTTGCATCGCGCCGTTCGATCGAAAAATTGCGAAACTACGCTCCTTCAACTCCTCGCGATATGATTCACAAAGAACCAAATCGAAATCTCTTCTATATCGTATACCATATAAAGTCGCACAGAGAGAATTTTTTCTTATAATTTACTCTGAAAATCATGGAACAATACACGGTGTATTGGAAGAATTTAATTAATATTTACTACAATAAAAATATTAATATCGATGAGATATATAAAATATATGTTCGAAGAAATTTAAAGAGAGGTACATATTAATATTTTTTATTGTAATAAATATTGATCAGAGAAATTCTTATAAAATTCTTCCAGGAAAAATTATTATGTACATATTAATCGAAATTAAATTAATTAATCAAACATTTTCAATTATTTTATGTGTGTTTTAGATTTAATTTTTTTATTCTGATAAAATATTAATCAAAGAATTTCATATAAAATTCTTCCATATTATCCCACGATTACTATGATTTTTAAAATATGTACTTTTGCTAATTTTATCATAATCATCTTTTCCAAATTCGTTATGGAAAAAAAATATTTTATTCTCGATTTATAAGATATAAAATATGTTCGATTAATTTTACTATGTGTATATAGTATTTATTATATATATATTAAATTATCCCACGATTACCATAATTTTCAGGGTAAATTCTAGAAGAAAATTCTCTCCATACGTACAAACGTTTCTCTATAAATAAGACATTTAGACGGCAAAGAATTATTCAATATATGTATATACATATATATACAATATACGTGTGTACTAGCGAAGAACGCGGAAAATCACGTTTGCGTAAAACTTGTGTCTCGGACGATGTTTTAGATTTTGACGAGATGAAAAAAACTCTTTGCTCTCTACTCAAGTACGCCTGTGTATGCGTAAAGTCGTTAACGAAGCAATGCGCACAAGTAGGCTGAGGTAGAGAGAGATGAGCGTGATGAATGAAGAGATGGCCCACGCATATGCCGGAATCCGACAGTGTTTGCGAAACAGCTGATTAATGTGGTGATCGATTGTCGGGATTAACTTTAGGGCGCGTGCCGAATTTAAGCTTCGTCTCTAGCTAAATTAATTCCGAAAAGAAAACCAGATGTTTCTCCCGCGACAAAAAAAAACGAAATTAATTTTCTCTTTAAATTTATCCTGAAATTTCGATTAATATGTACATCATTTTTCCTGGAAGAATTTTATAAAAATTTCTCTGATCAATAATTATTACAATAAAAAATATTAAATTTCTTTCTTCGAACATATATTTTATATCTTATTGCGGTCGATATTAATATTTTTATTGTAGTAAATATTAATTAATCACGGCAATCGTAGGACAATATATATGGTATTGGAAGAATTTTATATAAGAGTTATCATACAAGAGTTTCTCTATAATTAATATTTAGTATAATAAAAAATATTAACATCTACCACAATAAAATATAAAATATGTTCGATTAATTTTACATATGTACACATCAATATTTTTTATTGTGGTAAATATTATAATAATTTTCTCTGTGTACAACGTTGATATAACTCTGAAGAAGCTTTCGAAAAAAATCAAGTAATTTGAGCGAACCAGCAAATTTATCTCGATTATATAATTATATTCGATTATTAATTCGGGCCCTTAAAAGGCAATATAACATCGAGATTCTCTCCTACAATAATTGTTGCGTAATATAGGAAAGCACGAAATAATATTGTAAAAGCGTGAGGTAAAAGGTAACGGTATATGTCTCCTTTTCACGGATACTCGGCCTATCACGCCAATGAGATTCGTAATTTCGACGAAATTACTGCCGGTTGCACGTATATTTGTTTTATGCTAATACAGCCGCGAAACGATCTGCCATAAAAGTATCACCATCGTAATTACGAGGCCATCGAAAAAGGTGCTCGAACTTCGTGTGTACACTTTGGCGAAAATTGGCCAAACATGCACGCAAGCACGTCATATCAATATATATTTATGTATATGATATAAGTAAAGAATATCGCTAATTAATGAGCTATTCATCTTCTGATAGCTCTTTAAAAAATATACATTCCATTTTCAAGTACGAAAGAAAATAATAGTCGTTTTTCAATGATAAAAAATATTCATCTCTTCTTTCGAGAGATATTTCTCTATTATTGATTAAAATATTATAGAGAAGTTCAGATTGATTAAAAATGTGTTGCTCTAGTCTTAATGATAAGATGTGTTAAGAAAAGTTTACTTAGCTCTTTCAAAAAATTAGTTTAAACGCTTTATAAGAGTTCTTGTACGAAAAGAATGATATAAAAATTTAAATAAAATATACAATAGCACAAAACTATTTTGATAATCACTATTAATATGTAAAGTCGATAAAAGATATAATAATTACGTCACATTTGCATGTGAACGACTATGAGTGCACTTTCGAAAAATATGCGTACCGCAACATTTTTCTAAGTACCATATTAATGATAGTAATAATTTTCGTTAACCATCTTCCATTAGATTCTATACTGCAACACATAGGATAGCGTGTTCATTGAAATCATCTTCCTTATATACATTTCGAATAACTAGGTAATTTAATTAAAAAAAACGTAATGATATCTTAACGTTAGTGTTTTCTTTCCCTATAAGTATACCTAATATTATTCAAACAAAATAAGAGAATTTAACAAAAATATATATATATACTTGCTTTCGTCAGAAAGACGAAAGTAATAATCTCAATTAAGACAAATTCCTGACAAATAAATATATATATATATATTTTATTTTAATTATAAATATTTTATTTTTAAATACCCCCGAAGATATGTTGACGTTCAAATCGTCATTTTTTATATTCATCGATTCTTTCATTAATTTTTATAGCTATGAATACACACGTAATAAATATTGTAAGTATTGCATTTAAAAAACGTTATGCAAAATTGACGATGCTACGATGATGTCGATGCTTGGCGGAACTGAAGATGTTACGTTGTCGGACGAGAGAAGTGTGTCTCTGCATTAAAGCAGAGCAAAGACATCGAGAGCAATTAATCGCGAAGGTACACGTAACGCTCTCGATCGCCATTACGCGCGAAATATTGTGCAAACCATATTGCACGATCTATGCGAAAACTCTGGTCTGGAGAGTGAATAATAGCGATCTTATTATTCACAGTATCTTCAAGGATATTTTATCTTTAATGCACACAAGAATCTAATCAAATAAGAGAGACCAAACTATTCATATATATATTATTTATATATTAATATATAACATATATTTATTATACCCATTTAAATATATAATATAATATATTATATAATATACAATTAATCTATATTATATTATATATTATATATATATATATATATATATATAATATAATATATAATATATAATATACAAAGAGAATTTTCTCTTAGAATTTACGCTGAAAATCATGATGATCGTAGGACAATATAGTATTGGAAGAATTTCATAAGAGAGTTTCTCTGATTAAAAAATCTATTTACCACAATAAAAAATATTAATACCTACCACAATAAGATATAAAATACGTTCGATTATTTTTACTATACATATAGTAAAATTTCCTATGTACATATTAATATTTTTTATTGTGGTAAATAAATTTTTTAATCAGAGAAACTCGTATAAAATTCTTCCAGTCCCACATTGTCCCACGATTAGAATGCTTTTCAGGGTAAATTCTAAGAGAAAATTCTTTCGGTGTTTATTTTTAATATAAATATAATGAAAAACTTTTATATTATATCTTTTATATCGATGAATATCATTGATTATAAAAATCGAAATCATCCAGATAAAAGAATCAGTGATTGAGAAAGCAGCCTGCGTGTCTTTTACTCCAATATAAAGTTACTATACACATACAATAATTATTTCTGTATCGAGCGGATCGATGTTAATTTAATAAAGCAATATATATATATATATATATTTACCACAATAAAAATATTAATATCTACCATAATAAGATATAAAATACGTTCTATTAATTTTACTATACACAGTAAAATGTATTATGTACATATCAATATCTTTTATTGTGGTAAATATACTTTTAATAAGAGAAACTCTTATAAAATTTTTCTAAGAGTATATTATTATTCTTTCTAATATATATACGGCGTGTTTATTGATTTGGCACACGCGCTTGTGTTTACACGCGCCTAGGAAGGCACGCCTGATGATCTCCGGCGCGCGCCTTGCGTACATGATCGACGAGCGGAGTCGTTTCGCGATCGTCGGGACTTTATAGCGCGGTATGATGTATCTCCCGGAGCAGGGTTCTCGTAACAGCGTGGCCAATCGCGGCATACCGGGCGCATATAAGGAAATCGGCGTCAAAAAGGAGGCTCGTGTGCGAGGCGGCTTCGCGCGTGATATACATCGATTTGTTTGCCGGCATGCACCGCATAAAATTGCGCTGCGCTTGCGTTGCGCGATTTCTACATGTATACATATACCTGTGTAATATTTATTCCTCGTATCCGCGCACGCAAACCACCCGGGGATGGCTATAATATCGCGGGCATTTTTGTCCAGCCTCGTCTCGTGTATATCGGAGCAAATTTGTATTTATTTCGCCGAGAAAGAGAGAGAAAGAGGCAGACGTGGTTTGTTGCACGTCACGGCTGATTTCACAAATGCGGCAGGCTTGCACCACCGAGTCGATTCGACATAACGTAGTTAAACCGGCAAACGACGACCCGATGTGTCTTGACAAATGAAGCGCCGAGAATGGGATAGGTCATTGTAGACCCTGAACCAGGCTCTTTCATAAAAGAGGCTGACTTGAGTCAATACACCTCGCTGAGAAATGTTTTCTAGCTTGTCTCCCTAGTATAACGCTATTACGAAACGCGCGAAATGTCGAAATTGAATGATATCGTACAAAATGATGTATCGAGTGGCATATCGTCCTATTGTTATTTCGGTGATGAATATCGATGAGGTATAATTCGGCAAGAATCGAAATAAAGGCATCTTACAATTGGATGATTTATTCCAACGTACTTCATTTGCATTTGCGCATTTTTATAAGACACAATTGCAGATGATTACTCATGTTTTAGTTTTTTACATATTTAAATATCTGAAGATTTGGCAGGTGTCTATTATGCAGTTTGAATATCCTCCCCGAGAGAGCTTCAATAACAAAAAATCTTCATACTTTCTCTTCTCTTGTACTTGTAAAAATTTAATTTGACATTACATCATATTGCTAGATCTTTAAATATGTACGATGACAGCTACTAATTTACAGAGAATTTTTTCTTAGACTTTACCCTGATAATTATGGTAATCAAATTATGGGACAATATGGTATTGAAAGAATTTTATAAGAATTTCTCTGATTAATATTTACCATAAAATAAAAAATAATATCTACCACAATAAGATATATAAAATATGTTCGATTAATTTCATCATGTACATATATTAACTTTTTATTGTGGTAAATATTAATCAGAGAAACTCTTGTAAAATTTTTCCAATGCCATGTTGTCCCAATTACCATGATTTTCAGGGCAAATTATAAGAGAAAATTCTCTATGTGTTTAAAGAAGAAATTTTTTGAAAAAATCGCTCTTGCCAAATTGACATCGACGATTATATATTTAAATTCTGCATATGTATGATGATAGCTAATTTAGAATTTAGCCTAAAAATCCTGGCAATCGTGGGACAATATAGAAGAATTTTATAAGAGCTTCTCTGAATTTACCACAATAAAAAATATTATTATCTATCACAATAAGATATAAAAAAACATGTTCGATTAATTTTACTATGTACATATTAATTTTTTTCAAATATGGATCAGAGAAACAAAATTCTTCCAATAATGCCTCATACGATTATAACAATTTTCCGAACAAATTCTAATAAGACAAAATTCTCTCCATGTTTAAAAAAAAGTGTTTTTTCCAAAAAATGAATCTTGCCGAATTGACATCGATGATATTAGAATCTCGATCTGCTCGAAAGACATATGCAGGGATATCGCAAAACGATAATCGCGAATAATGAGCGTATTGAGACGTCACTCGGGTGACGTCGGATTACTCGTAAATTTGTGAAACGTTTACATAAGACGTCGCCGTCGAGAGATTTATGCGCGTCGCTCCGATATCGTCTGCCGGATCGAATAAGAGATGCTTAAACAGTGGAGATCTCCGCACCGGATGGATCTCGGATTTATAAATCCCACTATACTTCATCTTCAAACTGCTTCGCGAGCGCGCGCATCTCCTCATCTCTGGCCAGGGCTATTTCTTCATTCGTCCACCTTTCATTCGCGGCAACTACGACATAACATAACCCGGTAATTGGTTCGATACACTTCGGGCCCGGGAATATGAGATCAGCCTCCGCGTGCGCGCATAGTTTTTCTCTCTTTTTTTCCCTTTTCTTTTCGCTCTCATCCGATCATCAGACAGTTCGAAAGCGCGACGCGTATTTCGAAGGCCGTTTCTTCGGGATCGGCCGAAGTAGGGGGATCTTCTTAGCGGATCCTAGGTAGAGATCCCCCGAGTGTTCGCAGGGAAATGTGGAACGAGAAGGATTCGGGGCGCGCCGAAAGAGGCGCATCAGGATGGATTTTCCTAGAGCAAAGCGTGCGCAATCGCATTCTTACGCGCGCGCAAATTCGCTCACGCCGCCACGTGCCTCGTGGATTCTTGTTTTTTTTTTTTTTTTTTTTTTTTTTTTATTACACGGAGCACGATGTGAAAATAAGTCCGCGTCGACGATTACCTAATCACCCGACGATGATTCGCGATAGTTTCGAGGCAACTCGCATCACGTGGCGAGGAAATGTCCTTTTTCTTCGGCCTATAAAACTTCTTCTGACGGCAAAAAAAAATTAATTAATTATCTCTCTCGCGATTTCGTCCATTCGAATGCACAGTGTTTCCAGAGATTTTTTTTATTTAAATTGAACGACGTATACGTATTGCGTCTAGCAATAACATATCCCGTCGTCGCGCAAAACAATTACTATAGTATGGAAATATATAAGGATGTCAAATTTTTTGACCTCAATTTCGCGCAGAATTAAGTAGCATTAACCACGGATAGGTTATCAATTTTCTCTGCTATATATAAAGTAATATCTATTGCGAAATCTTTATTCTGAACGCGCATAATAAAACGCTCAGATAATCATAATTGCAAATTTAAGACCCTGTCAAACCTTTCACTAGCCTGTCACTTTTTCCACGCCCTGATCTGTTTCAGCCCATTGTTACGTGAGATATTTTATATATATATATATATATATATATATATATATTTCAATATTGAAATAATATATTATTTCAATTGTTAAGTATAAAGACACAATTTTTGTAATGTTCTTATAATTAAAATCTTCCCCCAAACATCAAACATCAAATATTTTTCAAACAAATATTCGAAGCTTTTAGCACAAATGCAAATAACTATATTATCTTTTTTTCAGGCAATTGAACATTAATTTAATACATAATTTAACACATACATTAATTTAATACGTAATCATCCGGAGTGATAATTTTGGTTAGCTCCAATTAAGAAGATTCGCGTTCGCGAAGATGATGAAATTTGCTCGGATTTTTTTTGCAATTTTTTAGAATTTACCTCGGCACATCGGCGATTGATTTGTACGCGATGCTCCCGGACACGAGCGTTCTCTCTCGATGCCCCGATCGAGAAACCGAAGTCACGTGCGTAGCTCCAATTAAAATTTTAAAGCCATTTCAGTCATCGGCGGGCTATCTCTTCCCACAATGCATCATACGGAGTGAAGGGAAGATGCGCACCTCTCCACCTCCCACACCCTCCCACAGAGCGACCGGTCATTCTAATACACGCCAGTTAATACATGGATATATATGCAGCAAAGATAAACTGTAACAAAGGGTCTGCGCGGTATATAAACTCCCCGGAGGATCATCTTCTCAGTTCGCTTCGCGTCTTCGGTCCTACAGCAATATGAATAGCCAGGTAGGCCATCAGACAGTAATCATAACACGACGTCAAATCGTCTTTAACCCTTTCGGCTACGAAAATCCTAGCCGTCTTGCAATAATTCATTAATCCGATTATTTCAAATATTGCTAACAAAATGAGTTCTCAAATCGCGCCAGCAATTTTTAGTTGAATTTATTTTTTTTAAATTTATTCATTTTTTAGTATTATTTTTTGCAATTATTATATAATATTTTTTTCCAATTCTTTATGTTGTTTAAAATTTTTTTAAAGTGAAAAAAAATGAACATTTTTTTTGTTAAATTATTTTCTGACTGAAAAAATAATCAGAAGACGCACGATCGGGATGTTTCGTATTTATAGTTTCTCGTAATCGAATTTTAATTTTACCCCCACTCTTTCGAATATATCGTATTAGCCGGACAATTATTTATTGATAAATTTTAATGTGTCATAAAATGACTTGATAATTGTAATTTTTCTAATTTTATAATGTACGTAATATAAACAAGCATTGGTCATTTAAAAAATCTGACTATAAATTATTGTTTTTTTTTAAATGAAGATTATCTTATACATCTTCAAAATGAACAAGCAAACGATTATAATTATCTTGCACAGATATAGCTTTCAAGTTTGCTTAATGGGGAGAAGATGCAAGTATAAATCGTAATGAGAATAAATTGCAACAGTGATCGCTAATCTGAAGTCCTCTATAACGCTTGCACTGTATAAGTTGCATATGCAACAGAATTTGCAATTATCTTCCATTGTGTCACGGATGATGAATACCAAATCGGTGACAAACGCGTTGCAATCGTGAAAGGTGCGACGTTTGTGACAAATGTTGCAATTTATTCCGATCATATATAAATATATGCGATCTCCTTTCTCGTATACCGCAATAAAAACATTGCGGTAAAAGTCGACGTCGTGAAAAAAAAAAAAACGTCTGATAATCGGGTGAAAAAATTGACGCGTATATTGAGAGACGCTTTGAGAATCGGATCCAAACAACGCATTCAAACGACGTCTTAAGAGACGTTTGAAAAGAGTAAAACGCCTCTTTAGAAGTCTCTTTACGATCCTACGTCTTTCACGACACGCGCGCGTTCTGTTCCTAAGAGCCAGTTAGTTTCTTAACACGTTCGTGTAAACGGTAATAATATGTGATGAAATACTTGATATTTCTATCGCGAAAGAGATATTATAATAACGTAATCGGAATCGGAGAGATTCCGCGCAGATAGGCGGCTGAATGATCTTCCCTGTACGACGACATATACATGTGACTACACTTAAGATCGGCAAGAGATGTCCGATTGTGCCCCACTTTCCCTCAGTAGCACACGATTATCACAGCGGACACCGCGACGTCCCCATCAGCATCCCGTCATTTCTCGCGTGTCAGACGTACGTGTTTCTTTCGTGACGATCCGTCCAGATGATTCGCGCATTTTTCTCGAAAAATTGAAAAATTCCAAGATAAAAATCGAAAGTCAAACTTTACGCATTTTCTGTTTTCTTATTATACAATTAATAATATTTATTTAACTAAATAAGAGTACACAGAGAGAATTTTCTCTTAGAATTTATATCCTGAAAATCATTTCAGATAATTCACGCATTTTTTTTCGGAAAAATGAAAAAATTCCAAGATTGAAATTGAAAGTCAAACGCGACGCATCTTCTATTTTTTATACTTATACAATTAATAATATTTATTTAACTAAATAAAAGCACGCGGAGAGAATTTTCTCTTAGAATTTGCCCAGAAAATCATGGGACAATATGGTATTGGAAGAATATTTATAACAGTTTCTCTGATTAATATTTTTTTACCACAATACAAAATATTAATATCTACCACAATAAAATATAAAATATGTTCGATTAATTTTACTATGTACATATTAATATTTTTTATTGTGGCAATATTAATCAGAGAAACTTTTACAAAATTCTTCCAGTGCCATATTGTCCTACGATTATTATGATTTTCAAAGTAAATTCTAAGAGTAAATTCTCTCTATGTGATTGTAAAATATTAAAAAATATATATTTTTCAAAAAAATCCTTTATTTAAAAATAGTAATTTATTTGAAAGGTTTAGTCCAATTAACAATTTTTTTCCGTGTAGAGAATGTGTACTCTTGTCGATTTTATAATCATCTTTTCCGGATTCGTCATAAAAAAAAATACTTCATTCTCGATTTAATCAGTTCATCGATTATTATTCATAAATCAATAGATACGTATTTTCGAATATCGCATCGCAAAAATTCATATGCAAACTTCTCCAGATTAATCTAGCATATATGCACGATTATAATTCATTCTTTACCTTATCATGCTGTCATTTGTCATTCATCGGAAATTCTCTCCCTTTTACAGTTGGCCAAGCTGGTCGTCCTGATGCTGTCGTGCATCAGCACGGACGTCCTGGCGGGTCTCCTGCCAGGAGGTGGTGCAGGTGCCGGAGGATATCAATATAGTCGACCAGGTGGTGGCGGATTCGGCGGCGGCGGCGGCGGTGGTGGTGGCGGAGGATACTCAGGTGACGCCGGTTTTGGCGGCGGCTACAGGGCGTCAGCGGCAGCAGGACCTATTAGACTTGGCCAGGCTTATGGTGCACCCGGAAGCGGTGGCGATTTCGGCAGACAGCCGAGTGGATTCGGTGGACAGCAGTCGTCCTATTCCAGACCGCAGTTCGGCGAAAGTGGCAGCGGTGGATACCCAGATCGTGGTGCTGGAGGATATGGTTATGGTGGACGTGACAGTGAGAGGGTAAAATTATTTATAACATTATTTTTAGAAGAAGAGTTGAATTATGGATCCATTCTGTAACAGCACAATATATCCGAAGGACGTTCAGAGGATATTCAAACATCATCTGGATGTCCTCTGAACGTCTGTGGGATATGTGTACTATTATATAGGATCCGGGAGATAATAGCTTTCTTCTTATCTTTTCTGGAAGAGTTTTTGTTACTCTCAGAAAAAGAGAGAACCCACCATCTCATTCATGTTTCAAGATTTATTTATTCGCGCGTAATCAAATTTAGAAAGATAGAGAGAACGTGAGCATTATTTCTACTCTACAAAAAGTTGTTTTTTCTGTTATTTTGCTCCATTTGCTTTCGCTCGATTATTATTTTTCTCATCATTCTTTATCGCATTTGTCATTTACGCGATGACAGATGGTCTATTATACGCATTGTCACGTGCTTTTCTTTTCACTTAGCCGAAGCCGTACAGCTTCCAATATGAAGTCGTAGATCCACCGAGCGGCAATGATTACTCTCAACGCGAAAGTAGCGATGGTAACGTCGTTCAAGGGGAATACAGAGTCCTGTTGCCGGACTCGAGGACGCAGATCGTTCGGTATACAGCTGACGATGTAAACGGATACAACGCGGAAGTTCAATACGAAGGACAGGCTCGCGGAGGCGGCTATGGAGGCGGTTATGGAGGTGGTTATCAAGGTCTGTGTATTTTTAATGCAATACATCATCAAAATATTTTTAATACAAACCGTTGCTAAAAATCGTGCACAAAATCGTTATCCTATAAATTACATTAATAATTATTTTTTATTGAAATATAAAATATAATGTCAAACAAACTAAAGAATTTACTACGTGTACGCGAAATTCAAAAGTACTGAATTATTTATTATAAAATATTTTAAAATATAGATATTTTTCCCAAAAATTCTTTCAAAAATGCTCGATTTTTATCGTATTTCTTTCTCTACATAAAGAGGATTTTCTCTTAAAATTTAATTCTCTGAAAATCATGGTAATCGTGAGACAATATATGGTATTGGAAGAATTTTATAAGCGTTTCTCTGATTAAGTATTTACCACAATAAAAAATTTTAATATCTGTCACAATATAAAAGGTATAAATATGTTCGATTAATTTTACTATGTACATATTAATATTTTTATTATGATAAAAAATATTTAATGAGACTCTTAAAAATTCTTCCAATATCATATAGTCCCATGATACCATGATTTTGAGGATAAATTCTAAGAGAAACATTTCTGCATATAAATTACATTAATAATTACTTTTGGAATAACACAATATGTCAAGCACAAAAGAATTTACTATATGCATGCAAAATTCAAAATTTCATATTATAAATTTTTTTAAAAAAGCCCGATTTTTCACTGTATTTTTTATATATTAAAAAATATATATATAATAAATTACACATAAATTATATATACCTAATATATAATAAATTATATATTTTATAAAAAATTATATATAAATTTTTATATATTTATATATAAAGAATATGATATATTTCTAGATGAAATAGATTTTTATTGTAACTTTTGATATCTCTTAACAGGTAGAACCGGTGGCTTTGGCGGACCAGGAGGCAGCGGCGGCGGTTTTGGCGGACCAGGAGGCGGCGGTTACGGTGGAGGCGGTTTCGGCGGTGAGCAGCACAGTGGCAGCAATCAATATTTGCCGCCGCGTAATTACCGCAAATAACCTTTGTCGCAAACAACACGGGCTACCTTACCAAAATACGACATGTACGACGCGCGCATTTACGGAGACAACCATCACGGACCTCCCTCGGCTTTTTATTCTGAGTACGATAATCCGCACCTAATAATTAATATACGACAACATACATATACACACACACATATATATCTTCTCCACCCAGTCACTTGCGCATTCACACAAATATCACTTTCACCCGTATTTAACGATTACACGACGACTAATTAGGGTAACTTCATATACGCATGCATGAGTGTGTGTATGTATTTATATATATACATATATATATATATTATTATATACATATTTTTTTGGTACACACATAATAACTGTGTACTGTAAAACATACGCTTCTGTACTTTCTGTTAAGCGATTATCAAACTCTTAATTATGTTATGTACGTATTTATATACACGAGCTTTTGTAGTGAAACATGAATGAGAAGTACTTGTACGAGCGCGCGAACGCGAAATCAGACGGGAGAGTCGGTGATCGAGTCAATTATTACGCTATATAAATGTATTTAACAATTACTAAAATAAATTATGAACTAAGCACGAATATTATTGTATTTCGAGAGCGAGCAATTTTGATTTTTCGTATAGAAAAAGATCGAGCTGAGTCGAAAAGATCGCAGCACGCATGTGGCAATTTCAGGATCTCATCCATGAAGAGGAAATTTTGTTTTTCTCTTCTCATCCAGGAAGTGATTCCTGATTTTCCGATCACTGTATGTGCACATCTTCACAATTTTCATTAAGTTTTACCCTTTCTATTTAATTTCGTACATGGTTCTATCCTTAATTTATTATTCCCACACTCTTCGATTGATAATTAAAATATTATTCTATTATTATCCTGTTCAAATTTATGTAAATCATTATCTTTCTTACATTATATATTAAGCACTTTTCATAGAAGTGATTAAATTGATTAAAACAAGTGAAACGCTAAAGTCTATAAAGTTCCCTTGATATTTGAAGAGATAAATCGAAAATTAAGAATAATAAATTATTAATTAAATATTAATCAAATTATATTAATCAAAAATTAATATTATTTATTATTACCAATCTTCGATTAATAATTAAAATATTATTCTATTATTATACTGTTCAAATCTATGTAAATAATTAGCTTTCTTACATTATATAAGTACTTTTCATAGAAAAGTGATTAAATTGATTAAAACAAGTAAAACGCATTTATAGACTTTCCTTGATATTTGCAGAAATAAATCAAAAATTAAGAATAATAAATTATTAATTCACGATTAATCAAATTATATTATTCAAAAATTAATATTATTTATTATTCCCAATCTTCGATTTATAATTAAAATATTATTCTATTATTATTCTGTTCAAGTATATGTACATGTAATGCAAATCATTATTTTTCTTACTTTATAAACACTTTTCAGAAAATAAAAGTATAATTAATTGATTAAAATAAAGTGAAACGTCTCTTTACAAACTTATTTCCTTGATATTTAAAGAGAGATAAATCGAAGATTAGGAATAATAAATTATTAATCGAAAATTAATCGATTATTAATCAAATTATTAATCAAAGATTAATAATTTCTTATTTCCAATCTTTGATTTAATCTTTTCAAATATCCAAGGATTTCTGTAGATGCGTTTCGCTTTGTTTTAATCAATTTAATTATTTTTCCTATGAAAAGTATTTATAATATATAAATATAAAAAAGATAATTGATTTACATAGACTTGAACAGGATAATAATAGAATAATATATTGTAATTTGCAACGTGTGATTAATTTCATGATTTTTAAATTTATCTTAATATTTCATGGACAATTATATTTTTGCTGTTATTATATATATATATTTTTTATCAACTGCCTTTTAATTTAATTGCAATATTTATTGAATGTACACAGCAAAATTGTTCAAGTTTCATAAGCCGTGAAAGAATTAGCTGCTTTTAATGCAATATTCATTTATATATTTATGTAAGACAAGTTTTGTGAGAATTTTAATTATTCGGAATAAGATAATTTCAATAGTAAATCATTTTCTTCAAAAATATATCTCGAAAAATAAAAATTGTTCAAGTAGAAAATCAGTAAAAATAATTTAATTAATATTCTTCATTATAATTTTTCCGCTACCTATACATATAATCTATATTCCGTGATATAATTGACATAACTAATTGCAAAACAATGCATCGTTTTGTATCTATATACATACCTGGGTACGATCGCGGATAATTAGTTAATTGCACCTTTCTCCTTCTTCGTCCACAGGTTAACCTGAAATATATATCGACTTCGGTTAGAGAGAGATCACGACTTAATGGAATGGAATGCAATAGCGATGTTTAATCGCAAAGGAACATCGAATATTATATATCCTTTAAATATATATCACATCATACTCACGATAATTCTTTGCACTTAATGGATTAATTAACTTTTACACAGGAACACTCGCAAGAAACACGGAGCGATGTGTTTCGTCGACGACGATTCAAAATATAACGATCGAAACGACGAAAATTGCGATTCTCGAAATATCGAAACTCTCGAGTGACGCGGCGTTCGATTCGACCAATCAGAGCAAGAGGAACTAAATTTCCCCATGCTCCGTTCAAACAATATGGCGCGAAATATGAAGTTTTTTCTTAAGTGTAAATAATAAAATACAATTTAACATATCCTAAGAAATTGAAAGATGAAATGTAAAACAAATTCATAAAACATTTAATGTGAAATTTGTCGATATTGAAAATAACATTAAAATATCAAAACTATACGACTTTTCAAAGTAATGAATGCTAATTATAATCAATAAATGTAGCAATAAAAACATATACTTATTATTATTTTGTTACTTTTAATAGTATTATTCACTAAAGCTGTTGATTTAACATTTATACATTTTATATCAATATAGCAGAATGTATATATATATATATATATATATACATACAGAAAGCTATAGCAATAATAATGTTATTAATTGATAAAAAGAAATGTTTATATGATTGAAAAAAAATGATTACATTGTCATAATTGCCACATAATTTTATTGAACAATGAATTTTATTGAACGTGTTATATTATATTTATGGGATAGTATGTAATGATAATTTCATGATTAAGAAATTATTTTTGAATTTTTTATAAACACCAAACATTTAAAATTTTTTTTAAATTTTTATATCAATTCTTGTATATATATGTATAAAGTTTATAATGTAAACAAAATTATTAGTTTAATATAAAACTTTTTTATATTTTTTTATTCATTGTAAAATAAATCATTATGAATATTATATTTCCATAAGGATAACGTTCATAATTTTGTCAAAACTTGATATAACTGGTGTTTTCCAAAATCTGTTTTATGCATGTCCTTGTCCTATAGAAAAATTGAGATAAAATTGCATTGAGCAAAAGATATTTGTATCTAATCTAATAATTTATCTTGTAATTTAAAATATTGTATAAATAGTAAAAGTAAAAATTTTATGATAATCAAATATTATACCTTTGCCTAAAGGTAAGTTCTTTGATGCTACTCGAGATTTGTATGGCACACCTCTTCCACCTGTACAAACAGATATTTATTACATATATTATTAATTAAACGAAAAGTATATGCAAGTATATAGTTGATGTTAAGTATATAGTTATTATTGATTTACCTATAGGAGGGAAACTCTGTTCGTCATCCATCAAAAGATAATTTTCCATGGTAGAAGCACCAACAATACATGCTAAAAAAATAATTTTATATGTATAATAATTTTACTACTACTCTCTACGCATTACAATAGTCACTTTATTAATAAGATAGACTAAATATCTTTCAAATATCTAATCAAAATAAAAAATTATTCAAACTTACAATTTTCAATATTTGGAGGTCGCAATGGTTTTTCACCCAACTAAAAATCATGTAAAATTAGCAAATAATATTACACATTTTATAATTAAATATAAAAATTGTATGAGACATACATAATTTGGCGCATCTTTTTTCTTCCATGCATTAACAGGTTTATTAACAAGCTTATTAAGAGGCTTAGCAACAGGTTCAGCAACAGGTTCATCAACAGATTTAGCAGCACACTCATCAATAGATTTATCATTCAATTTGCTGTAGTCAATAACTTGTACTGGTTGAGATTCATTTCGGCGACGAATTTCTTCTTGATATGATCTACTAGACACTTTCAATCTATAATGTTCACTTACCTATCAAATATATTAATAACCATTATCAATAAAGTTGTATAAGATGTTAAAAATAAGCATTTTGTGTAGAGAAATAAAAAAATATGTATATATATGTATAAATTTTTACAAAATATATTTTAAGTATATTTACGTTTGTCATAGATAATACTGAGCTACATTCGGGTACAGGTTTGCAAACACTCTCAACTTTCAAGTTGCCCAGTGAATGTGTCAAGGATGAGACATCAGTATCAGAATTATCGGGATAATGTATGCCTGGACGCATTTTTACTCCTAGTGATTCACAAAATTCATCGCATAGTGTCCATGCCCATTGATGCAGTACAGATTTACTACAGCATTCGGATCCTCCATCAACAAATTTATGAAACTATATACATCATAAAATATCATTACTAATTAAATAAATGTTAAAATATAATATAAAGCGATAAAATCACTTACAGGACATTCAAAACCTCTTTCAAAAATATAGGTGTAGGTTGTAAATATCTTTTGAGAATAAATGGGAATTTCTTTTATTTCACGGTCTGTTCTTTTCTTGTAAAGATCACTTGCCAAATGTTCGTACAACTTTTCCAATTCATAAATCTTTATGTCCTCTTTATATTGGCCTAAAAAATTATAAGCAGAAATTTATTTAAATAATATATATTGCAATAAGATAACATATATAATCTAATTAATATCACATAATTTCTTATATCATTATATATAAATGAAAAATTGTTTTATAGTATATTAAAAAGATCAAACATGTACTTACATGCTGCGTCACCCAGTTTTGTCAACACAGATTTCACTACTTTTATACAACCTGTTGTTGTATAAAGAGGAGGATATGTATTCATAGTTTTCCTAGGTTCTAGAAAACTAATCAATTTTGCATACATAACAGCAAAATCAGTTTCTCCACCTTGATACTCTACAGGTATCTGATGAGAGTTTTGACTTGTCTCAAGTGCTTCCCGTTTAAATCCTAATGGAATCTTAGCACTGACAATTATGTGATGTACATCCTCTATACCATTCTCAAATGAAAAAATTCCTAATGCATATTCAGCCGGAAAATATTCAAGATTGTTGTCAACAATTGTAGTGAAAAAGTAATTAATATGTATAAAGCAAAATTTTGTTTTTGACAAAACTGCAACAATAAAAAGACAATTTTTTAATATCTCTCTTTAATATATCTTTTTATCTAATATTTTATTTAATTATTATATTATCATTATTATAGTTATTAAGTTTAAATAAATATGTTTAATTTATATCATGTTTATTGGAAATTTAAAAATTTCCAAAATAAAAACATGTCAAACTCTATTTGCAAGCTTTTAGATTATAATGTAATCATTTATATCTTTTATATATTATTCTTTTAATTTTATATATTTTTCAAACAAGAGTAATAACTGTTAAAAATTAATGCGAAAACAAAATATATAGTGCATTATTTTTAAATCTCTCATCAGTCTATTTTATATATATATTACATAATTACTTACTATTAAGATTCATAGCTGTAGCGATATAATAATTTATACTCGAGTGCATTTCTTCGATGGCTTTCTGTTTTTCTTCTTCTTGTTGGTCAATCAAACTTATTGATTCTCCAAGAGTTGTTTTCTTGCCTTTGTTCTGTATTTGTGCTGCAACTTTATCTTTTTTTGCCATAGATTCATATGGACCTTTCTCTTGCTTAGATAAACTCTATTAATATAAAAAAAAATGACATCTAGTTGCACAATATAAACAAAAGTAATATCATTATTTCTCATTAAGAAAAAGAAATCATTATTTCTCATTAAGAAAAAAGAATTTTTTCTTAGTTTTTTTGTGTACTCCAACAAAGATCACAAAATTAACGTGTTATTTTATATTCGAAAACAAAACAATAAATAATTTCTCGATAATGTGTAACGCTCTCGTCATTATTTACTCTTTATCAGTCGAAGGAAAATTCTATTCGAATGTAGATTCTTACTTGCCACTCCGCGTTGCATTCCGCATCCGCTTGAACGTCCTTGAATCCATTAGGAAAATTACGACCTTGTGCTTCTGCCCGTCTTCTATAATCAACCATAAAGAAGTAGAACGCATTTCTGCCTTTGGTCTTCGGCATTTTCGTCTAAATTTCACTCGATCCACAAGAGAATAAAGCTCTGCCTCTCCGGTACGCGGCAAAAAGATTACGGTCAGGTAAAGTTAGATTAAATCGAGAGATTCTCAAGTATAATCGCACGAAATTGATAAAAAACCGTATTGATCGAAATGGGACAAATGGGTACTGTGAGTGTACGAGGACTGACGAGGATGTAGAGTGTAGTATTTCAAAATTTACTTTCCTTCCCCTCCTTTTGTCACAACCAATCATAAAGAGCCAACTTGTGACGTAACACTTCTGTGGACGCCACAATTTGACAGAACGTGACCCATCTATTGTAAGCGATATACGAATATGTCCGAAGGATGTACAAGGATAAGAAGAAATATTCAAATTGTTTTAATTACGTATGTATATATTCATCCATATTTATTTTTAATGAACTTTCTGTTTAACAATCTTCGCAATAAAGTATAAAAAAGCTACCTTCATAGAAATATAAAAAAAATATAAACAATGGGGAATATAAACAACTTTGGTATGTGGCTCGGGAGATATCCTTCAATGACATATGATACAAATAAAGAATATAGAATCGAGTTGAATTCGAAAAAAATCGAGAAAATGACATTCTGACATGAGCCGAACGAAATATTCCGATTATCTTCTTCAAATGTAGAAAACAAAATTCTCTCTTTTCTAAATTCTCTTTCTGTTCCTCCCTCATATTTATAGTTTTCATTATCGACAGCCGGTACTCCATATGATCGACGCGCATGCGCAGGTTGCGTTCTCTGGCGGCGAACGCGAGAAACATTTCAGTTGTGACGAGCGCAAAATCGTGTGAGAAACGTATAACGGTAAGAAACGCAATTGTTATTATTTTTTGCCATAAAAATTGTCGTATTACTTAAATTGTCTTATTCAAGAGTTTAGTATTTAATATTTGATAATTGAAATCATTTCAGACCTCGAGATCATCCGAGACAATGAGTTTTCGCCATTGCAACATTTGCCCCAGATTGTACTTGGAGAAAAAATCTAATACTCGAGCATCTGATGAAATATATATATATATATATAACATCTTTATATACTGACAAACTTGTAAAGGTTATATTCTGAGGTAAGAATTGATCTTTCTATCTTTAATATGCAATTAATGTATGTATATATATATATGACTATACCTGAATTATATTATTTTTATATTAAATAACAAAAGAGAAATTAAAAGATCACTCATCGTGATGATGTAAAAATTATATGATTTATATAATTGTTTATATCTTTACATCATCACGATGAGTGATCTTTATATATACATTACATATTACATATATAATTAATACATATATATATTTATTTATAATAAATAATAAAAGAGGAATTAAAAAATCACTTATCGTGATGATGTAGAAATTATATATAATTACATTTCTACATTATGATGAATAATCTTTATATATACATTATATATATGTATATATATATTTATAATAAATAACAAAAGAGAAATTAAAAAATCATTCATTATTATAATGTAAAAATTATATATAATTGTTTACATTTTTACATCATCACAATGAGTGATCTTTCAATTTCTCTTTTGTTATATATTATAAAAATAATATATATATATATATATATATATATATATATATGCAATGTATATTACATTAAATAATGTTTTAAATATAATAAAATATATTAAATGTATACATTTTTTTCAGATTTTATTCGTTATCATATCAAGAATTATTGAGCCCAATAGCATCTTTTATATGTGCATATATGATCGACTTTTTATAACAATAAATTATTTCACAAAATATATAACAAAATATAATATATGAAAGGTTAAAATCGAGGTATATCGCGTGGCTGCAAAACTACCGGCTTGAGAAAAAGGCTACATTACGCGGCATTACTTAAGAAAGAAGGATTATTGTTAGCATGACATATTCGCTAATTAGAACTTTAAGCTTGATGAAATCGCGGCGGGCACATTTAATTACGCGAATCGGGGTTGAACGAGGATCCGACACGAGATTTCTCACCGAATCTCGAACATCCGGATAGGAAAATTTCGTAATATTGTTACGCTGAGAGAAATGTAATAGAGTATATATCTTCCTATATATTTGCATATACACGCGAATTCATTAATATAGTTCATTATTTTAACGGGAATTGAATTGATAATCGTTCCTCTTATTGCATTTTTTTTTTATTTCTGACACAAATACCTTAATTAATTAATATATTTAAATCAAAGTGCGAAATGCTAAGATAAATAATTTAGCCGCAATATTTCTGAAGAAATAGTAAAAATGCAGTAGAATTATTATTTCTTACTTTACACACAATATATATGTAAAAGATAATAATCCAAGGGGAAGCAATATATCTTTATTTATATATTTACATACGATTTAATCCAACGTGAAAGGTATACGAAGTCATATTGATTACTACACGAAGGACAAGTAAGAGTGAGAGAAAGAATAAGATGTGTTATTTAAATATATATAGGGTGTCTTAGAATATTTATATTTCCGACTCTAATTTCAACAAAAAACTTTGAGAATTAAATCAATTTTTTTACAAATAAAATATATAGATAAATAATAATTAATAACAAATTAGAAGTAACAGTAATACGAAATAATTTCATAAATATCTTTTGATCACTCATCTTATTTAAAATGAAAACATTTATTTGTAATAAATTTTAGAATTATTCTTGAAGAAACTATATTGTAAATACGATGTAAAATACGTGAGATACATGCTAAAAGATTATTTCTTGCTCGTAAAACGTTACAGAAATGGAAGATTATTGCCAGAGTGCCAGTTGTTTCTACATCCGACATCGGCGTGTGAAACTGCAAGCAAAGGGACCGATCCGATGAGTGCAACGAGAGCCTGGGAGTGCCTTTTTAATGTCACGGAAGGAGTTACCTTTAAGTATCGTATCGCCGATGTCGAATCACATGAATCGCTAGATTGGGAGAGAGTCCGAGATAATAAGAGAGTCGGAGACAGAGAGACGATGACATTCCTCGATCGGATTTTTGCACAGGGGGGACGGACCCGATATGCACTCTTCAGGGAGCGCAGAGAATGCTTATATCACGTCCTTCCTCTGCTCGTAAGTAACGATTAAATGTAATGTTCGATTCGCGTAATCGTAATTATACGTTCTCGCTCAACATAATTCATAAACGTTAACGTTAATACGCCCACGCGATACCCCATAATCACGCTCGCATACGTCTCTGTAGAAAAATTCCATTACATCTCTGATTGAGCAGAAGCGGATTCTGCAGGCGATTGAAAAAAAAGATGTTGGTATCGATAATTATATACACATTGAATATGTAGAAATTTTCATTGCAAACAAGAAATGCGGGTAAAATAAATTTAATCGCACACAGAGAAAATTTTCTCTTAAAATTTATCCTGAAGATCATGTTAATTGTAGGACAATATATGGTATTGCAAGAATTTCTCTGTGATTAATATTTTTACCACAATAAAAAATATATCACAATAAGATATAAAATATGTTCTAATTATTATTTTTTATTGTGGTAAATAAATTAATCAGAGAAACTCTTATAAAATTTTTCCAATACCATATTGTCCCACGATTATCATGATTTTCAGGGTAAATTCTAAGAGAAAATTCTCTTTGTGCAGAGAGAAAATATATTTATATATGCTATTATTATTATTATTATATATAATATTATATTATTTTCAGACAAAAATTAATATATAATAATATAATATTCAGAAAGACATACGAGAAAAAATAGAAGCGAAGAAGTATAAAGAGACTGATGATAGGATATATGTATACAAAGAGCTACAAATCTTCTCAAGAAGATGAATCGTCGTCAGTCGCAGAGTAAGGGTTGAAATCGAGATGATCGCGTCGTTATCGAGGATTGCCATCAGAAGAGGGGATTAAGTCCGTGTTCTAACCTTCCTCTTCGATGACCTTACCCAGCCGCTCGTCATTCCACAATATGCTCCTGCCCGAATGATTTGCATAAGAGTATCGGAGGATGTAGTCGAGCGATCGTCCAGGCCATACAGATGTACGTATACACTCCTACACATGTGTATATACGCTTCGGCATAATATGTAGCTACATATAAGGTCTCGCGTTTTGCAGGCGCACGATTCAGGTAAATGCGCTTTACTATTCTGCGCTCGCACGAGTCTGGTTCATCCGCCAGTCTTACAAAGATCAAATTACATCCTCCTCTTAGATGTATATGTGCACTTATTGTTAGAGATAGATGCAAATGTTAGTAGTGTGATTTTACAGAGAAATTTCAAATAGGTCAAAATAATTAACGAGAGTGTAAGAAAAGAGTCATTATTCAAATATTGCACGTTTCGTTCGACGATTCTTATTTCGTCTTTGTAGGATAAAAAAAATATAATTTTTTTGAATGTTTTTCACAGATCGACGAAGATGACAATTATAATTTATTTTGCATTTTGTATTTATCTCTACAATGTTTTTTCTGGGCATATCCTAGAAAGTGCTCAACGTGTTTGTCCCATCAACTATAATTTTGCAATAGAAAATGTTGTAATAATTGCAACGTCATACGAAATATATAACTCAGTTCAAGTACAAATGGTAACCATACAATGAAATCTTGTCGTCGCGAATGATATGTACTTTTGAAACCTTTTCGAGTCCGCGACCACACTCGACGCATGTCAATGTCGTCCTTAGATATGGTAAATAAACTTCTACAAGTGCGTTATTGCTTCATAACTACTCTGTGGTAAATTTATTCAAGCGACAAGTGGCTTGAGTGAAAGCTCCCTAAATTGTCTTACAAATATTTTTACAAATATTTTACTGTTTTTATTATTAATGAATATAAATACAGCGTATGATGATCTCGTTAATAAAAAAAATCCACATTCTTCTCTTTCGGTGCACCATATTTCAGGTCTTTAACAATAAGTATATCGATAAAATTACTCACTTTTTAATGAATATATATTTATAATTCAAATATTTCAAAATTTATTGATTTCAATGATAAAATATTTGCATATTGAAGATTCTTGGAGCACTAAATCCATCTTAACAGATTTGTATTTGGTTTGTTAGGTATTTGTGAAGGTTTTCATCTTGATCATCTTGTCGGTCATCTCTCAACGGCGTCCTAACATCTGGGTTTTCCAGCAGTCTAAACACAATGGTCTTTTGACGGAGATGTCTAGGAATCGTTAGCCGGACTCTTCTTCGCAAGTGTTTCCTCATACGTGACGCTATTGAGAAAGACGATAGCTTTTCGACCGAGGAATTGCACCAAGTATCTGTCACAATCGCTGATATTTCTATAACGGATCGTTTTCAGGTATGTCGCAATAAAGATCTTCAATTACGGTCATGACCGAGAGAGCATGCGCGATATTAATCTTTCTAATAGAAATTTGTTTGTTTAAGACGATTTGAAATATTAGTTGCACACGACATGTGAATATATATATTTGGATTGCGTGTTATAAACAAATACAAAATTACAAATCACTCAGACGTCATCCTTCATCAATCTATTGATGAAAAATTTAGCCTAGCTAAGCATAATTATATTAAAAATTTTACTACTAGTTAAAAATCGAGATTTATCAATCGAGATTGTGTTCTTTTCAGTAAAGTTATTTTATATATATTTATCTGTAAAATATAAGTAGTGTAAATAAGTATAATTTACATTAATTGTGAATACAATAACATTAACGCGACGTTAAATCTATCTTTTATTAGCTACCTTCTCGCATAATGACACAATATTTACGATCTGCAGGAGTCGTAAATTCAAACGAAGTAGCAAATTGCTATGCGAATACTTAACGGATGGCCATTTGGATAATATGTGATACCAGAAGCAGCTAACGGACATTAGAGTTTCTCAACCGAAATTTCATTAAATCTCTCGGTCATGACACTAGCACCTGCGCGAAATTTAATTTTCGGACATTTGCGGCACGTGTTAATGTCGGGAATATCTTGCCCTTTAACATCAATATAAACTAATATATATTCCGAATATTTTTACGGCATGTAAAAGAGCCATTGATGTAATTGTGCAATATAAGTATAGTGCACGCGTAATCGAGGATGAAAGAAATTACGCAACAGTAAATCATATGAAAATATTATCAAGTATTTACAATATTACATGAATAATCCACGGTTGAAAAATTGCCTTAGGTGTAAAAATTAATTTGTAATTATAATCTCTGAATATACATATACATATATACATAGATTCAGGATATAGGAAGAGTTTCGCTTGTGTGAATCTATTTTACTTATTATAATAGAGATAATAATATTTTCGGTAGGTTGGGTTCTGCGAAACCTTTTTATAAAAATGAGTTCATTAGAAAGACTCATCTACAAGATGATTCGAGAATATCCATCGTACTTAATGCGTTGGGGAAACTTCGTTTCCAATAATCTTCATTCGTTGACATTTCCGATTGTATCATAAATCAGAGATGTGCGATTTTGTGATGTAACGTCTTGATACGTGTAGCAACGTGCTACAACGAGCTAATTACGGTGCAGGTCGAATCATCAGTGCTGTATTAACGTGTATGTGTATGTGTAGAGGTATGTAATGTCGGTCGCGATCCTCGACGTGAACATCTTCAGCGGCTCGCAAGTAAAATTCTTCTCTCCTCGACATCGGCTAATATCGGCCGCGATTGACGCGCGTAGCTGAGTTATGTTCCAGCATTAATCCTCACGTAAGTTTAATGAAAAGCACGATGAGCTCGAAACGTTCGCCGCGTGCTGAGAGAGAGAAAGGTCGACTGCGGCACGATTGTCCAACCTATTCGCGCGGATATACATTGTAATCTTAATATTATCAAGGAGAATATCCCTCATTAAAAACGCTGCGCGACAATTGTCCCCGTAGTTAGGTTTAATTCCGAGTCACGCAATCCGTATTATATTCCTTTCTTCTTTTCAAAGATTCTCTTCAATTCAAGCGACACATATATATATATACCTATATATATATAATTTATAATCATACATCATCTTTTTTCCAGATCATGATTTTTTCAATTAATTTATTATTTTTATTTGTAATTCATTAATATATTAATTACATATGCATGGGCGTTTGCAAAAAGGAGCAAGAGGAGGTATTTACCCTCCTTGGAATCAGTAAAAAAATTAAGCATTTGTTTTTCTTTTGAGGAAATACTGAAATTTATCTAATATCAAAAAATTAAGAAGGAAAAAATAAGAAACAGTAAGATTTTAATCATGCTCCCCTTGATTATACATATATATATTAATTATTAAAATAATATATTAATAATATAAATGTATTAATATTAATAATATTAATCATATATGTATATATACTATAGTAATGAACTAGTAATGAATCGTGAACGGATTGAGAGTTGCAATATTGAAAAAATCGATTTTATTTCTTGTTACACTTTATTTGGATATTTATTTTACATACATCTTATTCTCATATTTTATAAACTCGCACACTTGAAGATCGGCTTCTTTCGAATTCAACACGCTTCGCGGAATCGTTATTATGGATCGAGGACAGTGCTAATAGTTATAGTTACGGTCGTTTAGCGTTTGGGACAGTAGATTTTGCAACTATACGCATGTGCATATCGTTAGTGCAATCGGCGTGATCCCACGTATACGTATGTAAGTGTGTATTAATAGCAGATGCAATCTCGTCGAAATTCGCCGGATGTCTCGCTACGTTCTTTGTCCGTCCGCGATGAAATGAGAGACCTCTCTCCCCTTCTTTTTCCGCCCTCCCTCACAATTTCGTCACAGGGCGATGGGAACAATTTGATATTTCGCGTTCGGTTTCATATACAACGACGTATTATTCTTCCCATGTTACACGGTACCGCTACTTATACTCGCATTGTCGAGCGATAAATCTTATTCCGTCCAAGTATTTCGAGCCAATGTATGACGAGACCGTCAGATCTCACGCAATTATTGGTTAAACCTTGCATATACACCTTTGTGGAAACAATCCAATTTTATAATTACTTTTTATTTGGAGTTTCAGGAAACTTGGAATTGTTTCGTGAGCTCTTCTTCTGATTCTATCATCTCTAATTCTCTCTTTAATTATATTATATATAATTCTCTAATTGTTAATTAATTGGATAAAATTACCGTAAAATTAATAACATAGAGATCGATTGAATCAGTCAACTTGTTGACCGATTTACTCATCCAACCTGCCGTAGTATAAGAAAAACTATGTAAATGTAGCGCATAGATAGGTGAAGTCATAATTTGCCTTTCTCAAGATTTTATGCATCTTCCAGGATCCAGCTACGATTGCATGCGATCGCATGAGATAACGAGTTCTCATTTGTAACAATACCAATTTCTATGATTGCACAGCTATAATAAATTTGTAACAAATAGTGACACAATGAGAGAAAAAGAAAGAACGCAACATGCGGTATTGTTCTATAAAAAAGAATCTCTAGAAGACACTATATCATACCAAAAGAATCAAAATGTCACAATTAAACTTTTTATTATATTGTTTTCAAATTTATCTGCAAATTTAATGCGAAATTCATTTGTCATATCTATATATAATTAAGAAGATTTGTAATATCCCATCTTTCTCTCTCACGCTACTTAACACAGATAATAATTCCAAGCTTCCCGAGTTAAATATCGCAGTATATCATCGCTGTCGGCGGAATATCCAATAATTTTTCAGATGAAAAGACCGCGAAATATCGCGATTAATTATTCCCGATCTCGAATAAAAGGTTACGGTCGCAAGCCGAAGAGAGCCGATGCCCATCCTTGGTGATGTTCCTTTTCACGCGCACGTAGACCTTGATCTCACAGCATGCTGCGACCCTGATGTCGCAAATATATACTCGCAGGTATACACCGAAACCTGCTCCTGCCGCTGATGCTATTGTCGCGTTTTGCCGGAAAAAGAGGATCCATCATTAAGGTCGCGTGTCTCGATCGCGTGACTAATTTTCCTTTGTGTTTGTTCCCGCCCCGAAGATGCCTGAAGAGATCAAACGACTCCGTTCGTGCGAATATCGCATCGCTTCTTAAGAAGCATTTGCCACGTGTACTCTTCAAAATATAAGCATCTGCAGAGAGGGCAAGAATCAGGCTTGGAATCGGTAAAAAAATTAAGCATTTATTCTCCTTTAGAATAAACACTGAAATTTATTTGCATATTTTAAATAAACATATCGTATTCAAAATATACGTATTGTTTGCCAAACTGATTAAAAGAGAAGAAGAAATTTAATTACTTAATTATTCAATTATTCAGTTATTTAATTCGGTCTCTTTAAAAAAAAATAATAATGAAAGGGGTACGTCTGTCAAGTGTCGGCAGGATACACTTCGTTATAAATTATACAAAATTATGTCGAACAATCGATTACATCGATCATGTCGATCGTTTCGAAGAGTTGCGTATCTTCATCATGAGAAAGTTAATTTTCTCCCCCGATGCGAGACTAGTAAAAGTGTATTACATTCTTCGGGAATGATGTCAAATATCGTGTATGTATGTATAATGAGCGGGGGAGGGGGTTTCAAAAGACACATACACGTGCGAGACGTGGATGTACAACTACTCAGCAGGTGCGCTCATTCAGAAGCTAATTCTAGAAGTACGCGTGTGAAGCAGCTGGTCATAATGGCATAATTGCAAGTTGAAGATGAGGTAATCGAGCGTGCGCTGGTTCGATAGTTTTGTAAAGTACGATTACATCCTCTTTTGCGCGGCGAGAAGAGAGATTGCGAAAGTGTACAATGAAGTCACTTCAGAAGAAATTTATATGATTTTTAAATTAATCCTTTAATTCTTCTTAATATAAACGTACACAAGGATAATAGCGCGCGCGTCAAGGACTCTTAAATTACATTAAAGAATTCTTCATTTTAAATTGATAATATTTTGATGAGATTTTTTGTATACATATATATATCCAATAGCCTCTTCAACATCGATTCTTTTCTTTTACAGGAGAACGCGATCAACGATTGCATATCGAAAATGGAGGAGAGTTCCCGCCAATTTGACAGTTCACCTTCCTCGAAGCGCAACGAGGAGTCCTGCTGCGAATGCATATATACATATAGATATGTAATGCCACGGCGCCACTACGGTGCACCCAGATTCTTGGTAAGCAGTAGGTCATCTCTCGCGAGCAGAGCGAAGAGTTTTCACTTTCATCGCGACCGAGGGAATGTGCCTACTTTAGATCCGCGCGCGCGCAGCGGACAAAGGCATCGCCGAGATGCGGCGACTTAAGTATGACACGCGTCTTCGACAAGGAGATCTTGGGGTATTCATAACCTTCCATTGAATTCGTGCGAATTCTACGTTCCACTTGGCCTCTTCCTCCTCTCGACGCAGATAGGAAGACGTTCTCGCGGTGAATCCTCTCGTTCTGTCAGCTGACAGCTGACATGTGCGACCCGCGCCGAGTAAATATCCCGCCGGAATAATGCTCCAAGGTCGATCGCTGTTTACATGCAAATTTATGGCTAGAATTTCGTAAACGAATTGTTATATCCTGAAAAAATTGTTAACTTGATTATAACTAATATATATATATATAAGTCAAATATACGTTTTGTGTTAGATTTAATATATTATATTTAATTTGAATATTTTTATACGTTTAATTTACAAAATATTTAATTGAAAGATTTGATCAAATTAACAAATTTTTTTCAGTAACACGGAGAGAATTTTTTCTTAGAATTTACCCTGAAAATCATAGTAATTATGGGACAATATATGGTATTGAAAAAATTTCTCTTATTAAAAATATTTACCACAATAAAAAATATTAATAATGTATGTACCATCGTAAAATTAATCAAACATGTTTTATTTATCTTATTGTGGTAGATGCTAATATTTTTTATTTGTGGTAAATATTAATCAGAGAAACTCTTTATCTAAAGAGGAAAAAAGTTTTAAAAAGGTCAGAGGAGTAGGGAGAAAACGTTGAGATAAAATTTTCACCATATTTTTTTTTATTGAAAATTAAAAATTATATAAGATAAATGGAATTTCTTGCTCTTCTAATCCTCTCTGTCTCCTCCCACACGTGAGATACACGTATCCAGCATCCTCCTGCGGTTCACGCGGGGCATCGCCACGGCGAAAAAAAAGGATCGTGGCCTCCAACCACGCTCACTTCTTACGTCACGCGATAATAAGCGCGCTCGGCGTTAAGATGTGCCGCCTAGGCGGCGTTTCTCATCACTTATGGTGCAATGCATTCTGAAATGCATTTCTTCTTCTAGGATTTGGATCGGAGGGAGTTATCGTAATCGAGGATCTCGTCGGGACTCCGTGACCAAGAGACTTATTCGAGGTCATGAAGAGTGGAGGCGAGCGATTCACGAGGGGACCAAAATTGCAATTCAAGAGAGAAGATCCGGAAACTCATAAAAACAGCCTTATAGCTCGAGAAAAATATCTACGAGATGCGGAAGATAATTGCAAGTACAGTTTAAAATTTAGTTTCTCATATAGATGTAAAAAAAGTAGTAAGTCTAACAAAAGATATTTATTCTTTTACGAAAAATAGTCATCGAAACGACTTTCTTCTACACCAATAGCGATCATAATTAGTTAAAAAGACGTGTACGTGTAGGTATGAAAATTGCGATAACCCGCGAACGCGATCTTGGAACTTGGACCTTAAGCTCGGGGAGAACGAAATGGCACATGAATGTCTCTTCGAACAATACGTCGTGAGAGGGAAGGACGCGAGTATAGATGAGGAAAGAGGAATGTCATCCCTCTATTCAAGGAGGGCACCGTTCGATCCAGAAGCGAGGCGTTAATGCCACGCACTTCGGACGGCATCTAATTCGATGAACCTTGATCTTTAAAGCGCGCCTCGGGAAAGAACGTCTCTGAATGCCTCAGAACGAGAAGGTTACTTTATTATTTCTTCAACGAGAGACGTCCTCGATGTGTCGTGAAACTGTCGTTTCATTGTCCGGCTATCAAAAACTGCTGCGCACGAGAGGCCTCCGACTTCTGTTGTTCATCGACCTCCCGGGGACGCGCTTTGTTTCGCGGATTGTTCTTCTTCGTCGAAGAAGATGTCGAATGTAGCTAGAAAAAAAACGAAGAGAAAGACGCGACGAGGAAGAGACGAACAGCTGATTGTCGCCTCGCGACTCGCATACAAATCTTCGCGGGTAGAGATAAGTGGGCGCAACTCTCGCGTAATTATCGGATAATTCGTGCAACTGCATTCCAGCGATGTGATGCGACGCGATGCATTTCGCAATAGAGGATGCGATCGAACCTACGATCGAGCGAATGTCTCTTTCCTCCAACGACGTATTGTCAATCGCGAATTTAAGCGTTCTTAGAATGGCACGCTTTTTTTATATTGCCCGATAATTGCGCATATATGCAATTTTGCATCGACAATTGAAAGTAACATCGCGAAAATCTCTGACATTCCATTTTCTTTACATAGAATTTTTTTTGCGCACTTATTATCCACATAGAGAGAATATTCTCTTATAATTTACCCTGAAAATCATGATATCTATTACAATAAGATATAAAATACGTTCGATTAATTTTACTATGTACATATTAATATTTTTGTAGTAAATATTAATCAGAGAAACTCTTATAAAATTCTTCCAATACCTTACAATTACCATGATTTTCAGGGTAAATTCTATATATGAGAAAATTCTCTTTGTGCATACTTTGAACATTTCGCTTGAAAATAATTAATAATTATAGAGTTGATATTCTGATATCATGCTATTATCAAATAACCCAGACAGCAACATATTCACAATCGGGGCATAAGACATCTTATGCTATGATATTTAAGAAAATATCTTAAAGACGTCTTATGACCCGATTTTGGGAATGTTTCGATGTTGATGCTGTCTGGGAAGGATTTAGAATAACATCAAATATAATGAAATATTAATTAACGTCTCGCGACATCATTCCGGACCGTAAAAACGATACATTTCCCTCAGTTATTTCAACAATGAGCTACCCTATGATTGGGTAACCCGCAGGAATTTATTGCGCAATTTATTACGTACAATGCAAATCGAGGAATTCCCGATGCGCGTCTCCCTCTTGTCGCTATTTAATGAGCAATAAAAATTCGCTATTAAAGAACGCGCGTAATATGTTACGTTGAAACCGCCGGTTTAGGATATACTCTCTTTATCTCGTGGACACCTAAACCGCGATTTCTCTCTCTCTCTCTCTCTTGTCCGACAGGTGCATGGATGCTCGATTTAATTAATCGCGCCGCGTTCACGAAGAGGAGAAGGATCCGAGTAATCCTGCCCTGACCTGCTCTTGCTAGATGCGCGTTGAGAGATCCAGGAATGAACGAGGCAGGGCACGATGAGAATCTTCGAGCGATCCGGATCGTGCCTTTCTCCGACCGCTCGCTTCGCCACTTTAACGAACGCGGAGATGTAGATCTCATATATAAAAATAGAGCTCGAATGAAGCGCACTTTTTTGTGTTCTCTTCGTCACTGGCATATTGAAAAAAAATTTGTTAACTCGACGAAACCTTTCAACTAAATTATTATTTTGTTAATTGAACATATATTAGTATTTAAGTCAAATATACGTTTTGTTAAATTTAATATATATTATATTTAATTTAAATATTTTTATATATGTTCAATTAACAAATTAATATTTAGTTGAAAGGTTTAGTCACGTTAACAAATTTTTTTTTCAGTGCAGATTTTCAAGAGGGGTTTCGGCATTAAATCTCTTCTTTCCAAATTAAAAAATTAATCAGTTTCGCCGATTTCATAATTTATAGCCATTTATTGAAGAATGTTTTTATGGCCAATAAATATACTCGAAGATAATTACTTACTTGAGTATCCGGAACTGATAATTAATTACTGCAATAATGAATAAAAAATATTTAAAAAATTAATATATATAAAATAAAAAATTGAAAAAAGAACGAAAAAATATTAAAAACTAAGCATGATAATAAAATAATTTTGCCAAAACCTCTTCTCTCATTATCATTAGGATCCGCTAGTATTTTTCGCTGCATACGATTTTCCGCATTTCTCGTCACGGTCATTTTCTCAAAGAAGCTCGCCTTAAAGAGTATTATTTTCTTATTTGCATGCACGCATTTGCATTTTCCATTTTGCGTTGCTTGGAGGAAGAGGGAAGTGCGCGAAGGAGTACATCTTATTATTATCAAATTGAGATAGCATACATATTTACTCTTTAATAACAGATAATAACATGTTTGAACATATATTAATTTATAACCTGTTAGATGAGTGTCAAACGAGATTGCAAGTGGAAATCTTAATTTTCTATAAATATAAATGTGAAAAGAGAGGTTTATGTGTTTATAAATGTTTAACCGAATAAATCATCATCGAGGAAAGTAATGTAATACATAACAAGTTGGCATACTCTCATAGTAATCTTTAATAATAGAAAAGAAATATATCTTTATGTAATAATAGAAAAGAAATATTTAATATAAATATTAAAAATTATTGTATAGTAGATTTTTTCAAAAATGCTAACGATAAAATAATATTTTATAATATTTTAAAATATAATATATATAATATATAAAAAATATATTATACATATAAGACTTCTAGGAATTTTCTCAGACATTTTATTACATAATTGTATCATCCTTATATAAGCCATCACTTACTTCTTCGCGAAGGAAAATCTCATAAAGAGAACCGACTCGCATCTATCAAAGATACGTTTAAGTGTCGAATATTTCACGAGTGCTACAACACCCTATGTCTATATCGATACAAGTCACTTTAAGGTCAGTTAAAGTCTTAGCGCGAGGGAAAAGGCACGATGCAAAATGCAGAATAATTATATTGCACAAGTCTGAGCGTATTCAACGTAAATGTTCTCTTTATATCGCGTAAGTTTTGTGCGAAAATATTTATCGATACGTAATATCTATTAGAATGAAATTAGCATATAGTGCAAAAAAATGTGTGAAAAAGAAATCGACATGTTGGATAAACGTTCCATCTCGTTTTGTGCGAAAAAATATAATACAAATCAATTTCGCGTAGCATGGAAAAAATCTCGACAAAGTAACGATTATAATATCTCATTGATCCCTCCTTATTTCAATTTTAATAATTAGAATTATTGTAGAAATTACACGAGATGGTTTATTCAAAATTTCCTTAAACATCCTTATTGCATATACTATCAAATTTTTTTTCCGTCATACATTTATCGAATCTATTGATTGATTTAATTAAATTGAACATTTCTCAAGTTTCTAAGAATATTTTTAAGCGAGCAAATTTCTCCTCATTTTCTCTTTCGCATTAAAAACAAATTTAAAATGCGGATGCGCACTTCTTCAGATAAATATATTACGTTTGCATGTTCGCTAGAGAGAGAGATAAGACTTATCTTATTCAACGGATAGTTCAAGTAATTAATAAAACTTGAATGCATGTTTAAGGAAATTTCGCGGGAGGAAAGAGTGGAGGAGCAATAATCTCACGAATCAAGGAATAAAAATATTCCATGTAAGATTGACAAGAAACGGAAATGAAGAAATAAATAATAAGCGTGCTCGGATCATGATTTATCTGCGAACGAAGCAGCTGCAGATCGAATCGCACAACATTTCTCATGATTCATACGCGCATTTTCCATTTTTCATCGGCGAGTTATTGCCGGCCATAATCAATTAAAGAAAATCAAGGAAGAGAGTGTCTTCCTTATGATACGTTCGGTATCATCCCGAAGCTAATGGACTCACTTTCTCGCCAGAGATCGAGACATTCCACAAGAGTTATTTCAGATATATCATACATATCATATATATATGTATATATATATATATATATATATATATATATATATATATATATATATAATATATATGTAAAGACGCATATCGCGCGTTTGAAAATTATAGGTATTTAACAACATCAAATATGGATGAAGGTAAATATAGAAAATATCACGTTATTAAGGAAGGGAGATAGTATCGGTTATTATAATTGTGTGAAATTCGATAGAATCTTCAACTAACTGCAATTAGCGTTAACAAGTTAATTAACTTTTTCTTCGTCATGCTTACGTAATCAAATTATTGTGCGTCGAGCGATATCGAAATTTATCAAAGTACGAGGAAGCGATTTTACGGCGATTGAATATCATCATGCGAGCATCTCTATCTCTCTTTCTCTCTTTCGGTTCGTGTGTAAGAATTATATAGGGGTTAAACGTCATGGGAGAGGCATGAAAGATGGACTCGGCGAATTCGAAACCTGGCATTACACCATCGATTACGCGGACGGTCGTATTAGAAACTCGTAGATCAAATGCCGTTGTGCAGCATTCGAGTGTTGCATTGAGTGCCTTTGAGTCTCTTTCATCCACGTTCGCAGATAACTGGACGAAGATCGCCGCCATTCACTGGTACAGATCGTCTATGACGTTGAATCTCTTGGTTTAGCAACATCAAATGCTAAGTAATCGACGGGCATCAAACGAATCCTAAGGCATTCGTTAGAAAATTCCGATCGCGAAATCCGGGATCGGGAAATCGCACCGTATTATCAATCAAATTCTTGTATTTCGATAAGGAACACTTATTTTTCTCTTCACTGAAAAGAACAATTTTTATTAACTTCATTAAACTGTTCAACTAAATTATTTTGTTAATTGAACGTATGTATATTAGTATTTAAGACAAATATATATACATTTTGTTGGATTTAATATGTTACGTTTAATTTAAATATTTTTATATGTTTGATTTTAGTTGAAAGGTTTAGTCAAGTTAACAAATTTTTTTTCAGTGTTCGCAATGATCTTCATATTTCAATGACAATAATTATAAGATTGATGTAAGATACATTTTTTTACATACAGCGTATCAAAATTTTAATTTGCCGAAATTGAAATCGTTATGATTTCAATAACCAATCAAAGGTTTATTCATTTAAATAATTATAATTGAATCATAATGCGATTTTTTAATACGACAAAATAGAGTAATAATTATACAAATCTAATTCAAAGTACACAGAATTGTCCCTTTGAATTTATCCCGAAAATCATATAGTAATCGTGGGACAATATATGGTATTGAGGGAATTTTATTAGAGTTTCTCTGATTAATATTTGCCACAATAAGATATAAAATATGTTCGATTAATTTTATGTACATATTAATATTTTTTATTGTGGCAAATATTAATCAGAGACACTTTTCTAAAAAATTCTTCCAATACCATATTGTCACGATTGCCATGATTTTCAGGATAAATTCTCTCCATATAGTACAAAGTTAATTAAGAAATAATAATTAAAAAACCGTGACACTTGCTAAGCCTGCATTCTAACTAATCTATACTCAAATAAATTTCATCAAATGACTTTTTGACACTTTGACTTTTGCGTGTCTTCAAACAGACCGGGAAACGATTAACGAAACACCTCGCGTGTATGAGAAAATCATAAAATTTTCTTCTCTTTTTCCAGAAATATAATACAAACCCTCGCTTCGACCCTTGGCGACCTAACGCAAGAGAAAGATAGAGAGAAGGAGAGACGAAGATCTCTGGATAGGCAAGATAAGACGAGAGAAGACAAGGCAAGCCAAGGCATAGCAAGGGAGTCCGGCCCCTCCGAGTGGGGCCCCTCTACTCGCCCCCTACACTGGGGGCCCAACACCGTTCAAGAATCATCTTATTAGAGACCCATGCTATATAAACCCAACGTGCCGGCATGCCGAGCAGTTACATACCGACTTTATTCACAGTCGTGCGGAGAGTGTAACAACAACAACAACAATAACGACGAATTGCATATCCTGTTCGTATATACTTACGCACGTGCGCTAATTAATAATCTTGTCTGTGAATATCCCGCGGGAGAAACTACCCCCCTCGATTGTTTATAGATCCCCGGTGATATAATTTAATTTTTGATGGTGCATCGTCACCTCGACATCCTCCTTTTATCGAGAATTTTTTTTACTTTTTGATCAGTGTACCACTTTTTGTGTAAAACAATAGAATTAAGACTGCTGAATATAATCAGATTGAGAAAAAAGCGGTAAGAGGAATCAAGCGCAATAAGTAGAACGTATATATTTTATTATTTCAAAAATGTTTTATTATACAAAATTATTATAAATTCAAAACGATTCCGTCCCATTCTTGCCATCTTCAGCACAATTGAAAAATTAATTTTCAACATTATAGAAATAAATAAAATCGCAACGTCAAACGGGTAAAAAATTACAATAATTATAAAATGTATAAAACTCAAATATATATATATATATATATGCGTTCTACTTGTCACACTTGGCTCTTATCGCCATTTATTTCTCGATTTGATTACATTCTTTTGACTATTTTTTTTTAAATTTATACGCGCGTTGAAAAACGATGCCGATATAAATAATATTGAATTTATATTTATCACGATATCTAGCGATATGAAAGTTTTTAAATAATTTATTGTTGAATAGTTTCGAACTCATCGGGATATACATATAGACGTACGTTCTTGAAAAGACAAGATAATATACTGTAAATGTGAAAATAATCACCGTTCCCGCACGCGGTATATGCCCTTTTCCATCGCGCGATCGCGCATTTATTTTCACTTCACGCTCGTAAAACGTCTCTCATTGGCTATACATCTCCTTTTGCGTAGCAAAACGATCGCCGTCGTCCATATTTCACATCCGAGTAGTGTTAACTTGAAAACTTTTTCGCAGTGCGCGTTCACTCTCCTCCACGAGCAAAGGGTTGTTTCGCCCCTAACGCGAGTTAACGTGGTTCCAGCACGTCGACCTCCATCACTTATTGTGGCCGCAAGATGTATTATTTGCAGGTATGTGTGTGTGTGTGTGTGTGTGTATGTGTGCGCGCGATAAAAATTAAATAATTAAATCTCTATTTTTTGTACATATTTTTACATCATTTTTCGTGATTAAAGATGCGCGAAATCGAGCCTCATATTTTGTGACGAATCCAGTTATTCAGTAGGTGTAAGACGTTGTTGCGTCAGGACTCGTTTCCGCCCACCGTATTTGCAATTAAGTAATAATAGAAATACCAGTCGTAGTTTGAAAAATCGCGCGCAAGTAGAAATTTTGCAAGTAACTCTCGTGATGAAAGAGAAACGTCGGGATATCAATCCGCGATATAATCGAGATATGAATTATTGAAAGATCTTTGTATACGCGAAGACCTCTGCTTGCTTGATTGTTTATAGCCTTTTTCTCTCCATCCATTACAATTACAGGCGGCGGTTTATGATAATTTACCGCTGATAAAAAATCAAAATGGAAATTTACCGCGATAAAAATGACAGACGTGGTTGAAATAGAAACAAACAGTCCCTTACTCGAGTCGTAATTGACAAGTCCATTAATTCACATATTTAAAGACATTATTTATTTTTTTTTAGATTCTTTTTATTCTCCGATTATCAACATATCGTCGTTTATCGATTGACTTTGAACTTGGATATCGATAAAAATATGAAATATATTTAAACACTCGTATGCGAGATTCGAAGGAACCTGTATCTTGTGTTATGTCTGGTGAGCCGAGATTACTCTTCCTCTTTGGACCTGGTCGACCTTTATGTCGTAAACCTTCGTTATGACTCAATCCCCCCCGAAGAAAGGCGTATTTGATAAAATGCCTTTTGTTATAAATCACTTATGGCTGTCGCTCGCTTAATCCATCCCGCATGATTAATCTCTCATTCCGCGAGAAATCGATGATCGATTGTAAAATACGCACCGTTTGAAGATGCCGAGATTAACTAGCTGCCACAGTAGTGCGCGAATCATCATCATTTCGCAACTCTTGAAGAGTCGCGAGTTGATGATTCGACGAGTTTGACGAATAAATTTTGCTCGTAAGAAAAGGGGGATTCTCTGGTTCCCCTTTGGAATCAATAGAAAAATTAAGCACATGCTCTTTTTTTGAGTAAACACTGTAATTTATATTTGCATATTTAATATTTAAAAAATGAAAACAAAAAATTAAGTTTTATAAAATTAAGAAAAAAATCATGCTCCTCTCTGGAAAAAAAATCCAATGAGTTCAACGAATAAATTTCGTTTGTGAAAAAGGAGGATCCTCTTGCCTCCCTTGGAATCAATAAAAAAATTAAGCATTTGCTTTCCTTTTAAACAAACACTGGAATTTATTTGCAAATTCATTATAAAAAAATAAAACATCAAATTTTAAAAAATTAAGAAAACATGCACCCACCTCTGGAAACAATTCTTTGGACGCTCATAAATAAGGGAACCCCTTTTCAAGAGAATAGGTACCTCCTTACCTGTTCTCCAGAGAATATTGCGAGTTCTTCCCACGCATTGTACCGTGTCGGGATAGAATGCGAGTGGCAAAAGAGTTTTTTTTCCTCCTTATCGAGTAAATGTAAGAGACTCTCCGACTCCTGAAAGGAGAGAGGATTGTAAGAAGTCGGGATCTAAAAAGCGGATCAAAGATTAGCGATCCGACTGTCATTGTGTTAGGGGAGCTTCTTCTCTCATTATACCTCGTGTCTTATTAAATATGAAAAGAAAAGCGATTACAACAATGGGCCGGGTGATATCATCATGCACGAGGCATAATATAAACGTCAGATTCGCGCCCACGCGACGACGACGTTGTGTTGCATCGCGGATTCAACGGAATGATTTAAAGTCATCTCTGAGAGATGACACTCGTCGTCGCGCATTAATGAATAACCGAGGAGCTTGCAATCGCATTTCTATCTAATCCGTGTGTTTTCGATCACTGAAATCATGGACGTCAGTGCAAGAGGGGGCATTTAACCCCCTAAAATTAAGCTTATTTGTTCTCTTTTTTAATAAATACTGAAATTTATTTGCACATTTCATATCAAAAAAATAAAAATAAAAAATTAAGAAAAAAATCATGTCCCTTTCTGGAAAAAATTCTGCGGACGCTCATGGATGCATATTTAATGTTAAAAAAATTGAAAATAATTTTAAAGAATTAAGAAAGTGAAAAATAAGAAACGAAAAAATTGTAATCATGACCTTTTGGAAAAAATCCATGACTGAAATGAAGTCGCGCAGCCTCTTTTCTCTCGTATCTGTCCTCTTGTATTTATATTTAATGCATAAACACACACATATATACCCTTCTCTCTCTTTCTCGCGATGCATTCTCGAAGTACAGGGTTAAGAGCATAATACAAAGGTCTTTACTGTCGCAATAGAGCACAGATCGCTATTTCTCTTCGAGGAAGAGAGAGAGAGAAGGAAAGAGAACATCGTTGTAATGTAACATTTATTGATTCGGTTTGCTCCTCTTTCACGTTGATTTTCTCAGTTCTCTCATCGAGAGAAAGAGAAAACTAATAATTGCATCGACGAATCACGCGTGTCAAACACGGGTTATTACTTAAGAAAAAAAAGATAAGAGTCCCAGCGGCGCTTATCGTATGCGAAATCGCGGTGAACATATGTTTAGTTTCTTGAAAACACATATATACAGGCAAACATCCCTTCACACGCATATTCGTACGTTTTCCTACCATTTTATCTTAAAATTTTTTAATCTTTCTCGCTAATGTGCGTAAATAATTAATGGAAATTTATACCCGAAAGAGAAAAAGAGAAATAACAATAAAAAATTACTATAACATTTAGAATTAGCATTACATATTTTAAAGGGATATTGTAATTTGTAATAAATTTGTAATTTATATATATATAATTTCTCGAGTGCAATTAAATGGTTGATTGATATCGTTAATCAGTTGCATAAAGAAATGCAAATCAATTAATAGTTATTTCAGAAAAATATATTATCTTATCATTAGTACCTGTGCTTGTACTTTATAATTTATCTTGACTCGCGGCAAACAGTTACACGTTATTATAATTACCGCATAATCAGTCGTAAAAGATTTTCTAATAAATCTTTCGAATAGCATTTATATTGATGATTATTTCTCTCTTACATATGATTAATGTAAAATTCAAGTACATAACGTCATTCATAAAATCTGATCAATGTTCAATAATGAAATTTGACACACAATCTAAATCTAAAATTAATTTAAATGCAAACATTTCTCGCAATCGGTTTTTTTTTTTCTATTATATGACAAATTTAAAAAGCCGAATGTGAATTATGTGACATAAATGTAAAAAAAATACACTTTTAAATATAAAATTATAATCTTCATATTAATAATAGTTGTTGATTTTATCACGCGTAGTAAAAAATTATTCCAGAAAAAATGATATTTAGTTTGTAATCTCAATTTCCGATTTTGTAATTTATTATATAAACTAACAAGTAATTAATAATATTATAAGACGAGAAGACATCGAAGCCGATAGATAAGAATTATTTTATTCGACACATGTTTCATCACAGACTTTAATGATTTCCATCAATCTCGTCAAGAGTCAACAATCGCGAGATATGTTGCATTAATGACAAAAAATATTCTCTGGACGTCTTGACGTCGTATTAAATATGAAGCCCTCGACGGTAACAGAAGACGCGTTTTTGATTTATTAAAATTACACGCTCATAATACGACACGGTTCGCAATTTTGTAACTGATAAGTTTACTCGCGATACAAATGTCACCCACGATTGCGCGGTGATAATTCAACACCGGATCTCTCTTTCTCTCTCGCTGAAAGTCGAGGAGCGTCCATTTGCGCGGAGATAAAATATGCCAGGGTAATAATTCGAACAAAAGATATTCTCCACTGTATTAAAGACATAACACAAGTTGCGATGGAATCGAGGCTCGACGGAAACTCGCGTATCCGGTCATTAACCCATCGTGTAAACCTAGTATTTTTCGACCTATTTCTGTAATATTTGTATATATGCAAAAATTTAGACATTTTTTACAATAGACAGAAAGTAAGAATAAAAATATATATAATATTTTGCTTGATTTGAGTTTGCTTAAAATACTCTTTACTTAAAAAATAAATATTTATATTTTTGTAATAAAACATTAAATATTAAGAAATGAGAAGCTGAAGAATAACGCAAGGTCAAAACATGTATGCATGTGATGCATAATTAAAATTGCAAAGAAATGAAATCCATATATGTCAATACGCGTCTAAAGCTAGCAACGCTAAACTGTCATCAGGGGTTTGCGACATCACATATTACGTACGTTCTCGTTATACAGCTGGACCTGGACGATTTCTCGAAATGTCGACTGCTGACATATGTTCCGGTTATTTAAAAAACGCGTCTTCATCTTGCGCATTCATATTGCAAATGACGCGATAAACTTGCGTCGAGCGTCGCGAAATAAGTAATAGCTACATGCTTGTATCTCAAATGTGTATTATCACGTTTGAAAGCGTAACGCATTCTATTTCGTATCACAATATGAAATTTGTGATTTCAGAAAACGTCTGTGAGTTAAGCTCTTCTATTGAAGAATTTCAACATCGATATAAATACACGATAATTAATAAGTAATAAATATGTTGGAAACAAAGATAGATCGACAAGAAAGAAGATTTATTCTGCGAAATTATAAATTCCTAATCTCTGAAATCTCGGAGAATTCACACGACTTTCTCTCACATGTATGGTACAACTAAGTAAGTGCCATTCCAAGTCCTTCAAATTAATAAAAGATCACATATTATAAATACAGGTGTTTCTGTCCCTCACTCTTTAATAACCGGAATGAAAAATGTGTTATCCATTTATTTACGATTGGAAAACTCATAGTATGGTATAAAGCCAATAATGCCGTAACATTTAATTTAAAACACAATCTCGGATTCTTCTTCTTTCTTATCGCAAACTATTTTTCATCGATACATAGAATTTTCTCTTAGAATTTATCCTGAAAATCATGATAATCGTAGAACGATATAGTATTGGAAGAATTTTATAAGTTTCTCTGATTAAAATATTTATCACAATAAAAAATATTAAAATGTGCCATAATAAGATATAAAATATGTTCGATTATTATGTACATTTTAATATTTTTTATTGTGGTAAATATTAATCAGAGAAATTCTAAAATTAATTAATTATAAAATTCTTCCCATACCATATTATCCCACAATTACCCTGATTTTCAGGATAAATTCTAAGAAAAAATTCTCTCTGTGTATATCTCCATTGAAAGCTTCTCTAGTCTAATTAATTCAATTTTAACTCTTCTGTCAATTCATAATTTTTCATCAATGTATGGATATCCGAGCACCAACAATTTTCGATACATTACATTTTTTCATAGCTAACTTTTTTATAGCATCTGCTAAGCATAAAATATTCTTTCTCGTTATACTTTAAAAGGTTTCCAAATATAAAGATCCTTGTACTTTGAGAAAAGTTCCTACACATTTTTAACATTTGAAGTTGCTTTGGGTACCTGGGTACCACTGGTTCATTGACAGAAGGGTTCAGGATTTAAACAAATTATTTGGTTTCTAAAATGAGACTCGAGAAAGTCTATGCCATGACGTGATTGATTTCACCCTCGAAGAGTGTATTTTCTCAGCAAAGTTTCTCTTGCGCAGCTGGCCGTGCTCTTCGTGACGGTGGCGAATGTTATTGGTGACCTACCACCGGGCACGCGACGCAACACATATCTGCCGCCAGAGCCGACGAAGGGTGGTTACTCGTACAGCAAGCCACCGGTGCAATTCCCGAAGCCCACACCGAGCTTCCCCGGGCCAAGACCGACGCCCACTGTTCCCAGACCGACGCCGACCTACCTCGAGCCTAGACCGACGTCGACCTATGGTGTACCTGGGCCGACGCCGACCTACGGCGTACCTGGACCCAGGCCGACGTCGACCTACGGTGTGCCCAGACCGACGTCGACTTATGGTGTACCTGGACCCAGGCCGACTCCCACATCTGGTTACCCGAGTTATACCGGCGCACCGAGCGGTCCTAGCGGGAATGCTATCGAGCCTGGTGTAAGTAGACGTGAAGTGAACACTTGGTATCTTCCTTCTGGTGAAATGATTGAATATTTGATGAATATAATTAGTCGTCTGAAGAAAATCTGAAGAATGAATTTTTATAGTTTTATATTAATATTAATATTCATTTTATATATTTATATATGCATATAATGAGCCTGTTTTATATTTGCATTTCTGTAATTGAGATTAAAAAAATCATCTACATATAATAGTACTAGATTAATATTACGATTATATTCTGGGTGTTTAACTGTATATCTTGTTGTAGCACGACCATCATCATCACGAACCCGGAATGCCATTCGACTTCAATTACGCCGTGAAGGAGGACGCTTTCGGCAACGATTATTCCCACAATGCTATTAGCGACGGCGATATTGTTCGTGGCGAATATAGGGTGCAACTTCCGGATGGCAGGACGCAAATCGTGCGATACACCGCCGACTGGCAGCACGGTTTCAGCGCACAGGTGTCTTACGACGGGAACCCTCGATATGACATACCTCGACCGGGCGGAGACTTTCGAGGCTACTAAGCTTTAGCGTCGAGTCTAGGGTTGTTCAATTTCCATCAAAAGAAACAAAATACAGCACACAACGAATCGTTATATTGCATGTAACGACATTTTAAAAAAATCCATTAGAAGTAACAAAAAAAGGATGTATTGTGAAAGAAAAATGATAGCTTACATAGAGGACAAGTGCTCGTTGTATATCTCTTATGACGATATCGATAACGGCATGCAGAGTGTTTCAAAATTGGCGAAAAGTTTACACGTAGCGTTGTTTCTTACGAAATAGAATCAATTAGAATCAATTCTTATCTTAGGGAAAATATGTCCAAGTAAGAAACTATTATCTTCCACAATTCTCCAAACTTTATCATTCGTTATATCTAAATACTCAATCAAAAAACAAAAATTAAAATTCTGTCAAAGTTTACCTTCAATCAAATAATAATCAAAATATTTGCATTATTTGCATTTCTGAATCTTAGTCACGTGCATGCGCGCGAAAAGTTTTTAATATTTTTATAATACTTTATAATCAAAAATTATTGATGTTATTTTATTATTGTAGATTTATTTTTAATATAAACTTTGCAAAAAAAGAGCATTATTCTCTCCGCCAATTTTGGGACAAACTGTACATCAGCATGAGCCAACTCTTCTCTCTTTTTTTTCTTTGTAAACTTTTAAATAGATGACAAAAAAGTGTAATTATCTGCATTATTTAATCTGTGCTATATAAGCATTACATTCTTATTTTAATTACAGCTGCTTACAGATTTAGATAGTTTACGAATCATGAGAGATTGGATCATGCTGATCTACAATAAACTTTTTATATTGTACAATAAAATTAATTTGTTTAGCACTGCTTTGTGATAAAAATTACAGAAGATGAAAGAAAATCGAAAACATAAAAAAATAGATCTATAATACTCATCGTTTACGCTATTCTGCCTTGCTCTGCACACTGAAACTTCTCGTTTTGTTTTCAATATTTGAAATCTTGAAATAAAGATTTTCTAAGCAATGTTAGTATAGACAGTTATTATAGATTAATATTATATATATAAAATTAATTTCAGATTGAATTATGTAATTAGGCCATATACTCAAAAAAAACTTGATATTATAATAAAATTTGAAAATAACATTGTTCTCTTTTTTTTAAATTGTAAGATTTACGTAATTACAAATATTTCTATAATCAACTAGTTCTAGTTTGGACTAAAACATATATAATAAAATATAAATGAGGAAGAGAAATATTCAGTTATTGTCAAATGGTTTCTCTTGAAAAAGTCTATCATTCATGTTAAGTGTATTCATATCAAATTTCCAATGATTAGCATTTGCTTAATTATTAATGAAGCTCTACACACAGATTAATCATTGTAGATTCCTAAGTTTTATTCACACTAATATATTAAAAACATTTGCATTATGTTTGCAATGTATATTATATATTCTCCTAACTATTTTTGCTTAAATTTGCAGAAAAATTTATTAAAAACTAATAATGAGTGTAAATAAAATAAAGCCTTTGTCATATAATATTGCTATATTAATAAGTATCGATAAATATATTATCAAACAGATTGTGATTGTGTACATATATTTCCAATCTAATTACCTAATTTGTATATCTTTTCATATACAATTTTTAAAAAATTAACTATACCCATATAGATGTGCTTCTGCATATGCTCTGGGCATATCATCTGAATTTCTACGAATTCTCCTGCCAATTGGTTCCAGATCATTGTAACACTTTGTGAACACTCTTTCTATGGCTGCTTCTGCTACCTCTGCTGATACTTTGTGCACAGCCATTACTGATAACCTAGCTTTATGTTTCACACATTCCTGGAAAAATAATATTATATATTAATATATATTCTAAATTAAAAGCATATACAAGAATAATAATTATTTTTTGATAAAAAAATCAGTCTTTCAAAACAATTTACCTGATGAGTGGCTTTTATATTAATAAAAGACGAATCGCCTTGCAGCATTGAACTGATAAAACTACAATGACCGAGATTTGCTGCTCTGATTTCTGTACAGGCTAGATGATCGATATTCTTTAAATCTAATTTATTACGACAATAGTCAAACATATGAATCATTTCATGTAAGAGAACACCACGAACTATGTGTTCACTATGCGCCATGTTTTGGCAAATAACTACCTGCAAGAAAAATTAATTTTGTTCTTATTATATTATAAAATATATAATAACATAAACTCTTAAAATTTTATTTTAAAAAGTTCTATATATAGTATAACAAGACATCAATAATATATTTAGTATGCGTGTGCAATAAGTTTTAATTAAATAACTGAGATGTATTCACCTGATTTAATTCTGAATCATATCCACCAGTTACAACTGGACTGCATACTTCGCAGCAAATATGTCGTCTAATATCAATTTCACTGAAATATAATTTATTAATGATTATTTACTATAATAAAACAAATAATTACAAATTTTTACATACACAAAATAAAATAAAATAGTAAAGCTACAAACCATCCAGAACTCTTCAATGCTGCGACCATGAGTTTTACTATAGGACCTGTAAAAGAATATTTAAATAAGATGCAAAATAATAAATTAAACAAGTTTTTATAAAAGAAAATAAATGTATATACACATTTTCTTTATTTATTTAAAAATTTAATGATTAAATTTACACAAACGTTTTTTAAATTTCTCTCTGTAAAGTTTATTCCTTACATGATGATTTTAAATAATAAAGTAAATTTTATATTCCTAAGAGTATGAAAATAGAGAAAGTTTGTATCTTTACTCATTTTATTTCACCCTCGTGCATAAATAAAGGATATCGTACTGTCTTTTATGCATTTATAAACATTAGCTTCGCATCTGGTTTTATCTATCGATTCTCGTCCAGCAACTCCGATTAACCATTTAAACCAGCCGTATGTTTGTTTAGCTCCTCTCCTTTCGGGATACATGTCGGATCCCCATAAATCATTATCGTTATTCACAGTGATTGTTTCTCTGGCAGTATCACCCCCGTCTCTTCTTCCTCCGTCCGATTTTTCATTCTTTACTGTCATCGTTAGATAACTGACGCGATACGAATAAATAGATATAAATATCAATCACGCAATATATTTATTGCACTTTATTATATTATATATAATTACAACTTATTTATTATTAATCAAATATTAGCATAGCGCGGCTCCGAATTTGAGGTTACGACGAGTTACATCACCCACGTTTCGCGTAGAGCACAAAGTGACAGCTGCGCAGGCGCGTTCTATCATGGAGGGGGAAATTCCGCGCATGCGCGGCAGCGCAGGCGCAGCAGACGCTCTATCATCGAAGACCATAGACATACGCAGTTCTATAGATCGCGTTCGAGTTGCCGCAAATGTCGCAACAATTCTATTGGCTTCTCAAGAATGTGACGTAATCCAATCGAGCCAATCCGCTCGCGCGAAAAATAGTCCCGTTTGATATTCGGCAAAATATTTTTTTGCACGAAAATCTGACACGCAATGACGTTTCTCGTTCTCGCTCCATCGAGTTTTTTAGTGGGCGGCGGATATTTGGAAAACAGCTGTTCGGTGGACATGTTTATCGCGCCGCGGCTGCACGGGGGATGCGCACCGATTCGTCCTCCCCGTCGTCGTCGTCGACTCGCGAGATAACGCGGCGGGAATGAAATATGCGATGACACGGAACCGAGGCACGTCGAGGTGGTCAAGCACGGTGGCTTCGTGTCTCGACGATCCGCGCGCGTAAAACAGGATCATGGCACAGTGCAAATTAACCCCACGGGAGTTCATCGGCAACGCTTTCTCTCCGCAGATCGCCGTGGTCTGCTCCAGCGCGGCCGACGCCGTCTGTCAAAAGAATAATCTGTCATTCGTCGAGCTGCTCCAACCCTTTTGCAAATTAAACACCGAAGGTATAAGCTGTACTTCCTCGCTTTTGTTCATCCTTATCAATCAGAGGAACTTCATTTCCTATTCAGTTTTCAGATATATTTACTCTCTGTGTGTATGTGTGTATATATATGTGTGTCGATTAAAATTTGCAGCTTGATATTTTATATTATGATGTATAATTAATAAAGATAAAATAATATATAATCTTTAAAAATTATATATAATATATAATAAATTTATACCTAATTATGTATATAATAAAAATATGTAATATATATATAATAAATGTATAAAAATTATATCTAATATATATGTATATATATATATATATATATATATATATATAATATATTTAATACTATATAATCTATATAATAAAAAATCTATGAATTTTTTTTATATGATTTACACTTATAAAAGCAGCTTCTGTATACTTTGACGCAGGTCATTTTAAAGATCCTCAAGGAAATACTGTGGCAATTCGAAATCTTCGACTCTCTATACAAGATATCAATGCGCGACCACCAGAACCGAGTCTTGCCAAGAAGATGTTGAACGAAGCTGTCAGTTCTACTTTGTGCGAACGCACCACTATCATTCGAATTGGCTCAACCGAGTTGGATGTTCCCATTTCTGTACCTTGGTTTGAAGCATGGAGAGAAACGTTTTTGAGTGTCCAATTTCCATCGGATCATGAGTTTACAAAACATCTGCTTGCGTGTATGATAGTCGTTTCTACGACAGAGGACAATCCGTTAGAAAAAATTCAGACCATGGGAGCACAATTGTATCAAAGCGTATCGGGAAAGTTACCCAAGTGGTTCAATAATAATGCTCTTAGGTATTACATCTTGGTTCACGATGCTATTCAGGATGATAGAAATAAGTAAGTATTATCTTCTTTCTTCCTTCTTTTGTAAATTTTACAATTAGTTTTGTTACCAATGTTTCTCGATTAAAAGATAATTGACTGAGCATTTTTATTAGATAAAAAGAAATTTATATATGTGACATATATCTTTCAGAGCGGAAATAGTTTTTACAGAAATGAAGACTATTTATGGTGCTAACAATTGTTTTCTATTACAAATGAATTCGAGACCGCCAGGTCTTTCTGATGACAATACGCATTTACCTGATCCGTGGAGTCAATTTTTAACAAAACATTCAGAATTATCTGGCAACAGCGAACAAAACAGCTCACCTCGTACACCTGCGGATACAGGCGGAGTATCAGCCATGCCGAGCGAGTTAACTACAGAATCTGATAAGTGCGTTCTTATTTATTTATTTATTTATTTACTTATTTATTTATTTATTAGTATAAAATTTATTCATTCAAAGCTTATAGTTCATGAATACAATATTGTCTAATACAGAACGAGTCAAGCCGGGACACCGCTAATGCCACACAACTCATTGCCGTCTTCGGATTTGACGCAATTAATCTCCGGAGTTGATGCAATTAGTTTCTCTTCCGAATTATCCGAATCGGCGCATGTACAGTTAGAAGTTGGACAAGAAGCAGTTCCAGTTACAATTCATCCACTTAGTCCGAATGATGAGAAATCGCCAAATTTTATTTCCGCAACTAACGTCAAGGGTCAATCTATTGCTACTAGCCCGATAAACACAAATGTCTGGGCAGATTCTCCGAATTACGTCGTTGCTCAACACGGTGCTCGTCTTTCCACCCAAGATTTGGAAAGATTACGGACGTTAATAACGGAATTCTGTCTACGAAGTTTGTTGCCTTACGTAGAAAAACAGATTGGTCTGTTGAATGACGTGATCTCGAACAAGAAGGGAGTCAGTAGATCACTATTTAGCGCTACAAGACGATGGTTTGGTACAAATAAACCTGGTGCACCAGGTTCGGCGCCGTCAAATGCTGTAATGTAAGAGAAAGAATTATTTTTTATTATCTGTTTTATTCGAAGAAAGAAAGGCTTTATTTTCAATTCAACAATATCATAGAATCGAGCTTTATTATACATTAAAATTTCTTGTTTACATTTCAGTTATACAGCGGAATCGCCGGAATTGCAATTACGACGATTGGGTGATCTGTGTTTCATGTTCGGTCATTATTCTCTCGCTTATCAGGCGTATCATAGCGCGAAGCGCGATTTCGCAGCGGATCAGGCTTGGGTATACTACGCGGGAGCTTTAGAGATGGCTGCTCTAAGCGCCTTCATGCAAGGCGAAACGAACAGAAAAACTATCGAGTATATGGACGACGCGATATTAACTTACACCAACAGCTGTAAGATGCCACAGTTCGCGACGAGGGCGACCCTACTGAGCGCCGAATGTCTGAAGGGTCGGGGATTGTATGGAGAAGCCGCGAAGCAACTTATACGAATGACCAGCGAGGATTCGGACCTACGTTCGGCCTTGTTACTTGAACAAGCAGCTTATTGCTTTATCGGTCCGAAAATGATGCGTAAATACGCCTTCCACGCGGTTCTAGCTGGACATAGATTCTCGAAAGCTGGCCAAAGAAAGCATTCGCTGAGATGCTATCAACAGGCGTATCAGGTAGACATATTCGTTCAACATTGTTTTTAGGTCCGTTCGTTTTAGCTGAACTGGCTGCACTAATTTAGAATTGATTTTTTTCTTTCAATTTAGAAAAAAAAGATAAACTCTGAACTAGGACAGCCAGTTCAGCTGAAAAGAGTAGACCTATACCTATTGTCACTGATTTATTAAAATATGTATAAAATCAACTATTTCATAAATAACGTGTACTCCACACTAGGTGTATTACGAAAGGGGTTGGTCCTTGGCCGAGGATCATATTCATTTTACAATCGGCAGGCAGGCTGCGTCCCTGAAACAGATTTCTGAGGCTGTGAAAGCGTTTGAAAAGTTACTCAATGCTTCTAGTAAGCAACACGCTGTGCAACAAGCTGCGTTTTTACGAGAATTCTTACACACTCGTAACGTGAGTATGCCACAGACGGGTCACGTAAATAGTGATTAAAAAAAACACATCAGCATATAATTCTCATTCATGTTCTTTGCGCAGTTATTGTTTCAGGAAAACGGCACTAATTGTAAGGAATATCCTACTTTACCTTTGCCGTTGTTAGATAGCAACAATATTAAAGTACTGTACGGTCCCTTGGGTGAACAAAGCGAAAGCAATATCCCGGCAAGCCACGTCACATTTAACACTGAAGAAACAGATGATGCAAAATGGTCCAGAATAGAGGAGCTATTGATAACCGAGGCGCAGGGATCTCAACCTATGATATTCAAGCCGACAATCGCGTTGTACTCTAGAACGAGTAATAATACTGTAAAACCGAACGCGGTTCTGGACGAACCGGTGCATTACTTCATCGAACTGCATAATCCGTTGCACGTCCCCTTACCATTGTCAGATGTGACTTTACTGTGGTCGTTCACTTGCGACAACGAGACCATCACAAACGAAATGGAAACGAGCGACAATCCAAAACCAGTCGACGCGAATGTCATAGACGCGATCTTGTTACAACCGACGTGCAAACAAAACATCGTGTTATCTCTCACACCCAGACGAGTGGGAGAACTGAGAATCTTAGGTATAAGTTACAAACTCTCCAATCCGGTGCAGGGAACAAATGATTCACCGGTTACGAATTCGGCCGTGGTTATCGGTGGTAAAAGATTGTTCGAGATCACACCGCCAAAATTGAAAAATAATAAGGACAAACCCGGGACGAGCCTGTACGGAAAGGATTATCGATTGGAAATGAACGTGATAGAAAAGGCACCGTTTATGCAGGTATATTTTAATAAAAGATAATTGTTTTAATGTCACACGTTTGTGCAATATGATGCAAATCTATATCTATATGTATTTTTTTTCTTTGCAGATACTTTTCACTAAACTGTCACCGGAAATGTTGTGCGGTGAAGTACAAAAGGTGGAAGTCACGTTGAAAAATATAGGCAACACACCATTGACGAATGTGTACATTGCGTCTACTGATGCCAAACTTTTCACATTAGGAGGCTCGGAGAGCGATAAGAGCGAAGGTAAGCATCTTATTAGAACATCTATTGTTTCTGCAGATAGGAAGAGAATATAGCTTTATGTATAACAATGATCTGATCTAGTATATCACAAATATGACAATATCGAATACTTGCAGACTCGATGATGAAGAAGAGCAGTAGATCAGTTACGAAGGTAACACTACCAACCTCCATGAATGGTGTGTTGAATGTAGGCGAGGTTTATAAGATGCCACTTTGGGTACAAGCTCCGTACGAAAAGGGAACTCATAGATTAGATTTACTCTTCTACTACGAAAGCGTCGAATCGAAGGCCACGTTGAAACATCGGTTGTGCCGACACACTTGGCAATTAACCGTGTTGGATTCGATACAAATCACGGCAATCGCCGCGAGAAGCGGATTATTCAAGGACGACTCGCCGACGTTGAATCTAATAATGTCCGTGAAAAATACCAATCAAGTACACGATCCATCTATAAATGAGATTATGTTGTCCAAAGTATCGCTTCACAGCGCTTCTTGGTCCGCGTTTCACTCTTCCGTTCTACCGCCGAGCATAAAGGTACAACCTCAGGAAGTGTTCCATCTGATGTTGAAGTTGAGGAAGAAGACTGATGGCGAGTCGATTATTTCCGACGTTTCCTTAACTCGTGACGAGGGTGAAGCCATCGACGATTGTCCGTTTGTCAATTTTGTACAAAGACGTAATATTCCACCGTTGGACGTGAATGAAAATGCGAGCGACATACAGCAATTTCAATCGCAACAAAATATCGAGCACAACGCTGTGTCGGATATCATGGCCTTGAATTCTACGTTAATTGTCAAGTGGTGTGCCAACGTGACGGAGAGTGGTGTCGTCACTCGAATGGCCCTCGGTCAACATCACCTCGAGCTCGAGCACCTGAACAAGACGTACAAACATCCGAGGGAGCTGCGTGCCGAACGTAATGAATTCGGTGCTCGTTTAAGGGTCTTCGGGCCGGATAGAAACGTACCAAATGCGGTAACCGCTCCTGTCAAGGATCCCGTATGGGAAGCGGAATGCTTGAAAAGTTTAATCTCTTACTCTCTCAGTCATCAAAGACAGATTACGCACAGTTTTCAGCGAAGTCGGTTGTGCATGGTCCCTGTAACGATATATATACAGAATCACTCCAAGATGCGACTCGATGTTAAAATAAGTACGATAGGCACTAGCAGGTAAGAGTATCATTCTGTTTCTCTTTTAACTCTTTTCATTTCTCTATTAATGTCCATTCAATATCATTAACAATTTAATTTAATTACATAATTAATATATTCTTCTATAATATAATTAATATATATTAATTTTTTTACAGTGAAACTCATCTTCCAAATATTAAATCCCAACTGTATTCACCACAAGCTTCAACGTATTTCAAGTACGCTGGGCATTCGTCAATTTATTCTAACGTTGAAGCGCGTTCAAGTAGCATCGCAAAGTTACATGCTGTATTGCCTAACACGGGGACGTACGATTTAGCAGCGCGAATAGAGATATCCGTTAAAGATGTAAATAGCAAAGAGTACGTCACTCAAAAAGGCAAGATGGAAAGCATATGTATAATTAACGACGAGAGTGTATAGGTATACTATTGCGATTTTTTAGAATCACCATCAGATATGGAAGTACTATTTTTAGTATAATTCAAAAGTCATTCCTTTCTCTCTATCTCTCTTTCTTCAGTGTATGTATATGTCATATGTTGAAAATTGTTACATTATATTACAATTGATATTTTAATAACGCGTCAACGTATTTTTTACCTCGTACATTAGTGTCCATTTAACTTTACACAGTAATTTTTATGTACTCTAAGGAGTACATACATATAAAAAGTATATATATATGTATAAACGAATTCCAGGTTTCCTTCTCGTTTCAACATCAATTTCGTTCGTTCTATTAGTCTTTTTAATATAATTATTTAATTTTCTTGTGACTTGCTAAAGTCTTGAGCTACCTCATGGTAATCTATAAAGCAGTCAAATGAAAGAAAGAAATTTAAACAACTATTTCTTCCGTTGCGTTGCAATTACAATTAGGGATGCTATACATATGACTGCAAAACACATGTTACCTTGCATCAAGACATATCATTCTTGCAACATTTTTTGTACAATTATCTCAAATAATTTACTATCTTGTGCTATTTTTATTGGTGAAAAGAATTCAATTTTCTTTATAACAAGTAAGTTCTCTTCCCCTGTCTTTCCTTTGCATATACATATATAAATGTTTCTTGTCATGTTAGGAAGAATATTTCTGCACTTTTAGTTTTCCATGTAAATTTAATATTTATATGTATCTATATTTGTATACATATATACATATATTTGATGATTGTTGATTTAATTGTTTACAGTTTACATGACAATATAGAGAATAGAGTTATAAAAGGTTTAGGATTTTCAAACATTTTCACAAATGGTAAACACATACACAACATATAAAATTAATAAAAACTTCTTTTGTTAATTGATCTGTGAAGAGATTCGAAAGAACAAATATGAAGATATATTTGGAGTCTTTTAAATAAGACTTGTATTTTTTGTACAGCGTATCTTTCCTAAAGTAAAAATGGATGTAAGTTTCGTACAAACACGATGAAACTATTGAATTTTATATAGATTAGAACATAGTGTGAAAAAGAAACTGTGTACATATCTTGTCAAATTCATGAGTAAAGTTGAGTAAATAATGGGTCAGACTTACTTAGTGTGCATTTTTAATGATTATAATAATGACTATATTATATTGCCTTCCTATAACATACTAAACTTTCCATTAAAACATTTTTGAATTGTTTTGTTGTAATTTTTAAGTATATAATTATATTTAGAACAATTTATTCTTTATAAAATAAAGAGATTTAATTTTTTGTAAAGTATCTATTAAATATCTATTTTGTAAGTACATTTGAAGACATACTTGTACATGTATTATAAATATATTATACAATTATGTAAATATGTAATTTATATATATAAATTATATATTTATATAATATATTAAATTGAATTCATGTTTTACGTTTATATATGTATATATATATATATATATATATATACATACACACACGTAATTGATATAATATTAATATTAATAATTATATTATTTATTATTCAAATTTATTAAAAAAACTTTTAGATAATAATAGAATTTTATCAAAATATGCATTATATAAGATAGACAATGTTTTTTAATGCAATTAACAATTAATAAAAATTTACCGTAAACGAAAAAAGTGACATCTTAAATTTAAAAAAACGCGCTATTCTCGATGCGAAAAACCCTAGATTTATTCGTCTAAAATTTTCGCGATCGACAGTTGGCTATTCTGTTTTGAGTAACTAACTTGACGTCGCTGATGCAGAAGTAATCTTTTTCCTTTTCTCGTTTGGGTTAGCCTTATTCGGAATCGGTGAGATCGCTTTTTCTTATCCATTATTATCTGCTAGCATCGTAATATACATTGAATATTTTTCTGCATATTGCGTTTCTTCTATCTATTCTGATTACGTTAATTGATGTAATTTCAACATTTCTGATTTGGATTTTATTCAAATTATAGGTTAAAAATGGGGCGCCGTCCAGCGAGGTGGTACGTAAAATTTTTACTTCTGTTGCCTTCAGCACAATTGTTTATGCAACTTATCAACAAATTTTTAAATATTTTTTAAGTATTTTGGAATTTTTATTTTTATTTTATTCTTGTCAAAAGAGTCGTACAAAAATATTAATCCATATGTATATGAAATTTATATATTTTTTTGAAAGTTTATAATTACATTATATTGCGTAATATTGTAATAATAAATTCTAAATTAAAATATATAATTATAAATATTAATATTAAAATGTTCGATAATAGTACATATTACAAAAATAAATTTTTTTTAGTTATCGGTATTGCAAGAATAAACCGTACCCGAAATCCAGATTCTGTCGTGGTGTGCCAGATCCAAAGATCCGTATTTTCGATCTCGGCAAGAAGAAAGCATCGGTTGAAGACTTTCCGTTATGTGTGCACCTGGTGTCTGACGAATACGAACAGCTCAGTTCCGAGGCTTTGGAAGCTGGACGTATCTGTGCTAACAAATACATGGTGAAGAATGCTGGCAAAGATCAGTTCCACATTCGTATGAGACTTCATCCTTTCCATGTGATTCGTATCAACAAAATGTTATCGTGTGCTGGAGCTGATAGGTATGCAATTGATATGTAAATTAAGAATTTCTTAAAATTAATATTTAAATTATTGATGTAAATTTGATTCATTTTAATTTGATATACATTATTATTGATAAAATATAATATTAATATATATATATGATACTAATAATATTATATAATTTATCATATATGTATATAATTATAATCTGGGATGATTTGTGTTTAGGCTCCAAACTGGAATGAGAGGAGCCTTTGGCAAGCCTCAGGGTACCGTAGCGAGAGTACATATTGGTCAGCCAATTATGAGTGTGCGCTCTTCTGATCGTCATAAGGCGGCTGTCATTGAAGCCCTGCGTCGAGCCAAATTCAAGTTTCCCGGACGCCAGAAGATTTATGTATCGAAGAAGTGGGGTTTTACAAAATATGATCGTGCTGAATACGAGGAGCTGAAAGCAGCAGGCTATCTTGCACCAGATGGTTGCAATGTTAAATATCTACCCGAGCATGGACCGCTTGAGGAATGGAAGAAATTCCGCAAACTACTTGCTGCTGCTTAAATAGGCATGGAACATTTTTAACATGGAATTGAATAAAATAATTGGGAAAATACAAGTCGAATTTTTATTTACTAAACTTAAAAACAATCCAAGGCTGCAATATTCAAAATTCTCCGTTTTTATGAAAAATCAAGTCAGTGCGCATTCCTAATGTAATTTAAAAAATTATTTTTTGTTAAACTAGTAAAAATTGTTTATGAATTACAAAATTAATTGAAAATAAATTGAAAAAATAGTTAAAGAAATGTTACTAATAATAATGAAAAAAACGGGTAAAATTTTTTTTTAAAGCTGTATTTAGAGTAAAGATTTGGCTTTGACAATCAATTTATATATGTGTATATATATATACATGTAATCTATTATTATAGAAGTCCTATCAAAATGTGCTACTGTACCCTATATCTAATATGTTCTGTATGTGTTCTAATTTTTTTTTATTAGATTAGATTTACTATTTACAAAAAGATGTCAGTAAATAAAGTTAAAGTATTTTCTCATTTCAATATAAATTTACATGTAAATTAATTTACTAACTATATATTATTTAACAAAGAGATGGTGTCCTAATACTTTTTTTTACAAATATTATCCCAGTCTGTAATTTCAATGTATACTTAGAGTTTACATATTGCTTTAAAATCTAACAATTAAGGAGCAATTATTATAATATACAGTAAATATATAAAATAACAAAAATATCTACATTAAAACTCTATATATATAGGTTAATCACAATATAACTATAATATATTATAAAAAATTGTTAAAAAAATTTGATATAGTCACGGTAAATAACTTCCGAATAAATAATTGATTTTCATTTTTTACATAAAAGATAAAACGTCATATAGACAATATTTAACAAGAATGAATACTGTATCCAAAAATATATCTTTCGTCACTTTCTAATGGGAGTGACAAGTGATGTCCACATCATTTTCATTTTCTGTATTTTGAATTTCATCATCAATATCAATATCGCATATTCTACGGGAATGTACATCTAAAGCTTCAGTACTTGTAGCTGCATCTAATAATGGTGACAATTTTTCTGCTTCGCTATCTTCGTCTTGTGCTTGACCCTTTATAAATATAAATATAAAACACAATTTTAATATTATGTATGTGTATGAAAACTAAAGACAAGATGTATATCGTTAATGCTGATTAATTAAATTTTTTTCGTTTTTATAAAGATTAAAAGGTGAATTTTTGAAGCTGATTTATCAAACATCAAACTAAAATTTGATAACTGATTATTGCTTGCAAAAATAGCACTATGAAAGTAATGAATATTCGAGGACAGGTCTTCTCTTATGAAAAAAATAAATATAAAAATAGCATACCTCATATAAAGAAACTGGCTGCTTCTCATTAACCAATCTCAACGTGTCGCGCGCTCTTAAACCAGATTTGTCACGCGAATGCACCGATTTCGTTCGCACAGCTGGTGATCTATTATGCAATTCCTTTTGAGAACCCGAGTGTTCATCTCTGGCTAATAATACGGACATCCGGAATTCGGGAGTTGGACATGTAGTGCCGCTGGATCTGGCCGATATGTCTTCTTTAGTGGATATATGTTTCGAGACCGGAGTACGTTCAGCCGAGCTGTAAATGAGTGTTTTTTTTTTCAAATGTCTCGTTTATATAAAAATATGCTATACAGGGTGTCTCATTTTAATATCTAAAACCATAACTTTTGTCTGAAACATTTTCTTCTACAATAAAAAATAAAGTTATTTGGGGTCAGACATTAAAATAGGACACTCCCTGTATATAAAAAAATATAAAAAATATGACTGATATTTACCGATTTAATGTTTCTGCGGCTTGAATAGCACTCGCTGTATCTGTATCAGGTGTATCCGGCGATTCTGATGCGATAATAGCTGTCCGTGGAATGTAGGGTCCATTTAAAGCCTCTATCAGAGATACCGCTTCGTAGCCTGATGGAATATTCTCACAGCTTCCCTAGAATAATAATTTCGATATTAAATAAAATAACCTGTGCTGGAATTGAATGCATAAAAAAATAAGACAAATTAATTGAATATTCTCGCCTCTGGCAATGGCGGATTTGATATAATTGTACCAATCGACTTTTGGAGAGCTTTAATTTGTAAGAGTGCTCTAAATGGCGCACGACATATCGGGCAATTATTTGCTTGGTATCTCAAGGAATCGGCGCAAGAATTGCATAGACACAAATGCCTGCATGGTAAAATCAGCGTGTCGCGTACTTCGCTCATGCAAATAACACATTCGGCTCCATTGTCATCAGTGTCTTCATCACTACCTTGTTGCTGTAATATATAAAAACAATTAAAGGAATATTTGAAGATTTTTTTTTATGAATTTCAAAAAGAAATTATGAAACTTGACGCTGATCGAGATTTAAGAAATTGTATTTTAAACTAAATATTTGGAAGATTTGTTTTTAAATATTGTATATATTCCCGTACTTTTGCGTTTTCAGTATTTTTGTTTTCAATTCCATAAATCTCTTGTAGCAAATAACAGAGGCCGTCCACATAAATTTTTTGTTTGAGCGCTTTTAGCACATATGTGCCATCGGAATGTTTTTCAACAACGGCTATGGTTGTATGAGACTGTTTTGGGTCGTCTGATCCTTCTTCAGCTACACAATGTATAGCTATCGGAATAATCTGTCAAATTTTAAAAAGAAATTTTATCTTTAATGAGAAAAATATTAGATTTTAAGAATAAAAAATATATGTGTGTCATAAATACTTCTCTATCTGCATTATATATCATATCTTCTTCAGTATACAATGTTGGATCAAATATATGTGATGTTTGTGAAAATAACTGATTTGCTCCTTTTTTATAATGATAAGTTTCAGAATTCATAGATGAATCTCGTGGAATATATCTAAATGCAATAAAATAATGTTATGAAAATATGTTCTAAAATATCACTAATACTTCTTACATAAATAATATACATACATAACTCCCTTTGTCGTAATCTCCTCTGTACAAAAATAATATATTGTTATAGCACACCTCACATCACAATCAAATACAAATTCGATATTGAAACGACTAGGTTTCTTATCAATATCAATATCACCATAATGCTTAACATTATGATATTGTGAAGATGTTGATGTTTGATCCATATTGCGAACCAGTCTTAAAGATTCCTTCCTTATGTTTACTAAACTTTTTAAAGTCTTTGTAGGATCGCCAGCTTGCGGTGGAGGATATGGAAACTAAAACAAGAGTAACACATAGAAGAAAACTATCTTTGCTGATATTAAAATAATAAATTATTTCATACAGGAGTCGGTCGACTGCCTAAGAAATTTAAATCGGCATTCTCTCCAAACAAATACGCTTCAGGCTGAGGTGTGTCGAATCGTTCGCCACCCATTATGAAATGACTACCAAAATAGGAACCTGTCAGAAATAATTCGCGAATTAATTAATTGACAGCTCCGATACAACGAAATATCGTAGACACGTTACAAGTTTCGTAAAAAAAAAAAAAAAAAAAATTAAATAAAATAAAATCAAAGTAAAATTTTCCTTAATTATAAATACAGTACCAGATCTCGGGGGATATTTATACGCATGATTCGAGGTGATATCAACTTCTTCGACACCAGCGTTCTGCCTGCTTGTCAACGATCCCATTTTGCGATTGTTTATTAACAATCACAAGTTGCAGATCTGCAAAAATATTTGTTCAACAACCACAATTAAAATCGTATAAATATATTGCTAAACCACAGAGAAAAGTGTCATAAACTATATCACAAGTTGTCATATTTATTTAGCGAACCCCTTCTCTCTCGAGTTTGACACCAATGCTTCTGCGCATGTGCGACAGCCAAGTTTTATAGATTCGGTTTCTATCGCACCACGCGTCAAAGATCGACTAATCAAAAAAAAGAATTAAAATCGCTTTTTTCTGATTGGTCGAAGCTCCGTCTCGGCAACGAGTGATCGTGATTGGCTCTTCTTCTTGGATCCGATGAATCCCGATTTTAGAAGACGTAATCGGGCAGTATATCGGGCTGATCGGGTACAATGGAGTCGGTGGAGCTGCCGGAGGATGTTTCCCTGAGGACGACGCAGTTTACTGTCGACGACCTGGACATAGAGATTCTGCCGCTCATTTACGAGATCATTCGCAGGTACGAATTTTTTTAAAGAAGAGAGAAATTATTATTTTCGGCCTCATATTCGGGTAAAATATGAACGAACATCTATAGCCTCCAAATTGTCAAAAATCGAAGTTATTTTTCGATGTTGCCTCCTAAAATAATTTTAAACACGGTTTTTCTTTCATTTCTTAGTTAAAATGTGGAACATTTATTTTAGTGTGTTTGTTACTTTTTTTTACTCTGACTTGAATTGTAAATTTATGTCACATAATGTATGCTGTTTTTCTTCTAATATTTAAACAAATGCAAACATAATTTTAAAAATTGAGCTCAATGCGGCTGCGCAAATGCTATAATTAAGTCTTTGTTTCAAGAAGAAAAGGACAAATGTACTTATATGTTATTTCATAGTCATTCGTTCATCCATTATATGTGTCATCCATATGTTAAAGAAAAATGAAATAAAAAATGTGTAAAGTGTAATTTTAAATTAACAGATACAGAATATAGCTTGTAAAATGTTTAGTTAAATTTGAGCAACGTATTTATAATTATATTGATTAGAAAATGTTATATAAATGTAGGTCTATACATTTTTTTGTATTTAAAATCTCGTTAATAATTTTTATGTATGAGAATAAAGTATATATATATATATATATATAAATTATTAATCTGAATATGTTTGGATACATATATTTATTTATTGTACATTGTCATAAGATGATGCTAATTATGGTGTTATTATTTCTAGTGTCGAGAAAGATCCACATGACACTACACAAAAGGCGAAAGAGTCACAAGATACCAGCCATAAGATCCTAGAATTGCAAAAGAAATTAGATTCTGCAAGATCGCAAGTACGAATTAAATTTCTATGCATATATATATATTTATATATGCAAATATACCTTACATAATCAGAATTTTTTGTATAATATTATCGTTATACTTTACAGATTAAGAGATTACCTGGAATAGAATATAGTAAAGAAGAACAATTGCAAAAACTCGAGACTTTACGCAAACAATTGAGACTGAAGCGTGAACTTTTATTAAAATATCGTAATACATGCACATTTGAAATACCAAAAGTATAAATGTGTTTGTTTGCAAACACATAGAAAAGCAATCTTATATCTTTCAAAAATGCGTTTTTTAAGAGTTCTCTTTCAGTACTTCTTAAATAATGAACAGTTGATTAATAGATTAGCAGAATCCAAACCAATTAGGCAAAGTGCACAATTTGTAGTGTATATATTAATTAGAACAGGTATGATTCACGGAACCCGCCGAACTATTTCTAGTCCGCGAGACTTTGTTAAACAGTTGCGAGATATTGCACAACAATTAAAGCAACAATTGGAAGAAGCAAAGAAAAATCCACCTAAATAGTCTGTGTAAATTGTACAATTTATTCGTACTCCTATAAAACTTTATATATGTGATTCCTATACTAGACTTTATATATAGCAAGAATTTATAATATTCGTTATTGTAGAGAACGAAATATGGGAGATTCTCTAATAAAATAAAATATTTGTTTTTTTTTAATTTTTATTGAATTTTGAATCACAATACTTTAGCAATGTGTAAAGTTGATGACAAATAAGTGCTCAATCATTTTGTAAAAATTATGTTCGAATGCATGGAAGAAGTGTATCTTTCTTCTACATTCTGAAGCATTATGTAAATAATTTATTAAGGAATAAATATGTCTGATACAATGAGACATTTTTCTTTTTAGCATTTGAAGTATATGTATTTCTGCTTAAATTTTTGCGAGATGTATTTTAAGGATGAACAATACAAATGACATATATACATGAATTTTTATACAATGTAGATAAGTATATACTGTCATATAATGAAACACATCAATAAGTCAAATTTTATCATTAAAGGCGTTGAAGGCGTTGAAAAAGGGGTCGTATCCGCGCTCTCATACAAATGTATGAATCCATATACATATATTGCATATATTTATATCAGAAATGAAAGACACAATGTATTTCCTAATATTGATTTTATCTGCACATGTGCCTCTTACAAAAATAATACGATTTATAAATACCGACTTATATGTTATTGTTATTAAAAGAATATTTTTTTAAATTAGGTTGTTCAGAAAATAATGCAAGTTCTATTATATAATATAGAAACCTGCATTATTTTCCGAACAACCTAATACAATAGTTACACATAAAATTTGTACTGTAATGAATATATTATGTGTAACAAATTTCTAGAACTTTTTTTCTTTCTAAAGAAAACATTTTTAAACAATTACAGTAATTTTGTGTCGTTAGGGATCATCTTTTCAGAAACTTGTACATAGTAGAAAGTTTTAAAAGCGCACTAATAATATATATTCTTTTTGTACATCGACAGCTCTTACACTTTTGCAGGAGGGTTTTGCTCTGTTAAAGGCTGAATACTGTTGATGGCATTATGAGATCTTGCGCCTCCTCTTCGACCTCTATTTTTTTTATTCTGATTCGAACCAGACTTTTGCGGCATATTTTCTTGTTTGGCCGTTTGCTCTTCAATCGAGTCAGCTTCAGTTATTTCTAGCGCCTAATACAACAAAATTATATTTATTTACTTTTATTTCTACTTCTTACTTTAAAATTAGTTATTTATATAAAGATGTTAAATTAAAATATGTTAAAAACAATTATTTTAATTGTATACCATATTGTGTAAATTATACCTGTATATTTGTATTTTGCCGAGTATTTTGCGATGTTTTATTCGGCTTATTAATTCTCGAAGTTTGCGTAGTGGTATTATTCGAGTGCGGTATAAGTTTCACTACATTTCCTACTGCTTTAGTACGACCTTCTCTAAACACCATTCTCTGTCCAGGTTTTATGTACTCAGGATGTTTGATAAATCTAAAATGCACTAGTGCTTTGTCGCCCGTTCTCAAACAATCCTGGGACATGGACAATATAGAAGCAGTTTGCCTTATGCTGCCGCAATGCACTACAATCATTTTTTCCCAACATACATTAATATGAACAACAATGATAATCATCAGTTGCATGATGATAATCAGTTAAAGATAATTACCCATTGCCTGATAGCGTGAACTGATTGTCGTAGGATGATGTAGAACTAAAATTTCACCTTCGAATTCCCAACAGGCCTGTGGATTAAGGGCGGGGGCGACCATCACCATCCCCTTGCGAATGTGCGATCGTTTGATCTTTTTCAGGGCGAAACTAGCCGTTTGACCACCCCTGACCTCGCGCACCGGCATCCTCTTTCGATGAATACTTTTCACAGCTATAGGTGTGAACCGACCCAGCGGATCGGGTCCTAATAGCAAGGTATCGTTTAATCTTATAATACCTTTCAAAGTTGTACCAGATACCACCGTACCAACTCCCTAAAATTTTTTATTTGAAAGATTCATGATTCAGGTATTATAAAAAGAATTTGTAATTTATGTGTATAATACGTACTGGTACAGAGTATGTGTCGTCGATTTGAAACTCGGCAGGTTCATCATCGTGACTAGTAATCCTTGCAGTCAGCAAGTTGAGAAACATCTTGAGAAGACTTAAATTTTCACCAGACACGTTAGATACTTGAAAAATTGGGCATAATCTGCAAGTATTATAATATCGTTGCAGTCTCATTATAGAGTTTGTATATAGACTTTGGATTATATGCAAATTGCAAATTTATATATTCTACGAAAGCATTAATAATGCGAACAAATTATATTTTCAATTAATTAATGTTAATTAAAAACAATTTGTTCACATTATTAATGCTCTCGTAAAATATGTAAAAAATAACAAATATGCCATTATCTGAAGTCTACTTTTATATGTATTAACGTATTTACCGTTCTGAGACAAAATTCGTGGCGCTAATCACTACATCGTCGGGTGTCTTAACTGTAACCGGGACTTTTCTACAGCCAGGGGATTTCAGAATCCTTATAAGTAGCTTCAAATTTTCCTGCAGGACATTCGGTGGGCACATGTCGATTTTTGTTACGACGACGAATACCGGTACAGATAGCGCCAAAGCAAGTCCCAAGTGTTCCTTAGTCATTCCAACAATGCCGGCATTCGCTCCGATCATTAGCATGCCTGAAATAATATTTACATTAAAATTACGATATATTTAATTTGTAATAACATGTAATGTGTAATTTTTACCAAAATCAGGAGCGTGTCCCGTCATTCCGAAAACAGTTGTCTTCAAATATCTCTCATGACCGGCGAGATCGATAAACGTAATTACTTTAGAGGATTTCTCACAGATTTTCACCCAATCCAGCGATCCATGCTCAGGTTTATTAACTACATTGCCTACAAATATATAAGGATACGGTAATAAGAGGTAAAAAATAATATAGAATATGCAATGAAGAGCCAATCGAGAGCTCACCAACGCTATCGAATCCGAGTATGTCATTTCCAACTGAACTGGTTCGACCTGTTTCAGCTTCGTGTTTGTGGCGGAATAACTTTTGACGCGCCAGGCCTCGTCCATTGTCAAGTTCGCCGTGAGTTAGTACTCCCAATAACGTCGATTTACCAGCATCCACATTACCAACAACAGCAACTCTGTAAATAATTGTTGAATAATTAGTTTTACACTAAAAATTACAAAATTGCTGACAATAGAGAATGTCATTAAATGAACCTAATCTCTAAGAAATCTTGCCGATCCAGACGTCTTCTCACTAAATATTGTCCCGTAAGTCCATGATCTGCCTTAATCTGACGTAAAAGCACACAATCTGCTTCCAATGTCGCGGCAAGGGATTGTAAAGTAGCAACCGAAGCTTCATATTCATCCTCCTTTAATCCACCCTCGGTTCCATCTAAGTGCATTACATACAATTGTTTAAGAATTGATGGATTCACAGATTTCCAATTAATATAATAATGCATCAAGCAATAATTGCACATATTTTTTTTATTTTTAAGAAATTTTGAAAAATTGATACCTTCAGCAATACCAATTTCAAAGATGGTCTCACTGCCTCCATCCTGAATCCTTTCTCTCAATCTTCTTAGTAGTAGTTCATATTGATCCTCAGATGGACTGACCAAAACATTCTAAAATAGAATATAATATATATACATATATACATTATTGTAAAGTACAATTTATATTAAAAGAAATATCAATTAAGAATTTTGATGTACCTTTCCTCTGACACTGGAGTAGTCTACAATGGAAACAGATTCATGCTCCTTCTCTGGTAGACGAGCAATGGTCTGCGATATAACTGGTCCAGTGCCCGACATAGTATGCAGTAATGGTACAAACGCAAATGCATAAACACACCTCACTTCTCTGTGTCTTATTTCTTGCAGCAGTCGATTCGATTTTTCACATCGGTTTACTTATCCTTCTTGCATAGAATTATTCATTACAGACATCTTCCAATATTTAAATCCAAATCTTCTTCTATAGATTACCAGTATTTGTGTGTACATTACTGTAGTACTGAAAATTTTGTACCCTTGGGCAATATATATACTCAAACAATCAATGTCATCTTTGTGATCTGCAACAATACGACATGTAAATAATATTAGCCCTTAAACTACAAACTCGATCAACAAGTAACATTGTGTTAAATTACATCCATTATTAAATTATTGCCTCATTAAGTGTAACACTTGTTGAGAGATTACATCATTTTAATTAATATTACATTTCCCTTAGAAATTACGATAAATAATCAGAAAAATAACTTCCTATTTATCTCAATGGCACAAAAATAGATACACATACATAAACGCACATGTACTCTACCACTTTGCATTTCACACATGTATATATAACGTAAACGTCAACCGTGATTTTGCCAAATGTGCGAGAGAAAGGAGGGGAGAGAGAGAGAAAGAGAGAGGAAGAATTGTGCAATTCTGGTCGAATGTCAACGCACATATTGTCGTCTTTGGAATAAACATGCGTTGTAGAATCTTAAATAAAATGTAATAAAAATTTAATATATATATATATATAACATCTGACAGATTCTTCACCCGGCCGAGACAAAGGCAAGCTTTTTTTTTTTGTGGGAATAAATTTGATAACATATCACGCGATATCGGCTGCCGGGATACGTGACGTTTATGGATCTCTTTTTTTGGCTTATTATCCCTTTTTATCCTTCGTATCCGAAGGATCAAATTTACCTGTTGAAAGAAGAGACGTCGAGGCGATTCTGTCACGATTTCACATGAAACTGACAAGTTGACAGGAGTGCGCTTGCGAAAATACTGTCAATTCTCCGTGTACGTGTGTGCGCACGGGATGTTGTGTAAGGCGCGAACACCTGATCAGTCAACGTATACGTACACAAACACATACTCACATAACGAACGCGACGTGACGCGACCGTACTTTACGTAAGACGAGCCAATCGCAGTGAAAGGCACGCGACTGTCCAATCACATCGGATCGGCTACTTTTCCGCGTTCTTCGTGTCTCCTCGTGGTTTTATACCTTTTCCAAATTATGAAATCGTGCTTTTTGCGAAGTATTTCTGCAAATCGCGGTTTATTTCTATTTTACGAATTATATATATATATATATATATATATGTGTTAACAGATAAATTCAATCTTTCACAGCAAGTTTCTAAATTAATAATTAAATTTGTTGTCAAAATAATATGCGATTTTACGGTTTAATTAAAATATTTTTTAAAATAAGTCGATTGATTTATTTATTACTTATATATATTTATTATATATATTTATTATATATTTCTTTTGACAGATAAATTTAATCCTTCACAGCAAGTTCCTAAATTAATAAATAAATTTGTTGTCAAAATAATATGCGATTTTAAAGTTTAGTTAAAATATTTTTTTAAATAAATCGATTTATTTATTTATTACTTATTATATATATTTATCTATATATTTCTTTTAACAGATACATTTAATCCTTTAGAGCAGGTTTTTAAATAAATAATTAAATTTGTTGTTAAAATATATCTTTTATTAATCGTCGATTTTAAGATTTACTTTAAACATTTTTAAAAATAAATTTTTAAATTTCTATTCAAATATTCCGAAAAATCCAAACTTTATGCGATAAAAAAAACACCATCGAGTTTCCGATCTAGATATTCGAGATTCGTGCGCGTAGGATTCGGCGAGATTAGAACCCACGCGATTGGTCGCGGGGAAAATCACTAGACCCAAAGTCACTAGACCTGTTGAACAGCTCGAACGGCGTCGCGTCTAGCTTACATACGTGCGTCGTGACCGAGAATCCCGGTGGAACGAATCCCGAATTTTTATTCCGCGTCTTGTGTTTATCTCCTCGATAGGTCGTACAATTTTTAATTTCGGACAAAAAGGAAGAAAAACAGAGAAGAGCAAAGGCAGGAAAGGCCGAGCTCGCGGAGAACGTGTTCCGGGCGTATGCATGTCCATACGTACTCGGAGGTACGATGTTCCTGACGACCCTGGAGGTGCCAGTCCAGCTCGCCGCGACACTGAACGGCGGCAGCGCTAACCGGATCAAAGGGAGAAGCGGGATCCCGTGAGGAGGACGTTCCGGAGGAGGTAGAGCGACCTTCCGCGGGCGAGGAAATGTCGCGCGCCGCGGAGGAGTAAGGACGCTCCGCATCAGCGTGCCGAGATGTCCGGGCGGATGGTCAGTCACGCGCAGACCACGCTCGATGACAGATGCGTGGGCGCGTCGCGGATGATCTGCGCGGTCTGCGACCGGACCGAGGAGCTGCTCCAGTGCTCGCGCTGCAAGGCCGTCTTCTACTGCACCAAGGATCATCAGAGGCGCGACTGGAAGCGTCACCGGGACTTCTGCGCGACTCATCCCGCCCTGGACGAATCCTGTCCCGGAACGACCAGCAGGAGTCGTGAAGTCGTCCCGTCCAAGCAGCAGCCTTCTGTTGGCAAATCTCGCGTTGACAACGCTCTGGCGTCTAACCTAAGCAAGATCTCGAATGCGGAGTCGTATAGAAACGCGAAGCATCTCGCAGGTATTTTTCTTTTCTTTTCTCTTTTTTTTTTTTTTTTTTTTTCGAAGCACGTTATCGGCTTTCCTACGCTATTGCGCAGTAATAAACAATGAGTCTCGTGGACGATAGATTTGAGATATAAATAGCGAGCTGTATTATTAGCGATACAATGTTTTGTTGTCGGACACCACTTGTAGAGGTCTAGATCCAGATGATATATAGATATATCTTTTGAGCAATGTTCCAATTATCGCGCGACTTTGATGAAATTGACAGGAAGTTTGTTATGTACACCCTCGTCTGATTATAGATTCCATTACGCAAGGGGAGAACGGAGCCAGTCGTCAGGAGCGGAAGGAGAATCAGAATCTGAAGAAGAAATCAAACGGTGGGAGAACGAGAAACGGACGTAACAATAAAGTCCATAGTTGGACGCTGCCTATAACGTATGAGGGTAGCTCGGAGGACATTATACTGGGTGCACGAGCTGAGCTTCTGAATCCTGACGTAGAGAGCTCGAGGATCTTCGACAGCTTGAGCAACGCGGATCTAGGCTTGCCGGTCCAGCATCACAACGGGATGAAGAACTTTCCTGAGGTGCGACTGGGTCAGGAGGAGGAGCTCTTGCCCCCTTTTCTACATAGGAATGATTTCGAGGAGTTCATAGACAAAATTTGCCAGTACGTGATAAGCGACATGGACAAGTACGGAGTGTGCGTGGTGGACAAGTTTCTAGGCAAAGAGAAGGGTCTAGCGGTGCTAAACGAGGTTTTATATATGTACAGTTCCGGATTATTTAAGGACGGACAGTTGGTTTCGAATAAGGGTAGTGCGAACGACTTAAAGACGATACGCGGCGATCAGATCATATGGTTGGACGGGAAGGAGCATCAGTGTCAGAATATTGGCATGCTGATCTCGCGGGTCGATGCAATCATCATGAGGGCCAATAAGATGCACAATAACGGAAAGATAGGAAACTATACGATCAACGGGAGAACAAAAGTAAGTCACATTTGTGTTTTATATATCTAATTACATATATTAATACCACGATAATCTTGAAAGAAATTCTAATCATTTGTCTGGCATAACAGCTGAGCCCGAAGTAAGACAGCTGCGTATTTAATATCCATGTGATCCGAGGTTTAATTAACGAAACAAAACCAGTAATATCCTTCTCTTCACGCAATTTGTAGTCGATTGCGGTCCCCGTAGGATGAGGAAAATATTGACAAGATAGGCGTCTCTGGGATATATATGCGATTTTTGCGGGAATGTCGCGACGAGGTGAATGCGATAGACCAAGGTCAGGATTCCAAAAATGTAATCATCTTCTGCGAGCGAGAGGAGCATTGTGCCGAAAGGAGGCAGAGAGTGGGAAGTGCAGTCAGTCACGTACGCCTCGCGTACTCCCACCTTCTTTCTCTACACTCTCACGAATCACTCGATTCGCGCGAATCGTATCGTTCGTTTCGCATTACGATTCGCTCGGCCCGGTATCGGAAATTTTGGCAACAAACATTTCCGACATTAGAAACCTCCCTTTTCTTCGTCTCGAAGAGTCGTAACTTGTTAACATTACACGGACAATTAAATGCTATGGATTCCTCAGGGATTATTTACCATATGTGTGGTAAAAAGTATATGCACATAAATAGCTAAAATTCCATTTTTTTTTCTTTATTAAATATATTAATTATATTCTAATTTTTTATATATTAATATTTATATATAAATTTATAAAATTAAATGAATATATAATATTTATATATTTGCATATGAATATATAAATATTATTTATATATTAATATTTTGCATTATATGATTAGAATATATTAATATTCTAATAAGAAAAATTATACAATGGGAGATGATTTTTTATGAGCCTCTCTGCGTAAAATTTTTCTTTTCTATTTTTTAATATCTCTACAATATTTTTTTTGAAAAAATATTTTCTTATTTAAGAATTGTTATAAAGGATAGTCATAAAGACACAATAATAT